>NC_090984.1:26054755-26670470 GCF_041146395.1 Eulemur rufifrons | reverse complement strand
TTTTGATACAGGTATCTTCACTCAGAGTCCTTGAATTTTCATCTGCATTGACTGGGAAAAGAATTACAAAGTTGCTAAGTGAGCTAAATATGAAAGTATTCATTCTAGAAGTTTAAGTGAAGGAAGACTCTTGGTCTACTTCACCCTTCCTAAAATGAGGACTTTACAAGGGGACTTACTTCTGGAGTGACCTATTTTTTTTTTGTTGTTGTTGAGACAGAGTCTCACTTTGTTGCCCAGGCTAGAGTGAGTGCCGTGGCGTCAGCTTAGCTCACAGCAACCTCAGACTCCTCGGCTTAAGCGATCCTACTGCCTCAGCCTCCCGAGTAGCTGGGACTACAGGCATGCGCCACTATGCCCGGCTAATTTTTTCTATATAGATTTTTAGTTGTCCATATAATTTCTTTCTATTTTAGTAGAGACGGGGTCTCGCTCTTGCTCAGGCTGGTCTCGAACTCCTGACCTCAAGCGATCCACCCGCCTCGGCCTCCCAGAGAGCTAGGATTACAGGCGTGAGCCACCGCGCCCGGCCAGAGGAGTGACCTATTTTTATTTACCCTTGGAATGTTTGTAGTAAGAAAGAACTACTTAGGTTATAGAGAAATATATAGAGGAGTAAAGACCTTATGAGACAATTGCTTTTTATATCAAACTAATTACTTTTTCATTTATTTCAAAGTGTTAGTTGTCTTGACTCTGGTTTTGTGTGTATCGTTTTTCTAAATTTTTGTGATGTCATTCATTGCTGCATTGCTACTAATGAATTTCGTGTCTGCCCATGTACCTAGTTTTTTGTTTGGTTTGTTCTAAATGATATTATTTTGAAAGGATCCTATCTTGGTGTTTTTAGTTAAACAAAGGAAGACTGACAAAAGTGACTTGGGTGCCTGGTAAACTTTCTGGGTAACTCCTTGAATGAATATACAAAGGTGCTGCTTTGGCACTGAATTCAGATTTAATCTGTTAGGGTGGCGTTAGATCTGCTTTTTTAAGCTGGTTAACTTTTAGTGGTTTTTCACACAATGAAAAATTATTAACAAGTGAAGGATTTTTAAGACACAACTCACTGTGACTGTCACATAGTCTGGACTGAGCATGTTGCTGTGAGATGGCTGGTTTAGAAATGGTAACTTCTACTTTATTCCTTCGGTAGGTGGAACAGTTGCAGCACACCCATGAGGAACACAGATTTTGTGTATGTGATGGTGTTGGCTCTTTTCTTAAGGAGAAGGGTGCAGTTATACTAGTGGTTGGCATTCTGTGGCATGTTCGCATGTAGGCGGTTTTCCATTGGCATTGGGCTGGCTGCTACCGTAAGCCCTCCTTGCTTCCTGAAAAATCTTCCATTGACTGTCAGTGATGGTGGCTGGTAAATGTCTCTACCCTCACCATTCACAAGACTGAGGCCAAACAGGCAGCGCCCTTACCCAGCCTTTATCCTACCATTTAGACTAAAACTTGACAAGCCACTTTGAAAGGATTGCCAGTGCTGGTATATACCAAACTCTTTCTGAATTTCTTTTCTGCTATTGCTGAGAAGGTCAGAACCAGTTCTATCTGCTGATCTTTTAAAATTAGGAAAATATTAGATTTTGATGCCTAACCAGTGCATGTGATGTTGCTATAATACTACTTTGGTCTAATTGTTTAGTTAGTGTTGTTTCATGTGCTTTGTTAGAGCAAATTAGAGCAAAGCTTTTAAAATAAAAGTGGTCCCTATGTTACTAATCTTGACTGTATATAAATCTCATCCAAGTTTAATATTTCTCTGGGGTCTTACTTAAACTTATTTTCATTATAAGAATGGATGTCCTGTCACCTGGCACTTTAGTCCTAGTCTTAAGTGAAGATATTAGTATCTCATAATTTTGGAAACTAATGATTTTTTCTTTCCTATAGACCTCCACAATCTAAATTGCTTCGTGAAGATAAGAACCATAACATGTATGTTGCAGGATGTACAGAAGTAGAAGTGAAATCTACTGAGGAGGCTTTTGAAGTTTTCTGGAGAGGTTAGAAACAAAGCTAGAATTAGAAAAATATAAAATGATAAATATAACCCTGATGAGTTGCTATTGTAATTTGACAGCAATCTTTTTTGATTTATTAGAAAGCATGTATAATGAAATGATTGAGTTCAGGTTTGATCAATGATTTCTCTTTTGTCACAGGCCAAAAAAAGAGACGTATTGCTAACACCCATTTGAATCGTGAGTCCAGCCGTTCCCATAGTGTGTTCAACATTAAATTAGTTCAGGCTCCCTTAGATGCAGATGGAGACAATGTCTTACAGGTAAAGTTGTAGTGTATATTTTCTGGTTCTAACTCAATCCTTAATTTTTGGAATTAGAGTTAAATTAGGGATATATTATTTCAGTGAAGCTTTCTCTAGAATTAATGTACAGTTAGTTCTCTGTATCTGTGGATTCTGCATCCATGGATTCAACCAACTGGGATAAAAAATAGTCATAAAAACAATATTGCATCTGTACGAAACATGTACAGATTTTTTTTCGTCATTATTCCCTAAATAGTACAGTATAACAACTTGTTACATAGCATTTACATTGTATTAAGAGATGACTTAAAGTATATAGGAGGATATGCATCGGTTATATGCAAATATTACACCATTTTATATCAGAGACATGAGCATCTGTGGATTTTAGTATCTGTGGGAGGTCCTGGAACCAGTCCCCCATGGATACTGAGGGTGATGATGTGTAGGTGATGACATTTGAAATTTTTTTTTTCTTCCATTAGATAGTGTAGTTTTGGGAATTTGGCTATTGATTCTTGGAACCTGGCGTTTTGCTATGAAAAAGGTTTACAAATCTTTAAAAATCTCTTCAGTAGAGGAGATAAAATAAGAAGAACATGTGATTTATTGTTTTATCTCTGATGACTCATTTTTGTATGTGAAAGTCTGGTTAATGGTTTTAAAGTGTTGGCAAGTCACTTTCCAAGGTAGGTATAGTTCAGGAAGTGGGGCTAAGCTTACCAGGCCAGTAGGGCTCCCCATCAGCTGATTGCTATTTACAACTGAGCCTGTCGTGCTACAAGGCTTATGTCAATTAGTAACAGCATTTGTGCCCCGAGTACACATAATTTAATAACTTTAAGATACTAAAGTATAATTGTATTCAAACCATATTATAAAATTGTGGTGTTATGGAGGTTTATATGTAGCAAAAGATAGGTGGTAGTGAAGACCACCAGGATTTGAATTCTGATTCCTATATTTATTAGCCATATGACTTAACTATAGTAGAACCTCCTTAAAGGTTATGAGAATTAAAGGAGGCAGTGCACATAAAGTTCTTAGTTCAGTGCTTGGCTTATGGTCAGCACTCAATAAATGTTCGCTAGAAAATAGTTATGTCAGCTTTCCATACACACTTGATTTCCTTTGAATCACATCTACTGTTACACTATCAGGTACCTCTTGACCTTCATTTCTTTTTACAAAAATTAGAGTATTATGAAATTATTAGGTTATTGTAAGATTATAAAATATCTGATTATAGAAAAATTTAGGATAGCCCTGTTCTAGGCTCTCTTTTTTCAGCAGATATTTGTTGAGTTTCTATTGAATGCTAGGCACTATACATCACGCTGGAGATAACATAGTGAAAAGGCAGACAGAGTCCTGCTCTCAGGGAGCTTACAGTCTGATGTAGAAGGAAGACTAGACAATAGACAAGATAGTTAATGTTGTGAGTATATATATATCTTTTGTTTTGTTTTTGATGAATATATTGATCACACTCTTAGCAAACTCCCCCCTAAACCATGTATCCTTTGCCCCTCCTATACATTTTATATTGTGCACATATATTCAGTAGGACTTAATAACTCATTGCTTTGACTCTACTTAAAGAACATTGTAAACCAATTGTAACTCATTTTGGATTATTGGCTTTGTGATCTTTTCTTCAGGAAAAAGAGCAAATCACTATAAGTCAGTTGTCCTTGGTAGATCTTGCCGGAAGTGAAAGAACTAACCGGACCAGAGCAGAAGGGAACAGATTACGTGAAGCTGGTGAGTAAAGCATAGCACTTATTTATTGTCACAGCTTTCAGAAACTTGCATTGCCAGTTTTTTTATCTACTTATTGATGGGTGGTTTAAACATAATTTTCTTCAGTTAGTTAATTTAGAGTTTAAATTAATGGTCAATGCTATTTCTTTAGTTAGGCTGATTTGGTATCTGTTACAAAACACTGATTTCTTGAACTGCTGGCTTAGAGTGATCTTCCCTCCTCATCCTTCCAAAGTGCTGGGATTATAGGTAGCCATCTCACCCAGCCTAAGACACTGATTTAAGAATGAGGAAGATTGACTAAAATAAATATAAAATAAGTTATATATATTGAAAGAGTCTGTTATGTGTATTGTTGGTATTGTAGGTCAGTATTGGGTCCTTGAAATTAAGTGATTTAACAGTTACTCCAGCATTTATAGTTGTAAAAATTGGCTTTTGGAGATGGGAAAAATCTGAACGCAAAAGCCAGTTGAAGGGAAATCTACGTGTGTGTGTGTGCGCGCGCGCGTGTGTGTGTGTTTAATCGTTCATTTACTATAGCTGTACATGTTGTATTTTATGTTAATAACCATTTACTGAGTACCTACTACTGTGTGCCAGGAATTGAACACAGATATAAATGATGAAGCCCTGCTGGAGAGAGCCCTGCTTAGTATAAGAGATCAGTAGATAACTAGACCGTTTGAGTAGAGTATAATGGAAGTGAGCTCAAGCTTCTGCGAGAGTGCAGGATAGGGCTTTCTAATCCAGTCTGGGGGTGGGGAGGGGTGACACATAGCCGTGAGCTGTATGGAGAAGGATAGGATTAAAGGCAACATCTCTGATGGAGGAGACAGCTGCCTCTAAACAGAGCAAGTCCTAAGAGAATATGGCAGACTCAAAGTAGCTGAAGTGGAGGGTGTGGGTTGGTGAATGGTGAGAACCGAGGTAGGAAAATGAGGCAAGGCCATGAAGACCCTTGTCTGTCATATTAAGAAGTTTGAATTTTATCTTGAAGGAATAATGAGGGCTACCAATTATTAAGGGTCTAGTGTGTGTCGTAGTATCTACTAGGCATGGGCTTGGTTTTTGATTCTGACTTCTCAGGCTTGTATCATACCCTCATTTTTCAGATGAGAAAATGGGTTGGGAGAAGATAAGTAATTTTTCCATGGCTGGAGCCTAGGTTCAAACCTAGGTTGGTTGATCTCTCAAAACTTGTATCTTTCTACTATGTTATACAGCCTCCCCCTTAAAGAAGGGTTAGTCTTGGAGAAAGAATATTTTGCCAGTGTAGAGAATTAATTTACCAGGGGGCAAGCCTAGAAATATGAAAGAATAGTTAGGACCCTTTGGCAAGCAATTCAGATGAGTAATCATGTGACCTGGAGGCAAAGGTCAGACAAAAGCAAGACCTAGTTAGGAAGTAGGTGCACCAGGATGTGCTGAATAAAGAGCAGTTTGAGTAGCAGGTGGGGGCGGCTAATGAGGCT
Organism: Eulemur rufifrons; assembly: GCF_041146395.1. NCBI lineage: Eukaryota > Metazoa > Chordata > Mammalia > Primates > Lemuridae > Eulemur > Eulemur rufifrons. The sequence continues at coordinate 26,664,953 of NC_090984.1, read as the reverse complement.
TGTGTTTGATATGTTCAGTTTATGCAAGTGGACATGCTTATGATTGAATGCAGAGGTACATGGATTTGGAATGAGAGATTTGACTTAAGGTTTCTAGGATTAGGTTTTGCCAATAGAGACAGGAGTGAAGCAATGGGGGAGATAAGATTATTCCTGGAGAATAGAGAGGAATAGGCTGAGGGCAGAGCCTTAAGGAACAAGCCCTTGAGATTTAAGGAGTTTGGGAAGGAGAGAGAGGTGGTAGCTAAAAGGGACTTGAGGGATTATGAAATGGTTAAAAAACACACACCCATTATATATGTATATTAGAAGATAGTGAAGACTTGAGTTTATGGTCTGAATAGAGGAAGAAATTGAAGTCCAGTGGTACAAAATGGGGCCTGTTAGACCTGCCTCTAGCCTGGGCCAAGACCCTTGCTATTTGTGTGAATCGCTTGAGTCTTCTGAGAGTGGACTGTGTCTGTGCTGTCTACCATTGTATCCCCGGTGCCTCTTACTTACTAAAGTGTTAATAAATATGAAAGCAATGATTATTGGTGGAGCAAGATCCCAGAAGGGCAGGAGATTTGGAATCCAGATCACAAGAGGAAGGATTAACCTTGATGAGATAAGAGTTTTAGTTGGATTGGGAAGAAAGTAAAAACCTTAGGTTTCTGATGCTTTGGGGAAATGATAGAAAGGCCTGCTAGTGTTAATATGGGTGAGGAACACGTATGTCGATGGTGAGGAAGAAGCAAAAGAGATTGTGGTTGGGGCAGGTGTCAGGTGTCAGGTTTTCAGAGGTGGAGTACTTCTGAGGGGTTAGGTTCGGGGTTTCGGCATGATCTTGCAGCTACAATGGAGAGACAACGATTTACTGGAGTTGAGGACATTGGGGTCCTCTGACCACAGCATGTGAGAGTGATTGTCCTCATGATACCAAAATGACCCCGGGGCTGGCATGTAGGAGGAACTAGGAAAATGTTGCTGGCCTCCCTGCGCTTACCACCCTTATGGAATGTTAGGCTTTAGGAAACAAGCAGCTTTTACCCTAAAAGGCTACAGGGCTGCAGAGGGAAGCACGATCCTTCTGCGAGATCAAGGATTAGGTTGCAGGGTTTTTGCCATCGATGGAGGGTGAAGCCTGTGGACCCTGCCCAATGTGATATTTCTGAATGTAAACATATAGAGGATTACAAAGGAAACCAATTATGTATTTTTAAAAGTATTCTTAAATTTGTCATATGGTAATTTATGAGCTTTATTAATGCCTTAAATAAAAACCCAGCAGCAAGTCTAATAACTAAATAATTGCAAAGTAATGATGAATATAAATATCTTGATCAATAAACTGTAATGTGCTATTAAAATATCTGCGATTTCTATTGATAAAAATCACAGGTTCTACTATTACAATACTACTGTGTTTTTTGGCCTACATTAGTAATTGAAGGAACTGCTCAATTCTAGTTAGAGGTCTGTAAAAACATGTAATTTATTTCCCATTGAAGTATGCAGACTCCCTGAGATGTATCCCCGGACAATATAGACCCTGGGCTAAGAACCCCTGGCCATTAGGGAAAGAGATGAATGGATCATTCTGTAAGAAGTTTGAAGATGTAGGGAAATCTGTTAACAGGAATATAAGTTCTTGAGAACACAATGGGAAAAGAAGAACATCAGGATTTTGGGTCAAGGAAGAGAAATCATGAATCATGGAATATTATGGAGGTCCAGATGAGTTCTGTATTTTGGAAGGTGTATCTTTGGGAGGCCAAGGATGAAAGAACGATGAAATTGGCTAACCTTAGTCAAGGTTCCAAAATGAACACATTCTTAGGCACTTTTGGGGTCTAATCAGGTGAGATCTGCATTCTTGGTTAACATCAGACTTGCCTTGGTTCAGAAAGTCAAATAAAAATACTCACAGTTAACAGCTATGCCGCCTGAGAAATCTTTGTTGAGATATACAGGGGACGAGTTAGTTGGTTCCTAAGACAATTTGGGAGCTCCTCTGGGTGCCACGGGGATTTCAGACTCTTAATGGAGCCAACTGTAGCCTGAAATGGCCATGTTTTAAACAGAACACTTTAATATGAGGATATTAAACATCTGTATCTAAGATACTCTTTCATAGAATTTAGGATTTGGAAGAAACCTTATGGGTTATTAAGTATAATGTTATATTCTGTGGAAAATCCTTTTGATCCTTCAAGGATGGCTATTTAACCTTTCCAGAAATGCTGCTATTGAAAGAAAGCCTGGGCCAAGATTAAATTTAGCCATGAAAATTTGTTATAATTTCATCGAATGGTTATATGAAGTTGAGATTTTATAGGCAAACAGCACACTTTAGCTACTATATTGTAGTTCTCATATTTTTGGTGTGTATTTTTCTGTCAGGTAACATTAATCAGTCATTAATGACACTGAGAACATGTATGGATGTCCTGAGAGAGAACCAAATGTATGGAACTAACAAGGTAAACAGTGGCCTTCTTTAATCATTTTTATAGTTTTGTTTGTGTGCATTTTTTACCTTATGCATTTATTTGGATTTCAATGTATTTATAGATGGTTCCCTATCGAGATTCAAAGTTAACCCATCTGTTCAAGAACTACTTTGATGGGGAAGGAAAAGTGCGTATGATTGTGTGTGTAAATCCAAAGGCTGAAGATTATGAAGAAAGCTTGGTAATTTTAATTTATTTATCCTATAAAGTCTTGAGTTTCTGTAGGGAAAACAACTGTTTGGATTTGAAGAAAGACATTTTGAACATTTTGTAGATTGACACAGAATCATTGGATACAGAAGTAGACTAATAACCAGTCTATTGTTGCTTCATTTAGTAATTTATGAAGGACTTAGATATCCTTATTTTTTAAAAACTCCATTGGTTTTGTATTTTAGCAAGTCATGAGATTTGCAGAAGTGACCCAAGAAGTTGAAGTAGCAAGACCAGTAGACAAGGCAATATGTGGTTTAACACCCGGGAGGCGATACAGAAACCAGGCTCGAGGTCCAGTTGGAGATGGTATGATTTGGTGTTACATCATTTCCCTACTCTTTATCTCCCTTAAGAAAAAAAATCTGTTTCATACGAGAGAATGTTTACATACTTTCCTCTCAAGAACCAAGTTAAAAAAAAATTGAACCAAAATATAAATGAGATTTCTTTTATTGTATACTATAACTCTCATTTTGAAGGAAATAAAATTATGTCAACTCAAGAAATTCCATGGTTAATTAAACTGGGGCCCTAAGCACATTCTTAAACTTGTTTAGATAAGCTCCTTCTCGCCTAACTTTTTATAATTTTTATAATTTTAATACAGAACCATTGGTTACCGACATGGTTTTACAAAGTTTTCCACCTTTGCCGTCGTGTGAAATTTTGGATATCAATGATGAGCATACACTTCCAAAGCTGATTGAAGCCTTAGAAAAACGACATCGTCTACGACAAATGATGATTGATGAGTTTAACAAGCAATGTAAGGGCGAAATTATTTGCAGTCATTTTGACTTCTGAAATTAAAAGTATTTGTAATGAATTTGAGTTCCGTGGTTGAATGTATCTTTAAGGGAGAGTTATCTTGTCTTTATACTTTGGAGTACTCAAGGCATTATTTAATTAGAATGACAGAATTTTTCTCACAGCTCTTTTTTATATTCTAAGAAAGTTAAACAAAAAAAGGAGCATGTGTTCCTTCCCTCCTATTTCTTTCTTTACTAATAGTGATGAACACAGGGAATATTTCTTAGTTTCCCTGTCTATAAAATGGGGATTGTAATTATTTCTACCTCAGGGGGTATTATGAAGATAAATGAGATACTATATGAAAATCCTGTAGAACAGTGAACAGCCTGGTACATAGTAAGTGAATGTATCCATTATTTTTATCATCAGTTCATTTTGTTCTTCACCGTAAAGTTATGAGATAAAGTGGTATTTAAATTTCCATATTAAAATGAAATTTGCTTAGAAAAATCAAGTAACTTGCCTAAGTCAAAATTAGTAAGTGGTATACCAAGGATTTCAACTAATCCTAAATCTAGTGTTATGTTTTTGCATTTGTTGATATGAAGCAAATTACTTACCTGTAAGAGTTGGGAAGAGATGCTCTAGTGTAAAATGAAAGACTTGAGTGTCTTCAGTATTAAATAGAAAGCTTCTGTGAGTATCTCTTACAGGGTTTTTTCTCACTATAAACTGATTCTCAGAGATTTGCTGAATGTATAGCTACATTGTATTTATTTTTTAAAATTTATTATATTTTTGAATAGCTATCTTTTATCTAGTGTCTGCTAATAGAAGTTGCTTTCATTGGTTATTTTGGGATTGGAGTAAAATTTGACCTGCATGCTTTTGTTTCAGCTAATACTTTTAAAGCTTTATTACAAGGATTTGACAGTGCTGTTTTAAGTAAAGAAAACTACATTCAAGGAAAGCTAAATGAAAAAGAAAAGGTGATCTCAGGACAGAAATTGGAAATAGAACGACTGGAAAAGAAAAACAAAACTTTAGAATATAAGGTTTGTTTTGGCATTATGATAATGGATATAGGTGCTGGCCATTCAGCACTGGTCTCTGAGTGAGCTGTTCTGCTCCATGGGCCTGTAACCGCTGCTTATTAGGAGTTCTTGGTGGGGCCTGTAGAGGGGTAAAAAGAAAAAAAAAAAGAGTTCTCACTTGGTTATGTACTAATCTTCATCCCACCTGAAAGAAGAGGAAATGTGAGTGAAAAGCATAAAAGGGAGAAAAGGGATAATATATTCTTTAATTTTATGAGAATCTAGTGGTTGAAAGAATACTCTTTGGCCCAAGCAAGGGAGCTTTCTAGAGGACTTTCTAGAGTTTAGCTTTGGTTATAGCTTGCTTTTTGATTTATTAGAAATATTTCCTCAACGGGGGCAGGGGAAAAAAAAAAGCAAAAAAATATTTGCTTAGTATATGACTCTTCAATAATCACATGAAAGAAATGATTAAATGAGATAGACATAACAGATACTTGGTAAATCTTAATTAGATCCGTATTTGGTTTACAAATTGTAAACAAATACAAACTCAGGATTAAACTCTTCCTTTGAGGTAGAAGGAAATACTATTTTGTTGGGGACTGCTGCTGCAGCACTGTGTAATGTGTGTTCTCTTATTTACAGAGGATTGTTTAGAGGTTTGGCAGGGTATACATTCATTCTAAAGAGAAGCTAGTCTCAACCAACACTGTTTTCTTTATTCTGAATATAGCCTAAAAAACTAAGTTTTAGGTCTTAATTTTAAGAGAAGCTTTGTCTCTGGGTGAGGAACTTGTTTAACAGGTTTCCCTTTCTGGGAATGGAAGTGGGAATTCAGATGAAAATTGAGAGGAAAAATATGCTTTTCCCGTGACTTTTATTTCCACAAATAAGCTTACATAAGCAAATTAAGAAAGATTATTTTATAGCTACATGAAATATTTACATACCAAATAGTGAACATAATGATTGATCTACCTTCCCAGATCGAGATTTTAGAGAAAACAACCACTATCTATGAAGAAGATAAACGCAATCTGCAACAGGAACTTGAAACCCAGAACCAGAAACTTCAGCGACAATTTTCTGACAAACGCAGATTAGAAGCCAGGTTGCAAGGCATGGTAACGGAAACAACAATGAAGTGGGAGAAAGAATGCGTGAGTATCATTCTTGTAGTGCTCGTCTTAGAGTTGGATGATTTACTTCATGTTGTGGTTAGGTTAAATATTCTAAATTACTGTATTTGTGGTAGGCTTTTGGTGGTGTTTGTTAACTCTCAGGAAGAACTGGAAAACTGTCATTGTTAGGAAATAAAGTGACTGGGTAGCTGGTGTACTTGTTTGCTATGACTGAGTTAGAATATAAATTGCCATTGATAATCTGTAGGAGCGAAGAGTGGCAGCCAAACAGCTGGAGATGCAGAATAAACTCTGGGTCAAAGACGAAAAACTGAAACAACTGAAGGCTATTGTTACTGAACCCAAAACTGAAAAGCCAGAGAGACCCTCTCGGGAGCGGGATCGAGAAAAAATTACTCAAAGATCTGTTTCTCCATCGCCAGTTCCTGTAAGTTATTTGTGGTTGTGCATTAATTTCGTACTAGAGGAAATTTGTTCAGATTAGATGACTGTTGCTATGATAATCAGTTTTTTGTTTTATATTATTATATTTCTGAAATTTCTATTGCTATTTCTATTTTTTCCTAAGATACTTTACTTGAAAAAAATTTTAAATTTTGTACAAATACAAATTTAGCGTAAAAATTTAGTAATTTAATACAAATAATTATTTATAATGTTAAATCTTCATGTGCTAAAATTATAGAAGAGTAATGAATTGTTTCTCTCAGTTTTTCAGTCTTGCTCATTAATTTCTCTCAATTTTTCTAGCTTTCTGGTAACTATATTGCTCAGATTTCCAACGGCCAGCAACTCATGAGCCAGCCACAGCTACATAGGCGCTCTAACTCTTGCAGCAGCATTTCTGTAGCTTCCTGTATTTCGGAGTGGGAGCAGAAAATTCCTTCGTACAACACACCTCTCAATGTCACATCTATTGCAAGGCGTAGGCAGCAGGAGCCAGGACAAAGTAAAACTTGTGCCGTGTCAGACAGAAGGCGAGGGATGTACTGGACTGAAGGCAGGGAGGTGGTTCCTACATTCAGAAATGAGATAGAAATAGAAGAGGATCATTGCTGCAGGGTTAGTGCCAGTATTATTTTAAAGCATTGTAGCAGATTTTATCTTCTTTGTTTTTTGTAACTTTGTTCTGAAAGTTCACTGGAAAGATAGGCAGGCTGCAATATATATAAATAAGGTCTAACTTTTCTGTAAGTTAATTTGAAAGATGGACTCATTCTAAAATTGAGGCCTAGCTCCTCATCTGAAAAAGCCTAAATGCATCTGGCAACAAAAGCAATGCCTGTGTGTTCAATGAACACAGGCCAATTTGGCATGTCCCAGAGTGGTCTGTGCTTTTCAGTTGAATAAACTAATGAGCTTTGCACAAAATTGGTGAACCGTAGTATCTTGGCACACACTTTCCATTTTTTTCCTTTTGGTTGCCCTTCCCCAAGTTAGATTATTTTGCTGCTGCTTTTTGAACCCTAGTTTTTAAGATTTTCTGAAACATTTATTTTGAAAAATTTCATACCCAAAGAGAAGAGATAAAAGAATGGTACAAGAATGTCTTTCCCCCGACCTAGATTTACCAACTGTTACTTTATGTAGATACGTAAACATTTTTTCCCCTGAACTTTTTGGAAAGTAAGTCATAGACTTCCTGACACTTAATCCTCAAGAATAAGGACATCATCCTACATAACCACAATCTTTATCACACCTAAGAAAGTTAACATTAATGAATAAATATCCTCTACTGGGACAATATCCAGTTGTCCCACTAATGGCTTTTCCTTTTGCAATCCGTGATACTATCAAAGTGTATGCATTGCATGTGGTAACTATGTCTCTTTAACCTCTTTTAACCCCCACCCCAACACGTTTTTTATTTTTATGACATTGACTGTTTTGAAGAGTCCAGGCCAGTTGTTTTGAAACTACTGAAGATTTTCATTTCGAATAAATTACTTTTATTTTTGAGGCTTTATCTCAATTTACAAGGGTTTTGCCTCATTCAAGGGTATTTAAATTCACTTTAATATTTTTCTTCTTAAGGATTAAGGTAAAGCTTCCTTTGAATCTGAATAAATGAACCAAGTTAATATTGTGGTTTTTATACTTAGTAAAATTAAGATAGCTCTTTTAGAATTTTTCTTCTAAATAATTAATCTTACAGTAAACATTTGCTTTAGATTTTCTTGTATAATTTAGGGTATAGATGAATGTTCATGTAGGTGGCCCAAATTCCTGATTATTAAGGGATGGTGATGAATCCCAAGGTATGTACCAAGGCAACAGATGATTCTAGAGTCTCCTAAGTTCTTTATTTTGTAGATTTTGCCTTAAACCTTTTTCGGGAGCAAATTATGGTGAATGGTCTTTCTGATCAACTCTAGTCAATCATCTTATTTCTTGAAAGTTTATAGACTGAAAACCATTCAAGGCCTGCTTGTGCCTTGCCAACAGTAATGTGATATCTAATTTGGCCATGAGATATTTAAGAGGATTTACTAGAGATACTTTTTTTTTTTCCAACTTCTCACTTGAAATCAAAATCTCTTTAGAAGTGCAGCAGAAGAGTTACCTACCATAAGGTTAGTATCTATGCATCTAAGTTTGTTGGTCAAAAATTATGTCAGGTGGACTGAATTTGTATTTCAGTGAGGAAAAAACTTTAAATATTTACTTCACAAATGCCAGTAGATTGTACAGATTGTCATCTTTCCTAAGCTTGTTTTATCAAGCTTTGGATTTGTATTTATTGTTAAATATGTTGAAGGAAATTCTCACTTTGGCTAAATGGTAGATGATAAAGGCCAGACTTTCCTTCTTGTTCAATGTTAATTAAACCATTTAAAAAATGGAAAGTTTGCTGCTTGTTTTGAGGATCAGCATCTTTAGTGGCAAACTGCATTGCCTATGTCACTATATAGGGAAAATGATTCGGTTCCTCAGGTTATACATTTTGAAGTTAGGATCTTTACATTTGAACAGTGTTGAAGGATTTGGCCTGTGACAGACTTTTTTTCATTTGCTTTCAGTTTTACACACGGGAGATGTTTACAAGATGCCAATGATAACTCATTGCTTCAAACAATTAACGATGGCGTGTATATGAAATATATTTTCTTAGAATGACTATGCTAAATTTCACTTCACATTTACATGTGAATGGCATTTGAATGGAAGCAAGCGACTGGTTTTTTATTGTATAATAGAAACTGATTTGACACTATTCTTTGTTTGATTCTTGGAACCTTTATAAATGTGTGGTAAAAAAATTTGTTGGTATATTTTTAGCCATTGTTGTATTTGAACTTCTAATGAAGTTCTCTTTTGAGATTTAAAAATCTTATAGTGAAAGTACTCAGAAGTACGTTATATTTCTTTTAGTCATTTTATACATAGAGTTCTTATACCTTATGTTCTGTGGTATTTTGTACTATATAGCTTCATCAGCTTTTATTATTTTTTGATCTCTGTCTTTGTATAAGGAGTGTTTCCTCTTTTGTTTAGAGGCCTAGACATGTTTAGGGCTCTTACTGAAGCTTTTAACAGAGTTGTGGACCTAATAGATTACCTTATAATAGCAGGCATAAATATTGATTTTTGATCAAGAATGTAAAATGAATTATTTGTTGTGAACCACCCCTTAAGCAGGAAAGTCTAGCAGCATTACCAGAATTTCTCCTTTCATCGTTTGTTCAAAGGGAAGATCCCAGGTAGAGTTTATCATATACAAGCTAGTGTTAAAGATGTTTGTTGGTTTTGTTTTTAAACATGAAGAGAATGTTTAAATTACTTGAAGAACTATTTAGCTTTGAGATGGATTGTTTTGATACTATCATCAAGTAACGTAGCCAAACCTGCTGCACTTCTAATAATACCCTTAAATTAATTCTGGGTTATGCTTGTTTCTTGATTCCTCTTTCAACCTGATCAGAACGTACCACCAATTCGTCTCCGACACAGACGATCACGCTCTGCAGGAGACAGATGGGTAGATCATAAGCCTGCCTCTAACGTGCAAACTGAAACAGTCATGCAGCCACATGTCCCTCATGCCATCACTGTATCTGTTGCAAATGAAAAGGCACTAGCTAAGTGTGAGAAGTACATGCTGACCCACCAGGAACTAGCCTCCGATGGGGAGATTGAAACTAAACTAATTAAGGTAAAAACTAATTTGCACAGGAGAAAAAAAATATATTAAAAAATCAGCTAAATAAAAAACCATTTGCCCTGCTACTTTGATGACAAACACACAGTGTCAACTGGAACATCAGTGGGTATTTGATGTAAGCTTTTTGTTAGCAGAAAATTAAAGTAACTGCTTAGCGGTGAATCTGCTAAAGGGGGACTAAATCAGCTTAAATAGGCATAGAATCTTGGGTAGCTTAGAACTCCAGATCCATAATGTACTTTACTGTATATTTAGTTTTAACCACTACTTAAAAAGTAAACCTAAACAAAGAACTCCCACCTTTGTTCTCTGTTAGTTCAAGATAAAAAGTCCACATTAAAATTTGGCCTATCAAAATCATTCAGTATTGGGCTATCTAAAGCCCTTTCCCAGAACGATGACTTGCCTGCCTGTAGAATAATTTTCCTTTAATCATAGAGTCAATGAATAATCAGGAAATAAAAGATAAAACCTTTTCATTTCAAATTTAATTTAGAGGATAGTTCTTATAATTATAGCTACAGATAAGATGTACTATCTTTTGAATATGAGGGGGAATGCTCAGAGAAGAAAGAACAATGCCTTAGAACGTGTAGAAATTTCTGGCAGATTTCTTGATCCTTAGTGCAGTTTAATTTTTAAATTACAGGTAGAACAAAAAGGAATATTTTTTCCCCACAATTATGAATGTTACTAATTACATTGTATTGGACTTTTCTTTAGTGAGAGATAATGTGCTCATATTTCTAAAGTATTTTGATAGTTCATACTCAGTAGTCCCAAGCACCATCTGGTTTTGTGGGTGGGAGTTTCCATAAAACAGTAGACTCTTGAGATCAATTTGAAATATGATATGTGTGTTTATCATTTGGATGTATCAAAGTGTAACAGTGACCTTTTCTCTTGGCTTTAGGGTGATGTTTACAAAACAAGGGGTGGTGGACAATCTGTCCAGTTTACTGATATTGAGACTTTAAAGCAAGAATCACCAAGTGGGTGAGTGAGCATCAGAGACATCTCTCTTGAAAGGGTGGTTGTTTTCCTAGCTGCTCATTCTCGAGGAACAGAGTATCCTGTGAAATTTATCATTAATTCTCCAAACGGGTGTAGATGGTATTTCCCTATTTTTAATATTTTTCCTGTTCTTAGATGCAAAAATAATTGTTGCATCATGTTTCCCCCTTTTCAGTAGTCGAAAACGAAGATCTTCCACAGTAGTACCTGCCCAGCCAGATGGCACAGAGTCTGAATGGACCGATGTAGAAACAAGGGTAGGGGAAAAATTAAATATTTGTGTCCTTAATAAAAATTAGGCATCTCTTATCTTAAACCACATAGCTGTAGCTTTTTAAGCTCTTTGAAGATGCTGAGGTACTATGTCACATGGCCAGCTCAGCATGTAGGCCTGTTCATAGCAAACCTGCAAAGGTATTTGTATTTCTTTAGGTGTGGTCTTACTGGAGCTCTTCAGTTCAAAGTCCCTGTTTTCAGTGTAGAGGAATAGGGCTCAAGAACGAGTCAGAGAGTATCACTCTAGAATAACATAAATTCACTTCAACTTGATGGGAATCTTCTTAGAAGCAGCTCACCTGGAATTCCCTTGTAACTGTTACTCTTGAGAAGAGGCTCATACGGAAAAACATGAGAAGGTGGGGGTTGGAAGGCTCAGCTCTGGCCCTGGCCACTAACTTTCTCAGGAACTCCTCTTCCTTAACTAAAGTGAAGGAAGTTAACTGGATGACCTCTAAAGATCCTTTTGGCTCACAAAGTTTGTGGCCTATGCCAGAAATGCGAGTAATTGCCATCTTCACTGAACTAGAAAGCAATGTTGGATTTCATCTAGGTAGAACCTATATGTAAACAACTGTGTTTTATAGACTGTTAAGAGAAGCTGATCTTTTCCTCTTCTGCCATTTTCCTCTCAGTGTTCCGTGGCTGTGGAGATGAGAGCAGGATCTCAGCTGGGACCTGGATATCAGCATCACGCACAACCCAAGTAAGCGCTGACTGTAACTGGGGCCTTGCTGTGTGTGTTTTCCCTTCTCTAGTAGCTCCACCATCAGGCCTTCTCCCAACCATCCATTTGTTTTTAAGAGCAAACCTATGGTTTTCATTTTCCCTTTGGAATATCTGGGTCCTACTGGCAGACTGCAGTAGGCAGCTGCAGTGCTCAGAGCCTCGGAGCTGCAAGGACAGGAGGGGACAGAAGATTGGTGGCTCTTGTTCATATTCTGCCAACACTCAAAAGCTTTCTGAGGCTGAACTGAGAGCACCTATAGAGAGGGAAGGCTGAAGGCATTCATTGAGGATGATGACAGTTTTGTGTAATTATTCTTTCCTGACTTGCTTCTTGGTCTTGGTATAGCAATAAGTGTTCACTGAAGTAAATAAAACCGAATGGCAGAATTTATATTAGGGAAGGAGTCACACCTTTTCCTCTTCTATTAAACCCGTACGTAGGAGTCTGGCCCATTCTTTTTCCATATTTTAATAAAACCCCTACTTTACAAATATCTACATAACAATATTTTTAACACCTGTATTCCTTAGTAAGCAATTTGGAAAATTGTTGTAACAGGATAAAGATGTGAAGTCCTATTTAAATTAAATCTAAATTTAATACTAGATAAGCATATTTTATAAGTTATTTACTTTCTCAGAAGGACTTGAATTTTCTCATGATCAAACAGCAATTCTCAAAGCCCTCCTAAAGATTCATTTGCTATGAATGTGTCACTAATTGCAAGATACAATACTAAATGTTGGTTTTTATGTTTTAGGCGCAAGAAGCCATAAACTGATAGTCCCAGTAGTGAAAGAACATTTTCATTTGTGTGAGTGATTTCTCCAAAGCCATGCCAGAAGCAGCCTTGTAAGCCATCTTGTAGAACTCCAGCTTTCTTGAACATCACAGACCTCAGCTACATCATACACTGGCCTAGGTCAAAGCTTCCCCTATGGTTCCAAAGACATCTAGAATTCAACACACTTTGTATAGTATATGCCTTGCTGTATTTAATATTAATATTAATAGCAGAGAAAGACCCCCTTTTTTCATTGCTGTATGAACTTTTTTATAATGCTTTTTTTTGTATATTTCTTGTATACTTATAAACTAATTCATGAAGGTGTTCGTCTTAGGTGATTAAGGAAGGATGTATCTAGATCACGCTTTATTTTTTATTGTGACTTTTCCAGCTCTGGTCTGAATATTTCTTAAGGTTTTAATAACAAATGCTGCTATTGATTAGCTGCAGGAATGCACTTTAGACCTATTTGACAATTCAAACTTTCAAAATAAAGATGTCAATGACTGGCCAACAATAAAACCATTTTAGGAAGTTATTTTGAATTTTGTATGTGTGTATTCACTTTCTGACATTTAGATATGCCAAAAGAATTGAAATAAAAAGCACTAAGAAATACAAAGTTGTGTGATGGCCATTCATTCAACACATACCCCCAGTACCTAGCATAGTGCATTGCATTTACCTGGCACTCATTATTTGTGGGATGGATTAAAAGAAAGCACTAGAAAATATAAAGTAATTTGATGTTAAATGGACAATGCCTATTTTTGTGTGACATAATATGCTTTTCTAGACATTTTAAAATACATGGTTTGGGGACAACATAAATTAGAAAAAGTACTATTGAAAGTCATGGTGAAATATCCACTCTTGCATGGGTGAAGATACATTTTGCTCTGACTAGATTTGGGGTTCTTTTGAGGCTGGTTTTTTTTTTTTTTTAACAAAATGATAGTTTAATCTGTTTATTAATAATAAAGGAATGATATTAGTCCTTGCCAAAAACTAATTCAAAGGTTAAGGAAAAAGACAAGATCCACTTATTTGTAATTCATAGTATATTAATTAATGCAGTATGTGTTTTTAGAATGCTTCAGAGCAATCCTATCTCATGCTACAGGATTTGATCTTGATTTTTTTTTTTAAATAGCTTATTACTTAGTCTTTTGAAGATACATTTTAATAGGAAGTTTTTACTGTACTATAATAGGTGATTATGGGGTAGTGGAATTTGAAGTAACAATATGTTGAATCCACTAAGTTCTTAGACAACACAAAATAAAGGGAAATGCGTGGGCAATTGATGTTTTGCCTAACTAGTTCTCTTAATTACAAGGAATAGCTGTGGTTAGTTGGGTGCTCAGTGTCTGATACCCCCTAAAGGTATTATCTATAATTTATAGGTGGAAAATTGAGTTATTTGCTCAGTGACCCCAAAGTCTGTTCATTTAAGCCCAAGTCTGATATCAAAGCTTTTAATTATTGTGCCATGCTAATGATTATCTCAACTTCATAGATAAAAAATTTCTTAGCTTTAGATGATTAATTTTAGTTGAAAGTTTGTTTTGCAAAATAGGATTCTTTGTACAGATCATTATATCTAGGTTATTTAGTGTTTTTGTTCCCAAACATTTTAATAATTATCTTATTTGTACAACCCAGAGGCAAACTACAGTTAAGGAAATGGGCCCAGAGGAGCAAAGTGCTCCCAGAATGGTCACATAGTCAGGGATGGAGCCAAGGCTGATTGGAGTCCTTGTTCTACTAGTCTTTATCACTGAATTTTGTTTTTGAAGGCTGGGTGCAGTGGCTCATACCTGTAATCCCAGTGCTTAGGGAGGCCAGGGCGGAAGGATCATATGAGGCCAGGAGACCAGCTAACATAGGATACTCTGTCTCTACCAAAAAAAAAAAAAAAAAAAAAATTAGCTGGGCATTGGTGGCATGTGCTTGTAATACCAACTACTTGGGAGGCTGAGGAAGGAGCATCACTTGAGTGCAGGAGTTTGAGGTTGCAGTGAACTGTGATTGAGCCACTAAACTCCAGCCTGGGTGACAGTGAGACCCTGGATCTAAAAAATACATATTAAAATTTTGTTTTTGGCATATTGAAACATGTCACACTTCACCACTTTGTTATTCCATGCTTCTGTCCCCATCCTTGTGAAAGTGTTTCCAATTTTCCTTATATACATGGTGCTGCAGGGAACAGCCTTGCACTTGGACCCTCACGTACGTATTCCAGATTGTCTGTAAGGTGGAAACCAGAACTGGAATTGCTGGGTTTAGGCTGTATCTTTAACTTTAACCAGGTTTTGCTAATTTACTCTTCAAATGATTTGCCAACTTATATTTCTACTAGCAACATCAGATAGTTTCATTCCTCACATCCCCTTCTACACTTGGTGTCCTCAGACTTATTTTGCCTGTCAGGTGTGAAATGGTATCTCATTGACTTAATTCGTATTTCCTGATTGTTAGTCCTGAGCTGAACACCTTTTCCTGTGTCGGGTGGCCAGTCTGGTTTCCTCCTTTGAACTGTCTGTTTATATATTTGCATTGTAACAGGTTGCTAGTCTTTTTCTTTTTGGTGTGTAGGACTTCTTTATCCTTTGGGTATTTTTTTTTTTTTTTTTGAGACAGAGTCTCGCTTTGTTGCCTGGGCTAGAGTGAGTGCCGTGGCGTCAACCTAGCTCACAGCAACCTCAAACTCCTGGGCTTAAGCGATCCTACTGCCTCAGCCTCCCGGATAGCTGGGACTACAGGCATGCGCCACCATGCCCGGCTAATTTTTTCTATATATATTTTAGTTGGCCAGATAATTTCTTTCTATTTTTAGTAGAGACGGGGTCTCCCTCTTGCTCAGGCTGGTCTCGAACTCCTGACCTTGAGCGATCCACCCGCCTCGGCCTCCCAGAGTGCTAGGATTACAGGCGTGAGCCACCGCGCCCGGCCTCCTTTGGGTATTTTGAGCTTCATATCTTCTCCTGGTCTGTGACTTTTTTTCACTTTGGTTATGGCATTTTTTAAAAAATAAACTTAATTTTTAGAACAGTTTTAGATTTACAGAAAATTTGTAAGGGATAGTATAGAGAGTTCCTATATACCCTGCAGCTCGTTTCCCCTATTAGCAACATTAGTATGGTGCATTTGTTATAATCAACCAATATTGATATATTCTGTTAACTAAAGTGCATACTTTATTCAGATTCTTTAGTTTTTACCTAATGTCTTTTCTATTCCAGGGTCCCATCCGGGACAACATATTACATTTAGTCATTGTGTCTCCTTAGGATTCTCTTGGCTGTGGCAGTTTCTCAGACTTTGGTTATGGTATCTTTTGTCTTACAGATTTCAATTTTAGTGTAATCAAACATCAATCTTTTCCTTTATGTTTTATGTTTTATGCCTTAAAATTTTTTTCTATACTATGCTAGGCACAGTGGTGCATGCCTGTAGTAGTCCCAGCTACTCAGAACACTGAGGCTGGAAGGATTACTTGAGCATAGGAGTTCGAATCCGGCCTGGGCAACAAAGCAAGACCCCGTCTCTCGCAAAAGAAAAAATTTTTTCCATACTCTGATGTCACAATATTCTCCGATGTTTTCTTCTAAAGTTTTAGAGTTTTGCTTTTCACGTTATATATGGTGTTAGGAAAGAATTAAAAACATTGTTTCCCTACCCCCATCCCCATAGCACTACAAAACCAATTGTTCCAGTACAGTTTTTTGAAAAGCTATACTTCTGACATTACCAAGTTCCCACATGTATGAGAGTATTTTTTGGTTCAGTATTCTGTTCTGCTGGTCTATTTAATTGTATGTCAATAGCACACTTTAAAATATCCATCCAGTATTTATTTATTTGTGTGGCTTCCATGTGATAAGCGCTGTTTGAGGCACAAGGAATGCTGTGATAAATCAAATTTTGTACCCTCAATGGAACTTGTATTTTAATCTTCCTTTATTACTTTGAAAAATTGTCTTGTTTGGTCTTTGATCCTTCAATTTAAAATTTAAGTCAGCTTGTCAAATTCCATTTTACTGTAATTTTGATTAAAATGTCATATTTGGAGAGAATTATCCATTTAAGAATCTTCCCGTCTATGAATATGGCATATCACCATTAAGGTTGCCTTTAATCATGCTCCATAAAAATAATGGTCATATACATCTTTTTAGATTTATTTCTAGAAACCATGTTGTTTTTGTTGTATTATATGAGATATATTTTTTAATATTGCATTTTATAAGTAACTGTGGCTGAGTATAGGATGCTGCTGGGTTTTGTATATTAATCTTGAATCTAGGGCTGGCACAGTGGCTCACGCATGTAATCCTAGCACTCTTGTAGGCTGAGGCATGAGGATTGCTTGAGGCTAGGAGTTTGAGACCAGCCTGAAGAAGAGTGAGGCATACAGAAAATAAAAATCAGCGAAGTGTAGTGCTGGGCACCCGTAGTCCCAGCTACTGGGGAGGCTGAAGCAGAACTGCTTGAGCCCAGGAGTTTGAGGTTGCAGTGAGCTATCATCATGCCACTGCATTCTCACCAGGGTCACAAGTGAGACCCTGTCTCAAAACAACAACAACAAAAAAACAAAAACAAAAAAATCTTGAATCTAGAGACCTTGCTGAACTCATTAGTTTGAATTGTTTGTCTGGATTCTTTTGGAATTTCTGGGTAAATAATCATATTACCTATGAATAATAAGAGTTCCTACCTTTCTAATACTTTTGTTTTAAGGAGATAACTAAACTCTAAAATATTTAATAGTAATTGAAACAGAAGCAGAGAAAGGAGGCATCTTTGTTCCTGATTTTAAAAAGAGTGTTTCAAAAATTT
The DNA here is from genome assembly GCF_041146395.1 of Eulemur rufifrons. Classification (NCBI taxonomy): domain Eukaryota; kingdom Metazoa; phylum Chordata; class Mammalia; order Primates; family Lemuridae; genus Eulemur; species Eulemur rufifrons. Next base: position 26,647,496 of record NC_090984.1, on the reverse strand, counting down.
CACCATTAAGTATGAAGTTTGCTATAGATTTTTGGTAGATATCCTTTGTCATGATATGGAAGTTACCTTCTATTCCACTTTTCTAAGAGTCTATGTGATTAGTTGTTCAATTTTATCAAGTGTTTTTTTTGAATCTATAAGAATTCTTATAGATTTTCTTCTTTGTTAATGTAATGACTTATTTTTAGATGTTATTATGATGAAATATCCTCTAAATTATGATACCATATTTTTATGTACAGTTCTAGATTCAGTTTGTTAATATTTTGGATTTTTGTGGTACATACATGAGAAGAGCCTATAATTTACCTTTCTCTTACTCTCAGGTTCTGGTTTTGTTACCATTATAGTAATTTGAAGAACAAAATATTAATTTAAATTTCTTATTAGTTTAGTTTAAGATGTGCAAATTTTAGTCTATTGTGTTGATGTACTTTAGTTGCCAGATCAGTTTTTTGTTAAGTACACTGGTGGGGGAACAATGTTTTGGACTGATTCATTCTAGCTTTGGAAATGTTTGGATTTTTTAATAATTTACGAAAATTCCACTATAATGGCTTCCTAGGTTTAGACGAAAACTCAAAACAATTTTATTTTTCAAAAGTGTGATCGCTTTATAAGAGCTTTTTTAAAAGTTCGAGATACTAAAATATGTTTATGTTTGTGGCCAAGATTGACCCAAGTGGGACCCTAGATTGTGGGATTCCAATGGAAGTTTGTTCAAGGATGACTGAGATAATGTAATGGACTGAATAAAGCAGGTACCAGAAAAAAAACAAAATCAACCAGCAATCCAAGAGGAATGTAAAGATTACCATTTCTGAAGGTAGGAATTAAAATTTCACATCATATAAATGATAAATATGGGTTGTAGACAATTTTACATATCAAAAATAAGAGAGAAGACATTTACCCATAATCCAACTCTCCCACCCCAGCACCAGGCACTTAAATCAGGCTTCTACTAGTATTTTCCAAATCCAGGCTCCACTACACGGTAAGCATGTAATTTTGGGATAGTTACCAGGTCTATGACTTAGTTTTGTCATCTGCAAAACGGAGACAGTACCCCTTTTTTTCTGTGTGAGGATTAAAGTGAATCCTTGTAGAGAGTGTGGGTCTGTGTCTGGGGCATACTAAGCGCTCAAAGGCTATTGCTATCATAACGCTGGAAGTTTCTCTATTACTCCGGTTTCATCAAGACACTGCGCTGAGCACTGGGGCGTCCGAGATGTGACGTAGCTCCGGCGCTCCAAGAGGTCACCACGGCCAGGGAAGGCTGGCTCCGTAATTAGGTGATTGCCACATGACGTCACAGGTCCGCCTCGGAGCCCCTGCCAAGTCGAACAGTCCATGGGACCGAGGGGCGAGGCCCATTTACCTAGGTAACTTTTTCCTATAAGTATTTTCAGTGTTCGCAAGTCCTGTTTTACCCAAATGAAATTAGTTTGCCTTTGCAGGCACTAAAAAACTTTTTGAACGGGCAGAGCGAGTCACGTGTGGCGCGCAGGCGCCTTCAGTTGCCCCCGGTCCCGCCTCTTCCGCCTGGCGCGGGCGCTGATTGGTCCGCGTGGTCACATAAGAAGCTCCGCGCAGGCGCGGGGTTCTCTTTCCTCAGCTGCCGCCAAGGTGCTCGGTCCTTCCGAGGAGGCTAAGGCCGCGTTGGGGTGAGGCCCTCACTTCATCCGGCGACTAGCACCGTGCCCGGCAGCGCCAGCCCCGTATTCACCGGCGCCATGGCCTCCGTCTCCGAGCTCGCCTGCATCTACTCAGCCCTCATTTTGCACGACGATGAGGTGACCGTCACGGTGAGTGCGGGCCCGGGCCGGCGGCAGGGCGTCCCGCGTGCGGCTGGCTCCCGCTCTCCAAGCGGCCTGGCCCAGCACTTAAGGCCGGGCCGAGGCCGCGGTCACGGCGGGTGCTGGGGCGGGGCGGGCACCCGTCAGGCGGGGGCGGGCTCTATGCCTGGCTGCCTGAGTCCTCGGGACCACGTGCAGGCCCTGGCGGCAGTGTGTGCGCGGCTGGGCGCTCCGGCTTTGAGAAGCTATATTTAGGAAAGCTTTCCCGCAGCGCTTGGGCATCCTGACCTGCACGTAATCTTATTCCGGGACATTGACTCGTACCTACTTTCGGTGTGATTGCCTTGAATTTCTATGGTCTTAGCAGGCCTGTGGGGCGGGGCAGCATGGCGTGGAGGGAGGCACAGAAGCTCTGCCCCACCTCCCTGGTCTCCTAACTTAAAATGGGCTCGCCGCATTGCTAGGCGCCTGGCTCAGGTTTCTTTTGCTTGTGATAACTAAAGTCTTTTAAAACGAATATATGTGAAATCCAAATAGAATATTTGAACTGTTGAAATATGGTTCTGTACACGTTTTGAGTGACTTGAGCTTTTAACTTGCGGTATATTGGAAACATCACGAACGCTACACTGGACTCTGATGGATTGACATTTTATTTGTTTTAGGAGGATAAGATCAATGCCCTTATTAAAGCAGCTGGTGTAAATGTTGAACCTTTCTGGCCGGGCTTGTTTGCAAAGGTAAGGTGTTGGTGGCAAAGTGGGGAAGACCTACTTGATTAGGTCAGGTGTATGTGCTAAAGTGCCAGAAGGCCCTATGTTCCCGCCTCTTGTTTCGTTACATTTATAACTCTGGAGCTAATAAGGTTTTGGTTTGTCATGTGGCTTTATCTTGATCTCTGGTTTCCCTTTCCTCTGTCCTGGAGCCATGGTAAAAACTTCCAGCCATGTTAAATTGCAGGCAAATCCTTTCAGTATGATAAGCTTGTGATCTATTGGAAATAGGGTTAGTGGTCTTTTATTCACCACACTTAGTGTGTATTGGGTTATAAAAGGCTAATAAAGAACAGGGTTCCTGCCCAAAGAGCTTCCACTGGCTACCTTCCATTGTTCAGGTTACTTAATTTCTGACAAGTGAAGTTTGGGTTGTGTCCTCCAAAGAGTTTTGGAACATTGTACGTATGTCATTTAATAAATACCTTTGCTTAGTCTGAAAACTTGTATTCACTGTTAAAAGGAGACCTGGAACTGTGGAAAGAGTCCTCATTTGAGTGTTCCAGGAAGCTTGGATTTTCTCCCAACATGTTATTTATGAAAGGAAGGGATCGTTAGCTTTACTTCACTACATACTTAAATACAGCAATACAAGTATGAGATTTAAAGCTGAATAGTTTTTTTGTGACCATTCTTAATAGAGCAGTGTGTTGCTCTGTTGTCTAATCTAAGTCTTGCTGTTGGCAAAGAAAAGTCAGTCTTGAGGATGAAAAAGCAAACTGAAAGTTTGATTCCAGGGCAGACAAAGTGTAAGGGCGATTCCAGCATAGAAGACAGAAGAAAAGTACTGTACAGTTGTCAATTTTCAGTATCCTTGGGGGATTGGTTCCAGGACCTCCCTCAGATACCGAAATCCAAGGATACTCAGTTGTCTTATAAAATGGCATAATATTTGTATATCACCTACATATATCTTCCCATTTACTTTAATACCTAATAAAATGTAAAAGCTATATAAGTAGTTGTTAACACTATATTGTTAAAGGAATAATGGCAAGAGAAAGTCTGTACATGTTTGGTACAGATGCTTTTTTCCCCCAAATATTTTCTGTCCATTGGTGGTTGAATACATGGATGTGGAATTCACCGTATAGTGTTAGGAATTGATCACTGTAAGGTGAAAAGTGGGGCGGGCTCTTTTTTTGTGGCTGGGTGAATGCTATCACAGGACAGAACATAACATGTGCGCGTACCTATGTTGCAGGCCCTGGCCAATGTCAACATCGGGAGCCTCATCTGCAATGTAGGGGCTGGTGGACCTGCTCCAGCAGCTGGTGCTGCACCAGCAGGAGGTCCTGCCCCCTCCACTGCTGCTGCCCCAGGTAGGAGTTTTTTTGTATTGGAAGGGGTATGGAGATCAAAAAAATAGTATTATAGGCCGTATTTCTCTTAATTTGCCACAAGTAGGTGCTGTGTGGGAATTCTGAAGCCTGCAGCATAATTTGATGTTGAGGGAAGTCTTGTGGGTATTTTTAACCATGCAAGTTGAAGGGCCTAGAGAGCTCTTCCAGAGCTTAAAATACTGAGAGTTGATTGTCTCTCTTTTTTTTTTTTTTTAAAGCTGAGGAGAAGAAAGTGGAAGCAAAGAAAGAAGAATCTGAGGAGTCTGATGATGACATGGGCTTTGGTCTTTTTGACTAAATCTCTTTTGTAACGTGTTCAATAAAAAGTTGAGCTCTTTGCTGCTGTTGGTCTTGCCCATAATTTGGGAATTTACTCAGCAAAGTGTAGTACATTGTGAGATGGTCTCACTTCTGTAATGTTGGCTTTCAACCTATTAGGTCATGTATGAGAGGAGCTGGGTTTTTTCCCTGGCACCATGGCCAGTTGTGAAGTCTTAAACTAATAAGAATGCACGTAACAGTACAGCAATGAAAGCTGCTCTGGGGTGGGAGGAGAAAGGATCAGAGCAGATGCCTTGTCTCAGATTACCCAGGTAACTTTATGATTACAAAGTTTGTCTCCTACACTCGGGGCACAGGTATGGGTATCAAATAGGCCTCGGCTTTGGAAGAGCTCTTAGTTGATAACCCTGTACAACCCTGGCTAAGAACTTTTGAGTTGTGCTGAGCCCTCAGGTGGAATGTTAACTGCTGTATCCCTGGGTGTAAATTTAACAATACCTAGTACGTAGTGTCCCTCAGCAAACATTTGGAATCTTACAGCATTACTGAAGGAGTGGGAAAAATAAACTCTAGATCCCCAGTTATGCACAATGGCTAAAACCAGAATTCAAATCTGTTTGAAAAACTAACAAATGTAGCTTTTTTTTTTTTTTTTTTTTTTCTTCTTCATTTTTGGCCAGTTAATAGCATAGCATGAAATGGAAATTCACTTAGACATGTTCACCCCTATAATCCCAGGGCTTTGGGAAGTTGAGGCAGGAGGATCACTTGAGGCCAGGAGTTCATACAAGGAAAAAAAAAAAAAAGATGGAAGACATGAGATTCAGTGATAAGAAAGCATGACTTCTTGCCCTGACCGTCCTCACTCCAGTGTGTGCGACCACTTTGTTACTACAACCACTTAGGAAAATGGCAGCTTCATTTTGAGGTATTACCCAAGAGAAACTATTAATACATATGGACATCAGGATACATCTCTGGGAATGTTCAAAGCACTGTTGAAATAGCAAAAATCTCAAAGGTCCATCAACTGGAAAATAATTAAATGATCTTAAGTATTCAGAAACAAACCACAACTACAGGTAATGGAGAAATTCTTACTAACATAAAGTTAGAATTTATTTGAAAGTCAAAACAGTAAATTATACTACATTTCCCTTTGCATAAAGCTTGAAAAATATGTTAGGCATACAAATCTGATAAAAGTATATAAAAAGGCAAGGGAAGATAAACAGTTTAGGGCCTTGAGGTTAATAGAAGGAGGAGTATATAGGTGTTACTGTCAAATGTTGGTGATTGTCATATACACGTTGAGTATCCCTAATCCAAAACTTTCCTGAGCACCAATATGACACTCAAAGATGACTGACATCCACCTGATTCGTGCCTGCTTTCCCTCCTTCCCTTCCTCATCCATTAACAGCTGACATCAGCACTTTGCTAATCTCAAGTGTGTCCTCATTCTTCACAACAAATCCTGGATGGTAAGGCTCCATGGCACAGATGGGGACATGGAAGCTGTGAGGTTACAAAGTAGTAAGTGGACGATTAAAACCTCACTCTGACTCCCACCCTGTTCTCTTAACAGCGTTGTCTCTTCTGTCACCTGCATCAGTTTCCTCATCTAGTGACAGTACTGTACCTACCTCACAGGGTTCTGGAGAGAACATAGAACAGGACTTTAAAGTGTCAGGAGGGAATACCAACACTTAGCTGAGAAGACTAACAAGGGAAAGGACAGCATCTAGAAGAGCAGAAAATTAAGTGGTGAGCTAAGGATATCATAAATACCAAATTCAGTTAAACAATACAGTCACAGATAAGACGTTCACTGTAGCCAGACTCAAATGTTAACATAGTCTTAATGGGTGGGTGGCCCAGCTTTTCAAAAGAAACTTTAATATAGCTAAAAACCTTTCCAAAGAACAATCTGAAAAATTAGGAGAACCACATACACATAGAAATACTTTGTATTGATTTGATATTGAATAAAGTCCTCCCAGTTCCACCTACTTTCTAGTTCTGAGCTTCCATTTCCTTTTTGCAAAATGGGAATATGTACTTCACGTTGGGGAATGAAAGAGGTAAGAGGTAAGTGAACATGCCCATCAATGCTTGTTATTTTCCTTCAGTACAGGATACAAGGGACACAGCTGGCATTCCTGGTTCCCCAAATCCCCAGGTCCAGCAGGCCCAAGCTTTGTGCTCCTCAAACCCACTCCCCACCCTCCTTACCAATCAGGCAGATTTGGTTTCTCATACATATCTCACACTTCTGATTGTTCACCAAGCATACTTGTTATTTTGCTTAAATAGTTTCACTGCTCTCAGAATTGTGTTCACATCTCTCCTTGTGGCCACTAGAAACATTCCCAGGTCCACGGTTGGCTGGTTTACCCCTTTAAAAATTCTGTATCAGCAGAAAGCCAGGGTTAGGAGTAAGGCCTCTCATGTTCCAGAGAACTGTAGGAACAGACATGTTCATGGACAAACCATCTAAGAACACCACCACCAAAAACTACATTGTTACTGAATGTGTTGCACAATGGGATTAGTAAAAGAATCCAAAGTTTCTGTCAGCTGTTTTACTGATTCCTTTTTTGCTGCTTCTCAACTGAAAATAGTAAAAAGGAACCACATGTGAAATTTTAAAACCACCTTTTGGAAAAGATAAACCCTCTAATTAAAATCAAAGATTCAAATTAATTATGCAGCAAAACAACTTGGCATATTGCTACAAATTCAATAAAATGTGTCAAATCCTTTCTCCCCCATAACATGAATGGGCATATACAGTAAAATTCTGAGGGAACATGGTGAGCAGCCAGGTGATTTTTGGTTGCTTGGGTACTTTATAATTAGAAATAACTTTTTTATTTTCTCCCATTCTGAGCCTTACCCTACCAAGAGAACTTAATTAGCCCTGTTTTTATTAATATATTAAGAAACTATTGCTCAGAGAGGTTCAGTACTTTGCCACGTTCACAGAGCTACTGCAGGGTGAAGTTGGGCCTGGCATCTCAGTTTTCTCAATCCAGCATTTCTTCTACTGTGACATGGTGTCCCCTCCACACACATACTTTTGTAGGATACAGCGACCAGCATTTGCATTTTTTCTCTGTTAACTTCACAAGCCACTTCTTTCTCATCTTATCTTTACAAGCAAGCCTGGATAATTCAGCTTGACATAAACATGAGCTGCTTTAAAGAAAGTATTGATATTTTTAGTTCTGAAATAGATCAAGGAGATGTCCCTCAAAGTCAGATGCACAGCATGCATCGTGGAACCTGGACCGCTCAGGTCAGATCAACAATCTTCCGGACACTTCATTAGAACACAGGGTCAAGGGATTGCTCGAATACTTAGGGGCTTTCAGAGTCCTCCAAGCTCTACTGAATTTAAGTTGCTGAAGCTTCCACATCTCTGACTTGTATACTTTTGAGAGTTATTATAATGTCCAATTAAAGTAAGAAATGTGCGTCTTTTGCCCTCCAGACTTTGCACTTGCTATCTTCCCTCTTTCTGGGTTGTTGACTACCAATCCCTAGTTAATTCTGCTTCAGACCTCAGGAAGCCTATTGCAGGCTACACTGTATCTCTTGCTGTAAGTTCCCGCACTATAGCTTCTTAAAAAGTAGGTGTGTAATCACATCCCTGTGACTGTTGAGCATGCTCTGGGGATCAGGGCTGTCTGTTTTGCTCACCTGTAGCCCCAGTACTTTTTGCAATGGCTGGCTCATTGTTGGCCTTCACTATGTACTTATCATAGTCAGCTCTCTCCTTTTACATGTGCGGAAACCGGGGAGCACAGACAGGAGGAGGAACTTGCTCAGCAGCAGTGATGAACAGCTCCAGGACTGGAACCCAAGTCTCCCGACTAGCAAATGCTCTTTCCATTGTAGCAGACCCTGCAGGGGCAAAACCCAGGGCTGTCGCGCACCACAAGCCTCATTCGTTCATTTAATTTCACCGTTAGTGCGCACCTTCCAGGCTGCCAGGTACAGGCGTCAGTATTTAGGCCCCGAGGTGGGAACCCCCTCCCAGATGAGGCAGAGATGCGAGTACCAGGTCAGGCCTTGCCCGCCGGCTCTGCGAACGTCATGCGAGGCCTTACAAGCCCAGCGCCCACCGGACCTCAGGGACGATGAGCCCTGGCTATGCCCGAGCCAGGCTTTCGGGGGTGAACCGGGAACTCAGCAGACGCGATGGCAGAAGCAAAGGCGTGGCACCCAGGAGCCCGCAAACTTCCTTCTGGACACGGGGTCCCGCGCTCAGGTCCACATCGCCTAGGATGAGGGAGAAGATGCAGGAAAGCTCAGGGGCTGAGCCTCGGTGACCAGATGAAGTGTTCTCGCCCAGACTCAGTCTTACCCTAAATGACCAAAGTAACCCAGCTAGCGCGGGTGCTTAAAAATCATGCAGCGCCGCTTAGACATTTATAGCCACTGTTAGCCAATCAACGCCCGCGCCAGGAGGAAGAGGCGGGGCGAGAGGCGGGGCTAGTAGCTGAGTGCGGCCGAGGGAGGCTGAGCTTCCCCGCCGCGCGTGGGCCTATTCGCCGCTGGGGGCGCGCGTGCCCGCCGGCTTTGGCGCGGGCGGTGCCCAGGGGTCCCTCGTGGGGCAGCTTCGAGTCGGGCTCTGGTCAGTGTGCTGAGGCAGCTAACCTGCTGTGAAACTGTCAGGAGATGCCGCACTTTCACTAACCAGCAGCAGTGGAGTGGGGCGTATCTGTAAATCGGGAGTAGGGGCCGCGGGCTGTTGTCCTCAGGGGTGGGGAGCGGCAGACCGCGGCGTTTCGCGTCGCTGGGTAAGGTCACGGGCGCGAGTTCCCGGGTCCTTCACTTTGGGGTACCGGGCCCTGGCCGTTCCCAGCATCATTTCCATAAGGCGTTTTTTACCCAGGCAAAGAAGCCTACATCTGTAATCCTAGCACTCTGGGAGGCCGAGGCGGGAGGATCGCTCCAGGTCAGGAGTTCGAGACCAGCCTGAGCAAGAGCGAGACCCTGTCTCAAAAAAAAAAAAAAAAAAGCGAGAGTATTTGCTCTGCTTTGAGCTCCTTATATAGCTAAATCACCTGAGAAACTGTTACTGCTACAAACAACAACAACCCCGAGTGAAACAAACGACAACTAAACAGCTTCCAGAGCTCCTCCAGGGTCCACCGAGTCAGGACGTCTGGGGAGGCAGCCAGGAAGCTGCATGTTACCGAGCTTTCCTGATTAGCCATGGCTGGAGGCTCCGGATTAGGGCAAACCCGGCTCCCCACGCAGCGCCTGAGGAGTAGAAGATGCGTAATAAATGTTGTTTGAAAGAATATGTGAGTGAATGTTAACGAACAAATGAATGAACAACTGTCTTCAAATGTTTAAGGAAGAATTAACAGTTTGATAATAGGCCATGTTGGCAAAACTGGGAAAATGGGCTGTTGGTTGGAGTGTAAATTACGACAACTTTTTTTTTTTTAATTTTTTTCTTCAGCCTGTTTGTGAACTGCTATAACTTTTTAAGGTGGGTAATTTTGTCCTATCCCTCAAAATTGAAAGTGCCCTTACCTTTCACACAGGAATTTCGGTTGTAGGAATCTATCCTATGAATTATATGTACAATTTCACCGAAGCGTTGCTTGTAATAGAAAAAAAAAGTGCATGAGAAGAGGCAGGTTGACTAAATCTTGATGTTTTCGTGTAGCTATTTATAGGAATGCTGCTTCAGAAAGGTAGTGAGGACACCTTGTTAAGTGAAAAAGGCAAGTTGCACCCAGTATGCATTAATATGACCCTATTTGAGTAAAAAAAAAAAAAGATTCACATGCATATGTTTATAGTATAAAAAAATTTCTGGGAGGGTTCAAAACTAATTAACAGTGATTACCTCTGAAGGCAGGGGTCAGACAGGATGGGAGAAAGATTTTTTACTTTCCAATTTATCCTTTCCATATTACTTGAATTTTAAAAAACCATAAACATGCATTAACATTAACATGCATAAAACATGCATAAAAATTAAAACACTTCTAAGTAGTTCTAGAGGGAAGAATTCTTATCACTTTTGAGACAATTTTAGTTCTAAATAAATAAGGAAAACTTGGCTGGGCATTAGGCTGAGGCTGGAACAGGGAAGACAATGTTTGCTTTGGGAGGGAGTGTGAACTAGATGCCCCTTCCAGCTATGAAATCCCATAGGTCTTTTGGGATACAAGGTTAAATGCTCTGATGTCAGACTACTTGGGTTGACTCAAATCCCACTGCCACTAAACAAGGCTGTATGACTTTAGGTGAGTTGTTTAACTTTTCTGTAGCTCAGTTTCATCATATACATGATGGGGATAACAATGACAGCTACCTCATAGAGTCTTGAAGAATTAAATGAGATGGCACATAGAAAACCCTCAGCACAGTTCCTGTTCAAAAAATGTTAGCGTTTCTTTGCTATCTCATGTGATGAATTGATGCTTAAAAAATTAAAAAGGAAATCCGAGAAATAATTCCTACAATTGGAGGGTCTGTTTTATTTTTATATGCTTTAAATATTTATGGGTAAGGTCAAATATTGGATTTTCAGAATTAACAGAATTAGTAGGTTGGTAGAATCCCAATCATGGGGGATGGCTTTGCTTACAGAATTTTGTCTTCCAGAGGCTGGCTCAGTGCTGCCCTGCAGTGGCCAATCATGGGAATGGCCACTTGGATCGGCCACTTCAATCTGGAGTGAGTGCTTCAGGGCTGCCACGTGAGTTCTGCAGTCAGGGCTGTCCTGCTGCTTCTCCAAGGGGTAAGTGAGTCAGTTCGTACCTTAGTAAGGACAAGCATGTTTGTGTGCACACTTGTGACCCAGCCAAGAGGAAACCAAGTGCACTTTAATATGGTCTTGCCTCCCTTGTAATTTACTTAGTACACTTGACTTCGCCTCTTAATACACTCAAGTTCATTTCTTGTCTGAAAACAAAGAAAGATGTCACTGAGCCACTGTGCAATCTGGCGCACCCTTGGCTTTCCTCCCAGGTTGTTGGATGAAACGGCCACGTGAAAACTACTTCTGCATTTGCCATAAAGCTTGTGGAGCCTGTTGTGTTGTTATTGTCCGCTAAATAAGGTCTCGTGTGAAAACTTCTTGTAAAATTTAGGGCCAGGAGAAAGTTTGTGTCCTTTAGGGAATTGATAGCCATCCTCTTGTATAATAACGAGTGCTCGGTGACGTATGCTGTCTTCTCTGCCTGAGCTACTGAGAAATTCAGCGCCAGGCTCGATGCCCAAGCTGAGCTATTAAATTAATTGTACTTAATGGATAATGTATTTGCTTCCTCCTTTGCTTGGTGCTGATTTAAAAAAAAAATTTCCGTGGCTCTTTTATTGACTTTACTGCATATTTGTACTTTGATCTACACCCTTAAATCCTTTTGAGAAAAAGGAAAGGAATCCATAAATTAAATCAAAAGTGGAATATGTGAAGGGTCTTTTTGTGGCAAAAAGTTATTTGAGATGACTTTAAGCCAGTGGTTGTACTTGAGTTTTGAGCCTAACAAGTTTATGGGTCAAAGATTTCAGGCCATAATGTTTCTTTACTTGGGAAAATGAGAAAACCAGGTAAATGAGGCCATCAGGAAGTTGTGCGGTGTGGTTAAAAGATGAGGCGCTATTAAGGCTTGTTTCCTTATCCACTATTTCCAAGGATAATATTGAATCAGTGTGAAGATTTATAGAAAGTTGGCAGCTGTCTTTAGACCAAAAATATTTTCCTTCTGCTGTCATTTCAGACACGCTATCATTAGGGCTTCATTTCCTTGTAGTCTTCTTTAAATATAAAAATTGTCCTGGGAAGGTTAAGACACCAGTTTCTTGACATCGCAGAGCAAATGAGATCGTTTCCCAGGTCCTCCTTGCTGCAGGTCTTTTCAGAGTCTGAGTTTTGCCTCCCCACTAAGGGAAATGGCTCTTTGAGAGGGCAGAGGCTGTTGGGTAAAAGAGGCCGGGTTCTGCTTCAGCTAGCTGTGTGACCTTAGACAGCCCCAGCCCCCTCTGGCCCCTGGCTTCCTCACCTTGGCATGAGGGCTTTGGAAGACACCGGCTCACTCATGGCCAATCCCAGCTCCCCTCGCAGGGGCCCTGAGAAGATAGACTCTGGCCTGCGCCAGCCCAGCGGAGTCACCTTCCAGCCCCGCGGGGCGCCTCGGCTCCTTGCTGTGTTTACTCTCAAGTAAAGCCTTTCTTGTGTTTACTCAGCAAAGATTCTTTTAAGACAGGCTAAGCACACGGTTTACTCTGCTAACAAGCCTTGGCATTTATTGTGAGGACCTGTGTTGACTTATTCTCCAGTCTCCATTGACATTCACTGAGAAACGTTAACGCAAACACAAGGAAACATCCCGGGAGCTCCCAGCCTGACATTGTGCTGGGGAAAGAGCCCTGGAAAGGGCCATTCTTTCTGTTTTGGTTAGAATCACCTTGAGAGTTAAAAATAACAATAATTATGCACCATAAGAGAGTCTAATGAGCTCCTTTTAGCTTTTAGATTCAGTATCGGAACACTTTTGCTAAAGGTCTCTAGAAAGCTCCCTGTGTTAATTCTGGATAAGACTATGTCTGTGCCAGTCAATTCATGAGTCCCCTTCCACATGGATCGTCCTGTGGCATCTGGGGACCATGGCACAGTTCCAAAGTGCCTTGGGCTGTGGGCTCAAGCACAGCTGGGCCCCAATGTGGCCATGGAATCTTGGGACAGTCACTTCCTCTCTCCAGCTCACAGCTCTCTCATCCTTAAGGTGAGGGGAAGTTGCCTGCCCATCTCCCCAGCTAGACTGGGGCCTCAGGCCTGAGCCCGGGTCCTGAGGGTGCTCACGAATGTCTGTTGAATCATTGAATGAATAAGCCACGCCAGGCGATGTCTCCAGTCTTGCTCTGACATCTTGTGCCTGAATCCTCCCAAAAGGCAGGCTCTGCCTTGAGTCACAGTCTGATGAGATTTGCTAATGGGGTCACTGCAGACAACCACAAACCCCAGCGTCTGACTCAGACGTTGCCGCTGCCAAGTGGTTTCACCTGCCTCCACCCCACCTCCCCATCCAAGCTGATGCTTGTGCAGGAAACATCTTTCAGGTGAGGGACTGTGTATTTGGTTTTGTCTTTGTTGCCTGGAAACTGTTGACATCCTGAGACATTCTGTTGCCTTCGCTGGGTAATGAAAAATTGATTACTTTTCTCTCTGTCAACAAACTTGCACCCGTTCACCTTGGCTGGGAATGGGTGGGAAGCGCTTGCTCTGTGCTCTGCAGCTGTTTGCTTTCTTTCAAGCACTGGGTTTGCTTTACTTAGGGGCGGGGTGGGGCCCAGAGGCAGGGGCTAGATGAGCCTGTCTATGTGGGGCGGCTCGTGGGGAGGGCTATTGGTACTTCCCTCCATCCCTGCGCCTGTGACCCTCAGCGCCTGTCCCCTCTGCAGCCTGCTCTCTGCCCAGAAGCCTCCTCTGGTCTCTCCAGCCCTGGATCCCCCTTGTCCATGGAGAAGCCCTGGGGACAGCCTGAGAGACACAGTTAATGCCATTTCCATTCTGCTCTGTGTCGTCTCTGCCCTTGGCTGTGCACTAGCCTGGTGCCCTCGACTCGAGGGCAGGCAGCAGATCTTCCCAGAGAGGCACAGCATGTTAGATTTAGAGGGGACCTCAGAGAGCACAGCCCTCTTGTTTTTTCACATTTGTGGAAGAGGGAGCTTAGAGAGGGGAGGTGATGTGGCCGTGGACACACAGTTCAGTGGTGAGAGTGTAGCTTCTTGACTCCCAGTCCAATGGCCACCAAGGTTATCAATTTGGTATGTCCCTAAAAGTCCCTGGTGGAATATGAAAGTTGGGGACGGCCACTGCCCCAGGAACATATCAAACACCCAGAAGAGAGGACATAGACTGGGTAAGTGTTGACAGGGGCCTGGGGTCTTTCTGTGGTGAGCATGGTGACCACTCAGGAGGGATAGGGTGAGGGAGATGGCAAGAGAGACGCTTTCAAATGTGGTGTTGAGGGGACATTGAAGAAGGCGCCGTCAGCTCTGTGAGGGCAGTAATGGGCCGTCGGGCGCGGTGTGCAGCCCGTGGTGGTGTGGTTCACAGGACAGCAGAGGAGCCCCGTGTGGGGAGTCACTCAGCCTTGGGCCACCTGGGCCCCTGAGACAGCCTTCCCAGCCCTGGGTCAGATCTGTAGACGCCCCTGTAGGCCCAGCCTTGTCCCCAGTCTCAGGGGGAGCCCAGGCCTGCCTTGCTCTGGGAACTGCTCTTACACTTTGTCCCAGGGCACCCTGCCCGGGCACCCCTGGGTAGCTTCAGGGGATCACAACTGTAAGCTTTTTGTTCTTAGGAATTTCTTGAGTTCCTTAGTGACTGAGTCTCAGCTTAGGGGCAGCAAATGGCGGGGGGGTCTGCAGATGTGTTTTGTTTGGTCTGCAGCAAGAGTGTCCTGGCGGCGGGGCTGGGAAGGATGCTTCATCACCGACACTGTTTAGAATTGCTGGTGTGTGATGAGACTGAACAGCAGGCGGCTTCTGCGCAGTTTTATCACTGAATCGTCAACTTCTCTAAAGACTCGTCACCTGACCTGGGGGATGGACCGCTCTACTCCTCCCACCTGAGCTATGCCACTGGCATGTATAGAGGTTTTTATTCACTTATTTCTTTTTAAAATAAACTTTATTGTTTAGAGCAGTTTTAAGTTCACAACAAAATTGAGCAGAAGGTACAGAGATTTCCTGTATCCTACCTGCCCCACTATCAAAAACTTGCACCAGGTGGCACATTTATTACAATTGATAAACCCACATCGACTCGTCATTATCTCCCAAAGTTCATAGTTTACGTTAGAGCTCAAGCTTGGTGTTGCATGTTCTATGGGCTTAGGCAAATGTCTAATCACATGTATCCACCACTGTAGCATGATACAGAGTAGTTTCACTGACCTGAAAATCTGTGCACCACCTATTCATCCCTTCCTCCCCCAACCCTGGCAACCACTGATCTTTTTATTGTCTTCATAGTTTTTCCTTTTCCAGAATCCCATATGGCTGGAATCATATAATCTGTAGCCTTTTCAGATTGCTTCTCTCATTTAGAAATATGCATTTAAGTTTTCTTAGTGTCTTTGCATGGCTTGATAGCTCACGTCTTTTTAGTGCTGAATGATGCTCCATTGTCTGGATGTGCCGCCTCCTGAAGGACATCTTGGTTGCTCCTAAGTTTTGGCAATTATGAATAAAGCTGCTATAAACATCTGCATGCAGATTTTGTGTGAAGGTAAGTTTTTTAAAGCCTTTGGGTAAATACCAAGAGAATGATGTACACAATTTTTACAAATTGGGAAGCATCACACCAAATTCTGGATTTCTGGCTTCTCTTTAAAAATCAGAGGATCTGGATGGCATGTGCCTGGTGATGGGTCCAGTCACTGCTGCTGCTGCTGCTGTCCCTTTGGGTTGGGCACATGCTGCTTCTCCACCTCCCCACAGCCCCCACCTTCCATAGGGTCCACCCAGCTGCATCCTCCTTGTGCCTGGCCTCTCTGGCTGTGTGAGTTTGCAGCCCCCAGGGGAGGTAGTGCAACCTTTCTCAGGTAGACGGCCTTGAGGATTGTCCAGTTGCATCACTGTGTGTCTCTGCTGGTCCTGGCTTTGGCAGACGTGGACCCTGGAGGTCCATGTTGCAGCATGTGATTTTACCCAGGCCTGGTGTGCAGCAAGGTTGGTAGAAGGAGTGAATTGCTGGCATAGCTAGTGAGTGGGCCTAGCCTGCCACCTGGCACCTGGTGCTCAGTGCCCCTGCTGGGCTTTCTTTTAGTCTTGATTACCTGACTGACAATCAGGTCCTTTCTGGGTAGAGGAGTGTGTTTTATTTTTCCTAGTTTTCCCTTCTGTGGACTACATTCATTCATTTATTAACCCATTCATTCATTCATTGAATTATTCAACATATATTCACTAATTATCTGCTTTAGGTGCCAGAGATGCAGAGATTAATAAGAGCTAGTCTGAACTCTTAGAAATCTCCTATCTGGTGTTACAGTGTATCTCAGGCTGGGTAACGAGGAGCAGAGACAGAGCCGAGGCAAAGGGGGCAGGCTGGTAGGGAGGGTAGGGAAGCTTCCTGGGGGGCAGGGAGATGTTTTTGCTGCAGAGAAAGCTTCTCTAAAACCACACAGAGTAGCTGGATAAACGTCTGTGGAACTGCAGGAGTGTGGTGCAGAGGAACAGAGTTTGTGAGGATGGCAGTGGGAAAAGAGCTTGGGGCCAAGCTCCGAGTAGCATCCCTAGTAATAGAATGCCAGCCACCTACATAATTTTAAACTTTCTAGGCCCACATTAACAAAAGTAAAAAGAAACAAGTGAAGTTAATTTTAATAATATATTTTATTTAACCCAGTAGATCTAAAATATCATCATTTCAACATGTGGCACTAGCCACATTTCCAGAGCTCAATAGCTCCATGGACTAGTGGCTACTGTACTGATGGTACATTCTTCTAGAACATTTCTCATCCTCGAGCCCCAAGGAGGGAGTGGCACAGTGGGACTTTGTTGACGAAATATCCTCTAGCTCCTGCATGGAAAGTGCCTGAGGGATGGCGGCTGGGAGGCCTGTGGGAGGCAGATTAGGAGCCACGGATCTAGGCAGCGGGATGGAGAGGGAAGTTCACAGGTGAGGGAAGTTGGTTTTTGGTTGTTTTGTTTTTGTTTATGACCATCGCTCAAGGAAGTTGTCATTCAGCTTCCCAAGAAGATGTGACATCAGCAGCGATCCTGCTCCTCACGAGAGCTCCACGACTGTCTTGAGTCCTGAGAGAAGGATGTAAATGTAGGGAGGTCACCCACAAACCAGGCGCTGCCCATCCTCAGCCCCACGTCAGGTTCAGCCCCCACCCCTGCCTCCCAGCCTGCCTGTGCAGGGGCTTCTTGGCTCACGGGTGGGGAGGGCTGCCCAGGGCTGACTTTGGCCCACTGTCCCTGGGCTGTCTTCCTGGCCCAAGATGCCCGTCAGCTCCAGCTGCAGGTCCAGAGCATCACTCTGAGTCAGCAGCAGGAGACAAGTCTCAAAAATGGCACAGGGTCCTTGCTGTCTGCTGAGGCAGCACATGAGGAAATGGATTTCTCATGACAAGCCACATGGCCGTCTTTGGACCAGCGCTACTCCAGGTGTGGTCCGTGGACCCCGGCTGGCTTACAAAATATTATTACCTGTCTGTATGGAGACAGGCCTAGTAAGTACATCCTGAGCATGCAAGATTAAGCAGTTAGACACTTTTATACAAATTTGACATTGCTGTATCATTCAAACAGCATTTCATTTTTTTTACTACTTCATTCTTATTGCATTTAATAAAAAGTATCAGTCCACAACAGATTGGAAGTTAAAAAACAATGGCATTATATATACACAGTGGGATATAATTCAGTCCTAAAGGGAAGGCAATTTTGTCATTTGCCACCACATGGGTGAACTTGGAGGACGTTATGCTAAGTGAAATAAGCCAGGCACGGAAAGACAAACACCACATGTTTTCACTTATATATGGAATCTAAAACAGTTAAACTCATAGAAGCAGAGAGTAGAACGGTGGTTACAGGAGGTGAGGGGACAGGGGAGGTGTTGGCCAAAGGATACAAAGTTTCAGTTAGACAGGAGGAATACATTTTTTGAGATCTATTGCACTGCATGATAACTATAGTTTACAATATATTGTATATTTCAAAATTACTAAGTGTGTAAATTTCAAATGTTCTGATCACAAAAAAAAGTGATAAGTGAGGTGATAGATTTGTTAAAATTAGCTTGACTTAATCATTCCACTTCGTTTACATATATCAAACATCACATTGTACCCCACAAATATACACAATTATAATTTGTCAATTAACAATAAAAAAAAAAATTAGAAAAAAGAAACAAAAAACCCAATGGCCCCCTGGTCCTTCTTCAGAGATGGCTTGGGCGGATGAGCTCCCACTCCTTTGGCAGCTGGCTGAAAGGAAGGCCTCAGAGAGCTGAGACCCTGCGAAGTTCTTCTGTGGGGCGGGAGGGGGCGGCAGAGACATGGGTAATATGTTTTTCCATGTGGCACGGTTCATTCATTCTCCAAGCACTTCCATTTGGCACCTTCTGCATGCTGGGGACACGGGGAAAAGGAAGGCTTTCTCCTCCTTCCTGGTTTGCCCCAGCTCAGAGCAAAGTCACCAGGGAGGCCGTCCACGTGGAGGTGGCAGGAAACAGGCAGGATTCCCGCCCGGGGTTTGCTCCTGGGCAAGCGTAGCTCTGTGGCGCGGGTGTGCAGGCTGAGTCAGGCTGCCTGGGTCCAAGTCTGGCTCCTTCACTAGTTGCTGTGAGAACTTGGGAAAGTCAATCCCTTGGAAGCCCAGTTTCCTCCCGTGTGGAGGGGGCATATTAATGGTACCCAGCCTATAGGGCCATTGGGGGATTAAAGATGGTCCACGTAGAGTGGTTAGCACTGTGCCTGGCCTGTATGGACACCTGTGTAGATACCCAATGTGCTCGCCATTGTGACGGTCCTTTCCTGCCTGGTTTTCTCGCAGCTCCTGTGAGGTTGGGAAATGTCACGCTTTCCACATGGGCACTTTTCCTGAGGGCAGCCAGTTCCACCGGCCACTGTGACTGCTGACCCTGTGACATGGTGAGATTTGGCTCAGTCCCCACCTCCTCCAGGAAGTCTGCTGAGATGGACTGAAGCCTCAAGAGCCTTCTCATCATGGCCTCATTTTTTAAATGACTAATTTCTAATTTTTCTAGTTTCTTCCTCCTCCCTGTCTTCCCAGGCCTGCACAGACTCTGCACGTTTCATAGTATACAAGGTACTGTCATGTTCATCTTGCCACCGGTGACATGGTGGTTGTGAGCCTGGCACCTGGAGCCAGGCTGCCTAGGTTAGAATCCTGGCTCCACATCTGGCCGGCTGTGTGGCTTTGGGTAAGTTGCTCGACTCCTCAGAGCCTCAGTTTTTCTGTTCTGCCTCTTGTATTACCGCGATAATTGGGTGAGGTAGTGGAGGTGAAAGCCGGGTGCCTGTACTGAGCAAGTGCCCAGTAGACAGCAGCAGATGAGGAAGGTGAGATTCAGGAAGGGGAGGAGCTCAAGTGTCAGGCACCTGCCAAGGTGCAGGGCCCTAGACATACAGCATCTCATTTTATTCCCCCGGTAGAAAAGTAGGTACTTTGCATCCATTTTGCAGATGAGGGGACTGGGACTCAGTTTATACTAGTCTGCAGGACCAGGAAGAATGGGTGTTGGGTGTTGTCCTCCAGAGTCTGATACAGAGTCTGGGATTCCTTTCTGCCTGTTTTGGGAAGGAAGGGTAGAAAGATGTGGCTTTTTGGAGGCTGCTTGGGCATGGACCTAGAAGGCCAGAAATAAACACTTATTTTTCTCTTCGCTTTGCCCCAGACCCAAGGAGGGCTTTCAAGAGGATAAAGGCGTTAGTGGGGAAAGTGGGACTCTAGTTTGGGGACCCCCTAGAGTCTCTGGTAACAAGTGGCCCTTTACCATTAAATGAACTTGCAGAAGAGCACAGGAGTGAGCAGCAGGGGGTGCTGTGACATCAGCGGAGAGATGCACTTGCCTGGGCAAAGCTCAGCCAGGATTCGGTGGGTAACAGCGGGCATGCCCGCTTGTCCACTCAGGGAACTTCCACCTGACAGCTGAGAGGGGTCTTCTGAAATCAGGGTCACTATGGGCATTGTGAGCGCCGGCTTTGGAGTTTGTGGACTTGGATTTGAAAAGTCACTCGGCTCTTTCTAGTTTTGTGACCCTGGGCAAGTCGCTTAACCTCTTGGAACCTCAGTGGCCTCACTGAACAAAAATTAATATTCATTTCATGGGGCTGTCAGGAGGTTTAATGCGATGATGCATGCAGATTTCTTAGCATAGTGCCTGGCACCTACGAGCACTCAGTTAATGACAGCTATTATTGTTGTTAAGGGTAGTCCCACAGAAGTGAGGCTTCTGGACTGTATCTGGACCCCTTGCTGTGGCCTTCCAAGGGTTCACCTTCTGCCCAAGCACACTGCCCATGCCCCAGAGGCCCTGCTTGTAGCTAGGAACCTAAGATTCCCATCTGGGCCAACAAGTTCACTGGAGGTCAGTGGGGGAGGAGGAGGGCAATGTGGTCTCTGCTGTGCTATGAACTTGCTGTGTGGCCCGGCATAAGTCCCTTGCCCTCTCTGGGCCTTGATTTCTCCATTTAGATCTAGAGGGTCTGCAGGATAAGCATTGAGATCCCACTCAGTCTAGCGTCAGGAACCTGGGAGTATGTCTTCATCCCAGAAACATATGTTCATTTTAACAGGGCCCTTCACTGTCTGAACCCAAAAGTGTGGTTTGAGGACGGGAATGGGTGGGCTCCTAGCTAAGCCCTATCAAGGGGACAGCTTGTGGACAACTTCCCTCTGCAAAGAGGTGACCCTGGTTTTCCTCACAGGCCAGCTTGGCCCTCCTGTGCCCTCTACCCCTGTGATGTCCACCCACATTTTATCCTTCCTGGGTCCAGGGGCCCCACATGCTCTCCTTGTCACCTGTTAGAAAAGGGTCTGATAGAGCAGTTTTCCCTAAGCCATGAATGACTGGTAGGGCTGGTGTTGCCCATTCCGAAGGGGTTTGAACTTGGGCAGGAATAGAGTTTTTATCCAGAGAAATTAAGCTCTATTTATGGAATGCCAGCAAGAGACTTTGAAGCTGGAAGGGTGTTGCCTCCATTCAAGTCATGGCAGCCTCATTGCCTGGCCTTGCTCGGGGAGGTGGGGCAGGTGGGACAACTCAACAGCCGTGGGACACAGCAGCAAAGGAGATGGGCACACTGGACGTCATCGAAATTACAAACTTTTGTGCTTCAAAGGACACAATCAAGAAAGTGAAAGATTCTCCCACCAAATAGGAGATAATATTTGCAAGTCATATATATCTGATAAGGAACTTATATCCAGAATATATAAAGAACTCTTAACAACTCAACCACACAAAGACAACCCAGTATAAAAATGAACAAATTATCTGAATTTGTTTCTCCAGAGAAGATATACAAATGGTTCACAATACATGAAAAGAGTTTGACATCATTAGTCATTAGGGAAATGCAAATCAAAACCGCAATGACATACCACTTCACCCCCGCCAGGATGGCTATGATGAAAAAGACAGATAATAACAAGTGTTGTCGAGGATGTGGGGAAATTGGAGCCCTCATAGGATGGGATTGCAGCCACTTTGGAAAAACAGTTTGGCAGTTACTCAAAAAGTTAAACAAAGAGTTTACCATATGACCCAACAATTCCGCTTCTAGGTGTATACTCAAAAGATTTAAAAACATATGTCATAAAACAATAACAACAACAAAAAACATGTGTTCAAACAATAACATTTGTTCATAGCAGCATTATTCATGATAGCAATTCAACTGTTCATCAACTGACAAACTGATAAATTGTGGTATATCTATACAGTGGTAAAAATGAATGAGTTGAACCATAAAAAGGAATGACTTACTGATACATGCTACAATGTAATGAGCAAGATGGACTTTGAAAACATTATGCTAAATGGAAAATCCAAATACAAATGGCCACAAATTATATGATTCTACTTATATAAAATGTCCAGAATAGATATATCCATAGAGATGGATGTAGATTAGTGGTTGCTGGGGTTTTGAGAGAGGGGGACAGGGGATGCCTACTAATAGGTACAGGGTTTCTTTTAGGGTGATGAAGATGTTCTTGATTTAGATAGTGGTGATGGTTGCCCATTTTGTGAATATACTAAAAACCACTGAATTGTACACTTTGAAAGGGTGAATTTTATGCTATGTGAATGATATTGCAATTAAAAAAAAGTTTACAGAAAGAATGGTGGAGTCCTTGAAGCCTTCCATGAATACTAAACACCCCATCCCTGTGCCCCGCCAGCCCCACCCTGGCGTATGTGGTGACTACTCTCTAGGGCAGCTCCTCCATGAAAGTGGGGATGCCCCAGGCAGCACTGAAAACTTTGGGGAAGGTATTTCTTTCTGGTGGTCACAGTGTTGAGGGGACTGTGCTGACATTACTGGGTGGCCTGTGAGGAACCAGGGGTGCTGGACATTCTGCAGTGCATGGAGCCATCTCACAATGAATCATTGTCTTGCGTTGCACGTGACTTTTGAATATCTCTCAGGACAGTGATGTCAGTGATTATCTAAGCTAAAAACTAAACTCTGCTTTACATAATAAACACCAAGCGTATTTGCAAGGCTCTGATGTACACTGAATTTTCCAGGAATACAGGTACCATGTAAATTGGGAAGACTGCACAGCATCTCTTGCTTAATGTCAATAATCTATCCTGGAAAATGAGATGTTCTGTGTGAAAACACTTCTGGGAACGTATTTCCTTTCTTTTCATTTTTTTTTTTTTTGTTCATTATCTTTCATTATTTTTAAAGAGGAAATATTATGTTGTTACTCATCAACCTCAGTTCCTTAACCAGTTTCCTAAAATGTAACTAAAATCGAGTAACATGCTTGTATATGTAACAAATGATCATGTTAGGTTGTAAGATGCTTAAAGCTTTGCTTCCTCATCACCCCATAATTAATGTGATTATTAACAAGCAGTTGTTCTGTACACAGGAATCTGGCCTCTCTCAGTGTCAGCAACAGCCAAGAGGCACCACCCACTTCATTGCCACTTTCATGTTTTTCAAAATACAACTTGATTCAGACATTCTATTGATTGCATTTAGAATGTCTTGATTCTCTTCCTGCACATTATTTCATCAAAAAATGTCATATTAGCCAGGCACTGTGGCTCATGCCCATAGTCCCAGCTATTTGGGAGGCTGAGATGGGAGGATTGCTTGGGCTCAGGAGTTCAAGACCAGCCTGGGCAAAAGAGTAAGACCTTATCTCCAAATATATAAATAAATAAATAAATAAAAATTGTTATATTGAAGTTTGGAGACATACACATACATTGTTTCCCCATGTACATACCAGCCAAGCTATGCGTGGTGCCTCACACCTATAATCCCAGCACTTTGGAAGTCTGAGGTGGGAGGGTTGCTTGAGGCCAGGAGTTTGAGACCAGCCTGGGTAACATAGCAAGATCCTGTCTCTAAAAAAAATAAAAAGATAAAAAAAATTAGCTGGCATGGTGGCACATGCCTATAGTCTTAGCTACTCGGGAGGTTGAGGTGGGAGGATTGCTCGAGGTCATGAATTTGAGGTTACAGTGAGCTATGATTGTGCCATTGCACTCCAACCTGGGCAACAGAGCAAGATCCTGTCTCCAAAAATATATATAGAAAAATACCAGCCCCAAAGGCACTGTATTAAAGACACATGTGTTCTATTAATGAGTGATTCTACAGGGAGAGTGTTAACTGAGGAGGCGTTCTACAGGGTAAACCTGAAATTTGTTTTCTCTAAGCACAGGAAGGGATGTGATCCTCTGGTCCTGTCCAAACTTGAAGGACCTTGGAGAATGTCTCATCCTTCCTCAGTTCACAGGGAAGAGATGAAGGGACCTAGGTAACATCTCCAGGGTCATGCAGTGCCTGTGGCAGAATTCGGCGGGGCACCCAGGCTCCTGGCATCCGGGTGGTGGCTATGGACTCTACACCAGGACCTCAGGCTGGCATTGGAGTGGCCAGTGGAAATACAGGCCATTAAGCAGGTTTGGTGGATCAGTCACTTTGCATTTGAGCAAAGCAACATTAAGTAACTAATGTATCGTGTTGACCCTGTACTCTCAATAAATATACCAACTGGCTATTTACAGAACTCAGCCTGTGGACCACACTGGGTGTTCCAACCCAGTTACGTCAGGATGTAGGAGGGAAGCAGAGGGGCTGGGAGGTAGGGCCCGATGGTCCGCAGAGCCTGTCTGTGCACCTGCTGATGGCCATGGGGAGGTCGGGGCAGCCCTGGCTTCCGAGAAAGCCAAGCCTGCCATCCCAGGGTGCTTCCTCCTGAGTGGCACTGCAGATCCTTCCTGTTGCTTTGCCCTAGTCAGAGGCTTATGTGGGACGAGTTTTTCTGAGAACACTCCCAGGAAGCTGCAGAGTGGATAGGGGGAACAAAGCTGGGAAGAGGGTGCCCAGGACAAGGCATTTGCACGAGAAGCACGAGAAGCCGCCTGAAATGAGTCTCAGAACTGCCTGTCTGGGGAGGAAGGGGTACCATTTGTTCATCCCCTTTTGATCCAGGGTAATCCATGGGGTGTTCATGCCACGTTGCATTCGGGTGAGCGCCAGGTGGGTTCCTGCAGGCATCCTGGCCTCTCTGGCAGGAAAGCCTGGGGCAGGATGAGAGAGGAGGGAGGAGCCCAGGGGTGAGGCTCCGGCAGCTTACACCTTCACAAAACAGCAAGGCTGCATGGAGCTGGCAGTCTTGGGGCCAGCTGGGATAAGAAATGGGGTCACAGGGTCCGAAGTGATGCCAAGAGGCCATGGGTACAAGTGGCTGGAGGGGATGAGCGCAGGAGCAGATTAGCAGTCGGTGGGAGTCTGAGTTCCAGAACATGTGTGATGTGCCTCTGGCACAAAGGGAGAAAGGGAGGAGGGTGAGCAGAAAACTCATTGCAAGTCCCAGAAGGCTCCATGCTCAGTCCTGACTTGAGGTATTTACATACATCTGTCCCTTCCTCTCCCCTTTCCTCCCTCCCTCCCTGTATCCCCGCCCCACTCTCTTCTCTCCCTCCCCACTCTCTTCTCTCCCTCCCCCTGCATCTCCTTCCATCATTTCCTCTCTGTGCCTCCCACAGGCTCCTTCTACTCTCCGAAGCTTGCTGGGAGCTTGTTCTATCTGCTGAATTACACTGCACGCTCTTGAGGGTGGGAGACATATTACATCTATTTTTGTATCACCTCATAACCCCTGCAAACATATCTGGCACAAGCACATGTAACTCAGAGGGCAGCCAGTGTCCCCAGCCCCTGGAAACCTGAACAGGAGTGGCTGAAACCCTCCTTTCATGCGCTGAGGGAACTCGAAGCCCTCTAAGAAGCAAATTCCTGCAAATTGTCCCCTGCCACTTTGGCACCAGACTCCTGCCTCCGTGGGATCTAATTTTTCTTTTGCTGTGAGTTTCAGCTGTTTCTTTATCTCTTCCCTGGAGTTGACCCAGTTGTAGGGCCCGGATCTTTCTCCTTGATCTTCCCACTGCAGAGTCACTGCAGGTAGTAGAAATGTTATTGAAGATTCTTGGGTCACTAGGAGGGTCCCATTGTGCTTTGAGCAGTCATAATGTCAAAAACATCTTGTGTTTTTACATTTCACTTTTTCTTTCCCTCCTCCAATCTGAAGGAATACATTTCACTTTATAAAAGTTCTGCCAGTCTCCATGCCAACCAGCTCTTCTCCCCCTTCCCCTCTCAAGGGAGCAGCCTTCCCCACCCCTTGGGTCCAGGCCCTCACGCTCTGGAGCAGACCAACCAGATTCCTCCCATTCTAGGCCACCCCTGCAGGACAAAGGCCCCTGAGTTCTCAGTGAGCCCAGGACAGAGTCTGTCCTCAGCAGGAGGTGCTGGGCACTGGAGCTGCGGCTTGCACAGGACCCCAGAGCCCCTTCTGTGGTCCCCTCAGGGTTCAGGAAGGCCCATCCTGTGGGTTTGGCCAGGTGCCTCCCTGCCCGAGGGGCCTTCTCTCTCCACATGTCAGCTCCGGTGGGACCTGGCATGGCTTCATCCTGTGGATTGGAGTCAGAGCGCAAACAAACTGCCTTTCTCAGGGAGAGAAGCACCCCAGAACCCACTAATCTCCTTCTCCAGCGGCATCGTGTTGCTCTTTGCGATCATAATCTCTCCTGGCAGGCGGTGCTGGAAAAAGGGTCCAGGGGAAACCGGATCTTTCTGGGCAAAGCCAGGGCTGTCTCCCCATCTGCACCACCGGGTGTGCCCTGCCCGGGGTGGGGGGGGGGAAGCTCCTCCCCACATGGCGCCCAGCCCGCAGCCCCACAATCACCAGTCACCAGTTCTCAGCTCTCCTTTCCTTTCTGTTAGCTTCGGGGTGAATTCCCTCTCCTCCCACTGCCCGTCTCTCTAGTTCAGCCCTGTTCCTTGGTTTCTTTGTCTTCACGGTGCGCAGTGCCCCCTGACGTCATATTCTGTTCCCTGCCTGCCTCCCCTGCTGGAACGCACGCTCTAGGTGCGGGGTCGTTGGTCGTTGCTGCGTCCCTGGCACCCAGAACAGAACCTGTGCATGAGGAGTGGTGGATAAATATTGATTAAACAAATAAATAAATGCTTTTCAGGTGCTGCTGGTTTTCTCTTTGTGGGAGTGAGACTGAATTTTAAAAGTGAGTCACTTTATAGAAGAATATTCAGTGTGTACTGGTGGTGCACAGCAATGGCAAAAGTCACAGGGAAGGAAGCATAGTGGCTCTGGACGACAGGAGAGGAGACTGGCATTTTGCGAGTGCCTGCTCTGGGTGGAGCATTTTCTACATGTTGTCATCTTAAAGACTCTCACAGCAACCTTCGAGGCGAGCATCTTTTCCCCCATTTTGCAGGAAACGGAGGCTCAGGGAGAAGTCACCCAACTGAGCGTCACACTGTCAGTAAGTCGATTTGCACCCAGGTTGCCATTTCTGTCACTTCGTGGTACCCTGGCCGGGCCCCTCTCTGATTTCTGAGCCCCTCAAAGCTCTTTACTTGGTGGTTCCAAAGAAGACGATGGGGGTCTGTGCAGGTCAGATACTCAGAACTGAGCTCCAGGGGGGCAGGGTTCCAAGGCTTGGAGAAGAGGGAGGATCGCATCCTCTGATGGGCAGGAGGAGGCAGGAGGGAGGCTCTGGGCTGCTCTGCCCACCTCCCAAGCCATGCCTGCCCAGGCCAACTTGAGCCAGGCTAGCCTGGAATGACACTGTGTTTGTTGTTAAACAAAGGCACAAGGGCCTGGGCCCCAAAGCGAGTGAGCTTTGGGCCGTTTCCAGGCCTTGATTTGATTTACAGAGAATAGGGAGAGGACCTAGGAGCCCAGAAACCCTTCCTGCTCCAGGTGCCAGAAATTCCCCCAGTCATGATGTCCCCGAGAGCTTGCATGAGCGACTTAACCGGTTTGTGTAATGTTTCCTCCTGTAGACAGGGGCACGAAACCACCCACCTCACCGTTGACACGAGGATCAATCAAGGTCACGGCACATAAAAGCACGAAATACCTGTGAATGCTCTCTCTTCCCCCACTTTCATTAAAATATCTTGAACTTTAGATTTCTGGTTAAAGTCAGCCTGGAAGCCCTGTGCCGCCTGGGCTCGGAACTCGCCTTTGCTCCAAGCTCTGCATCGGGTGTCATCTTCATCCCAGAATCATCGTCTTCGTCACAGCAGCCTTTTGTTACCGGCACTGTATGCCCGTCATCTCTCTTCTTCACCCCAACTCTGCAAAGTAAAGCCTATGATCTCCGTTCTGTCAATGGAGACACTGAAGCCCGACAGGCAGTAAGCAGTGCGGCTGGGGTGAGGGCGCAGCTCTTGTCCATTTTCCAGGTCGCTTCTCTTCTGTCCTGTCTTCCTCCCCACTCTCCGCTCTAAGCCCAGAGTGCGACACAGCTTGACCTTTAAATCATCCACCATTTATTTATAGAGCGCCCGCTCTGTGCGAGGCAGGGTCTGTCCAGCCCAGGACCTAGAGAGAGGCCAGCCTCATCCTTGCCTCCAAGGAGCTCAGAGAGTATGGAGGAGACAGACGAGCAGTCAGGAATTCTGAAAGAATGTGGCGCGTGGGGACCAGCGGGGGGTGCGGTGCAGTGGAGGCACCCACTTCTGTCTGGGAGGCAGCGAGTCTAGAACATGAGTGGTCAACAGGGAGCCGTCAACACGCGCTCAGTGTCCTGTGTGCTTGTGGGTGTGTTCTTGCGTGCATGTGTCTGCGCACAAGTGCAGAGTGATTGTGACAGATTACTGAGACACGGTTGCTGCCCCACTTACGGCGGCTGTGCAGAGCCTCCACGTTCTCCACGCTGCATCTCAGTTTCCACGTCTTTAAAATGAGAGCTTTCAGGTGTATGGACTGGAGCTTGTTAATAGCAATTTGGTTTTTTTTTTTTTAACCATAAGGCAAAATGTTTATGATGGAAGTCCTTACTTCTGACACTTATTAATTTGAGAAGCAGACTTTAAAAGAAATACATATAATATTTTATTATGGGATTTAAAAAACATACATAAAGTAGGGAAGATAGTATAATGAACCTCCATGTACGAGAACCTGGCCCTAATACTTATGCACATAATTTCTGCTGCTCTTTTTTTTTTTGTTTTTTTTTTTAGAGATGAGTTCTGGCTATGTTGTTTAGGCTGGACTTGAACTTCATGTGATCCTCTCACCTCAGCCTCCAGAGTAGCTGGGACTATGGGACTATAGGTGAGCACTCCCACGTTCAGCTTTTCTGCCAATCTTGAAGAAACGAGTTCTTGATGTGTTAAATGATTAGATACTTTGCAAAACCTTGAATATAATTCATTTAACACCTATTGTTTTTCTCTAATAAAAAGTAAAAAAAATTAAAAATATTTACAGTGTTTGCCAAAGAACTAATAAAGACACACATCTGTTGTCTGCTTTTGTAACTTTAAAGGCGCATGGTAGAGAATTCAGATTCTTAGGCCGTGAGGAGTCAGGGCGGGGAAACACTCCACTAGTCCAACTCTTGCAGACCTAACGTTCTGTGGTTCTCTTATCTGCAGGAAGAAAAGCCCATTTATAACTTTTCTAGTCTGGTTTTAAATGTGGTGGCAGAGATTCAGGAATGTGTTTGCTTGGAACTCGTAGCCCTTGGAGATTCACTTAGGAAACAAGGCCTTGTTGTCTCCTATTCTGACTCCCAGGATACATTTTAATGAAATGCCCTCAAACCCAAATTGGCTTCAGCCTAACTCGCAGCAGCTGCAGTACTCTGGGGAAAAAGCTGAAACCAGGGGGCAGAAAATGTGGATTGAAGTCTCAGCTGTGTACCCATCAGCTGTGTGGTCTTGGGAAAGTGGCTTTCCCTTTCTGGGCCTCCTTTGGCCCATCTAAGTGGGTTTTCACCCAGGTATTCTCTGTGGACTCTTCCCACTCTGGGTGGCTGTGGTCTGTGGCTAAGGGCAAGGAAGGAGTGTTACACACCATGCATGACATGGTAGACGTGTGCGCTTCCTCATTCCTTCCTGAGGAGATGATGTGCCAGAGGGCTTGGGTAGACCTTGGAAAGCCCGGCAGTTTTCTCTAAGTTTATTAGATGCTGTGCGCCTTAACAAAAGAGAGCCAGATGTCAACTAGGGGCACTTAAGATCTACATCAAAATGTCTTGAACCCTCATTCCAAAGACCCCTTCACTCCTGCAGAGATTTCTGTGAATCCGCAAGGGACCTCAGACTCTTGAAGTGTGAATCCAGGAACCCCCCTCTCTCTTCATTCCACATGGCACAGCGGAGAAATCAGCCCATTGCTGTCTCTACCCACAAGAGACCCAGGGAAATGAAGGTCTGGGAGCATGGCAGGCTCTTCCAACTACCTGGGGAGGGGGCCACACTTGACATCACCCGGCGCATGGTTTAGGATCACACAGTAGTCATTCTTGATTTAAAATATTGACTCAGTGCTTTACCCACCATGCTGCCTCACCTTCCTTCACCTTGCTGGTTTCTCTCTCTCCTCCTTTCACTTTCTGATGCTCTCTTCGTCCTTCCCTTGGATGTCCAAATTCATTTCCTTCTATTTTTCAGAGCAGTTCAGCACTCAGCTGCTCCAACCCGAACCTGTCAAGGTGGTCGCCAGGCAAAGACACCCACTTCATAGGATCAACCTTCCACAGAAAGGAGTTGTTGTCATAAAGATTAAAACAAACAAACAAAAAGAGTTGCACAAGAATATAGTCCAAGACTACTTGGGTAGGGTTCAGGGGTGATGATGCTACTTCTGATTCATTGTCCGAAGGGCTTGGCCTTGCGCTGTCTTTCAGACAGACCCACCCTATGAGAACATTCTGTAGCATTCGACACGACTCTCTCCTCCCTGGCTGTTGTTCGACCTTGCTCTCCTGGTCCTCCTTCCTCTGTGGTGGCACCTTCTCTGGCTCTTCTTCGGCGCTCTGGGCTGCCTGTGCGGGGGAGTGAAGGAGGACGCAGGAGTGTGGCTTCAAGTGTCCATTCCATTGGCTCCTCCTGGGGTGGGGCTGCACGTGGTTGTCTCTTACTGCACGTGATGACTGTTGGGCCAAATCGGTGAGTCTGCAGAGCTGGTCTCAGAGTGTGAACTCAATGAGGGACGCAGAGAACAGAAGTAGGGAAGCAACCATGGAAAGTGACACCATTTGACAAGGCTAGGAAGGAGCAGTGACATCTGAGTGTGAGAAGCCACGTCCCACCCACGTCCAGAGCTCTCCAGTGTGCACTAGCCCGTGTGAACGACTGGAAGGAGTGGTCAGGGCTGCTGCACAGGGGTGGGCTTTGGCTCTGCCTAGGAAGTGGCTTGCCTTGGTTCCCACAGAGAAGAGAGCCTGGTCGTGTGCCTTGAGAGGTGGCTGGAGGGGTTATGGAAGAAAGCAAAGAAAAGGAGCATTCTGGAAACTCTTCACGGAGATTCTTGAGCTGAGCCTTGAAAGATAAGTGTGGACACTTGCCAGGCTGATCTCCTTTGACAGGTGGATACGTCTAGGTGGAAAGGGGCCGAGAAGAGGGAAGCTCACTCCAGGTGGAAAGAGCAAGTCACACGATCAAGGCATGTGAGGCTGGATTGGAAGGGTCTATGGGGTGGAAGACAAGACTTTTGTAAGCTCTGCTAAGACATTTGGGCTTTGTCTTGTAGGCCACAGAGAGTCATGGGAGGGTTTTAAGCAGGTAAGTGGCATTCGCAGATGTGTGCCTTGGAAAGATGCCTCTGGCTGCTGGAGGGACCCCAGGGGCCAATGTGGAGCAAGGAGGCCAGTTATGTATTTGTTGTGTCATCCAAGAAAACACTGTGACAGGGCACTGGCAGAGGGGATGGAAAGGAGCGGAAAGACATCAAGGAGGTAGAATCTATAAAGCACAGTGAGTACGTGTGACAGGTCATGTGTATGCATCTGGTTCATTTTAACTGCTGTGTGATATTCCACTAGGCGAATAAACCACAATTTAGATTTCTGTTCTTCCAATGGTAGTTATTTTCACTTTCTCACGATTACAAACAGGACTGTGATGAACACCTTTGTGCTGATCTGCCTGTGCACGTGTGAGAAAGTGTCTTTAGAGTGGTTATTTAGAATTGGTGGTTTTGCTGAATTGTGAGGTTTGCCCATCTTCAGATCTGCTGGATTGTCCCAAGTTCCTCCTCAATGCGATTATACCAGCACCTCTCCCGTCAACTACAGGAGCTTCCTTCCCGTGTTGCTTTCAGTCTGTTGTCAGACTTGCAAAAGTTTGTTAATGTGATCAGTGTGAAATGGAATCCTGTCTGTTGTTTCCATTTCTTGCCCTGACTACTAGTGAGATTAAGCCTATTTTATGTGATGATTTGCCACCATTTTCTTCTTCTGCAAGTTGCCTGTTTATATGCTTTGCACAATTCTCTGCTGGGTTGTTTGTCTTTTTCTTACACATTTGTTGGGCTTCTTTATATAGTTGAAATACTACTCCTTTGTTGGTAAAATGTATTTTCTCAATTTGTGACTTGTCTTTTCCATTTCTTTTGTAAAAGTCTTTGTCAGATAGAAATTTTAAATTTTAATATATTCCAACATTTCAAAAATTTCCTTTATAGTTTGTAGTTAATGTACTTTTATTCAATTTTTTCCTATACTGATGTTATAAAAATTCTTTTGTATTTCTCCTATTTTTTCTAAAAAGTTTTAAAATTTTGATTTTCACATTTATATATTTAATCTCCCTAAATTGTGTGTGTGTGTGTGTGTGTGTGTGTACAATGTGGTGAAAAGGCCTAATTTTACCTTTTTATTCAAATAGCCAATTTTTTCAGTGTCATTTATTGAATAATTCATTTTTGTCATTCATTATTTATAGAATAATTCATTACACTGATTTGTAATTCCACCTCTGTTATATATTAGCCATGTTTGTGGGTTTATTTCTGGGCTTTATATTTTATTTCATGGTTTATTTGTCTGTTCTGGGAGGAATATCACACTGTTTTAATTACAACAGCTTT
Source organism: Eulemur rufifrons (assembly GCF_041146395.1). Lineage (NCBI taxonomy): Eukaryota > Metazoa > Chordata > Mammalia > Primates > Lemuridae > Eulemur > Eulemur rufifrons. The sequence goes on along the minus strand of NC_090984.1, from coordinate 26,615,171 downwards.
ATAATGATTTATTTTATCTGGCAAGATAAGTCTCTTAATTTTGTTTTTTTTTATTTCAAAATTGCCTTGGCTATTCTTGGTTCACTTTCTTTCCATATTAATTTTAAGATTATCTTATCAAATCTGTGAAAAAAATCCTTTGGGATTCTGATGGGAATGGCATTGGATTTATAGACATTATTTGGGGGAGAATTGCTCTTTTTAAGACATGAAGTCTTCCCATCTACGGTAATGGCATATTGCCGTATTATTTAAGTCTTCTTTTATGCCCTTCCATACAGTTGTACATTTTTTTCCTCATCAAGGTCTTTAGCATTTTTTGTTAGATTTAATCCCAGATGATTTCTCATTTTATTTTATTTATTTGTTTATTTTTATTTTTATTTTTTTTTTGTTTTGAGACAGGGTCTTGCTCTGTCACCCAGGCTGGAGTGTGATGGCATGATCATAGCTTACATCAACCTCAAACTCCTGGGCTCAAGCGATCCTCCTGCCTCAGCCTCCTGAGTAGCTGGGACTACAGGCGTGTGTCATCACACCTGGCTAATTTTTCTATTTTTTTGTAGAGACAGGGTCTCACTCTTGCTCAGGCTGGTCTTGAACTCCTGACCTCAAGTGATCCTCCCTCCTCGGTCTCCCAGAGTGCTCGGATTACAGGATTGAGCCACTGTATCTGGCTGATTTCTCATTTTAAAGAAAATATGTCTAATGTTTCACTACTGAGTACAATATTTGCTGCATATTTTTCAAAGATATCCTTTATCAGATTAAGGAAGATCCCACTATCCCTAACTCTCTGAGAGGTTTATTTTTCATTTTTGTTTTTGACATGAATTAAAATGTAAATAGATTTAAATTTTATTAAAAAGTTTTTAAAATATAGTTTTTCTTTTTATTTATTAATTTTGGTGAATCATATTAGTTATTTTTCTGAAGTTAAATCCTCCTTGGATTTCTGAGGTAAATATTACTTGGCCGGGATAGATAGATAGATACATAGACAGATGATTGATAGATAGATAAATAGATTGCCATGTTCAATCTGCAGGCCTCTGTTGGGGGGGTTGCTGTGAGGGAAAGGGCACAGTTTTATAAGGCAGGTGTGTTTCTGGGGGGGTCGGCGCTCTCTGGGCTCATAGATGTCTAAAGCTGGCTTTTCTGCTTGGCATTTCATGGCTCTCTCTGAACTCTGCTCACCTTATTGGGAGCTTCCAGCTGCATTGCCTCTGGTATGGTGACATCTTGACTCCAGTAGCCATCTGGTCCCCGCCAGAACCATCTCTGTTTGGTCCCATTCCCCAGAGGGCAGACTCCTTATCCCTTTCCCTCTTGGCCTTTGGTAAACTTATACCTCCTTGCCCACTGTCAGTAAGAGTGCAGCTCCCCTAATGACCCTTTCTCCTTCCTCTCCACATGTGACCCCCAATCCTGAGGACCCATCAAGCTCTCCGAGAGGTCCTCCTCAAGCCCCTTGCACTTGGCTTAAGGTGGAGCAGTAACACCCGCCTGCGCTCCCATCTTCAAAGGCATCTTTCTTTATTCCAGACCTCTCCAGTTTGTCCTCTTTCAGCCACTGGACCTTGGGGATGGTCAGTTTGGCAGAACTGGTTTCACAAAACCATAGCTTGTCCTGCAGAGGGGGGCCAGTCTGGCATCTTGTTTAGGAACAGGGAAACATTTGGCATCTTGTCTTGTTCTTGCTCTCTGGAGCCTCAGCTGAAGCTGAGATGGAGAGAGTCCCATTTTAATATCCTGTTACACATTTTTCTAGAGCATTACTTATTTTGTCTGTTTTCACATTTATTGGCATAGAATTGTTCATCGTATTCTCTTCAGAGTTTAAAAATCTCTGCTATATCCGTGGTTATATCCTCTTTTTCATTCTGAATATACGTGCCCCGCCTCTGTTTCTTTTTTCATCAAACTTGCCAGGGCTTTGATTATTTATTAGCGTTTTTAGAGAACACTAAAAATTCCCTCTTTTGTTTCTTTGTATTCTATTTAATTAATTTATGCCTTCTTTCTTCTTTTTCACTCTTTGTGAAATAAATCATACATACAAAAGAGTGCATATAAAGCATGTGTGTGCATCGGGAATAATAAGGTGAACAAGCGTGTATCCACAATTGAGTTTGAGAAATTGAGAGCCAGGATGTTGGAGTCCCCAAACGTGTCTCCCTCATCACCCTGGTGCAGCCACTGTCCCAACTGTTGTGTTAATCATCCTTGTACTTTCCACAAACATTTTGCATATTGTTCAGCATTTTTTAAAAAAGGACCCCAGGTGACTGGAGTTCTATTTATCAAAATTCTTACTTCATGACATAGTCTCCTATTTGGCTCATGCATGGGCCCCCTTCCCCTCCTTCCTCCCTTCCTTTCTTTCTTCATTCCATTCTTCCCTTTCATGTTATTTCTTTTAATATAATAAGCACCTGCAAATCCTCCACCTAACAAAAGCCAGGCCACTAGTACTAGCACACATCCAGCTACAAGGTGATTCTCCCCCAGTGTGGGTAATCGTCATCCTGAGTTCTATGTTCATCCTTTTCTTGCTTTTCTTATTATATAGTTTTATTGCATTTATATATTTTCTCAAAAAACATATTTTTAAATTTTAGTTCTTTTAACATAAGAAGAAGGAATTGTGCTATATGTCATCTTTGGAAATTTCTTCTTTTTTTACTTGATGGTATCTAAGGTACATCCATATTGTCAAATTCATTGTAATTCTTTTTTTATTGTGGTAAAACATACATAACATAAAATGTCCCATGTTGATCATTTTTAAGTTTGCATTTCATTGGCATAAAGTACATTCACACTGTTGTTCTACCATCACCACCATCCGTCTCCAGAACTTTGTTCATCTTCTCACACTGAAACTCCAGTCAGTGTGTTCTGACGGTGGGACGTTGTGGGAACACATCAGTTTATTCATTCTCCTGTTGACGAATAGCAATTGGTGTTTCCAGGGTTTTGTCACTGTGAGCTGTGCTGCTGTGATCATTCTTGTAATGTCTGCTGCTGAACGTGTTCATTGTTTTAGGTGTACAAATGTTCATCTTTAGGAGATGAAGTCAAACAGTATCACAAAGAGGTTGTACCAATTTTATACTCCCACCTGCAATGTGTAAGAGATACTAGAATCCACGTCCTCACCGACACTTGACCATGACAGCTTGAAATTTTGCCAATTGGGTGTCGAATGGCATCTCTTAGTGGCCTTGACTTGCATTTCCCTGATTCCTGGGCATGTTAAACATCTTATATGCTTATTGGCCTTGTGTATTTTTTTCTTCTGTGATTTACCTTTTTATGTCTTTGTCCACTTTTCCTCTTGGATTATTTGTGCTTTTCCTAACAATTTATAGGAATTATTTATATATTATGCTAATCTTTTGTCATTTTTATGTATTATGAATAGCTTCCTCCAGTCTGTAACTTGTATTTTTCGTTTTTAAAGATTTTTTTTTTTTTTTAGACAGGGTCTTGCTCTATTGCCTGGGCTAGAGTGCATTGGTGACATCGTAGCTCATTGTAACCTGAAACTCCTGGGCTCAAGAAATCCTCCTGCCTCAGCCTCCCGGGTAGCTGGGACTACAGATGCATGCTACCATAGCTGGCTAATTTTTCTATTTTTTGTAGTGATGGGGTCTCTCTATGTTGCTCAGGCTGGTCTTGAACTCCTGGATTGAAGCAATCCTCTTGCCTTGGCTTCCCAAAGTGCTAGGGTTACAGGTATGAGCCACCATGCCTGGTCTAAAGGTATTTTTTGATAAAGAAAAGCCCTTAATTTTAACACAATTCATTCTCTCTCTCTCTCTCTCTCTAAATATATATATAGAGAGACATATATATAACAATTATATGTATGTAATTTTTTTTCTTGAGACAGGATCTTGCTCTTTTGCCTGGGGCTAGAGTGTAGTGGCATCATCATAGCTCACTGCAACCTCAAACTCCTGGGCTCAAGTGATCCTCCTGCCTCAGCCTCCTGAGTAGTTGGGACTGCAGGCACGAGCCACCACACCTGGCTAATTTTTCTGTTTTTTCTTTTTGTTTTTTTTTCTTTTTGTAGATGGGGTCTCACTCAGGCTAGTAGTGAACTCCTGGCCTCAAGTGATCCTCCTGCCTTGCCTTCCAGAGTGCTAGGATTACAGGCATGAACCACCATGCCTGGCCTCAATACTTTTTTTTATAGTTAATATGTTTTGATATCTTGTTTAAGAAATATTTTTCTCACCAATGTCTAAAATATAGTCACTTATATTTTCTACTAAAAGTTATGATAAAGTTTGTTTTGGACATTTAAGTCCTTAAGACATCTGGAATTGATTTTTGTATATGGTATGAGGTAGGGATTCAATTTCTTCTTTTCCATTTGGAGAGCCAATTTTCTCAGCAAAATTTGTTGAATGGTTCTTTCTTTCCCCTGATCTGACATTCTACCTTGGTCATAAACCAAAGTACCATAATGCATGCAAGGGTCTCTGTTTTATGGCATGCGTCATTTTGTCTGTACCTAAATGTACACCACATGTCTTAGTGGCCATTTGGGATAAGCATTGGTATTGCTCATCTTGTTTCTCTTCTCTAGGGGTATCTATGCTATTTTTGATCCTTCACTCTTCCATATTCCCATTCTATTTTTATTTTTCCTCTCCTTTCTTGCCTTCTTTTGATTTTTTTTAATTATTCTATTTTCCCCCTCATTATCTTAGAACATGTACACTCTGTTTCTATTCATTTAGTGATTACTCCAGAAATTAATTCATCGAAGTTTATAATGCCATGCCCTTCTTCCTGGAAAATACAGAGATCTTATACTATTTTCTCCATTTTCCACCCTCCTAACTTATCTGCTGTTGATGCCAAATATTTACTTCTTTTTTTAAAAGCTTACATGATTTTATTGTTTTATGAACAATAAAACACATATTTCTCCATGTATTTGTCACGATCTGTACTCTTTATTCTTTTTTGCACATCAGACTTTCCACTTGGGATTATTTTTCTTCTGCCTGAAGTATAACCTGGAGACGTGTCTTTAGTGAGAGTCCATTGGTGACAAGCACTCTTGGTTTTTTTTAAATAAAAACATTTTAATTTCTTCTCATTCTTGGAAGATATTTTTAGTGGGTATAGAATTCAGGTTCTGTGAATTCGGGTTCTGTCCTCATCTCTAGAATGGGGAAAATAGTAATTAGCTGGCAAGGTTGTTTTTAAGATTAAATCAGACAAATTATTTAAAAAGTAACTGATCTATGTAAATGCTCAAAAATTACTAATGTCACTTTCAGTATTGTTGCTGGCTGTTCTGAGGTGTCCCACTCTGGTTCTAAATATCCCTTCCCCTCTGTAAAAACTCGCATGCTTTCAGTTAATCAGCTCTCAGTTGCTATTGGAGGTATGAAAGCTTTGTAAACCAATTTAAACTAAGGTATGAATGACTGATAATACCCTGGAGGCTTATTTACTTCTGAGTAAAAATTACGTTTTGAAAATGGATGCAGGATGGTTGTGATACAGAGAAATATTGTATTAGTGACATTTCAGGCATCATTTGGGAAATAAGTTTTTTTGTTGTTTGGAGAAAGGGCTTTTAAATCTGACCACATTGATTTCCAAGGCCAATGATGCTGTCTTCTGTTGCACCCTGGGATTCCACATGCAGAGTCTCCTGATTTCTTCCCCTTGACCATTGGCAAGGCCTAACATGGCAGATTCCCTCCAGTGGCACCTGTCAGGGCCAGCCCCTGCTTCTTCCCAGCCCCATTCCCCAGGGGAGAAGAGGCCTCATCTCACTGGGGTGGGGGCTCCAGCAAGGCTCCCCAGCAGGCATCCTGGTGAACATACAAGGAAGAGGCAGCCCCTGGGCTGCACCCCAGCACCATGTGGCTTCAGGTGACCTTCCATATAGACCATAGCACCCAGTGGCACCACTGGAGTTGTGCAGCATGGCAGCCCTCCTTCTGCCCCTTGGCTTGGGCTTCTACCCCGTGCCTCCTTACTCAGCTTAGAATAATATGCAGGTGGAATTTCCATGCTGCTTAAAGTAGAATAAGTGAAAGAGTGTGAAGATCTAGAAACTATTCCATCTCCACTTCCTGCCCATGCCTTATGCTGTAGCCCAGTGAGTTTCAAAAGCACTAACCCTGTGAGACCCTTTGTTCAAACCGCACTCTAGCTGGAACAGATAATAGGTTGCCCCTGGGGTCCTCTCTAGAACCCTTACAGCTCCAAGGAGCGCGGTTGGAGAGCGGCTGCAGCAGCCCAGATGGCCCCGTGCACTCTCCCTACCTCCTCACGGCCTCACGATGAGGTTCCCTAAGCGCCCCCATCCTTCCCCCTGCGGCTGATTAACCAAAGAATGGGCCTTGACCATGGCCGTTTTGCTTACAGGTACGGGGTCCTACTCAAACTGGCTTAAAGCAAAAAAGTGAGTTTATTGGAAGAGCAGAGGAGTGGATTATAGAACACAAGGGCTTCACAAGGCCTAGAGCCAAAGGGAACCCAGGCAGCCTCATCTCTGTCTCTGTCTCTGTCTGTCTCTCTGTTTCTGTCTCTGTCTCTGTGTCTCCCTCTGACTCTGGCTTTCTCTCTGTCTCTCATATTTGGACCATCGGATTCCACCAGCCTGAGTTCCCAGGTATAGACTCGATACATGTTCCGGGTTGCCAAGGGCCGGATCCCATCTCAGAGATGTATCTCTAAGCTCTATCTGCCTTCTGGAGTCTACATTCTAGGCCAGAGACAATCAACATTTTCCTATTGCAGACCCATGGCTGAGACTGTCCCGGAGGGCTGCTCACTCCGGTACGGTGGGTGATGCACGATTCTAGGTGCCCTGGCTTAGCTGCCCCCACCCCACTTTCCTACAAGAAAGCAGATGGGAGTGCCTGGGACTAAGAGTAATGTCATAACAGATACAACCTTGAATCCTTTCCAATGTATACGATTAATTAAACCATTCGCAAATTTTGGCATCTTATTGTCAGTAGTGAATTATTTACTCCACACTTCACAACTGATCACTGCCCATCACACCCCTGCCTGCAAATTCTCCTCCACGTGTCTGAAGGTTCAGTACTACTGAAGGATGGGAGGTTGGGTCCTGGTGCTGGCATGTGAATATCGAAGCTTTGCATGTTTTAAGCCACACACGGATGGGCCACATGCATGTATGTGTGCATGCATGCGTGTGTGTGTGTGTGTGTGTGTGTGTGTGTGTGTGTTTGCATTTCCAGACTGCCAGACTGCCTGGAAGAGTTTTGGTGGCTCCCCGACCTCTGACGACTTCTCCTCTGGATGCAGATGGAGGGCAGGAGCCGGGACATCAGAGCAGAGGGAACCAATTATAGTTTTTTTTTTTCTCCCTTCTCCTCCTTCAAGGAAACTCACTTTTAATTTCCTTTGTGATTATCCTGCTTATTGCCAAACATAAGCTGCTGGCTGGCTCCCCTTTGATTTCTCCTTCCAGTGAGTCTCCTGCTATGTCCTTTCTGCCCTTCCCCACCCCCTTTCATTTTTACTGTTTTATATTTAGCCCCAGACAGTTGAGAAAATATGCAGTGCGTGCAACCATGCAAGTCTCAACACTCGTTTGGGGTTGATTTTGGGCGCTGGGTCAGCAGCCTGCTGTCTCAGAGGCAAGGGGACCCCTTGGGATGTGAGCGAGCGAGGCTCGAGAATTAACAGGCGTGGCATCAAGGTTGGGGCGCAGAGCAGACCCTGTGTTTAAAAATGTGAATTGAAGGGTCCTAAGAAGTCCTGCTCCTGCCGATCCTGCCTCACACACTCTGTTGCAGGGGCTGATATTGCCATTCATTCATTCATTCAGCAGCTCTTTCCTGAGCCCCTGCAAAGCGTCAGATCTGCAGCTGGTGCTCAGTGAAGGCCAGGGCCTGTTCTCAAGCAGCCTTTCTCCTTTGCAGTGGCAAAACCTACAGAGAGGGTTACCTGTACCCCTTTTGCGATCCGACGGATTTACCAGATTTCTGGCTGCTGCTCGGCACAGCAGAGTGGGGGTGGGGTATGGCAAGTTTTAAGGACGGGTTCAGGGATGGGAGGTCTGGAGCACACGGATGAAGAAGGGCTGGGAAACCAGGGGGGAGCACGGGAGTGCAAGGCCCCCCGGCAGGGTGTGGGGTCCCTGTAGTTAGAGAAAATTGAGGCAGAAAAGGCCTTGGAGATAATTGAGTTGATCTCTTTTATTTTCATCATGAAGACAGCGGGCTGAAGGCCAGCCCTGCCGGTGAGGGGCGAGAACCCCTTCCCTGCCCCCACGCTCTGGGTGTTCCTCGCTAAAGTCCCTTCCTGTCTCATGTAGCTGACATCTTTCTTTGTTCACAGACCTCAATTATGTTTTAGCGCGGCAGCAGGGAGAGCTGTGCGTGGAAAGGTCAGCCATATGGTGCCCCTGTGTAGTACTGACTCGGTGGCCCCGCTGCCACATCTGAAGGATCCCTGGGCGTCTGGGTTTGGAATGAGCCAAGGCGTGGGACTGTACCTGGGCTCCGGGTGCCAGGGTCACTGTGCCACCTTTTCTTAGCTGACAGCCTCTGAGGACAAAGGTGGCACCTGTTGCCATGAGCGGCTTGTTCTCGGGGCTTGATCTGGAGCCCCTTGGAGCCTGGTCCCAAGTGAGGGCTCCGTGCCTCCCTGAGCTCACTTGAGCACAATGGGCTATTTTTAGGGCCCAGCTCTTCTGATGTGGTCAAACATGCTGGCTGGCCGTTTGCATCTGGCACTCAAAGCTGGGGCCCTGAGCAGCTTGTCGAGCCCCTGTGGCTTCCCCAAACCCACTGCCCTAGTTCTGCCTGTCATCTTCCTTTTGTTCTGCCTGTTTTGTCATCTGTGCTGGCACCGTTTCTCTGGGAGCCAGAGAGACAAGGTCTCAGCAAATACAGTCTAGGAAGCAGCTTCCTATAGCAGTGCGTTAATTTCCAAGGGCTGCTGCAACTAAGTACCGCAGACTGGGATGGCTTCACACAGCATTTCCGAAGGCCAGAAGGCCAAGATTAAGGTGTCGGCAGGGCCACGCTTTCTTGGAAGGATCTAGGGAAGACTGCTGCATCCCTTTCTCTCTCTCTCTCTCTCTCTCTCTTTTTTTTTTTTGATACAGAGTCTCACTCTGTTGCCCAGGCTAGAGTGCCGTGGCATCAGCCTAGCTCACAGCAACCTCCGACTCCTGGGTTCAAGCAATCCTCCTGCCTCAGCCTCCCAATGCATCCCTTTCTCTTAGCTTCTGAGGTTGCTGGTGATCCTTGTCATTCCTTGGCTTGCAGCTGCAGTGCCTTGATCCCTGCCTCTGCTGCCACACAGCTGTCTGCTCTCCTTGGCTGTGTCTGGAGAGTCTCCCCTTCTTATACAGACACCCGTCATGCTGCTCCAGTATGACCTTACCTCAGCTTAACCAGTAACACGTGCAAAGACTCTGTTTCCACTTAAGATCACATTCTGGAGTACTAGGGATTAGGACTTCGACATATCTTTTTGAGGGCCACAATTCAACATGTAACCTATAGCAAGCAGAGTCCCCCAAGTGGGTGGAGAGAGTGAGGGTGGATGTTCTGCCCCGGGGTGTGTGAACTCCTCCATTGTCCACACTCCTGGGGGGGCGTGAGCCACATGCAACTTGGGGATCCCCTTTAAGAAAAAGAATACATACTTATGAATACAAAATTAGACATAAAGTGAATGCTTATTTAGAAAGATAAATTATAACAAGATAGAAAATTTTAAAAGCTGAAAAATACCACAACCGTCATGAAATCCTGAATAATAATAGAGGGGACATTGGTGCTGCCCCATGTAGATCCCTTTACCAGGAAAGGCTGGGACACAGTGGGGCGGTTGGGGCTTTGGGGGATTTGGAGAAGGTCCCAGGGGCAGTAGCTATTTACCACCTGGTGTAAAGATTTTATGCTTGAAACACTTCCAAGCCATACTGCTGTAGGGTGGCTGCACCTCCGTGCTGGGTTATGATGAAGGCACCCTGCACTCAGTCACAGGCACCCTCTGTAAGGACAGCTCCTCCATGCTCTCTGTGCCGGGCTGTCCTCAGCCCGAAGGTAGGCCAGCAGGGCTGTGTGGGCCAGGCTTGGTGGCATCACCCTGGCTGCAGCTGGTGGAGAGGGAGCCTGCCTGGGATGGGCTAACGGGTTTCTTATTCTAGAGAGAGGCAGATCTGCAGTAGAATCTCTGAGAAAACCATCTCTCCCCAGGAAATAGACAGAATAGAATTGTAATTTAAACATGATCAGAGGAGGCAGGCAGGTCTTCGTAAGTCAGAAAGAACCAGGACTTGATGTATTAGAAAAGAATCCAGGGGCAACTGTTTCGAAGACGAAATGTTAGCCCAGCCTGCCTGGCAGCGGTGGGCGGGCAGAGGGAGGTGAGAAGGAGAAGGGTAGGAGAAAGGTGAAGAGAATGGAAGTCCAGCTGGGACTCATTCAGTGTTAGAGCTGGAAGAGAGTCTTACCTACAGATGGAGAAACTGAGGCAGAGAGGCACAGTGACTTGCTTCATGTCATGTAGCTTCCTATTTTATGGGATGGCTCACTTGAGGTTTTATGTGAGTTCTACCTAAAATAGCTTGTGTAAAGGGATTAAAGTCATTACGATTGGGTACCCCTTGGGGTGATGTAGAGTGTTGGGCTTGCAGTCTTCTCTCACATGCCACTGGTAAGAACCTGGTCACATGCTCATATCCAAGTGCACAGGAGTCTGGGAAATGTGGTCCACAGCTAGGTAGCCGTGTGCCCAGCTTACAATGTTACTACGTTAGAGGAGGGGAAAGGGATTTTGGTGGACAGTTGCCATTCTCTGCCACAAGCTAGTAGGTATGTGCAAAAAAACCCTCTCCAAGGTTATAGCTGCTTTTAACCTCTTCTAAGTTTGACTTGATTCAATAGCAGATCAATGGTGATGTACTCCAGGGAACTCAAAATATGCAATAAGGGCAAGAAAGTGATGACATCGTTTTCTAGATATTCCTTCAATTGATGGCACAGGGCTGGGCATAGTAGGTGCTTAATTAACACAAGATTCAACGTTCGATGGTGATTTTACACAGAAGGAAACTGAGTCACAGAGGAATCCTGTCCTGCCAAAATAGTTCAAGGGAGCAAGGAGAATCTGGAGGCAGTTGGCCCTGGCCTGTCTTTGAGGTGGTCAGGGTCAGTGATAGATTCTACTTTTTCCTGTGCAACTCCCGCCCACCAGGGCCTGTGTGACTCAGAGCCATCCCCAGGATGCTGGCTGTCGCCCCTGGTTACCAATGCGCTTGGCCTCTGGCTGTGATGTGCCAGTTCCAGTCTCCATTTTCAGCCTCAGCACCAGGCCAGGCTTCCTATTTATACTGAAACTTGGCGACCCAGGCAGCATACATCTCCTTTCTTCCTTCTTTCAAAGCACTGTGTTCTCAGACTCCTGGTTTTTCACCCTTGCAGCCCATTCTGGTTCCAAGACATGTTGTTTGATTTAATTGGTCAGCAGGCAACATCACCATAGAGATCTTTGAAGCTAAGTTTTGGAATCTGTACTCATTTATGTTGGCTGATAAAAGGCCAACATAAATTGTATGTTTCTCTTTTTCTTTTCTTTTTTCTTTTCTTTTTTTTTTTTTTTAAGAGACAGCATCTGGCTCTGTCACCCAGGCTGGAGTGCAGTGGCACAATCAATGCTCACTGCAGCCTCAGACTCCTGGGCTCAAGTGATCCTCCTGCCTTGGCCTCCCAAGTAGCTGGGCCTACAGGCATGAACCACCATGCCTAGCTACACTTTCTTTTTTAAATACATATTGTATTATATCAAGAAACAAAAAGAAGCCGGGCATGATGACACATGGCTGTAATCTTAGCACTTTGGGAGGCTGAGGAGGAGGATCGCTTGAACCCAGAAGTTTGAGACCAGCCTAGGCAATGTAGCAGGACCCTGTCTCCATAAAAAACGAAACAGTTAGTTGGACGTGATGATGCACACCTGTAATCCCAGCTACTTGGGAGGCTGAGGTAGGAGGATCACTAACTGAGAATTTTGAGGCTACAGGGAGCTATGATCATGCCACTGCACTCCAGTCTGGGTGACAGAGCCAGATGCTCTCTCAAAAAAAAAAAAAAAAAAAAAAAAGAAAGTGTAAGGGCAGATGACATGAAAGCTTTGTCAGGGTGCCCCAGGGGCAGTTATTTTATGGGCCAGTCCCAGCCCCCAGCCTTCTTTCCATCTTTAGTGGACTTTTGCACAGGTCTTCAAGTCCATCCATCATTCAACAAGTCTTAGTGGCTATAACCTGGGGAACTAAGCCTCCTGGGTCCTGGCCTCAAGAAGCTGATATTCTGGGTCCTTGAGGAAACAGGGGACAGGACAATTGATAGTGAGGTTAAGTGTTAAGTGGTGGGGGGAGGAGGGACGGGTGGGTGGGGAGAGAGCAGCTTGATTCTAGAGATGAGAAAAGGCTTAGTTTATTTAGGGTCTTGAGTACATGAGAACAGGTTCCCGGGTAAGCTTGGGTTTTATTTGATTCAGTATCAGTTTTGAATTCCAACTCTATTTCTTACTTGCTGTGTGATTATGAATAAGTCACTCAAACTCTCTGAGTCTTAGTTTCCTCATTTATTTGGATTTCATCTACAACTGTATCTGCCTCCTGGTATCATCAATGTCAATTTTAACAAAGTCATGAATGTGACATAGTTTGGTGCAGACATGCTTAATAAACGGTTTCTTTCCTATCCTTTCCTGTGTCAGTTATTATTAGGCTTTGCAGTGAATAACAAAACCCAAACTATCAGTGGCTTAAGAAAGACAGAAATTAACTTCTTGCTCATGTAAAGCACTGAAGGTACATGGTACGGGGCTGGCACTTCATGATGTTGGGGACTCCAGCTCCCTCTATTTCGTTGTTCTGTGGTCATGGCCTCTGTTCCCAAGACTGCTTTGTAATCCCGGTGGCCGCTCCTGCCATCCTCTCTGCATTTCAGTCAGTACAAAGGAGCCAGTTACACTTTCTGCTGTCAAGGACACATCCTGGAAGTTTCACATACTACTTAAATCATATGGCCTCCCCTAGCCCTGCAAGGGGAGCTGGGAACTATTGCTTCAAATCCAGATGGCTTAGCTGAAATTTAGGGCTCTATCACTTTGGAAACAGGGGGAATTGGATACTGGAAGACAGCTAGTCCCCCATACCACCCTTCTTTCCCTAAACAAATGCTTCTTGAATTGAATGGCATTTTGGAGGCAGTAGAACCTGAACTGGAGAATGGAGGATAGGAGGATTCAGTCACCACCACCACTACTATTACTACTACTGCTAATGCTGGCTGAATTTTTTATATAGTTCTGCATTAAAACTTACCCCCAGATTTAGTGGTTTAAAATAGCAATGAACATTTATTATCTCACACAATGTCTGCAGGTCAGGAATTCAGGAGTTCGTGGTGGCTGAGCGGGGTGGTCTGGCCCGGGTCCCTCATGAGGCTGCAGGTACCATGTCGGCCAGGGCTGCAGTCTCTCAAGGCTCAACGAGGACCGGGGCGTCCTCTCCCGAGGTGGATCATTCCCAGGGCTGGCAGGTTGGTGCCAGTCATTGGCAGGAGGCCTCAGGTCCCTCCCACAGAGGCTCTCCTCAGCCTCCCGTGGCCGTGTGTTTTATGACCTGGGGTCAGGGGTCACACACCATCACCTCCTCCACATTCTATTTGTTAGAAGTGAGCCACTAAGTCTGGCCCACGTTTGAGGGAGGGGAATTAGGCTGTACCTTTGAAAGGAGGAGTGTCAAAAACCTACCCCAGCAGCTAAGCACTTTTTGAACACTGTGTGCCTGGCATTGTGCTGAACATTTTCCATGCATTATCTTGTAATAATTACTTCTCACAGCAACCCATGAAGGAGGTCCTATTCTCGTCTCTTTTTGTAGCTGAGGAAAGTGAAGCCCAGAGAGGTAAGGCACCTTGCCCAAGCCCACGCCTTTGCCAAGCAGCAGAGATTTGAACACGGGCAGCCTGACTCAGGGCCTTACCCGCTAGGCCACACCTGGAGGGGCATGGGCGGGGCATGGGGAGAGTTAGAGCTGGGGCAGAATGACATGGCAGATGGAGGCACGGCGACAAGGAGCTGGTGCTCTCTGCCCCCTAGATGTTGTATGGCCTGGGCTGGACTCACACAGAGCGGTCTGTCTTTAAGTGAGCATAAGGAATAAGCCAGAACAAAAAGGGTTATTTTATCAGGCTGGGGTCAGGTTACTGCCTTTTCCTTCTGTTTTTGGCCTTTTAGAAGGTCAGGGAGGCATTTTCCAGAGAGCTGCCTTCTAAGGTTTGTATACCCTTGTTTACCCTCCCAGGCACATGGAAATCAATGTAGAAATCAAGTCTTTTTGTTGAAAGGGATCTTGTTCAACTTCTCTCCATTTTATGGATGGGAAAATGAAACCCAGGAAGTGAAAGTGATAACCGCAGCGATTCAGAGGCAGAGCTGGGACTGGGGCCTAGATCCCTGTCCTTAGCCCTGGCATGTTCCTATGAGCCTGGAGAATGGTCAGCTGATGGGAAGGGGACAGAGAAAAAGGTCTCAGGGAGAGCTGTGCTCGAAAGTCATCAATAAGTAAAGTTGCAGGAGTCAAAACCATGCAATACTGGTGTAAGGATCAACAAATAGATCAAACAGAATAGAGAGTCCAGAGACAGACCCATACTTATATATATAGTTAATTGATATTTAGAAGTACCAAGATAACTCAATAGGTCAATGACAATCTTTTCAACAACAAATGCTGGAACAATTGGACATCCATGGGGGAAAAAACAAGCTTTGATTCCCTACCTCATATCACACACAAAAATTAAGATAGATCATAGACCTGAATGTAAAAGCTAAAACTATGAAGCTTCTAGAAAAAATATGGGAAAAAAAAAATCTTCACAACTGTGGGATAGGTAAAGCCTACTTAGATAGGACCCAAAAAGTGCTAATCATAAAAGAAAAAAATGAACACAACGAACCCCACAAAAATAAAAAATTTCTACTCTTCAAAAGACATTACTAAGAAAACAAAAAGGCAGGCTACAGATGGGGAGAAAATATTTACTTACGTAGTCCCACAAAGAACCCCTATCCAGAGTCTATAAAGGACACCTATAACTCAACAATAAACAACCTTAGTAAAAAAATGGATAAAGGACTGGAACAGATACTTCACAAAGGAAAATATACAAATGGCCATTAAGCAGATGAAAAAGTTTGCAGTGTCATCGCTAATCAGAGAAATGCAAATTAAAACCCAGTAGAAGGGTTAACGTTAAAAAGCCCAACAACACCAAGTGTTGCAGAGGATATGGAGCAACTGGAACTCTCATACTCTGCTGGCATGACACTGAAATGGTTCAACCATTTTTGGAAACAGCTGGGCATTTTCTTATAAACATAAGCCAACCCCACTGTAGTGGTTAACTTTATGTGGCAACTTGCCTGGGATAAAGGGTGCCCAGATAGCTGGTAAAACTATTTCTGGGTGTGTCTGTGGTGATGTTTCCAGAAGAGATCAGCATTGGAGTCAGTAGACTGGGTAAAGCAGACCGACATCACCAGTGTGGGTGGGTGTCACCCAATCTGTTGAGGGCCTAAATAGAACAAAAAGATGGAGGGAGGGTGAATTCTCTTTTTCCTTGAGCTGGGGTATTCATCTTCTCCTGCTCTCAGATATTGGAGCTCCTGGATCTCAGGCCTTCAGAATCTGGGACTTATGCCAGTGGGCACCCTCTCTCCCACTAGCCAACTGCCCCTAGGCCTTTGGCCTTGGACTGGGAGTTACACCACTGGTTTTTCTGGTTTTCCACCTTGCAGAGGCATATCATGGTACTTCTCAGCCCCCATAACTGCATAAGCCTATCCCCATAATAAATCTCCTGTTTTATATCTGTATATAACCCTGTAGGACACTGACTAATACACCCATGACTCAGGAATTTCACTCCTAGGTATTTACCCGAGAGAAAGGAAAACATATTTACAAAAAGACTTGTACAGATGTATTCAAAGTAGCTTTATTCATGATAGCGCAAACTGAGAACAACATAAACTGCCATCAACCAGAGGATGGGTTACCACATGGTAGTACATCTTTGCAGTGGAATACTACTCAGAAACAAAAAGGAATGAACTGCTGATATACTGGAGTATATACTGAATGT
Source organism: Eulemur rufifrons (assembly GCF_041146395.1). NCBI lineage: Eukaryota > Metazoa > Chordata > Mammalia > Primates > Lemuridae > Eulemur > Eulemur rufifrons. The sequence goes on along the minus strand of NC_090984.1, from coordinate 26,598,978 downwards.
TTTCATTTTATGTAGTGTTGGTACAGACATCATTAACCTACAATGATAGAAATGAGAACAATGGTTGCTGGGAGCCGTGGAAAGGTAGGGTGTGACTAGGAAGGGACTGGAGAGAACTTTCAGGAATATTGGAATATTCTGTATCTTGATTGGGGTGGTGCTTACATGAATATATATGTCAAAATTCATCACACTGTACTTGTAAAATCTGTGAATTTTATTGCATGTAAATTATACCTTAGTAAAAATTACAAATATACAAATAATTCATTATCAAATACATTTCTCTTACATAGGCTGTTGTGGTGTTGTTGTCATCGTTTTAATACAAATCTTGAGTGACATAACTCATTGACTTAGAACAGGCTGTTAAGGGAGCCAGGAGAGATGTTGATGGGGTCAGAGATTTGATCCTAGTGAGTGGAGCAATGCATATTGCTCTATGTTGAAGAGCCTTGTGTTCAGGCCCAGCCTTAGTCTTGGGTGGTCGCCATCTGCTATGTTTCATGGTGACCAGAAATTAACCCATCCCAAATTCCTTTGCATACTAGAGTCTGAAGCCACTTGGGTTAAGCCTTGTCCTTTTCCTGTTTTCTCTTTTTGACGGGAATGGCAAGATGCCAAAACCCCACTTGGAGGTGTGAGTGTATCAGATGCTGTCTACCCAGGGCTGGCTACATAATTTGTGGGGTCCACTGCAAAATAAGTGTACAGGTCCCTTGCATATTTCAAGATGAAACCTTGAATTGCACGATGGTGACAGTAAAATATTGACCGAGCATGGTGCCAAGGACATTGGGAACACTGGGTTAGGGTGTGTATGGAAGCCAGCTTCATTGCTATTTTGGGTTGATCTCTGATGTGGCCAGGAGGTGGACATAGGCACATGGCACAGGGCAGAGCTTCCTTCTCCAGACCTTATTCCTGTGCATCCAGACTTCTTTGCTCACACCAGGCTGGCCCTGTGCTCAGTTCTAGGAATAAGAGAAGCCGTGGGTCCTGCTTTCTAGCAATTCATGGTCTCATAGGGGAAAGTCACCCAGGAATGTGAAAAGCTCCAATATGTGTTGGAGACCCCTCAGTGCCACCAGAGAAGCACAGATGGTATCATATCCGGATGGGGAGTGGTGCAGGCAATCAGGGAAGGCTTGCTGGAGGAGGTGGTGTTTGATTGAGTCATTAGAAGGATGTTCCAATTGGTTATGAGGAGGTGAGGACAAGGCATTCCTGGGGGAAAGAAAGTCAAGAGCAGAGCTGGAACAACGGGAGAGCCCCAGGTGTGTGCGAGGTGTGGAGAAAATGTTGGTGTAGCTGTGGGTGTAGCTGTGGTGTAGGCAGTGTGTCTCGAAACCGAGGGCCCCATCTCTCCCTGTGGAAGCAAAGAGAGCCAGACTCCCTCTCCCGAGACCATGGTGATGAGGATGCAGAAGGAGGCCAGGCTCCGGCTTTGGGACTGAGGAGGCCGACATGAGGACATTTAGAGGTTATTCAAAGAGGCTATGGGGCTGCTGGTTGGGGGCAAGTGGCCAGTGGTGGAGGTACCAGCAGTGGCATTCTGGCTGGACAGTCCCTGGGCAGGCAGGACTTTATCTCTGCCCTTTGCTGGCCAGCCCCCTCCAGCCTTGCCATCGATTCTATAAGCTCCCCAGTGTCCTTCTAATTGATTATTTCTGGCTTAAGTTAGCCATGGTCACTTTCTATTGTTGCCAACACAGAACCCTCTTGCAGAATGGTCAGCTGTGGCCAGGTGACTAGAGACTTCGATGCCAGTGTGAGGAGGACTAGACAATGGGGAGCCATGGGAGGCGAGTGAGCGGAGAGCCTTGATGCACAGATGCAGGAAGAGCCATCGGGAGAGCAGAATGGGGAGGAACAGGACTGTGGGGCCAATGGGTGAGCTGAACCAGGGCAGTCATAGTGACAAGGGAGGAAACAGGGCACTGTGACAAGGGACCTAGGGGTAGAATTGACAGGATTTTGCAATTGTCTGGATGTGGCAGGACACTGGGGAGAACTTTCCATAGAGAATATACATCATGACATAGTTCCTGTCTGTGGTCTTCTAAATAACCAGCTTGTCTATTTCAACTTACGGATTTGGGAGGGGGTTGTAGACCAAGGGGTGCTGGTCTGGCTGTGCAGCCTCTGCCAGGAGGTGGCCTCCCCTTGGGGCTGTCCTCTGCAGTGAGCAGACAGGAGAGCTTAGGAGCGATCAGCTGCTAAGGGGAGGGGAAGAAAGCAACCCTTAATTCCTCTTCAGTAACTGTCAGTAGGTAACGTTTTCAATATGTCACTGTGTCTGCAGCTCTGGTCAGCGGGTCGCTATCATTTTTGAGCAATAAACAAAAGACTGCTTTTAATTACTTCTGTGAAATTGCCCGACCCATGCATGATTAAATATTCATGATGTAGAACGAGGCGTTTTCTTTGTATATAGATCCATATTAAATTTAGCTGGCAACCCGCTGACCGAACAGCACTAATAAATTTCCTGTAATGGGCCGCAGCTTTTCCCGATTGCTCTCCGTCTCTTCTCTCTCCGTCTCTTCTCTCTCCGTCTCCTTCTCCAGGGCCCTGCCGCTGTCCTGGCCTAGCTGGCTCAGTGTCACTTTGGGTTTTTTTGGAAATGGAGGTGAAACTTACATAACATACACTTTTAACCCTTTGAATGTGTTCGATTCAGTGGCATTTACAGTGTTGTGCAACCATCACCTCTCCCTAGTTTCAAAACTGTTTCATAACCCGGCAGAACACTCTGTACCCTTTAAGTGATCACTTCTCAATTCCCCCTCCTGCCCGCCTCTGGCAATCACTGATCTGTGTTCTGTCTCTGTGGATTTGCCTCTTCTGGATATTTTATGTAAAAGAAATCATAAAAATGTGACCTTTTGTGTCTGTCTTACTTCCCTTAGCATAATATTTTTGCAGTTCATCGATATCGTAGCATGCATTAGTACTTCATTCCTTTTTATGGAATATTGTATAGATATACCACGATTTGTTTATTCTTTCATCTGACCATGGACGTTTGACTTGTTTCCACCTTTTGGCCATTATGAATAATGCTGCTGTGAGCATTCATGTAACAGTTACTGAATGGACATATGTTTTCACTTCTCTTGGGTTTATACCCTAGGAAAGAATTGCTGGGTAATGTGGTAATTCCGTGTTTAACTTTTTGAGGAATACCATATTGTTTTCCATAGCAGCTGCACCATTTTATTATACCTTTCCCCAGCAATGTTATAAGGGTTCCTATTTCTTCTCCACATCTTCATCAACACACTTGTTAGTTTCCATTTTTAAAAACTGTAGCCATTCTAGTAGGTGTGAAGTGGTATTTCGTTGTGGCTTTGATTTTGCATTTCCTTAATGACTATGGATGTTGAACACTTCTTGTGCAATTTGGCCATCTGTCAGTATCTGTTTTTGAGAAATGTCTATTCAGATACTTTGCTTTTTAAAATTGGGCTATCTTTTTTGTTGCATCATAAGAGTTCTTTATATATTCTGGATATTAGATCCTTATCAGATATAATTTGCAAATATTTTTTTCTATTCACATTCTTGTTACTGTCCTTTGATGCACAAAATTTTAATTTATTTTATTTTTTTTAAATTAATTAATTAATTTTTTTTGAGACAGGGTCTCACTCTATTGCCTTGAGTAGAGTGCCATGGCGTCAGCCTAGCCCACAGCAACCTCAAACTCCTGGGCTCAAGCAACTATCCTGCCTCAGTCTCCCAAGTAGCTGGGACTACAGGCATGTGCCATGATGCCTGGCTAATTTTTTTATTTTTAGTAGAGATGAGTTCTCACTCTTGCTAAGGCTGATCTTGCACTCCTGAGCTCAAGCAATCCTCCCACCTTGGCCTCTCAGAGTGCTGGGTTACAGGCGTGAGCCACCACACCTGGCAAAATTTTAATTTTTATGAAGTTTAATTGTTATGAAGTCTCATGCTTTTAGTGTCAAATCTAAGATTCTGTTGCCAAGGTCACGAAGATTTACCCCTATGTTTTTTTCTAATAGTTTTATGGAGTTTTAACTCTCACATTAGGTCATTGATCCCTTTGAGTTAAAGTTTGAATATGGAGTGAGGTAGGGGTTCAAATTCATTCTTTGCGTATGGTTACCCAGTTGTCCTAGCAGCTCTTTGTTGAAGAGACTCTTCTCTTTCTCATTCTGTTGAAGAGATTCTTTCCCTTTTGAATGGTCGTGACACCCTTGTCAAAAATTCTGTGTCACCCTTGTCTCTTTCCATGTTCCTCTCTGTCTCTCCCACTTGCTCTCCCTCTCTCTCTTTCTCACATCTTCAGACTAAACTTACTGTCAATGGTCCTTACCTGTTGTCTTGTGATTGCAGTATCCCATGTGGGAGGGAAATGATGGCATTCGGGGGTGGCCTGGGGAAAGTACTCAGCCAGTGGAGGGATGCTCTGGAAGGAGTGAGGCTGGCATCACTTGCCGGCTAAATGCTTTGGCACAGAATGCAGAAGGGGCTCAGGGCTGGCATCAGAGTGGCAGGGGGAGGGTTGGCCTTTCCCTTTAAAACTAGACCAGTGCTATCATAAATATTTGAGCAATATTTATTATACTATGAGTCCACCTCTTGATTTTCCATTTCCATTAGACCGTGTGGAAAATTAACTGTATTAAATCAATACATGATTCAAGTTTTTTGAGGATTTTTTTTTTTCTCTCTCTCTCATTCCCTCTGTTTCCCCTCTCCCTTAAATACCTCATTATTCTGTGGTGGCCACACAGCATTTTGGGCAGCTGAACTGGAATTCATTTTAATCCAGACCAGGTATACTATTTACTAGCTTGGCTAGGGGCAAGTAACACCAACTCTCTAGGACTTGGTTTCCTCATTTGTAAAATGAGGAATAGATGTGAAAGTGCTTTACAAACTGCAGAGTGAGGAGTTATTTTTATAATAATTATAGTATAAGTAATTTATTGTTGTTTTAAAGGCCCAGGGTTGGAGAAGTCAGAGCTACAGGAAATAATGGGAACTTTTCCTTCAGTGAGCTGGGATGCCGTAGAGCAGTGACATGGATATGACCTGAAGCTGAGACCCTCGCTGCCATTCAGACTCTAGTGGCCTCATCCACATTCTCTTTGCCTGCTCAACCTCTGACTTCTTTTATGCTCAAAGGGTTCTAGTACTACCTGTGTACTTTACAGGGACAGAAACTAAGGGCCAGGGAGGGACTTGTCCAGGACTCCACAAGCACCAGTGATGGAGCCCATCCTCCCACCCAGAGTTCTGACGCCTGGTTCAGGATGTCCCTCTGCCCACGTAGACACTCTGTGGCTGCATTGCTTATTTTTGGCCAGCAGCATCTGCTTTCTGGGAAGCTGGCATCTCCCAGGATACAGAAAAGAGATGGGGCCACTAGGAGACCCGTGAACCCAGTAAGAGCCCAAAAGCTGCCCAGCCCTGCCCAAATTCCAATTGTACTGCAGGGGAGTTACTTTAGCAGGAGCATGTTTGGGGCTTTGCGTATGTGATTTTTAATAAAATACTCTGGACATGCAAAACCACATACCCACCACCCAGCTTAAGATACAAACAGGGAGAAATGAATTCAGCAAAGTTGCAGGATACAAAATCGACACACAAAACTCAGTTGCATTTCTATACACTAATGATGAACAATCTGAAAAGCAAATTAAGAAATTACAGTAACATCAAAAAGAGTAGAATACAGTGATGATCCGCATAACGACATTTTGGTCAATGATCGACATTTTGATCAACGATCGACTGCTTATATGTCTGTGATCCCATAAGCTTATAACAATGTATGTTTTACTGTACCCTTTCTATGTTTGTAACCCTAGTGTTACAATTGCCTACAGTATTCAGTACAGTAACATGCTGTACAGGTTTGTAGCTTAGGAGCAATCAACTATATCATACAGCCTAGGTGTGTAGTAGGCTGTACCATCTAGGTTTGTGTGAGTACACTCTATGGTGCTTGAGCAATGACGAAATTGCCTAATGACACACGTCTCAGAATGTATCCCCACTGTTAAGCAACATATGACTGTACTTAGGAGTAAACTTAGCTAAGGAGGTGAAAGACTTGTATGACAAAAGCTATAAAATGTTGCTGAACGAAATTAAAGAAGACACAAATAAATGGAAAGACATCATGTGTTCATAGATTGGAAGACTTAATATTGTTAAGCTGTTAGTACTACCCAAAGTGATTTACAGTTTGAATGCAATCCCTATCAAAATGCTTTGATGTGTTTTGCAGAAATGGAAAGATTCACCCTGAAATTCATATGGAATCTCAAGGGACTCTTAAGCCAAGACAATCTTAAAAAAGAACAAAGGGGGAGGTCTCACACTTCCTGATTTCAAAACTTAATACAAAGCTGTAGTAATCAAATCAGTGTGGTACTGGCATAAAAACAGACGTTAGACCAGTGGAATGGAATAGAGGGCCCAGGAATAAACCCTTGTATAAATGGTCAAATGATTTTTGGCAAAGGTTCCAAAACCATTCAATGAGGAAAGAGTCTTTTTAACAAGTGGCATTGGGAAGACTGGATATCCACATGCAAAAAAATGAAGTTGGACCCTTACCTTACACCATATATTAATACAAAAATTGATTCAAAATGGGTCAAAGACCTAAACGTAAGAGCCAACATAAAACTCTTAGAAGAAATCATAGGGAAAAGCTTCAAGACATTAGATTCGACAAAGATTTCTTGGATGTGACACCAGAACTACAGGCAACAAAAGAAAAAATAAGTAATTTGGACTTCATCAACATTAGAGACTTGTGCATCAAAGGACAGTACCAACAGAGTACAAAGTCAACCCATGGAGTGGATTTGCAAATCATATTTCATACTTGCCAATCGTATATCTGATAGGGATTGATACCTAGAATACAGAAATCCTACAACTCAACAATAGCAACAAAAAAACAACCCAATTAAAAAGTAGGCAAAGACTTGAATTGACATTTCTCCAAAGAAGATATACAAATGGCTGATAAACACATGAAAAGATGCTCAACATCACAAATCATTAGGGAAATGCAAATCAAAAGTATAATGAGATGCCATGTCATACCCAACAGGATGGCTATAATCAAAAAACCCCAGAAAATATTAAATGTTGGTGAGGATGTGGAGAAATTGGAATCCTCATGTATTGCTAGTGGGAATGTAAAATGGTACAGCTGCTGTGGAAAACAGTGTGGTGATTCTTCCAGAAATTAAACACAGAATTATCATATGATCCAGCAATTCCACCCTGGGTACATTCCCAAAAGAAGTGAGAGCAGGCTCTCAAACAAATATTTGTACACCTATGTTCATAGGAGCGTTATTTATAATACCAAATTTGAAAGCAACCCAAGTACCCATTGATGCATAGGCGAACACAATGTGGTGTGTACAAACAATGGAATATTATTCAGTTTTAAAACAGAAGGAAACTCTGACACATGCTACAACGTGGATGAATCTTGAGGACATTATGCTGAGTGAAATCAGCCAGTCACAAAAGGACAAATATTGTACGATTCCACCTGTGTGATGTACGTAGAATAGTCAAATCGCACAAACAGAAAGGAGCATGGTGGTTTCCAGGGGCTGGGGGCGGAGGGCCTGGGGAGTTTCTGTTTTGCAAGACAAAAAGAGTTCTGGAGATGGATGATGGTGACGGTCACACAACCATGTGAATGTACTCAATTCCACAGAACTGTACACTTAAAAATGGTTAAATGATAAAATTTTATGTTATATATATTTTACCAGAGTTTTTAAAAATGAAAAAAGAAAGAAATGAGCAGAGGAGGAGCCCGTTCTCTGACCGTGGAGTCTTCCCGACAGTGCTCTTCAGGTCCCGGTGGCCATGAGGGCTGGCTGCGCCAAGGTGCTTGCTGGGGAAACTGAGCCTGGGGGCTCCTGGAGAAGGATCGAAGGCCTTTAGCAGTTGCTGCTCTCCCACCCCTGGCAGTCAGCCACAGGCTGGGCTGGGCCTCCCTGGCCCTAGCCCTCATCTGTCAACAGAGACCTCTGAGGCCTGGCTGGACTGCAATTCCTGTGTGTCCCCTTGACAGCTTTCTGGAGCCTTCCTAGCTCAGATGACTCTAAGAAGATATGTTGAGAGGGTCTCTGCTTCCTGCCACCTACAACAGGCCAGAAGAGCTGAGCAGTGAGTGGAAATCAGGGTGGGGCACATGTGTATCTGTGTGTGTGAGAGAGAGAGAGAGAGAGAGAGAGAGAATTCAGAGGGTTTTGGAGGCTATCCCAAACCCAGCGAGACCACAAAGACTTTCTTCTGGACCTTTCTTCTGTCGTATCCTGTGGGGTCAAGTCTTGAGTGAATTAGAGAGGCATTTCCAGGCCTTGTGAACTTGGAAATGGCTGGGGAGTGAACATGAGCCTGTGGAATATTCTTTACCGAGACAGGAAAGGAGGGGCCCCGGCTGCTCTGTCCGACACAGCAGGCACCAGCCACGTGCGGCTACTGAGCACATGAAATGTGGCTAGTGAGGCTGAGGAACTGAATTTATAATTGCATTTAACTTTAATTTCTATTTGAAAAAATTTCAAAGTTGCTGGAAAACTTTTGAGCAGGTTTGGAACAACTTGGTTACGTGAATTTACTTTTGCAACAAGAATTTTCTTCAACTTCTTCTTCTCTTGGTCTAAATACAGATCGAGTATTTCCAGTAAAAATTTAGTGTCTGAATTGAGATGTGCTGAAAGTGTAAAATATACTTCAAGCTTCAGGCCAGGAGTTCGAGACCAGCCTGGGCAACATGGCGAGACCCCATCTCTACAGGAAAAAGATTAGCTGGTTGGCCGTGGCTGTAGTCCTAGCTACCCGGGAGGCCTAGGCAGGAGGATTGCTTGAGCCCAGGAGTTCCAGTTTACAGTGAGCTATGATAGCACCATTGCACTCCAGCCTGCGGGACAGAATGAGACCTTGTCTCTAAAAAAACAAACAAAAATTTATATACATGCACACAGAATTTTGAAGATTCAGTCTAAAAAAAGAGTGTGAACTATTTCACTAATAATTTTCTATATGGATGACATGTTGACAAGATAATGTTTTGAATGTATTGGGTTAAGTAAAATATTATTAATATTGATTTTGCCCATTTCTTTTACTTTTTTAAGAAACGCAACTACTAGACAATTTAAAATGATAGGTGTGGCTCACATTATGTTTCTATTGGATGGTGTTAACCGAAGTGTCCTGGGGAGGGTCAGGTTCAAATTAGTTGAGAAACTTGCATAGTTTATAAATGGCAGAACGAGAATTTCAACCTAGATCCCCAAAGTTGGAGTGCTTTGCTTTTGGTTAATTGGAAAATGCAGTTGGTTTGATCTAGGACCTCTAACAAGACCAGCCTGGGAGGGACGCAGCCGTTCTCACCCTGGGCTCTGTGTTCAAGGGACTGCTCCAGGAGAGAGGAGGCCTGAGAGAGGCTGGGGACCAGGGCAGGACACCCCCTCCCATCCCAACAGGTTCAAGCAGAGAGCTGTGCTTTTATTATGTCTTTTATACATTGGACATGAGATTTCATTTGGGAACATAGTTTCTCCTTAAAAAAAAGAAAAGGCTGAAAACCACTGATGCAGAGGGAAGACTCTGGGATCAAACAGACCATATACTTATGGACTCTATGACCTTGGGTGAGATAATTACTTGGAGCCTCAGTTTCATCATCTGTAAAATGGGGGTTGCAAGACCTGTCCTGAGAGATCATGATGCTACTGAGATAATGAAGAATATAATGCATGACTCATAGCCAGTGTGCAATGAATGAAACTCCTGTCTCTCTTTCCCTCAGACGGACCTGCACTTGGTTCTCACTGTGTGCGTGTGCGTGTGTGTGTGTGTGTGTGTGTGTAGGTAGATGAATTAGGGTGTTTATTGAATAATTTTTTCCTAGGAGTTTCTTGTCTCATATTTTCCTTATTCCCAGAATGATTTTTCAGTGCTAGTTTCGTATCCATCACCATAGACAGTGAGGGACACGGGCGAATAAGATAAAAAGGGGGATGTGTGTGTGCTCAGTATTGCCTGTATCCGGTTACACGGGCATTTTCTTTGCCTGTTTGCTGAGAAACAGAGGCCTGCAGGGGGCAGCACATGGCCAGTACTTCACCCACGAGGGACTGGCTCACCAGCTCAGGGACTTTGCAAGAAATCACAGCCTTCCCCGGCATAGGGGAACCTTGGGGACTTTTGGAAGGAGCCTCAGTCCTGGTGTGGAGATACTCATTGTGCCCTGCAAGATATTAATAGTGATGTTGGCAACACTGGGGTCCTTAGGCTTCCTGGTCTCCTGTGGTCCAGCCAGACCTCATCCTCTTTCAAGGGTCACTTCTAAAATCTCCTACCTTCAGGGCTGAGAGGAACCTAAATGGCGATGTGACCCCACCGCACCATTTACCAACCTTGCCATCTTCCAGGAGAGAAAACAGGCTCGGGGAAGCCTCACTTTCCCCAGGTCTCACAAAGAAGAAATGATGCATCAGTTCAAGTTCTTCTGTTTGCAGGCAGCAGAGAGGACCCGGTAGCTTAAGCGAAGAGGAACGTGGATCCTGGGGGTCGCACAGAACGTCAAGAGGATCGACTCGCGTGGCCCCGACAGGCGGGCCCAGGGTAACTGGAGAAGGGCAGCAGCAGTTTGCGGCTCTTTCCGTCCTGGAAGTGCCGGCATGAGTGAGCCCCAGCCTCCGCTCAGCCCAGGCCCTGCATCTCTCAAGCCTAAAATTCAGGTCCCTGGCAGGTGGGGGGAGGGGGGAGGTGTCAGGGCTCAGGGTCACTAGTGTAGATGTGGAGGAATTGTTTTGAGTCCTATAGTGAAGCCTAGACACGCACACTGCGGGTGTTGACACCTGGCCGCTGTCGGTCCCGGACACTCAGCGGGGGCCTTGGCTCTGTTGCACAGTGGTGCTCTCAGGTAGCTGCAGGCTAATCCCAGCTCTAAGGCCAGCCGAGGAAATTAAAGGTGCTATTTGCATTTTAATAAGGAATCCAAGAGACCAAAGGCCTCTGGGTCCTGAAAGATGGATTTTCTCAAATGATGGACGGTCCAGGTACTGTCACTGATGGGGCACCGAGGGTAAGGTGGCCTGCCCGCTACCTCCGTCACGCCACACAAGGGTGCCTCCAACGCAGGAAGCTCACCTGTTTATCTTGCTTCCCCATGTTCCCCCAACTCCCTTCCATCTCCCTCTCCAAGGATTCAGTAATATGTTGTCTAGACACTACTGCTGCTGTTTCTCCTCCATTAATCCATTTTAATTGGAAAGTTATCATAATGCAAACTCTCTTCGGTATTATTTGCAGCTCTGCATTATTAGAACTTCACCAACTCGCTTTCCCAGCAAATTAAACTTGCTATGGAAGCAGTGAGATCAGCTGCTCATATTAAATCAGCCTGTGCGTGGTTAAGTGGGGCTGGGAATGGGGCTTCCTCAGCCGGGTGGGGCGCCGTTGCCGGAGGCGTTTACAATGGCACCACTGTTTCTATGCTGGGGATTTGGCCTCTGGGCTCAGTTCTCCTCTTTTTGGCACTGTGTGTTGGAAATTAGAGATGGAAAGAAAGAGAGGACAAAAAAACCTCTGGTGATAGCTGGCCTGTCACCCAAAACCCAGGGGACATGGCGATAATCAGAATGCACATGGGCCGAAGACTTGTTGGATTACAAAGCGTGTTCCATTAGTTCCTGGAACCCTGTGAAGTAGGTATTATCAGTCCCTTTGTGTAGAGCTGGAAACTGAGGCTCAGAGAAGGTAACTGAACTTGCTTGGGGTTGCACAGGCAATAGTGGTGGAGCAGGGACTCCAAGCCAGATCCTCTGAGTCTAACCCACGCCACCCAAAGGGATGGAACTCTGACCAAGGTAAGCAAACCCCTTTCTCAGAACGGATCCTGGAACGGATTCATTTTTGGTTGATGATATGGAAAGCAGTTAATAAATGACCGGGTTTCCAATTTGTGGATTATCACCACCTCAGTGTCTCATTTTTCCCAGTTGCCATTTAATAGAACAACATGGCTGAACTGTTGCCTGTCCACCCAACAGCCGCTCTCCCCTGCTCTCTCGCTACTAGAAACCCCATTTTGTTATGGCAGAAATATGCCCGGTCCCAGCGGAAGGTTCATGACTGGTCTGAGGGAATTCTGTTTCCCTTTGTCAGTGGTTGGTCCAGGGGCCAGCATGCAACTCAGTTCTGGCCAATGGCACATTAGGGAAAGCCGGCCAGGGTATTTGGGGACAAGTTTTCTCTCTGATGGCAGAGTAGTATGGGGAGGAAGCCTTTTGCTTCTTTTCCTCTCTTCCAGTGTGGACACCATTTGTGACGGTTGTAAAAACATGCTCACCAATTCTGGTCCTTCCTTCCAAAGATGAACCTATTTCTCCTCCCCCTGTATGTGGGCCACACCTAGTGACTGGATTCTGGTGAAGGGAATGGAACAGACATGAAGGTGCAAGACAGTGGGGGACAGGCCAACAAAGACACTATGCTCCAGCTTTGCTCTCGTGGCTGGCTGGCTCGGGGGGAAGCCAGCACCATGCCATGCAGACCTTCAGCAGCCTGTGGAGAGACCCATGCTGGGGGAGCTGAGGCCTCCTCCTGGCAGCCAGCCCCGGTGCCAGCGGTGTGAGTGAGCCTCCTTGGGGCACATGCTCCTGTCCCCGTCAAGCCTTCAGATGAGTGCAGCCTACTAACATCTTGACTGTCACCTCACAAGCGATCTCAAGCCGGAACCACCAGCCAAGCGGCCCTAGGATTCCTCATCGGCAGCAACTGTGTGAGGTTATAAATGTGTTCTGCTGTGGTAAGCTGCTAAGTTTCAGGGTCATTTGTTAATCAGCAATAGGTGATGACGATGCTGTCCTATGGCCATCTTGGAACCACGAGGGGACAGGACCGAAGACAGAAGCCGCTGCTGTGAAACTGGCAGAACAGAAAGACAGAATCTGGGTTCTCAGCAATGTTAATGAGCTGTCCAGAGAACTCTGGGGTTGCCTATTTTTAGCTTTAACTATTTGGGGACTTCTCGTTACATGAGCTAATACGAGTCCTTAATTCACCGTTAGTCTGGGGTTCTGTTACTTGTAACCAGCTTTTTACTGCCTCAGTCACATTTCATGGCCAGCAGAGGTCACGTGGTCTCCGCCCACCTGGGAGGGAGGCTGGGAAACGCACAGGGGCACATGAAGGCTTCTGGGGGGAGGAGGAGGTGGAAACTGATTAGGCACAGAGGGCGGGGATTTCCACGTAGGGGTGGAGAGAGGAGGGAGGGAGGGAGGCCCTGCTGAGGGGCCACGTGGTGCGGGCACCTTTGTATGTCGGGACTTAATAGAGGCCTTCTGGGGACACAGTGCCTCCTCCCAGAGAGAGCCTAACTGCAGAGAGGGGGGCACTGTGCTGGGCCTGGGGGCTGGCGTGGCCCTGGGCAGGCGACTGTCCATGTGACAGCGCACTGATGGTGTGTTAACAGCTACTCGCTGAAAGGCCGAATCTCAAGGGCTTCCTGTTTCTCAGCAGCCAGGACAGCGGGTCTCTGCGGCAGGTGGACCGAGAAGGCGTCCTGTCAGCACGGCCCCACAGTAATCAGAGGCTGCTCACACTGTCCCAGGCCAGCCGCAGCCCCAGCCGCACCCCAGTGCATTCCAAAGGATGAGGAACCCATGGGTCGGCGATGGATATTATCTCTGATTCCCCATTAACCGTGCAAGTCAGTCTTCTTTTCAAAACCGCTCTTTCCTCACCTGCAGCACGAGCGCAGTAAGACCGCAGGGGCAGCGGATGTGGGGGGCCCCGCAGGACTGCCAGAGGTTAGGGTGCTCTCGAGAGGGTGTCCCGAGGGCACAGAGATAGGGAGAAATCTGTGGTATCACGTCTCTGGGGACAGGGCCCAGAGACCAGCTCTTCCCTGTATGTTCTCTGGGTTGTCCTGACCCATTCCGCACGTTTGAGAGCCACTGGATGACCTGTCTGGCCCCGGGACAGCCAGCGATGCAGTTAGGACAGCACGGATGACCACGTCGGGGAGCTGAAGAAGCCACAGCACAGTCCTGTGGGTCACCCGGGGGTTGAGTTGGGGCTGGAATCCGATTCCCGGGCCTCTTTCCGTGGTCTGTAGTGATGTCTCTCACCTTCCTAAAAGCGGGAGGGAGGTCACCCACGACACCCAGGATCAAGGGGCATTAGTGAGCACCCACTCCATCCGTGGCTACCAGCTCCTGCCTCTGGGCATATAAATAAAAAATAAGGAGCATCTGTGTAACACTTCCTATGTGCCTGGGCTTAAGCGCTTTAGATGTGCTAACTTAATGCTCACGATTACCCTATGAGATAGGCATATTATTATCCCCACTCTACAGATGAGGAAACTGAGACACACAGTAAGCACTGAAAGTCCATCCAGTCTCTCAGCCCTTAAAGCTGCCGAGTGGGCATTCTCCTGGGGCACTTCTAATTCAAAACCTTCATTTTACAGAGGGAAATAGGCCGGAAAGAAGGGCCGTTCAGAGTCACACGCTGTCCACGGCAGGGCCGGGGCCGGGTCCTGGGTACCATGCTGCCGTCCTCAGAGAAGGATGCCTCCGGGCTCTAGTGGCCACAGAGCTCATTACTGATCCTGCAAATTGAATGAAATAGCTGCTCAGTTACATATTAATAACAGATTTGTCATTAATGCAGCATTGTTTAATAAAATTAGTTTAGCTGAGCATAATTACCTTCATATAAAATTCCCCCTCAAAAATTACTTTGATAAATCTAAGCCAATTAGGCGGGTATGAAGAGCAGGGTGTGAGGTTTGGCTCTGAGTTTTGGTTAGGTCCCTGCAGTGACATCCCCAGGTCAGGAGTTCAGTTCTCAGAGCCCTTGGGTTTTCCCCCTGGGTGCCACTTGAAGGCAGTGGAGAACATGTAACTCAGCTTCTCCGAGGCAAACTGTAGAGAGCCTTGGATACATCCTTTTGCTAAACTCAAAATGGTACTAATATTCCTCCTGCATAGCCCTGCAGTTTTGCCGCCTGCCAGCCTTTCACATTCGTTCCTTAACTTCCAAGGGTTTACAAGTCATTTCTCTGCTTAAAGACGTTCAGGCGCTCCCTATTGCCCATAAGCTACGATCTCAAATCTCGACCTTATTATTTAAGGCCCTGCAAATCTGGCCTCTTGGTCATTTAGCGAAAATGATAACAAAATCGGGGATCAGGAGATTGAGGTCTTACACCAACTCTGGCCCCAGCCCAGGCTGAGTGTTCCCAGACAAGCAACCTTACCTTTTCAGGCTTCCTTTCACTTACCTGTGGAATGGGAAGCACAGTATCCTCCTTCCCAGGGGGACGTGGGGATTGCAGGAGAACTTGGCTGTGGTGCTTTGTATAAAGCACAGGCCCCCACTGAGGCCTCACTCCACCGCCTCAGGAACTGTCTGCTTTCCTGGCCTGGCCACTCAGCTCACCGTGACTTCTGAGTCTGCCTTATTGCTGGGACCAGTGGTCCCCAACCTTTTGGCAGCAGGGACCGGTTTCATGGAAGACAAGTTTTCCATGGACAAGGGTGGGGAGGCGGAGCTCAGGTGGTGATGCGAGCAATGGGGAGCAGGGTGGCTGTAAATACAGATGAAGCTTCATTCGCTCCCTGCCTCTCACCTCCTGCTGTGCGGCCCTTAGGAAGATAAGTTTTCCATGGACAGAGGGTGGTGGGGAGTGGGGAATGTGGGGGGAGGCAGAGCTCAGGTGTCGATGTGTGGCCTGGTTCCTAAAAGGCCACGGACCCGTACTGGGCTGTGACCACAGGCTGGGACTACCCAGCCCTTTCTGGAATACCCACCCTGCTCTTCTTGGATTAGTTGGCTTGGTTTTTAAGATCCAATAAGTGTCCCCCTCCCATCAGCCTTCCCTGACTGCTCAGCTGGCCCCGTGCCTTCTCCCTGTTAGGCCCCTGAGCTTGGCCCTGAGAGTATGTCCCCTGCCCGGGGTGGGATGGGCTTACGGAATTACACCTGGCGTGGTTAATTCACAGGACCCTCTTTCTGCTTTTACAATAGATTACGGTTTTATGTGTCTTTGGATGATCCTCTGGGAAAATCTGTTCTGGAATCAAAAGATACCTGCTCTAGATGGAACCTCAGAGATCAGCAGGCCAACCCCTCATTTACAGATGGGGAAATGGAGGCACAGAGCCCCTGCGTGGCAGCGTCAGGCCTGGATCTCCCATCTCTTCACTTCCAAGCTGGAACTTACCCCACTTGTGTTTTACATGGGTTTCTGCCTTGCTTCAACCCTGCCATGGGCCTCCCTGAGCCTGGTGGCTATTTCCTGAACAACACTCTGTTTTTACCAGGTGCCTGGATTTCAGCCCCGAGGAGGTGGTTAGGAGGAGTTATCCAAGCAGAAAAGCTCAGGTTAGGTCCATAAATCTTTCCTGCACAATTTATAGGCCCAGATCCCCAAACGGCCCTGCAGGAAGCCAGTGGGAGGAAGGAATGCTGAGTAGGGTATAGTGCTGCCTGCGCAACTCCAGGGAGCGCCATTCACAGATTACAGCATCTCCTGGCGTTGCACAGTGTACATACTGCACAGCTGTACACTGTGCCCTGGGGCTGAGGATCAGGGGTGACCTAGGTAGGCATGTAAGAAAAGGACCCAGCTGAAACTACAGGGAGGTGGCCGGGACACAGAATGAAGCGAGGAAGACAGGTACAAAGAGGACAGCCCCTTGTCATAGAAAGCCCTGTATCCATCCAACTTGTCATGGAGAACATCTGGGACTCCAGGCCTGAATTTTCTCATTTGTAAAATGGTGAAAACAACCTGTGCTTCACAAGGGCATGTAATGAGAAGATAATAGTGAAAGTGCTTTGAACGTAGAAAGTGAAATCTGAAAGCCGGTATCTGGGACGGAGGACCTCGGGGGCCAAGGAGCCCCTCCCCTCCACTCCAGCCCAAGGCCCTGGCTGCTGGCCTGGTAGGAGGAGACCCATTTCTGGGTGGAATTCCAGCATCCACCAGGAAGCCAGGGGTTTGGTGACAGTGGTGTGTGAGTGGGAGGGCAGTGGGAATACTGGCTTCCCTTCCTCCGCAGAGAGGAGGGAGGACCTTCCCCTTGTCCCTAAGTTTCCCCTGATGCTCCCACATTCCCAGGGCCCAAACTACCGGGGTGGCCCTCCTGAAAGCTTCGAGCCAGTCACCCAGCCAGAGGGCTTGGGCAGGGGAGGGGGCCAGGAGACAGCAGCACACACAGACTGGAAAGTTCTGAAAACGCGACTACTGGGCACCAGCCCCCGCCTCGGCCCCCCAGCTCCCTCTAAAGTCCCTTTTGAAGGGGACCTCAGAGCTCTAATGAGTTGAGAGCTTTTATGGGAGCCCAGGCAAACCAATTAGGTTTGCTTAAAAATATTGTATTCATTAGCATGAAAATAAAGCTGAACTTTTTAGAGATAATTGCATCTTTTAAAATGTGGTAGTCTTTGTCTGGGCTTGTCTCATAAATATGCATGCTGCATAATCCTTTTGGAACTGTGGTTGCAATCATGAGTAACACACAAATGCATCCAGGGTGTTAATATTCTGACAAGAGCGGGGCCTCTCGGGCAGGGGGTGCCACCGGGGGCGGCCTCTGGAGGCGTCCCTGTAATCCCCAGCTGCAGCCTGTGCCGCTTACGGGAACAGAGCCCAGTCCTGGGTCCCTGATACCATAGACCAGGGCTCCCGTTCTAAATTGCTCTCTTTTGTGCTGCTGCCTCCAAGGAGCGGGCTGCAGGATTCTGGGGCTTTGCTCAAAATGCAGGGAAAGGGCGGCAGAGAGGTTGAGCTTAACTTACAGCTAGGGAAATTGAAGCCTCGGGGGTTAAGTGGGTTGCCAAGGTCACCTAGCATGGATGGGACCAAGACGAAGTCCAGTTTGCCATTGCAGACTGATGCTTGTTATCTGAAACCAAGGAGGGTCCCCACCAGGGAAAGGATTGTGTTTACATGTAGCAGGGAAGGGATGCATTCCAGGTCATTTAGCCTGGGCGGCTGGGGGAAGGTTGGCATCTCTAGCCCCACCCACTCCGTTTCTATCTGCTAACCTCCAAGGCGCCCCAAATAAACATGCCATCTAAGATAAAGCAGCGAGCTTGCTACATCCGTGCAGCTGCAAGACAAGCCCCACGTTCCCCCTTCCCAACTGAGAGTGCCCCTCAGCCCTGCCGGGTAGAAATTTCTCGGCTGCCACTGGTCCCTGTCCTACTGGGCTTCTTTTATCCAACCCCCTTTCCCTCCAAATCCTCCCAAGTGCAACAGCTTTGTAAGATTAATGTCCCACTTCTCGGTGGAATGCTAGGACTGGCCCCCAGGGAAAACCGTGAGCTCAGTGAAGTTTCATTTCAGACCAGGTGCCTGCCTGCCCAAGCTCACCACCTATGGGGGCAGGTGCATTTGTCACCACCACTGACAGAAGGCAGGCCGCTCAGGCCTGAGACCCAGGCTCCTTCCAAAGTCACGTGGTGGGGGTGTGGGGAGGGGGCAGACATCAGCCGGATGGGAGAAGGCTGACTGTGGCCAGGCCAGCTGCCTTCTGAAGAATGGGTAGGGTTTGGGCAGGCTTTGGGGAACAACTTGAACAGAGGGAGGCCTGGGATTTGGGGTGTGTTTGGGCAATACCTGAGCCCAAGTTTTCCTTTGCCACTTTCCCAGTTCCCTCCTGAGACTTCTCTCTCCTGTCCGTGGGTTCTCGGCTGCCCTCCCCCGGCTGCCCCTCCCCAGCATCCTGCCCCCACCACCCAGGCCACTGTAAGACCTGCTGGGACTCCAGAGTTTCCTCTCCTTCCTCATAGGAGACTGTCCAAATGTCCACCTATGCCTGATGGGTTGACAAACTGCATCATATTTATTTATAACCTACCCACTTTTCACACAAAAAAACCCTATTTGGTTGAACCACATGAAATTGTCAATATTCGACTATTTTGTATTAAAATGGGGATTTCAACCTCTATGAGTGCTTTCTGAGTATAGGTGTAGTGTATGCATTATTTCATTTAATCCTCAGGAAAAACCCATGAAAAAGAAACTGTGACTACCACTAGCATTGTACAGACGGGGAAACTGAGGCAAAAGGAACTTAACTTTCCCAGGTCTCATGGAGCTGGGCTTCCTGCCCAGGCTGTCTGTGCCACATGGAAGTACGATGAGATAAAAGGCATCATGGAACGGAAGCCCAAAACTGATGGAGGGAAATGTTGGTTGTTGAAGGCAAAATACAATGCTGAGCTTCCTACCGGAGGAGGCAAGCAGAGAGGGAGGAGCACAAATCGGGTCGTCTGTTCTCGCTGACTGTAGAGAAGAGCCTGCCAGTGCGGTGGGGTGGCTCCAAGGAGAGGTCGTTCGGGTGCGACTTCCCCAAGGGGCACATGAAGCAGAGTAAGGCAGACACCTTTGGCTTCGGTTGTTAGAGAAAGAGCAGAGGTTATATTGGTGAGGGCCAAACCATAATGTTAAGGTCAGAGATGGGTAAACACAGTTCTGTTTGGAGGAAGGACCCGGCAGGCTTGATCCCAGGAATGCAACTGTCCGTGGACCTGGCTTAACACAGGGATACAATCGGGAGAATTGAGGAATGGCTTGAAGTGGAAAAATGCTGGTTCTATTGTCAGATCTGACTTTGAGTCCCATCTCTGTAACCCATTTGTTGGGTGGCCCTAGGCCAGTTAATTAATTGTATCATTTCATACCAAGGTTAAGTGACTGCCGGAGCCCTTTTCTTTCCGTGCTTAAATATTCCAGAAGAATTGTAATACTAGGGACTTTTTAAAAACGGAAATGGACTTCTAATTTGTGAAAGGTCAGGCCTGGGTTCATGGACTGATGTTGGACCCTCCATTGAGCCCCCTCGTGATACTTCGTTGTTAATAGGGCTGGTGTGCCCTGGCCTTATTTGGTTCTTAGGATTCATTGTACCTATGTTAGAAATCAGAGGGAACACTATTTCATACTCTTTAATGCCAGCATAGTATTTCATGGCATGGATGTACCATATTTGTTTAAAGCAATATATTGGTCTTTTTTTCCATTTAAAAGAATTTCTTTTTGCCATCACCAACAATTCTATAATGCCCAACATGGTACATATAAAATAATATAATTGCAAATATTGTTTTTGCAAATAAGATTTTTATGTTAACATGTATACATTTATTTACACATAATATTTTGTAGGACTTACAAGAATTAGTGCATTAAATTTATATGCATTTAACATGTTGATTACTCTAAGAAAAAGAGAAAAATCAGTTTACACTTCTAACAACAGTGTATGAAGACATTTATTTCCCCAAATTCTCTAACCAAGGCTGTCTACCCTGTACCCACTATTCTACATGTTGAGTCTTCTTATTGATTTTCAGGTACTCTTTGTATATTATGGATACTAACTTTTTGTCAGTTACATATGATGGTACAACCATTTTCTCTGGTCTATCACTTTATCTTCATTTGTGGATCATTTTGCCATGCAAAAATTTTACATTTTTATGTAATTAAATCTGCAATTCTTTTCCTTATGGTTTCTGGGTTTAATTCCTTGAATAGAAAGCATCTTCCTCTCCAAGATTATATATAAAAAAACTTCTCTTATACTTCTTTCTGCTTTAAAAAATAATAGAAAATACTTTTGTTTTTGTGGAAGGGGGATGAAATGGTAAAGGTAGTGTGTAGTTATTGTGTTCTTCACCAAACACTTCTGGTTCTCTTCACTTTATAGCATATGGTAGGATTTCACTTCCTGTGTACTTGTGGTTGGGTGGGGCAATGTGAGCAGTTCCAGCCGGAGTTGTGAGCAGAAGTGA
Organism: Eulemur rufifrons; assembly: GCF_041146395.1. Classification (NCBI taxonomy): domain Eukaryota; kingdom Metazoa; phylum Chordata; class Mammalia; order Primates; family Lemuridae; genus Eulemur; species Eulemur rufifrons. The sequence goes on along the minus strand of NC_090984.1, from coordinate 26,578,119 downwards.
TGGGTCACTTCAAGAACAAGCATTTAATTGCTAACTCAAGACCTTCTGGTCTGTGTCCAGACCTTCTCTGGCAACGTTTGAGATGAGGGTTGTGCCATCAGCCTGGCTCCTGCGTGGTTTCAGTGAGCATAGTCCTTCCTGCAACCTGCAGTGGACATGTACCCTGAGCCAGAAATGAGCTTTCACTGTGGTAAGTCACTGAGATTTGGGAGATGTTTATTACCACAGCATAGCATGGCCTATTCTGCTGACACCAGAAGGGACCTAACTTCTGCTTTTTCTTGTATAGACAGCGGGTTGTTGACTTTCCTTTTTTTTTTTTTTAATGGCTCATCTTTCCCTACTGATGTAAAATGCTTTGTTTATCTTGTCCCCAGTTCTCATAATCACACAGCTATGTATGTGGACTCTAGTCTGATCCATCGATCCATTTCCCTATTCTACTTTTATTGTAATTGATAAAGCTGTATAACACATTTTGGTATTTAGTAGAGCAGCTTTCAAACTTATCTTGTTTATTCTTATGAATCTACTCTTCAGACAAACTTTAGAATTAGTTTTTTAAGTTTCATATAAACCCCATTAGAATATGGGTTGGAATTATATTGAATTTATATATTAATTGGAGACTTTCTGTCTTTACATAGCAAATCTTCCTCTTATTTATTTTCCTATGCTAATTAATCCTCTTACCGTGTTAAGAAATATTTTCTTAGCTCCTGCTGTATGCGAAGCATTTTGCTGGTGCCAAGGATAAAAGATGAACAACACACAGTCCGTGCCACCCCGGTGCTCACAGTTCGGGGGGAGATGGGCCAGACCATTGACGACAGCCCAAAGGGGAGGTACAAGGTGCCGTGGGAGTGCAAGGACAGGCTGCAGGAAAACGCTCGTCTTGCAGTCTGAAGAGGAGTGAGCCAGGTAGACAGGCAGGGAAAGGGCATCCTGGGCAGCTGGAAGTGCATGACCAAGGGTTGCAGGTGGGGACGTGGCAGGAGAGGGAGAGGAAGGTTCACGTTGCGTGTGGCGCTATGGGGCTTGGACTTGATCCCCAGAATAATAGGTGCTGCTGAAGGGTTTTAACCGAGACTGACCCCATGGCCCTATATTTGGGGTATGGTCTGCTAATTTAACTGGGAAGGAGAAGAACCCTGTAATTCCCATATTAAACAGTTTGGAGCATAAACCAATCTAAAGGATATAAAATCAAGTGGTTAAAAAAATAAAGGACTAAGATCTGGAAACTACTAACATTTATTGAGTCCCTACTATGTGTCAAGAATTTTCATATTATAGTATTCATGTTGTCAGTATATGGTCAGATATTTTTACATGATATAAAAACCTCACAATAACCCTATTACACAGGTATGATTCTTATTTTATAGATGAGAGAAACGAAGTTCAGAGGGTTTAGGTGATTTGCCCCAAGTCCCAAAGCTACTTAGCGGCAGGGCTGGGATTGTACTACAGATTTTGTGTTTCCAAATCTGGGAGTCTTTCTGCCTCTCTACAGCTGTGTGTCCTTATAAAAGGAGATAGTTCCCAGCCTGGGGAGGAGAGGGAAGGCTCGTTCTTGGCCAAGTTTCATTTAATTTTCCATCAGTAGGTGTCAACTGTGAACTAGTCAGAAATGCTAAAATAACAGCTTAAAAACATAGGAACAGAAATGGAAATGTAATTTTAGAGTGCCTCGCCAGCCCCTCCTGAAGATAAGTGCTGCTTATGGAGTATCTGTTACAGAAATGTAACACTTAAGGACTAAACTCACAGGAGTTGCTGGTGATGTGCAATTTAGCAACTTGGGCTGTTAAAGAAGAAGGGAGGAAAAAAAAAAAAAAAAAAAAACAACTCCACAAGCAGAAAATTGAAAACAAAAGGAAATGGAGAAAAAAAAAAAAAAAAAAGTCACATAGCGTTTCTGCCTCTGGTTGTAGTTCCTCCTAATGGCCTGGGAAATAGCTTGTGGAATAAAAAAGGCTTGCCTACAAGAGACATTAATGCAGAGATGGCACCCTTGATGGAAAGGGAGGCTGGATTTTGCCAATCAGGCATCAGGGCCTTTGACTGGTAAATTAGCAAGTACCCTTTCAGCCCTTGCTATGAGCCAGGTACGGAGCGAGGCCCGGTGCGGCTTCGGAGTGAGGGATGGGCTGGCATCTTGTCAAGGGATCTACTGCTCGAACTGGGATGCAACACCCACTGGAACCGGCACGCTGATAATGTGAATGCAAGACAAGAAGCAGGGATGTGTGCAAACAGGAGCCTCACTGCTGCTGGGGGCAGGGAAGGGGCATAGCTCTGGTCTGGGAGGGCCGAGGAAGGTGACTTGGGGGGACGTGCGCCACAGCTCAGGAGTGAGGGGCAGAGGGGCAGCTTCCAGTCTCAGCTCTGGCCCTAATTTACCATGTGAATTGGGACGAACCGCTTCGCCTTTCTGAGTCTCAGGTTCCTCACACCAGGAAAAGTGGAAAGTTTACTGGAACGTTTCTAAGGTCCCCTGCAGGCTCTGACACCCATGATTCTATGACTTCAAAGTAGTATTAGGGCTTTTCAGTTGCCAGTGATAGAAATCTGGTTCCAAGCAGCTTAAAGCGGCATGTACTGGTGTAGGGAATTGTGAAGTCCAAAGGGAGGGCTCAGTTCAGGTACGGCTGGATCCAGGGGCTCACCCAGGGTTCCTTGGGCTCTGTCTCCACCCTCTCCATCCCGTGGCTCTGCTTTCTTCTCACTATGCTGGCTTGTCTTTCCAACATAAAGAGAAAGTCTTATTCCAACAGACTGGAGCTCCCTAGGAGCTCAGCCCTACCCAAGCCACAGGGAGTGGGTTTCTTCCAGAAAAGAAGGCTTTGGGCACCAGATGAAAGGGGATAGGATTGATGGCAGGCAGAAATGACAGATGATCTCCACATGGCCCTTGAATGTATTTCAGGTCAGATGAGCAAGTTGGGGAGGGGAGGAACATTCCAAGGAGATCTACAGGGTCAAAATTGTGCCATAAGCCTGGCCAGAACATTTGTGGGGCCAGGGTGAGAGTACAAATGGGGGCCATAGACCATGTGTCTAAATAGTAAAAAGTCATAACTCACACTAACAATCTCTTAAATAAAATAGGTTTGTCTGCTTATCTGCACACATATATCTTCGTAATGATCTGGAAGGCAGGTTCTGATTTATTAGGTCATTAAATATAAAATGTCCGCTTTTGCATCAAAAGTGTAGTTTATTACATCTCAGACAAGAAGCAGGACAATTAAGCAAAGTATGCGTCTAAGCTATCGACGCAGTTTTGCCATCTTAACGGTAGCTTGTTTATGCCAGCAGCACAGAAGCCTGGACAGCGAGTGGCGATGAAATCGCAAAAGGTGTTTTCCACAGCTTGTTGAGAATTGAATATTTTTCCTTGCAAGAAGTGGTCCAAAGCCTGGAAGAAGTGTAGTCAGTTGGTGCAAGGTCTGGTGAATACAGTGGATGACAGAGAGTTTCCAAGTCCAGCCTCTGTAGTTTCAGCAGCATTGTTTGTGCAACATGTGGTCAAGTGTTGTCTTGCAAGAGGACTGGCCTGTCTCTACTGACCAATCTTGGCTGCTTAATCACAAGCATCCTCATCATTTCGTCCAACTGGTTGCAGTAGACATCCGCTGTCATCGATTGACCAGGTCTCATGAAGCTATAGTGGATAATACCAGCGCTGGACCACCAAACAGACACCAGTAGCTTTTTTTGGATGTATATTTGGTTTTGGACTGTGTTTCAGCTATCCAACCATTGTGCTGAATGCTTGCAATTATCAAAAAGAATCCATTTTTCGTCACATGTAACAATACGGTGTAGAAATTGTTCACCTTTATGTCGTGACAGAAAATACAGGCAAGCTTTGAGATAATTTCTCTTTTGATACTCATTTAATTCACACTGAACCCATCTATCCAGCTTCTTTACCTTGCAGATTTGTTTCAAATGGTCCAATATTGCTGGAATAGTAATGTCAAACGTTGCTGCTAATTCACTGTAGGTTGAGATGGATTCACTTCCACTATAGCCTTCAGCTCATCATTATCAACCTTGATCTCAGGCCGCCCATGTGGCTCATTTTCAAGATTAAAATCATCAGAAGGGAACTTCTGGAACCATTGACGTACTGTGTGTTCATTGGCCACATCCTTCCCAAACACTTCGTTGATACTTTGAGCTGTCTGCACGGCATTGGTTCCACAACGTAACTCATGTTTGAAAATAACACAAATTTTTGACTTATCCATGGTTTCACAAAAATTGCTCTAAAAAAATTTGAAAAGAGAATTTGAAAGAATTTGAAAATTTGAAAGAATGAGGAGGTACCTTCACAATAAACATAAAACAAGAGGTGTCAAAGTGAGATGTCAGACATACCAACTGTCAAACTTAGTACTTAAGGAAATCGGACATTTCATACTTAATAACCTTAATAGAATTTTCAGAATCCTTCGAATTTTGCACTGGAGTGGGATGGATCAGGGAGAGCCTGTAGCCCATCCCTTTTGTTCCCACCTCTGACTCATCCCATGCTGTGGGGACACCTCAGCCCACACATCCAAGGTCTGAGCACAGCCCCAGGAAGCAGGTGGCCTGGCTATGCTCGCTGACCCTGCCCATGTTCAGCAGGACCAGTGGGGGCAGGAGGTATAATGAAGGCCCTGGAAGGGGGCTGCACAGTTGAGCAGTGAACCCGGGGTTCCAGGTCCTGGAGGGTGGCCTGCAGGGGGGTGTGTAAGCTCCAGGCGGCATGTCCCCTTGGCCCTAGCGACTGCTGGGTGCAAGGGGAGGGGTATGGCCAGAGGAAAGGCCAGAATGAGGCTTTTACAGCCTGAGTCCAGAGCAGGGGCCTCCTTGCCTGGTTCCAGGCCTGGAAATGGGCTGGAGGCCTGAATGAGCATAACCAGGTGGGGTCACAGAGAAACAGTCAATTTGGACGGTAGAGCCGGAAATAAAATGAAAAATACGTCTGAGCTTGGATGAAAAAGGCACTGGACTCCAGGTTACGGGATTGGACTTGTTCCTCTGGGCAGTGAGGAGGCTTGGGGGCCTGATCAGGGGCCTGAGTGATCCAGAGTGACCTCCGTGATCCCCAAACTGGTAATGCTCCCCCGCTCCTGCCCTCCAGTCCTTACAAGAGCTGCTTCCTGTGTCTGCAGCATCTTTCACCTGAGCTCCTTGAGAGTCAGCTTTGATGTGCGGACAAGTCTTTGGGGGGACCTTTCCCTGAACCCCAACCCCTGTCCCAGGCTGGTCCTCTCAGAGCCCCTTGGGTGCCCTTCATCAGAGAGCCCACCGTGTTGTCCTGCGGTGGCTGGCTTGGTATTGCCTCCTGCGGCCGGGTCTCCTTCCTCCAGCATAGGGGCTTCTATAATCAGGCCCCCCAAAATATTGCTAGAAGGAAGGGAATCAATGCAAGTGATTCATCGGAGGGAGGTGAGGGTAGGAGAAAGCATTTTGTAGAAAATATTTCACTTACTTAACGCCTCAGGGACATCTTCCCTTCAAAAATATATCTAGAACCCAACCACTTCCACCACCTGTGTGGGCCAGCCTGGGATGCAGTAGCTGCTGCTGTTGCCACCTGGATTTACTGCTGGCCTATTGCAACCCAGCGGCTCGTTAAACGTTACGGCATGTCATCTGCCTTGGTCCCCCATCTCAGAGTAAATGCCAAAGTCCTCACAAGGGTCTACAAGGAGCCAACAAATACCCAGATCCCCTGGGGGCCTGGGGAAAAATGCGGATTCTGGCTCAGAAGGTCTGGGCGGGCCTGAGCGGCTGCATTTGTAACAAGGTCGGGTGCTGGGTGGAGGGCTGCCCTGTGAGTGCCGGGGGTCTGCAGGAGGCCACCCCCCTCCTCTGAGCTCTTCTACCACCTTCGCCCTCCTTCCAGGGTGACCAGCTGTCCCCGTTTGCCTGAGACTGTTTGGCTTTAAAACTGAAAGTCCTGGGCATCCCCTCAGTCCTGGGCACACCAGGCTGTTGGTCCACCCACCCCTGTCCCCTCCACTGAGCCTCACTGCCCCCAGGTCCTTTCTGTGTGCCGTCCGGGCGGGGCCTTCCTACATATGACCCTGGCACGCTCTACTCCTCTTTCCCACTTAAACTTTTTCTCCTTAGCAGTTATCACTCATTAGCATACTGTCTATTTTGCATATTGATCTTATTTACTGTGTTTCTCTCTACCAGAAACTGGAACGTTTTATCTCCTTTGTAGCCGATGTCCCCCAGCGCCTACAACACTGCCAGGCACATAGCTGAAGCTCAGTAGAACTGGTCACAGGATGAGCTGCCGCCTGATGTCCAAAGCAGCACGGCTCGGGCTCCAGCGCGCACCTGGGAGACCGTTCAGCTGCACAATCCGCTCCCCGAGGTCTGGGGTGGGCCTGAGAGTGAGCATTCAGTCCGTGATGGAGGCTCTAAATGGTGGTCCCTTTTCTCCTCTCCCATTTGTCCCCTCCCCTCCCTGGGAAGGAGGGGAGTTTGGGTTCGGAGGCAGGGCAAGGGCTCCTCGAGTGAGAGGAGCAGGTGGGACCGACCCGTCCCCGCAAAGAGGGCTGTGCTGTGACGGGGCGCATAAGCAGCTGGCCTGTCAGACTGATGGACGCGAAGGCGAGAATGGCCGGGACCAAACTTTCCCGTTCTGTGCTGGCTTTCAGAAAGAACCTTCCCCCTCCCACTTCTCCTCGCTGGCTCTACAGCTGGCTCCGACAAGCGAAAGGTTTCTCGCCAGAGCCGGGCTCTGTGTGGCTATGCACCTGCTGCGGCAGCTGTTGCCGCGGCTCCCGTTAATGGCACAAATGGAGCCTCTAATGCTCGGGGCCCAAGCCCTGGCTGGCAGTAGCGGGGCTGGGGGGGTGCGGGCTGCGTAGACGGATGGGAATTCTGCCAACCCCTGGGATCCAGGCTGCACTGTCAGTCAGACGGATGGCCAGTGGGCCGGCCAGACAGCCAGACAACCAGCCAGACAACCAACTCAGAAGCCTTCGCCCTCGCAGCAGCTTCAGGGCACTTGGGGCAGCGTGGCCGGGCTCTCAGCACTCCAGGAGTTCACGTTTTATTTGAGGTGGGAAGACTGACATACACAAGACTTGAAGAAGGATGCAAGGCCCTGGATAAAAACCCGGGCCTCAGCTGTGTGTATGGAACCAACCGGAAGAGCTGCGGGAATTCTGATAAACTAGAGTATTTGTTCTCCTCCTAAAGATTTTGATGAAATTTAATAGAGCATTTAAAATTTAAAACTGAAATACTCTCTGTCAACAAATAGTGCATGTGCTCATTAGAAAATTGTGACATGTAGAAGCTTTTTAATTGATGAAAGCAAAATAACATCATGGGCGGTACTGACATTATCTACTGTTGCTAAGAACTCTTAAGGATTATAAGGGTTTGCATTTACTTGTGCTCCTAATTTTTGGAATTTCTAGCTTTTTAAAAACATTAATCTGCTCAAACACTTACCTACAAGTTAATAAGGTGGATGCTGATGCAGGTGTTGGTCACAGCTGCATGTACAGAGGATACTGTCTGTGCCCAGCACAGAACCTCACTGTGTCCTCATGATGCACATGAGGTCGTGGTGGTTGTTGGCCATGGAGCCACCCGGGTTCCATTTGCCCTTCATCTGGTCACTGTGTCCTGCTTCCCCTAGGGGGTGGACCCCATCCTGCTCCACTGCCATTCCTTGTGCTTCTGGGAGGTGACTCTGCTGCAGGGCAGAGATGTGACATGGACTCAGGCCTGGCCAATCAGAGCATTTTCCTGTCCATCGTGGTTGGTTCAGGGATGGCCACTGGACCCAAAGAGAGCCAACGATGCTTGGGAACAAGGTCTTACTTTTCCCTGAAGGATGTGAAGCTGAGCAGATTTAGGAGTTTCTGCCTCTGGCTTGAGACCACCTGAAGAGAGCTGTTTGAGAGCCCTGGGTAGGGGATGACGACCCAAGGCAGAGAGCAGAGCTGAGACTAGAGAAAGAAGCCAGGGCCTGTTGACAAGTGTGCCAGTTTTTGCTTGAGTGAGTTAGAGCTATTGATATTTTGTTACTTGCAACTCACAGTGTCTTAGCAGGTACCATTCGTATGCCCACTTGCAGACAAGAAGGCCCTATCCAGGGGATGATGGGTGTTTGAACTGGTAGCTACAGGGTGTCTTATCAGATCTGGGCAGAGTGAGAGGGCAGAAGGATGGATGATAATGCAGTTTCCGACTGGATGGCTGGGCGGATGGTGGGGCCCTTCCCAGAGAGAGAGCTGCAGGAGAGGATCTGATCTGGAGGAAGGGTAATGAATTCAGCCTTTGCAACACCCAGGCGGGAGTGGAGTCTGGGATTCTGGAGAGAGTGGGCTGGAGACAGGGGTTTGGAAGCAAAACAAAACCAACCAACCCAACAACCAACCAACATCATGTCAACAACAACAACAAATCACTCCCCCCCCACCCCCACCGAAGGGAGCTGTGTGGTAGGTTGGCATCACCGCAGGTGACCCAGGTATAGGGGAAATGGCCTGTTTCCTTGTGCAAGGGTTCCTTTGGCCCTCAGGTGCAGAAGGCTGAGGTAACTTATTCCTCAGGTCATGGCACCCCATTATTACTGGTTCCTATATGTTTGTTTACTCATTTAACCCTTTAATCCCCATTCCCCTCTCCCATTCCCACCCCACCCCCACACAGGGAGCCATTTTAATATAATAGATTTAACATGTATGTTGTTTGTATGTGTTCTTGCAAAATGTGTTTTGTCATTGCTTGATCTGCATGTATCTTTCATCGATATCAATGGGGTGGTGCCATAGAACAACACCATGTTTTTAAGATCCATCCATATTTCCATGTGCATATTTAATACTTATCTTTTGCCTGCTGCGCAATACTCCTTAGCGTGTATCCTCCACATCTCCCTCTCTGCCAGAGAGCTTCCACTTCCGGGCACTCTGAGCAGTGCTGTGGGGACCACCTTGCAGCCATTAGTTTAGGATCCTGGTGAGAAGTGCTGCGGACTGTAGGCCTGTGTGGTTGCCAGAGAGCCCAGTGTGTCTCGCCTCCTGGAGTTCACGCTCTCCCACACTGAATAGGGCTGGCCTGTGTAGCAGGCAGGATATTACGCAAAGGATAGAGTGTGACTTCCAAGGCTAGGTCATAAAAGAGATTACAGCCTTGCTCACTCTTGGATCATCCACCCTGGGGGACAGCAGCTGCCACGCAGTGAGGACACTGAAGCAGTGGGGAGGAACACGTGGTGAGAAGCCGGCCTCCTGTTAACATCCTGCACCGTGAGCCACCCTGGAAGTGCATCCTGCTGTCTCTGTCACAACTTCGGGTGACTGAGGCCAACTGACATCCCGACTACAAATTCATGAGAGCCAGAAGCATCCAGTACAACTGCTCCCAAATTGCTGACTCACAGAAACGGAGATAAGAGATGTTTATTATTGTTTTAAGCCACTCAATTTTGAGACCATTTGTTATGCAGCAATAGATGACTCATACAACCCAGGAGGGGGGTTGCTGGGTCGTAGGTTGTGCCTGTATACTTTTTGATCATGTGCATAGTTTGGAGAATCAGTATGTTCTTTAAATTTATAGTGAAGTTGGTTATTTGGGTGGTGGGAAGGAGGTGATGGATTCCCCTCTGCATAAAGCCCTGGAACTGTGTCAGACTCTTTTGAATGTCACCAGGAGAAGATTGTCTGAGCCAATGGTCAGCATCTCCAGAGAATTCCCAAAGGATTGTTCAAGACTCCAAATCCCAGAGAACTGTCCATTGTGAGTCAAAGCACCCTAGGCCATGGCTGGAGCCAGCAAGAGCCTGGGGACTCCTGGTATGAGTTGACTCTCCCCTCTGGACCCGACGGCATCACAGGCTGACATAAGTGCAGTGGCATTTGGCCAGGCAGTTGAAGAGCTTCCATTTGCAGATTGAAGTGACGGAAATTCATTTTCTCTTATTTTTCCAATCTCCGTCTGTAAAATAGATTCCTGCAGTGTCATTTCTTTGCTCATTCCGATCTTTGTTAAGGAGATGAAGTGCTGGAGCTGCATGTCCTTTCGGAGTGCTTTAGCAATTCTAGGTACTCTGGCCCCTTTGATGTCCCAGACCGTTGGAAATTGAGCTGCTCTAGCCAGGGATTTTTCCATTTCAAATTGTGCTTCACTTTACAGGTTTTATTCACAAGACACAACAGAGCTCCCACTGTCATAAACGTATACGACAGTTCCCGTTGCAACACCCCCGATGGTCCTAGGATTGTGCAGCACTTTGTGATGACAAAGCTAGTATGTGGCAGAGCGAAGATTCTAAGGGAAGTGACTTGCCCGAGGCCATCCAGTGCAGAGCTGGTGTGACACCCCAGAGCTCCTGACCGCTGATCCTCTCTGCACGCTACCCCGTAGCCAAAAGAGTGTGGACTTCGGGTTTACTGAAGCTGGATTTTAACCTGGCAGTGCTCCTTGCCAGCAGTGTGACCTTGGGCAAGGCATTTACCTTGGCAGAGCTTCAATTTCCTCATCTGAAGAGTGGAGGGAGGGAGAGAATTTCATATGGAAATAATGGAAAGAAATTCAGGAGGCCCGGAGAATCGGGCTCAAGGAGTATGGGGCCGGAGTGGGAGCCGTTGAGGCAGATGGGTGTTGGGTCGGGAGGCCTTGTAAGAAACACAGTATGGGGTGGACTTTGTCCTAGGCTGATGGGGAGCCAGGGGGTCAGATTCGAAGTGAGAAACTCCACACTCACTGCTGTGCGGGAACAGATGGGGGACGGCCCAGCCCTGTGCTGGGTCACTGGCTTGAACGTAGAGCAGGCTGGATCCCAGCTCTAGTTTCCCCCTGGCACAGATGCCCTCGTCCGGATGTGACATGCCTGCTTCTGTCAGAAGCACTTGCTAAGGCATCACCTCAAACTAAGGCATCTTCCCCAAAGAGGGGTTCTGTGCCAGATGGGAAGGCACTAACTTTCCTCCACCTTGTCACCTGTCATCCTCACCACACCCCTAGGAGGTGAAGGCACGGTTGCCACTTTGTACATGAACAGACAGGTGCAGAAAGTCAAGTCGCAGATCCAAAGCCACATAAGGGACCACGTGAGGATGCTAAAGTTTCTATTCCTTCTCCCCTCCCCTCGTGCCCTCCACCCTACCTTCCATCCATGTGCTTCAGACATTCCTCAGCACGTCCTCATAAAGTTAAACATAGAATTATTGTGTGATCCAGCAATTCCACTCCTAGGTATATACCCAAAAGAATTGAATGCAGGGATTTGAACAGGTACTTGTACAACAATATTCATAGCAGCATCATTCACAACAGCCAAAGGTGGAAACAGCTCAAGTGTCTATCCGTGGGAGAAGGGATAAGCAATATGTGGTATAGCCATATGATAAAATATTATTCAACCTTAAAAAGCCATGAAATCCTGACACATGCTGCAATGTGGATGAACCTTGAAAACATTATGCCAAGTGAAATAAGCCAGGCATAAAAGGACAAATAGTGAGTGATTCCGCTTACAGGAAGTGCCTAGAACGGGCAGCTTCGCAGAGACAGAAAGTAGAACAGAGGCTGCTGGGGGCTGGGGGGTGGGAGGGGACGGGGAGTCATTACTGAGTAGGTACAGAGTTTCAGTGTGGAGTGATCATAAAGTTCTGGAAATAGTAGTGATGGTTGCACGACATTGTGACTTTACTTAATGCCGATGAATTGCCACAATGATAAATTTTATACTATGCATATTTTATCACAGCAAAAGAAATTTAATTTAAAAAATGTGCCTCAGGTGGCGCTGTATTATAACTTTCTTTTCAGAAAAGGGTCTCCTAACCGGGGGCCATGGGCTCCTCCAGAGCAAGACTGTCTTGGTTCATCTGTGTGTGTCCTGGTGGCTTTCAGTCTACCCCCACCCCCCTAAATTTGCCTTGTGTTGGGGTGGGGGATGGTTCAACAGGTGTCAGCTCTGCCCACCTGGAGGCTGGACCCCTTCCTTGTGGTTTAGCAGACCTGAGGTTACCAACTTCATAATGTGAGTGTAAATAATGTCTCTTCTTATAATGGCCAACAGAGCAGGGTTTAAGCCCCCACATGGTCAGATTCCCTGGGAGCCTCATCTCTCTCTGTCTTAGGTCCTCTTCTTCCAAATGTCTGGGCATTTTCCAGATTTACAAAGGGTGAGTCCAGTCTGTTCCCAGAGCCAGAACAAAGTGGCAGCTGCCTGAAGCCAGAAGATGCTTCACTGATCTAGAAACTGCAGCACCACTGGGACCTGCCAAGTCAGGGACAGCTGAAGTCTGTGCTCAAAAAGATGTTCAGCTGACTGCAGCTGCTGGCACTAGAGGGTGGCACCTCTGATCAGGTCTGAAATGGGCTGGACTAGGGGCCCTGGTGGCTGCTTCCAGCACCAGTACACATTCTAGTTCCAGTTTGGAGATTCTCAGAGGGTGAACACAAGCGATGCCGAGATCCCACTCTCAATGCCCAACCTGGCCAAGGGAGTTTTAAGTGCCAATCAATGAGGAAACTGTTGCTTACAAGTTCAAATCAAATTAGTTTGAGGGAGGGGGGAAAAAGAATTTACTGACTCTCATCAACAGCCAATCCAGGGACTGGTTTCTGCATGGTGGAACCGGGGGTCAATTGAAGTCATCAGACTCTCTCTCTTTTTCTTAGCTTCTGTGGTCTCCAGTTGGCTTTATCCTCCACGTGGGGCATTTCCATGGAGCAGGCAAGATGGTAACTGGCAGTTTCTGACTCATACTCTCTATTTAGCAATAACAATTGAGATGTCGTCTTCCCTGTTAGCTCCAGCAGAAAAGTCCCAGGGCAGCCTCTATTTGACCACACCAGGACCGTTTGTGCCTCCCAGAATTAATCACTGTGGTCCCCTTCAGAGGGATATATATTCTGATTGGCTGGCCTGGCACCGGACCATTATTGAGGGAAGGCGGAGTTGCATGATTGACACGTCCCTCAGGATCACCAGGGACAGGGTAGCAGTGTGTCAAAGGAAGAGTGGATGCATTCATTATCAGGGGAGGGAGATGGAAAAGTGCAGTGGCCCCCATAGACTTTGGGAGCCAGAGTCCATAACAAGCATCAAATGGGTGGGCTCCCAGTGCGGCTCTTTTATATAGATTCATTCCTAGGGCTCTTTTCCCAGAAGGCCTGGCTTAGGCCAAGTTCTAGGGTCCGTAGCCACACTGGTCCAGAGCCCCCATTGCCCTTGTGACACTTGTTTTTGTTCCAGCACCCTAGAAGTCCTTCCCACTTTGGCCCTCAAGTCTGAGCTCATCTCTTGTCTCATACAGGGACACTTGTTTCAGGAGAAAACTCCACCTGGTTGGACCTGCAGGTTGGGCACGGCCCTGGATGCATTGTAGGCACTCAGAACGGACTTGCCTCGTCTGTGCTCCCTGCACGTCGGCCCCCACCTCCACGCCCTGCTGCACGCAGGCCTGGCCTCAGGAAGAGTCAAGCCCGGCGTAAGGACGCGTGGCCCGGAGCTGGCGCGCCACAGGCAAATGAGCGAGTGAGCGGATGAATGAGTGCTTGAGTAGACGACCGATGGTGCTAAACTGCAGAAGGAGGTGAAGAAATAAGACACTCTATCCCCAACAGCGTTTGGCAAAAGGCATTTCTGGCCAGCTCAAGTCTGGAAGCTATCACATCCCGAATCAATTTTCAGACTTAGAACAAAAATGCATATCTCTCCTCCTCCCGTTCTCTCTGCCTCCCCTCCCAAAAGAACGCGTCTGCGGGGACAGATGGCCCTGTGTCAGCGTCCCTGTGTGATATTGATGTGAACAGCGAGGGAAGGCGACGTGTCTCATGGCTGTAAAAATAGACGTGCATTAGGAATGCATGAAGTCAGACTCCTCCTCCGGCCACGCCAGGCGTGCTATTCTAAACCCAGCGCTCATGGGTTTGGTATCCAACCACCCGGCAAGGCAGAGCAGTGGTCTGGAACTTGACATTTAAAGGGTTTGAAAGAAATAGAAAGAGGCATCGAGATTTCTTTTTTAAGGCAGCCTGGCTATTTCTGAATGGGACATGTCGGTGAAGCTGGAGATCAAATTCACAGCATTTTTGAACCATCGCATCTGAGAGAGGGAGGGCCTGCGGGAGCTGTTCTGTCTGGTCTCCCTCCCAGTGCAGGGATTCCTTCCACGAGCCTCTGACAATGGGCTGTCTAGTTTCTGCTTGGATACCTCGAGTGACGGGGCACTCTCTACCTCGAGGGGCAGTGTTTCATTGTTGGGCGTTGCTACTGCAAAGTGCTTTGAGGAAAATATTAAGTTGATATCTAATCTCTCTGAAATGCTCCTCCACTGACCCTGGGGTTTAGGACCATTTTATGTTCCTGAAATTTATATCCACTGGTATTTATTGAGCTCCCGCTATGGGCTCGGTCCTGCACAAGAAGCTGTGGAGGATAAAAGAGAAAACATCGTTTCCAAAAGCCAGCCAGCACACGATCTGGGGAGATAATGAACACGTTTGGAGTAATGAGATAGGGCATGGAGACAGGATCTTATTAAATTTGACATCGTGTGATACTGCCTGTTTCCTTGCTAGTCCAAAGCAGTGGCAATTTTTGCCACCCCCATGTCGGTTAATGAGACCTACGTTTTAGTGATCTCCCTGGCTTGGGGGCTTAGAATGATGTTGGCTCATTCTCCCTTGCTCCATGCCCAGCTAGTCCTTCACTAAGCCCTGCAGACTGGTCGCTCTCGAGCTTCTCCCACCGACCCTCTGCTCTCTGCAAACGCTGTTGTCACTGTCCTCGACCTGGGATTTCAGGCTCCCTTGTAGGTTGGTGCTAAATTGCTCCTTCGGGCTTTGTCTCCACTCATCTCTCCCCTTTGCTCCCAGCCCAAGCTGCACGGCTATGCCCGGCGATGCCCTCTGCCTGCCCGCTTCACCCCTGGCTCTGGCCACTCCTGTGCCTCCCCTTCTTCTACCTGTCCAAGTGCCATTTTTCAAAGTCCAGGGGCAACCTGCCTTCTCTGTGGTTTCTGCAGCTGGGCTGCCTATTTCCCATTGGCTGCAGTTTTCTCTGCAGCAAAACTAGCAGCCACCCTTTTGAACCCTATCTTGGTTTTCAAAGCTCACAGCCCCACGTGACAGAGAAAAATAATGGGCTTGGCGTTGCAAGACCTGGGTTCAGATCACAGCTCTGCCACTAACTAGCTGTGCTCTCAGGCAGTGTTCACATCTGCGTCGTGGGAGGAACCCCACCCACCTCTTTGGGTTGTGAAATAATTGAGGTAATGAATGTAGCAAGTCTCTGCCAAATCTACAATGCCTTTCGGGTCCTGGTTGTGATTATGGTCATGTCTTCTCTGAAAAGAGGAGGAAGCTTGGCTTAGGCCCTTTTTATATCCTTCAAATGTATATCAGCAAGTATTTAGTGGGCACCTGCTGTTTGCACAGCCCTGCACAATGCATTTAGGGGGTTAAAAGTGAAGGCATGGTTTCTAGCCAGCGAGCGCACCCTCTGGGGAGATAATGAACACGTGTGGGATAATGAGCCTGTGGGATTGGACAGGGTATTATTAAATCTGACATTGCGCGCTCCTGCCTCAAAGCAGGGTGGGGTTCTCTGAGGGAGGCGGGGAGAGCTGGGGGAGACTGGGGAGGGCTTCCTGGAAGAGGCAGCCTGGAGCCAGAGCATGAAGCGGGGGTTGGTGACCTCCGGGAAGGTGGGGAGGAAGTGGAAAGATAGTCCCAGGGAGGTTTTGCTGCAGAATGCCACCACCCTGCCCGCAGCTGCATGAGAGCTGGGTGCCTGCTGGCTGCTCATTCGCGACTCACCACGTCTTTGGGTTTGAAGCTGGGCGGCTGCTCAGAGACAGCTCCTCATTCGCAGATGAGAAACCTGCAGCTCAGGGAACTTTGGTGACTTGTCCGAGGCCCCACACCTGGGAGAGGGCGGAGCTGGGGTTTTCCATCAGGTGAGTTGAAATCCAGTCTGTTTGACCCTTCTTAGGGGAAAGGCCCACTCTCAGCCCCTGCGCCCCGCCAGCCTGAGACTGTGTCCGCCCTGGGCTCCAGTCACCAGAGCAGAGCAGGGGACCTGACCTCTGGACATCAATCTACAGAGTGACCAGTGACTCAGCATCTGGCTTGGTATAAAAACATGGGCCAACCAGATTCAGTCTCTCGGGAAGTGGAGTTAAGAAACACAGCGAGAACCAGGCAGGTGGAATTGGAGGCAGAATCTGATACGTTACCTGGGGGTAGAGGCGGGCCACAGCCCTGAGACCACAGAAATTATGAAGAAGCAGAAGGTGGCTCTCGGGCCTCGAGAAGACGAGAAGGCCAGCGGGGCAGTGCTGGTGGAGAGAGAGCCACCATGCAGCCACGCGGACAGACTGGGTCCCTGGGGTCCCTCTGACCAAGTTGTTATGATTCCTGTCCACAAATGAGCTCTTGACACCCCACCTTTCCCGAGCGAGCGTGTTCCTAGGATCCCCAAGCGCCTAACCATAAACCTCTGAGCCCTCTGCGTTCTGTCGCAGGAAGAGGGTTGCTGTTCTTTTGGGAAAGCGGCTTGGTGGCCAAACAGTAGGACTGAGCAGCACTTGCAGACGCAGACACCTTCTTCTCCGTAGCCTCAGAAGGGTCTGTGCGAGGGGGTCAAGTGGACGCCAGTCCTTGGCCTTTACGCTTTCCTCGCTGAGAAGCCAGTGACGAGGAGCTGACTTCGCCTGCGAGAGCCCCAGACAGGGCGCTCTATGCTCCTGCTCTGCCCCAGGGATCCCACTGCCTGGACCTTCCCACCAAGGTCGCACCTGACAGATTTTTCACTCAACACCCCTGGAGGGTTTTTGTTTGTTTGTTTAAATACTCCTTACAGGCAGACTGCATAAATTCTGGGGCCACTGACTCAAAAGATTCCTGGGGGCTGGGAATGAAGGGTCTAACGCTCCACCCCGCCTCCCCTCTTCTTTTTCTTCCTTGGCTCATTCTAAGAGAGAGGCTCTTTGCTGGTGGCAATTCATATAGGTCAGTGACGAGGTTCCCAGCCTCCCTGTGCAGCGCTGGAGCTGAGAGCTGTCACAGCAGACGCCGGGGCTGGCAGCTGTGCCCCTGGGATCCAGGTGCTGTGAGTAGGCAGAGCGGCGGGTATCTCTCCTGGAAGTCAGAAGGTGGCTAGAGGGAGTTGGAGGGGGAGGAGCAGGGTGCTTACAGGCGCTAACTGTATTTGACATGCTGAGAAGAGCAATATTTTGGATCCAGCATTTTCTGATTTGTTCTCCTCTAGGTTCCTGGGGAGTCATACAAGTGTCAGGGGATTCGTGAGCATTGCCCCCCAGGTGAATGTCAGGAATGAATGGGCAGCGGGGGCTGCAGAGTGTCTCTGGAAAAGGGGCTTCGAGGTGGTCCCTGTCTGGGTGGCACAGGTAGATTGGATATTGATTTGGGAGGCTTCGGAGGGGGGCTGATGGAGAGGATGGAGGGCCTGGATCCCCTAAGCCATCTTCTGGTGTGACCTCTGACCCAGCAATGTCTGGGTCTTGCCTTTCTCAGCTCCATCCATTTACTGCGCGAGGAATTCATTTACCTGCTGTTATTGCCAGGCTGTCAGCATTTTCCTGGTTCCTGGTGGAGCTGGAGATATGCTCTCAGGAATCCTTTCAGAAAGTGCCTTGTCTCCCATCCCATCTTTATAGCCCAGCATCTCGAGCAACCTTGGCTCACAGCCTGTTAAGGGGATTGGTGCTGAGGGCGGCTGGGCTCACCTTGAGAGCGGGTGATAGCAAAGGCTGGGGTGATGCTCGCAGCCTCCTTTGTTCTTTTATTTGCCCAGCCCTGAGCAAACAAGCCTCAATAAACTAAATGGCATTTGGATATTGAAAATGCAAAGAGAAAGTGTCTGGAAGAACAATAAAGGAGTTAGAGCAGAGGTTGCAGTGCAGGAGGAGATTACATTGTCTAATTCCCCTCAAAGGCACCGTGGTTCTCCAAACAAGAAATAGTTATCTGAAGCCTGGGTGAGAGCCCGGTGTCAGGGTTTTGCTCTTACAGCATCAACTTTATTTGACTGGATGTTGACTCAGGATCTGTGATTTTGTAGGCAGGACGTATGCACACATTTTAGCTAGGCCCCAGGAAGGATACAAGAAAAGGCCCTCAGCCGCCCTGGGGAGGAAAAACAGATAAGTACAAAGCCACCGCCAGGGAAACAATAAAGACCTAAACCAAGGGGCAGTTGCTCCCTCTGCTCAGCCACCTCTTCCAGGAAGCTTCTGTCCTCCCCTGGGAATCAACTACTTTCTCCCCTCTGAATCCATGGCACTTGGCTAATGTTTCCATTATTGCTTAAGTTTATCCCTTTGCACAGTAAATTCTTTATATTTCTGTCTCTCTTTTTAGGCCAGGGGTTGGCAAACTATGGCCCATGTAGGTTTTGTAAATAAAGTTTTATTGGAACGTGGCCATACTCATTTGTTTATTCATTGCAGCCCATGGCGCCTTCTGTGCTAGAAGGGCAGAGTTGGGTTATTGCAACAGAGACCATCAGCAAAACCAAAGTAATTACCATCTGGCCCTTTATGGAAAAAGTGTGCCAACCTGCAATGAGACAAGAGGCCGGTGGAGGGCAGGGACTGGGTCTGATGCGTCCAGCAATCCCTAGGCACAGTGCTCTGCACCGAGATGGGCTTCCATAAATGCTTAATTAAGGGAAGAAGTGTCCAAGCTGGAGAGAATAAAGAGCATCCCAGGGAAACAGTTGGATTACTTAAGAGCCGGTTTTTCCAAGGACTTTAAAAGCCTTCATTTACATATACAGAGTTGATAAGCTAATTACACAACAATCTTGTCCTAACCTGTTAAATCGGCCCCCCAGGGTCTTGTTAGATAACACCTTGTTAACCTAGTTCAAGGAAACCTGCTGGTTCTTGAAAATAATAAAAGTTAAATTTCTGTAATCCATACTCAGCTCTCCCCACCACCCCAATCTCTCTTTAGTCTGAATTAGACATTCAACAGACATTTCTGCTGCATTGGAAACAACTGTGAAAATAATCAGTACAGCACTATGAGTATAGCGTTTCTCAGTGCACCATCTTACCCATCTTGCATGGTAGCCCTGGTCCTAAGGGCCCACAAGCTTTCCCAGGGCCTAAGAAAATGATTGGGACGTAGAAATTTTAAAAGTTTTGCTTCCAAAATTAAAATTCCTTGCGACTGAGCAAAACCAATATGAAAGAATGTTTAATTAAAAATCTCCTAGGCAAATGACATTATGCCAGCTTCGACTCAACTCCTACAGTTATTTATAAATTATATTAAATGGGGAATGCGGGTGCATTTTAAGATGTTTGGCTTGATGTCAGGGTGGCACCTCCAGATGTGGAAATGGGTGCAGAGGAGGATGTATATTTTGTGGGGTCCAAAACGCATGCAATTTTAGGGGCTTTTTTTTTAAAGAATATGGGCACAGCAATATATTACTTCGGCAAATTTTACACAAATATATGACCGGTGAACGCTTTGTTAGGATCCTTCCAGAGCTTTGCAATGACCTTTGTAGGTGAGAGGCACTGAATCTAAGTTTCATCGCCCCCGATGACAAATACTCCCCTATGTGGGTGGATTGTTAGATCCACTGTAGTAGAATAAGCTCAGACAGTGCTATCAGATCAGGCTTGGAGAGTCACAATTCCTGTTAACTCTTTAAAGGTTCTGAGAAATGAGAAGTCCTCCAGTTCTGAAAGTTAATTTTATGTGACCCAGACTTTCTGAAACTTTTCTTTTTTTTTTTTTTTTTTTTTACCATAGAGACCCTCACTGGGCAAATCCTTTTGAACAACTGACAAACAGGTTGGGAGAGGATGAGTTAGTTCCTCCTGCCCCCCAACCTCAATCCCGTTCATTGTATAAAGAGGGAAACTGCTGCAAGGACTCTGACCTCCTTGTTATCTCAGGGCAGAGCTGGGATTCTCCCCTGACCTTGACCTCAGATTGCAGAGGCGGCAGGTCAGAAAGGAGTTTTTCCATCAGAGGGTGGCCCCGGAGGAGAGGGGATAGCTTACAGGATAGGGTCAGACCTACTCAAAAGGGATTTCTAATACAATAAAACCCTTTTCTCAAAAAACAACAAAAACCCCCTGCAGGTCAGACTTTCTCTTGCTTCGAATTTTAGAAGAATTGGGCATTTTTTTTCTCAAATGAGGGCCAAAGGGGCTTGATGTATGGATTCCTGTGTCTCCCTCTCTATCGGTATCATCTTTCCTTAAGAGTTTGGCCCAAGACTGGCAACATGGTTTGCAGGTCCCTGAGCAAAATGAAAATGCTGGGGGCCCCCTCTTCCAAAATTATTCAGAATTGCAAGAGATTAACAGCAGAGCAGTAAGGTGTGTGTGGAAGGTCCAGTGGTTTCAGAGAGGACTGTGATTTTAACATAATGGTTGAGACCTGGGCGCTGGGCGTGGAGATGCATTTTCACAGGGGGAATCATTAATTGAGCATTCTCAGAATCGCTCAGCCTTTTCAATGATTCATCAGCCGTGATGATGCTGTTGTGTGGTTCACATTATCTCTGTAATTAGCTGATGCTTCTCAAGTGAAAACCCAGCTCCAACCTGGGTGTTTCAAAAACAGCACTAGTTACTGTGTACCCAGGTAGATGGGGTCAGCACACCATAACTCCCTGTTTTCTTGGCTTGTAATAATTAACCCCTTCTATCAGGGGACTCAGTCTAATTGTCTTTCCTGTACGCAGTTGGTAACTGTGAGTGCAGGACAGGGTGAGAAAGTGGGAATGCAGGAGGGAACCGCTTTTTCTATTACAAGGGCCGGTGGCGTGTGCTGGGAGACGTCACAGTGCAGAATCAGGGACCAGCCCTTCCACAGCCTGGGGACTTAGGCTTCCGAAGGGGGGCAGTCTCTGCAGGTGAGGTGAAGCAGGTACTTGGTAGGGGATCCTGGGCCCCAAAGTGGATTAGGTGGGATTAGAGACTCACTCTGAGCTGTCTCTACCTGCACCTTAATCCACTCTGGGGCTGAGGCTCCCAGAACCTCCTTACCAAGTGCATGCTCACTGGGCTGCCAGCTCCCGGGCCTTCCACCTGAGGGACGGAAGGGGCGTCTTTCAATGGCGGGGCACCCGCTTTTACCCCATCTGCCGGGTCTGCAGAGCAGCCTGGCATCTTCTCTTCTGAGAAGAGGTCTTTGCCCAGCAGAAGTGAGAGTAGGGTCTGCAACCCTGGGATGATCGGGAAAGGGGATATGATGTGCGTGTGACCTATGTTCGTGCCTCCAGGGTGGTGATGGCGGGGGCAGAATCCTTCTTTGACCCTTGAAAAGAGCGGTCGTTTTGTTTAACTTTTTACCATTTCTTCTTGGCAACGAGCCTGTGTGCTCCTGTCCCTTGCAGCTGCGAGTGGGAGGAAGGGAAGGCTGGGGTCCTATGGGGGCTTCTGGCTGAGCTCTGTGTGGCCATGTGGGGCGGTGGGCAGGCCCTGGGCCCGGGAAGCGGTGTGGCTGCGGCTCGACTCTCACCAAACGTGAGACCTTGGCTAAGAGACTTCTCCGTTGGGGGGCATCACTGATACCACATCTTCCAGGCCCATTTTCCTTATTTATCTAGATGTTAGGCTGTGCAGATTTGAGAAATGTAATTACCTCTACTTAACCCAGCTCATAAATGACCCCGGTGTATGTGTGTCTCTCTTGTTTACAAAGCACAGGGTTTTGAGACAACCTTGGTTGAGACAGACGTTTCCAGTGAGGGTGGGTAAATCATTAGGTTGAGAGGAAGTGTGTCGACACAGGGACAATTTACTTTCTTGTTTCTGTCATAGAGAAACCCTAATTAATAACTATTTGGTAAGGGGAGGTGAATTGGGTCACCATCCACTCCACTTCTGAGGCAAACTTGAACTTCTCCCCGACAACCTGTCATTGGTTTTGCCTTGGAAGACTCAGCCTGACCCTCCTTTGTCCCTGTTGTCACAAAAAACCTGTACAGCCGCGCCTCTGTGACCTTGGGCAAGTCCGTTCCTTTCTCTGGGCTTCCACTACCCCATCTCTAAGCAGAGGGCATTAAACCAGCCCATCTCTATGCCGGGAACTTTGCTTTCGTAGCCGGCAGCCTTCTCCCGGAGCCGGGGGCAGGGCTGCCGGTCAGCAGGGGAGGAGTGGTCCTTGGAGTGGTCCCCCTGCGGGGGAAGCCAGTCTGAGCGGCTCTCACAGACCACGTGCTTGAAGCTAAGTGCATGGTAGCCTCTGTGCTGACCCAAGGCCCTGATGGTAGCCTTTCCAGGGAAGGCTGGTGGGCTTCCACAATGGCATCCCCCAGAGTCACATTTTGGCAATGACAGCTTGTTCTCCTTAGGGTCTGTCCAGCCCATGTTAATAACTTTGAAATAACTTTGAGAGTCTCCACTGTTTCCTGAGGGCTTGCCATGGGAGCCGTGTTACACTGAGCAGACAACTCTAGTAGCCTATGTAGTCTTTATAGCAATCCCTTCAGGGGTATTATTTCTATTTCACAGGGAAAGTGTTAAAGTTCAGAGAAGGTGGGTAACTTGCCCAAGGCCACACAGTGAGTGCGTGTCAGAGCTGGGATTCTGCCCCAGGCACTCAGCTCTGGAGCCCAAGCTCTTAACCACTTTGCCTACATCCTTCCATGAATGTAATCTTTAAGCTGTGGCTGTTCTGTTAAGCCCCTGCTTAAAGATCCATCAGAATAAATGCCCCCGTCTCTGAGCCACAGCCTCCTCTGATTCTTATCCTCAGGAGACCAGATGCCAGAAGGAAGAGATGGCCCAAAGGGTTTCTAAATGTCCTTTGTTCTCCTGTGAAGTGCAGTGCCCGGTCACATCCTGGGGTTACCCATGCTGTTCGTGGCCTCTGGCTTTCCTCAAGGAGGGACCAGTGGTGACATCCAATCACGGTCCTCTCACTTCATTGGGGACACCAAGGGCAAGTATTTTTTACCCTATTCTTTTACCAAAATATTAAAAGGCAAGCAAACATGGTCTTTAGACTTTTCAAGGAATTTACAAACACCACGTATTCCCTTCCCCCACCCAGCTTTTGGGAAAGGACACCCCAGTTCAGGTAGCCATTACCCAGCACCATAGGTGACAACCACAGCCGTGGTCCATCCCGTTGCAACATGGTGATGTCACAGGGGCATCCCCCGGGGCTGGCAGCGCATATCCCGACCCCTTACACTGGGGCAGCGTTTCCTGGCTACAGAGTGTGCTCCTGCCCCGGCGTGGGCTTGTCTGGCCTGAGCCTGAGTGTGCGCGGCAGGGACTGCGTCCACGGCACAGAGGAGCAGGTGGAGGCCCGGGGAGGGGAAGACAGAAGGTCCAGCCAGTCAGAGCCAGGTCTCAGGCATGGACAGCTCAGGGGTCAGGGAAATCGCCTTTATTTTCGGATTTTCTTCTTTTCTCCTGTAGCCTTCTGACCAGCGTTGAGAAGATTTATCTCTTCCTAGCTTGGGACTTTCACCCAGCACGTTTCCACGCGAGGCAGCTGCCTACAAGAAGAACAGAAAAGTCCCAGCTGGGCTTATGGGGAATGAAATAAGTCCCAAGCCTCGATCTCTCTGAAAAGTTGTTATTAAATTCTGTGCCTGGCCCTGACCTGGATTTAAAGATTTGCAAAAAGACAAATTCCAAACAGATGCCCATTAGGGCCTGACAGCCGCAGCTTAAAGATAACATTTACATTCTGCCGGGGTTTGTATCTCTCTGTTCCCCACTTGGCCCCTCTCCTTCCTCCAGTGGGATCAATACCTCGGCTGAGGTCACGTGGAGGTGGCCACATTCTTTTAAGCTGTTTGCTCAGTGCTGGGTTTGCTCTGCTAACATGCCCGGCACTTCTCCAACAGCCCTGTTTGCCCAGTATTAGGGCTGTTTGCCGAAACACCTAGCCCAATCCGAGGGGGCTCTGCTTTCCAAACAGTTGGTCCCCGAATCTGTCAATCAATAACACCAATTGGGTTCCTCATACGAACAGCAAGTGTGGCCAAGTCCAATATTTGCCCAAGCACCGCCCCCTCCCGCTGCACCTGACTGTCTCTCCGCTTGACGAGGCGGACCATGGCCAAGCGCACGGGCTGCTGGGAAGACACGATGCCGGCGAACGGGGAGCCGATTCCAGGAAAGAAGGGCACATGAGCAAACATGATGGCCCCTTTATGAGAGGTAATTTACTGAAATGCACAGCGATTACCTGCTCATCCAGCCCTGGTGTAATTAAAAATGGCAGGCTCGGGGCTCTGTTTTCCCCAGTGCTGGCAAAGGAGCCAGGGTTTCAACTTGTGAAGCTTGAGGTTGGATGGAGGGACTGGCTGGCACTCAGGGGTGATCAGAGGGACATGAGGATACCATCAAGCCCGTGAAATCAACTCCTGAAAAGAAAAGGACACAGAGCAAGAGAAAAGATAGCTTAAGGAGAGGGTCACGTTCGATGGGTACAGGCTTTTCTTTTGGGGCGATGAAAACGTTTTGGAACTTATTAGAGGTGTTAATTGCCTAACATTGTGAATGGACTAAATGCCACGGAATGGTTCACTTTAAAATGGTTCATTTTATGTAATGTGAATTTCACCTAAAGAAAAAAGAGTGAATCCCAATGAACCCAGGACGTTTACATTTCAGAGGCTCTAATGCCTAACTCAGGGCTTGGCTTAGAGTAAGTGCTTAATAAATGTTTATTGAAAGAACAACCTAACATTTGCACAGTCAACAAAGCTCTTTGTTATCCATTAGCTCATGTCAGCCTTAAAGAACCCTCTGAGGTGGGCAGCGGTAAGCATTCTCGTGTAGTAAAGGGGGAAACTAAGGCTCAGAGAGAAGCATGGTTTGCATAAAGTCACGTAGCTTGTAGTGGCTGTGCTGGGATTCGAACCCAAAAGACTCTGGCTCCAAAGTCTGTGTGTGTAAAATGACAGTATTTTGCCTACCTCATGGCTTCCAGGAGGAGAAACTAATAAATAAAGAAACAAAGGAATTACAAATATTTCCTTCCTCCTTTTTTTTTTTTTAAGGGTATTTATTACTAAAAATGTTTTAAAACTGGGCTGTCGAGCAAAGCCACTCCATCTCCCCACTATTGCTAGCACAGTGCTTGATCAATATTTGCTGATTCGTTCCGCGGCAGCTGCAGAGCCCTGCCCTGGTTGCTGTGGTGACTGTCCAGAGCAGAGCCCAGGCAGCCTGAGTAGCAGCGAAGCCAGAAGACTCTGGCTGCTCAGGGTTTGTGAGGAAGAGCTGGGGTCTGGGGACGGTGACTCTAGAAGCCTTTGCTGGGTACACAGCATCCTCTGCAAATCCATGGCACCGTGGCAGGGGAGCCTGGTGGTGGGCGGGCCGTCTCTCCAGTGTCACCTGTCAGTCTAGGTGTGGTGGTGGTTGCTGAGAGGCTGGATCAGACTCTGGGGGTGACATGGATGTGACACAGATGTTGGAATCACACAGCTTTTATTTCCATCTCTGCTCCTTTCTCTTGTGAAATTTTAGGATGGTGCTTTAGTGTACTCGGGTAATCGTTTGCAATATGGGATAGATAGTAAGGCCCACCTTGTGGGCTTGTGTGGGTGAGGACAGCTAAAGAGCTTGGAAGCACCCAGCACAGTGCTCAGCATGAGGCAGAAGCTATGGAAGACGCGGCTTTCCCATACTCCTCCTTGGAGAGACCCAGAATAACAAACTTCACAGCTCGGGGGTGGGGGTGGCTCAGAGTAAACGCCTTCAGTGGGCTTGGTGAGATCTCTGGCAGAGAACCTTTTCCAGGATGGGAGCTGGGGTGAGGGGTGGTTGCTGGGGAGTGTATAAAGGAAGACGGTGTCTTTGGGAAGGGGACTGGCTGTGCGGTGACCTCTGGTCATATGTGGCGTAATGGGGGAGGAGGGAACAGGGGTGAGAAAGAGACCTGAGAGAACCCCAAAGGCCTCACACTTTTGCCAGGGGTCTGGCTGGTGGGCACTGGGGTAGGGAGGTTGGGACAGAAGTCCTCGTCCTTTGGAAGTGTGGGGACCCTACAGTGTGCACGCTCCTTTTACTTCTTGCATCCATCCTGTCTTTCTAAGAACCCCACAGCCCTGAGCTCGGGATAGAGAATAGAATATGTAGGGCCCAGTGCAACGATGAAATTCTATGATCCCTTGTCCAAAAATGATTAAGAATTTCAAGATGGCCACAGCAGAGCATGAAACCAGGCATGCGTTCCTTTGAGGACAAGGCCTGAGAGGCTGTCCAGGTCACCTAGAAGTGGTCTAGTGGTAGGTGTCACCCAGCCTCCCATCGGGGGTCTTGTGGGGGCTGTGCGCAGAGCCGAAGCAGGGAAGCAGGGCGGGTAGGAGGTGACTTCCTCCACAGGGTCTTGCCCGCCCCCCCAGCAGAGAACTCCAGTAGGCCTCCTCCCTCATTCCACGCGGGCAGACAGAGCTGGCCCCAGACACTCCTGGGTCTCCATCCTGGCTCTGCCACCGAGAAGCTGTGTGACTTGGGATGGGACACTTAACTCCTCAGAGCCTCTGATTCCTCCTGTCCAATGGAGCAGATACTTTGCTCTCCAGGTTGCTGAGGGGTTAAATGAGAGGATGCAAAGGAGCTTGGTGCAGTGCTGGACACAAGTCAGTATCAGCTAACATGAGTGCCCCCTGCACCCGTGGTCGCCATCATGGCTCTCATACCCAACTGAACCGGAGCAAGGCCCCCTGAAGGGGTTTCAGTTGGCTTACAAGAATCTCCAAACAGGAAAAAACACACATGCATTGAAAACTCAAATGCCTTCAGGGTCTAAGCAAGAGAGTAGATAGGAAAGAAATAGTCCCCCGGGCAGTGCTTAGGGAGTGGTGGGGACTGTGTTAAACTGGAAGTTTTGTGTCCCACCCAAAGCCACTGCAATTCAAAAGAAAAAAATTAAACAGAAGGATTCTATAAGTTAATTAAGCTGTGGAAGGTCATTTTGAAACCTTTGAGAGACCAAGTTAGTTGAAAATTGGGAAAGGAAAGGTATACTTTAGGCTGACACACCAAGGGGAGAAATTAAAAAGCCAGAGGATCCCGCAGGGTGAGCTATACATACGGCTTTGTGCAAAGCAACAAGTGCAACATACTCAGTCACCTGCTTCTCATTGCCCGAGAAGGAAAAACACTCCATGTTTCCTGTTAGCCAGCTCTGAAGGACACCTTTGGGGGCTTCATTTAGGGTATCTTGACCTGTGTGCTAAGCATGGGGAAGTGGCAGTGGTCCTCCCTGCACAGGCAGGGCGCAGGTGGAGAGGAGTTTTAAAAAACCAGTAGGTTTGAGTGGAACCTGTGTGCCTTCACGGCCATCGTGCCCTGGCCATTGTCAACAGTGGCAGTGATAAGATACTCCTCTATGAAAAACCTTCCCTTGGCCCAAAGTGTAGACAATTGTAGTACTGCGGAGTGTAATGATAATAAATATACAAGCTTCACATTAGGGCAGTTCTATTGCTTATCCTTTAATAAACGTTTCATTGTACGTGGAAGTTACTTTGGAGAACTAGTAGTGATAGCATTGGCTCCTGAAAGACAGGCCCACCCATATGCGTTCATTTCCACAGTGACTTTCTCAGGGAACAGAACTGTCCCCTTTAGGTGGGGCACAAGATCTAAAAATCACATTCTTTTTGGGTACAGTTTGTGTCTGGTATCTGGTCTGACATATTCTTGCATTTAAATAGATTCAGAAGGAGCGACGATAGCACAGCGACTGTAAAGATGGAAAAAGTAACTCCAGTTACCTTAGCCATTCTAGGTGACCACTAGACTTGATTTTTATTGAAAATTTGAAAGAATGAATCAGAGTGTCAACTGTGAAGCATAATATTTTGTTTAGTAAGGGTATAATTTAGTTCATGCTGGAAATGCTTTCCTGAATTCCAGTGTTTTTAAAATTGAAACTTACTTTTTGTTTTAAAATGACAACATAATCCAGACAATGGATTTATTAATAAATTGTACCTTTTGCTGGCATTTTGTGTTTATTAACTATTGGTTAGTGGATAATTATTTACATAAATTATTATTATATCAGACTGTAACCAAAGGATCAAAGTTCAAACTGATAGGTGTAGGTAACAGCCGTTGTGTAAATAATTGTGCCTTGTTGGCCGTAGGAACTTGGAGTCACTCGCGGTGTCTTGCAGTATTGTGAAACCAGCAATTTTTTCATAATTCTTCTGAATTTCTAAAGACATTTGAAGTGGGGCACCTGTAGCAGCATGAAGTGACATGAACTTAGTGGTGCTTACCAACAAAAAATGAAAGGAGTAAAAGAGGAGGCAATTGCAACAACACCTGAATGTATGCAAAAATGTGGAATGCCTTCAAGATCATGTGCCACTAATGAAAATTCTGAAGAAATGCCACTGCACTTATGTTATCATTGTTCACTGCATGATTTTTATAGAAAATACTTTTGTTTTATGGGAGAGGGCTGAGTTTAAAAAAAAAAAAAGATCTGTCCTGGGCGTCAAACACGGTAGTTAAGCCACGGATCCTGCTCCTCTGCTTGGGATGCACGGGCAAGGTGCCCAGGTGGGGGGTCTCGGTCCGGGAAAAGGCATGGAAAAGTCAGTTCCCGTGGGACCCTCTTTCTGAACTGGGGCCTACTTCCTTGGGAAGGGGTTTCTGTTCAGGCTCTCTTGTTGCAAGGAGCAGAAACCCATTTCTGCTGGCACAAGTCAACGGTGTTCAGAATCCTGTTCCATGGCTGTGTCCCCTCCTTTCCTGGTGCATGACACCGAGGCTGGCGGGGGAGACCCAGGGAATGTCACCAGCCCCTGGGGTTGCCCCGGCTTGGTGCAGCTTCTCCTTTCACTTTCAGGTGGCCGTGTTTACAGTGGGGTCACCTAGCAGAGGCAAACAGGTACAAAGTGTCTTCCAAGGCCCTGTGGGAAATATTATTAATAATTCCGGAGACAAATGTGGGTATTAAGTGCCTTTTATAGGGCCAGGCCTTGTGCTGGGCACCACGGGGTAAAAGTCGGACAGGATTCAGTGCCTGTCCTCCTGGGGGAGCTATGACACATGTGAGTGTGACCGGAATTCGAGGAAGGGAGGGAGGGGGCTTTGAGAGAGAGGCAGGTGAATTGTTAGGGGTGTCCAAAGGAGGTGACAGAACTTTGCCCTGGGGGTCTCCTGGAAGGGTTGGGGGTCTTTGTGGAAACTGAGACACTCAAGGAGAGAACATCTTTTGGAGGCTGACATGCTGTGCCCACACCAGCTTTGTGACACTGAGCAGGTGCCCCTTGCCTTCTGGGACTCCGCTCCCTCCTCTGAGAAATGGGGGTTGGGGGGCAACAGTCTGACCTCACCTGCTGGCCATGGTGGGAGGAAGTAAGGCCATGGCAAAGCCCTGGCTCTGCCCGGAGCTAAGTGCTTCATAAAGCGCTCACGTCATGTTCCCAGGATCTCCCATGAGTGTCCCCTTCCTCGGTGGTTCTCGACCCTGACACCACGTAGAATCAAGGGCTTAACCCAAACCTTCACTCAGGGGAGGCGGGGGCTGAGCTGATTCCGAGCACGTAGCTCTCTGACACGTGAGCCCGATCCAGACTTGCAATGCCCCAAGGAGCAAATACCGTGGCCCTTGCATGACCTTCCTCAAATAGAAAGTGTCTCGGTGGAGCTCTGGAGAGGAGCTGGATGGCTCTCATGAAGTATAAATCATCATTTCTGCAGCTAATAATAATGATGACAATAATTCCTGGGCCCCTGCCTTGAAATCATAGTCTATCTGTGGGCAACTTTCATCACTCACCCCAGCGCTGGTCCAGCACCAAGAATAATAACTTCAGCACTCCCCACGCCCCAGAGCCTCCTTGGGGCCACGCTCAGGGCTTTCTGGCTCTCCAGATGCGGCGCCTGTACTAGAGGAGGGCCTACTGTCACCGCCGTCCACTACTGTTCAGTGTGTTTCAGGGACTTTAGCTAAATCACCTAATTTAATCCCACAGGAAACCTGTGAGGGAGGTCATCTTATTTCCACTTTACTGTGCCTCAGAGAAGGCAAGAGGCTTACCCAAGGTCACACAGCTTGCAAGAGCCAGAGCTGGGATTTGAACCCAGGTCTGAGTCCAGAGTCCAAACTCCTAAGTATAGACTCTTTGCCGTTTGACAGAAGCAGTTCCATCTCTGGGAGCTACAGGCCAAGGTGGGCACCCTGAGTCAGGCTTCTGTGGAAAGGAGAGAATGGAGGGTAAAGGTCTTGACCTAACTTAAGGAAATGTCTTACACTCAGCCCCCACCCGGTATAAATCCGCTCAGTCCTACACTTGCCTGCAGCCCTCCAGGGCGAGGGGAGCCGCTGAATGAATAAAATGCGTTGACACGATTGCAGGGGAAACAGTCGGTCTGCAGAGGCTAACGTGCCCTTTGGAGGCATTTGTGAGCACTTCTTGAGACACCCTTTTCCACACCAATAATTGATAGGCTAACCTCAAATTGTTCTTATTTGTTCATTAATGTAAATCCCCCGAGGGCTCGCTGTGCAACTTTATTAGCCTGGATTGAGTCATATATTTTAAAGTAATAAAACTACATTATTTTAAAATTATTTTTTAATGTGGACTTTCCAGCCGTTGACTGCCCTCTTTGATAGGTCTGAATTAGTGAGTTTTAATTGTGTGGAAAAAAGCAATAAAATGATCATTACTGAAATGACGGGATGCCTCCCTTGCGGTAGGCACCGCGCTGGGCACCGCAAATGCCTCGTCCCACTCAGCCTCGCGAAGTCCCACAACGTGGCGCCACCGCCCTCCCCGCGCACGCTCGGAGGGACGCAGTTCCTTGCTCACGGGCGGTGGAGCCTGGACTCGAGCCCAGGCTCATCGCCTCTGTTGGGGCTCAGAAAATGACACCCCAAATATGGCGCTTTGCCACGCTGCACTAAGGACGCAGCCTCAAGGTCTGTCTGACCTCCTCCACCTCCCATCCCTCAATCCTCGTCTCTCCCGAAGCTCTGGATGAGGCCGGCCTCTGAAGTCCCCTTATCTACCTAGAAACCCGACCCGCCAGAGAGCAACGAAATTGCCTTGGATCCCCTCCCCCCTGAAATTTCATTAACCAGAGAAGATTAAAATTCATACAAGAGAGGAAGAGACTGAAAATTAAATACCACGCCTACAGCTCGTATGAACTTTGTCCCAAATTATTGTCAATTCTCAAAGGGAATTTTTACCAATCATTGAGCACTGGGCCCATTCATTCCCCCTAAAAATCATTTACTACCCCTAAAAACAGCCATCTTTCTTCCAGCTCCCCTCCTCTGATGAAGAAGGGAATGTAAGGCTCTGGCCTTCACGGGAGGGTTGGGTAATTCTGCTCCTGATCTCTCGTGCTCCCGCGGGTTGAGCCCTTTTGTATGCCTTTTCTCCCATTCATCTGCCTAGTGTAAAGTCACTTTCAGGGCGTCTTCAGAAGAAGGAAGGGACGCTTTTGCTTGGCCTCTACACCTCCAAGGCCGAACTCTTTCTGCAACAGCCCCCGGATGCAGTCAGGGTTTGAACATGATGCGGTGCTGAGTGAGGCTGAGTCTTTGGGCCCAGGAAACCCAGGTTATTAAAAATGGGAAGGTACGAAGAGAGGAGAGAAATCAAGACACGCCAGGGCACACTTACACTGAAGACTTCCCATTATGTATCCTCTCAAAATTGACCACTCCTGTGGGCCAGGCCGTCCCCCACTGAGTGCCAGGTGGGCACAGAAAGACAAGACAAATGAGAAGGAGTGTGATGGTTAATTCACGTGTCAACTCGCATAGGCTATGGAGACTGGTCCTTTTGTCAAACAACGGTCTAGATATTGTGGCCGAGGTATTTTTTAGACCAGGTTAGCACTTAAGTCAGTAAAGCAGATTATCCTCTGGAATGTGGGTGGGCCTCAGCCAATCAGTTGAAGGCCTTAAGAGCAAAGACTGAGGGTTCCCCCCAAAAGAGGAATTTCTCCTTAAGACTGCAACGTAGAAACCCTGCCTGGGTTTCCAGCCTGCTGCCCGGTGGAATCTGAACTCAAGACTACAACCTGCGGCATTAACTCCCGCCTGAAGTTTTCATCCGCCAGCCTGTCCTGTGGACTTCACACTTGCCAGCTCCACAACCGTGCGAACTAATTCCTTCAAATAAATCTCTCTGACTCTGTCTCTGTCTCTGTCTCCGTGTGTACACACATGCATACCAGTATACACACATGTAAGAGTGTGTGTGTATATACATGCTATTGCCCACTGGTTCTGTGTCTCTGGAGAGCCCTGACTAGCACAGCCGGAGATGTGCGCCCTTCCCCTAGAAAGCTCACGTATCATTGAGGGTGACAGTACCGAAGCCGGCAGCTACAGGGAGGGGCCTAGGCAATGTGGGAGCCAGCGTCCTTGTGAGTAGCGGTAAGAGCAGGCTACAGGTTAGGGACTCCCACGCGAAAGTCGGGAGTGTGGGACACAGAGACGAAGGGGGTTCAACCAGGCCCCACCGTCCACCCCCACTTAACCTGGAGAGTCTCTTCCCCCTACGTCTTTTTTGTTTGTTTGTTTGTTTTTGAGGCAGAGTCTCACTCTGTTACCTGGGCTAGAAGCCATGGCATCAGCCTAGCTCACAGCAACCTCAAACTCCTGGGCTCAAGCAATCCTTCTGCCTCAGCCTCCCGAGTAGCTGGGACTACAGGCATGCACCACCATGCCCGGCTAATTTTTCTATATATATTTTTAGCTGTCCATATAATTTCTTTTTATTTTTAGTAGAGACGGGATCTCGCTCTTGCTCAGGCTGGTCTCGAACCCCTGAGCTCAAACGATCCACCCGTATCGGCCTCCCAGAGTGCTAGGATTACAGGCATGAGCCACCGTGCCCGGCCCCCCCTACGTCTTGAAAGAGCTGCTGTTTATTTTCTTATTCCAACAAGTATTCGCTCTAGAAGGGACCTTAAAACAATAAAATGCAACTCTTTCATTTTATGGATGGGGAAACCAAGTCTTCAAGAACTTTCTATCAAAAATGACAGAGGTACTGGGCCATGGTGACCAGGAGTATTTATCCACAGGGCTCATAGCAGCTGGTCATACACATTTTATTCCAGCGTGTCTTCTTATGCCATGATAAAATGAATTATAGGATTGTCACCAAACTTAATTCCTTTGAGAAAGAACCAAAGGAGCTAAACCAAATGACTCTCAGGGACTGATCTGCAAATGCCACTCCTGGGCTGTGCAGGCTTCAGGCTGCAGTCACCCTTGTCCAGCCTCAGCCCCCGAGCACGGTGGCCCTGCAGCCCGGCAGGATCCACAGCTGCAAAGTCATCTCCAGGGTGGTCCCAGAGAGCCTCTTCCTGGAATGGGAGAAGGGTTTGTAGCCACAAGTGCTGAAATCAAAGGGGCTTCTAGTTATGTAGAAAATTCAACTGCCCAGAATGTGGCCGGAGAATTGGTTTCTCCTCTGGAGTCCTTAGGAAGCATGGAGGCCACTCTCACTCTTATTTTTTATTCAAATATTCCCTCTATAAAGGGACCAATGTCCTGTGGGGAACACTGGCTCATGCCCTCTCATCCTCCCCTCACTGCTACTGGAGAGCGGTAACATGAAAGTGGAGATTATACCCATTTTACAGAAAGAGAAACTGAGGCGCAGAGGAGTAACTAGCAGCTAGCTTCTGATCCTCGACTACACCTGTGGCAAATAGGGAAAGCAGTGCGAGGAGGAGACACCTGCAGACATTGGCCCTGGGAAGCCCTAGTCTGGTGCTGCGAGAGGACAGGGCACCACCCAGCCCGGACTTGCAAATTAGAACCAGCCCAGCTGCTCCAAAGACACCCAGGACCAGGGAGAGGTGCATATGTGGACAAGCTTTAAAATAATGACTTTTTTCTCTTTTTACAGTTCACTGAGATCCAATGCAACCCACTGCGTGGATGCTCTGTGACCCTCTGTCCCCGTCTCCCGGGAAAGTGAGGGAAGCTTACACCTCAAGTCTATTCTTGCTGACTCTGCCATCAAAGGTGCTCCCCTGGGGAATGAGGATTGTAGCCCTCAGCCAGAGGGGGCGGAGAGACACCATCTGCTAAAGTAGAAAGGGCATGGGTCTGCATACTTGGATTTTAATACAAATTATTTTTTTCTAGCTGTGTGACCTCAGGTAAGTCGTTTAACCCCTCTGAGTCTCGGTTCCTGCCTCAGTAAAATAGAAGCAGTAAGAATAACTACCCTTTAGGGGCCATCAGTAGCTCCACATGAAATAATAAATGTGAACATGCTTTTAGACTGTAAACTGCTACACCCACATTCACTGTCATTTTTTTTTTTTTTTATGTCCTAAAGGAGATGGGGGAAAGGAAGTTTCTAGAGTTGGGGAATTCTGCTTTCTCTAATCTTTTCTTGTTACAGTGAGACTAGTTGGCAACTGGTCTAAGCAGCTAGTCCCAAAGCACAGAGGGTAAGGAAGCCGGATTTGGGTTAGGGAGTGAGGGTGGGTAGGGGACGAGGGGGATTGTCCTCTTAGCACCCACAGACTGACTGTGATGAGTCCCTCGAGGAACTCAGGAGGAGGGTGCTAGGGGACAGAGGGCAGCAGGGTGGGGGGCGGCCAGGTGGGTAGTGGGTGGAGTCAGAGCTGTCATATAGAGAAATGCGCCTGGTCACCAAAACCCGTGCTGGGGCTTCTGAGCACAAAGACACAGGGACGGTGCCACTCCCTCCTGAGATGCGACTGTGGCTTTGGAAACATAGTGAGATAAATACACACACAGGTCTTAGACCTTCGCAGATCAGCAGCTAGAGAGGTGGGTGGGTAGAAGGAAAGAGAGTTTTTCAAGGGAAAAAAAAAACCCACAAAAAAACAAGAAAACAAACACACAAAAAAAACCTAAGCCAGCACTTTCATTCCCCGGGGTTGAGAAACGTGGGCTGCAATGGTTTTGCTGTCGCCGGGGCTGTGCCTGAACCATGCGGGGCAGGGAGGTGGGTTGTGCGTACCCACCCAGCACGGCCCCACACAGGTCCTCAGATGAGAGTTTTCCACTAAAAATAACCCGAGCATTCTGGTAACAAGAGTTGTCCTTCAACGTAGGCCTTGACTCATTCCTCCCATAGAGGAGAACACGGAGTCAGCAACAGAGATTAGAACTCACGTCTAGGTAGACCTTGAGTGCCCTGCTCCTCTCCCCTCTCTCCTCCCAAAATATTTTCCCTTTGGGTCTCTCACTGTGACAGATGTGTCCCTTTGGTTTTGTCGCCTCAGGAGTTCTCTACACAAATGCAAGAATTCCTGGGAGGGGCAGGGAACAGTCCCACCTGGGACCCCCGGCTCCTTTGGACGGTGTGGGAGGGGCCTAAAGGGGTGAGCGAAGGAGCGGGCCAGGGACAGAGATTATCGCTCCCACTTTACAGATGAGGAAACTGAGAGTTAGAGGAGGAAAGAAAGCAATTAGCAGTCTGAGATGGGGGACGGCCAAACCCCACTTCTTCATCTGGAGTTGTGTATTTTCTTCAGCGTCCATTCAAGGGCAACTGCAAACTCTTTGTCGCAGAGCAAGCAATCACTCATTGCCTTCCCCATGCTTACTCCCGCAGCCCCAGACACGCAGGCAGCACGGGGTCTCTCCAGCTTCACTCGTTTCAAGAGGGCCTGTAAGCCGGACAGAACTGCGGCTGTGTGCCTGTCCTGATCATTAACTGCGCCGGTTGGGAATCTCTCTCTCTCTGTTTCTGGAATTTGAACTGGGACCCTGAGCTGGTGTCACTCAGAGGTTCAGCAGACTCAGGAGTGAGCGGGCCATTGCAGAGCCACACCCCAAGGTGCTGCGTAAGGAGAAGCTCAGGAAGTCAGACAGGCGGGGGAGCCGGGAGCGCAGGCACAAGAGAGCCCGTGGGAAGGAGAGGTCCCCAGGAGGAGTGGCCAGAGCTGCCTGATCCTGGACAAGCCCCACGCCTAGAGCAGGGACCCTTAAAGTCTGCCGGGTGGGGTTTCAGGGTTGCAGGGGAGCAGCGTCTGCTGGGGTGTATTTCCCGCTTTTCTGCTCTCCCACTGGGTGTGCCTACTGCCGTTCTCTCGCCCTGGTTGTACTAGTGAATATTGAATTTTAGCGGGAAGCAGATGATTGGAACTCTTAGGTTGTAGGTCTCTGGATCAAGAGGTGCCACATCTATGTGTGAAACAGGGATTGCTGCACCTCGCTACTCAGTGGAGACCCCGACATTCCACCCTGAGATCCTGCACCTGAGAGTGACGCTGTGCACAGCGGTCGGAGGGTGCTTGGGGCTGCACTCCTGGGGAGGGATGAGTGTATTTGCTTGCAGGAGGGAGAATGCGCCGAGCGCTGGGAGACGTGAAGGGCGGGGGTCAGTGATCATGAACGTGCCCTCCCAGGACCCCCAGCTCCCCGATTTTCAGGCACCTGGTGGCGTCCATTGCACACCCTGCCCCTTTTGCTCGGGTGGGGCCATGTGGTAGATCTGGCCGACGAGTTGTGAGTGGAAGGCTTAACAGTCCACGTGAGGCCCTCAGCCTCTTGCCTTTGGTCACCGTAGCTGCCAGCCTTCCAGACAGTGGTGGCGGCTTCCTCAGCTGGATCCTGGAGAGAGGAAACACGGAGCAACGCTGCCAGACCATGCGTGGTGGACACGGAGCCTGCCCAGTGAAAGCAGCCTCACTTGTTGTGAGCCAAGTCGCTTTGGGGATTGCCTGTTACTGTGACGGACCTTGTGTGTTCTGATCTGTAGCATCACAGTTTTCCTGGGTCCTTTTGGAAAGTAGACAGAGGGACTGCTCCTAGCTGGTGACACTCCCCGGGTCTCCCTGCCAGCCCTGGTGCCATCTTCCAGGCTGTGGGACAGGAGTGCCAGACAGCAGAGGGCACCAGAGGCCTGTCTCTGCGTTCCCCACCTTGGTGCTGCTGCCAGGGTTGCTGGCGGGGTAGGAGGGTGGCATGTGGGCCTTCAGCAGGGGGAGAGCTCAGGGCCTGCTCCTCTTTTATGTCCCTGTCTCGGTGGACAAGTGGTTGTAAGATGCAGGCTCACCCCTCAGTAGGCTTCAGAGAACAGCTGGGCCTAGCAGCCCTGGGGACCGACCATGGCTTCTGGCGAGTAGGCTTCCTCCAGCCCTTTCTCTCTCGGCCTGGCCCTGCCTCCGCCTGTCATCTGCCAGGCCCAGAGCGGGGCTGAGAGAGGAAGCCAGGAGCCAGCACAGGGCACATGGCACAGCCAGCCCAACCCTGCACAGAGCAGTGTGGTTTCAGGCTGTCCCCTGAGGCTGCTTGTCTACACTTCAAATTCCATTATTATGCTTTTGCTCCCTTAGCACCTTGCTTTCATTTCTTTTAAAATGCAGCCTCTGTTTTGGGGGTGCAAGGGAAGGGGTGGAGGTTAGAGAGGGCAAGACTAACAGCAGCTGTTTCCAGGATTTGAGCGCTTCATCAGTACAAAGAGCTTTTCCCGGGAGTCTGGCGGCCGTGTGATTTGCGCTAAGTCCCTTTCCCTCCTTGGGCCTCAGTTTCCTCCTCTGCAAAATGAGTTTGGGACTGCCGAGCTCTGAGCCGCTTCCAGTTTTTGTAACCTAAGACCCAGGTTTTGCTGGTCAGGAAGGAGGAGACAGCCTGGCCCTGGGGGAGGGAGGGGAGGAGCAGGAGGGGGCTGCCACTGGGGTTCCCGGCTGCACTGTGACACTTTGCCAGGAGTGGTTGGAGTCCCTGCACCTGCTTGCTTTTCTTTAGTGTTGGCGTGTGTTTCCGTATTTACATTTCTCCGGATCACATAAAGACCAAGGTCAGGTTAAGTCCATTACTCCTAACCCTAGTTGGCCCGAAGTCAAACAGAAGAGGTTGCTAATGGCACCTGCGTCTCCCACCCTCCCTCCCTGCCTTCTCTGGGTGTTCCTGGCTCTGGCCCCTTCCTGCCTGAGCAGGAGCCCTAGTCAGGCCTGTCCCCAGACAGCGGGTGGCATCTGGCTGTGCAGTGGGCGGGGGTGCTTCTTTCTGCTGGGAATGCCTCTGCTGATCCTGCCCCTCAGCTTGGCCAGCACTCAGGTTCCCTGGCAGAAGGGCAGCACCAAGGTCTTCCCTGCAAGAGCCCCAGGCGTTTCGGGTGGTGCCTTCCGGATGGATAAGGAGTTTGGCTGGATAAGCAAAGCATCTCCTTCAGTCCTTTACCCTCCGTCCTTCTCAGACCCCAGAAGACAGGGTTGTAGCACAGCGGGAGGCCACTGCCTGAACTTCCCGGCTCTCCCCAGTGTGTCTGTCCCTCTGAGCTCTAGAGGCCATCAGGGCGCTGCAGAGATCACTGCAGGCCACCCTGGCCTGTGGGAGGTCTTGGGAGGCTGGTCTCTCTCCAGCTGGTTACAAGCCTCTGGGGCCTGGCAGAGGGTCTGGGCGTTTCCCTCCTGACTTGTGCTGTCCTGTCTGGTCCCTGGCGGGCGCTTTCTATTCCATCAAGTCCACCTCCCTGGACTACTCATTCATTCAGTCGGTCACTGGGGCCGGCCGTGGGCATGAGGGCACCAGGCCTAGACTTACAGAGACAAAGGGGCCGAGCGGGTCCCTTCGGGGCTCTGGGTGTAGTGGGGGGAGAGGCTTGCACGTGCAGCTGCCAGTTCAGGGTGGCGACTGCCGTGACAATGTGGCACTGGCTGTCATGGGGGCATCGCTGGGAGGGCCTTGGGGGCCAGGCGAGAGCAGCCGGGCTCCAGCCCGTAGGGGGTGTGCAGGCCAGCGAGGTTGCTGCGCTAGTTCAGGAAAGAGGAGGACGTAGAGGAGCAGCTGTGAGGGGCCCTGGTGGGGGAAGTGGTCGGAGGGGGAGGGGGGGCCGACTCATGGGCCCCTGCGCAGGGGGCTGGCGGCTCGGGGCCACCCGCTGCCTACCATGGTGTGCAGAGGTGGCGGTGGTGGGGTGTGGGGCGTGGGTATGTATTCAGTCCGTGCTGAGTTTTGGTGCCCCTGGCCTCTCAGGGGAGGATGTCAGCAAGCATTTGGTGTGGAGTTTGGCAGGAGCTGTCTCCTGGGGGGTTGACTTGGGCGCCATCCGCATTTGGGTAGCATTGGAATCTCTGTGGTGCAGATGCCACGACTGAAGGGCAGTGACGAGGGTGAGACAAGCAGGCCTAAGTGGAACTGTGGGTGCGGGGCAGGGAGCGGGCACTGGGGCAGGGTGGGGGGTGGTGGAGGCCGGGAGAGTGCTGTGACGAAAGGGCCGGGAGCAGGGAGCTCTGGAAGACCCTGTGACCCCTGCAGACGGCAATGACAGGAGAGGCAGGACAGGCAGGACAGGCAGGACAGGCAGGCTGCCCCTCTACTCCCAGCCGCGCGGCTCTGAGCTCGGAGTCGGGGCTCAGGATCACTGCAGTAAAATTTTTTGTTGAATGAACGGCTGTGGGGTCAAAGAAGAGATGTTTTTGTCTTTAGGATTGGTGGGACTCGAGACTCAAGCCTCTCACCTCTTCCACCTCCCGCC
This sequence comes from Eulemur rufifrons, assembly GCF_041146395.1. Taxonomy (NCBI): domain Eukaryota; kingdom Metazoa; phylum Chordata; class Mammalia; order Primates; family Lemuridae; genus Eulemur; species Eulemur rufifrons. The sequence goes on along the minus strand of NC_090984.1, from coordinate 26,538,686 downwards.
CCCAGAGCGAATCAGAATCAGAATCAGAAAGGTAATGGACGGGAGTTTGCAGTTCCTGTCCAGATCTGCACGTTACGATCTAACCTGGGGAAAGCGACGAGGCCTGTTTGGAAAGGCAGGGATGCTCCCTGGCGGGGGGTGAGAACTCCTTTCCTCTGGGGGCTTTCCCGGTGGTGAGCAGGGCATTCAGGGGGCTCTGCCTCCCCGAGTTCTGGGGTAAACTCCTCTCTTTGGGAGATCGGGCAGCTGCAGGTCCTAGCTCGTCGGCGGCCGCTGCAGGGAAGGAGGACTGAAGTAGGAGCCCTGGGCGAGGATCCTGTTCCCAGCTCTGCTGTTGTCTTGTACGAGACAGTCATCTCCCTGGGCCTCAGTTTCCCCATCTGTAAAGCAGGGATTCCCATACTACCTTCAGAGGGGGATCCCAAGCATAAGATGGGATAACGGATGCAAAGGTGACGTGAAAAGTAAAACGTGTTTTACATCTGCCAGTTTTCTTCATTCGACTTCACTCATTTCTTCGTGCCTGCATTAATTCAACCAAAAATGATGAAGCGCCCGCTAGATGCTATGATGACAGAATGCTAAGTGTTCAGGACAGAACGACTGGGCAGACTTTGTGACAAGAGCCTGCCTTTGACTGTTTGACCCCTGCACTCACTATATGTGGGGGGAACAGCGGGCATCCGTGCCCCTGGCTGGGGTGCGCGGCAGTCAACGGACTCCGTTGCTCGGGGTTCTGTGATGCCGGAAGTCGCCCCCTCTCTCCATTCCCATAGGGGAGAGTTTATAGTGAGTAGGGTCAAGGGTTCTCTTCTACTTTGTCATCTTGATTCCAGAGGCTGCCTCACCTGTTATCTGGCAGTGGTGGCATATCTGCCATCGTTACGGGCAAAGGCCACTGTCCCGAGACGTGCGTGTGAGAGGATCACAGGGCAGCTGCAGCAGATTGTCATCAGGAACAGCTCCCGAGTAGGAAGGATTCGGATTCAGCTCAGGTGGATGCACTTGGACAGGTGCTTAGCCTCCCTGAGACTCACTTCCCCATTTGTACCGTGGGACTCTTAATACCTGCCCCGTGTGCCTCTTGGAGATACAGTGGAGTCGCGAGAGAACTTCCTCCCCTCCTCTTCCAGTGTTGTCAGTGCATCCTCCTTGACCTCGCCAGGCAGTTGTTGGACTCAGGTGTATCAGATCTAGCAGGTACAGTGACTGCTGTATTAGGTGCCAGGATTTGGTGATGTAAAACTGCGTCTAATTGTTCATAAAATAGATCAGCTCTGGCGTGGAGGGGAGTGTGGGGAAGACAGGAGGCTGCTTAAACCCTGCTGCAGGCTGGCATCTCTGGTTGCTCATCGCCCCTCCCTGAAGGCCCTGGGAGTTTATTTAGCCTGTTGCAATTTCCTCGTTAACTCCTCCACACAGCACACCACCACCCTCCTCACCGTTTCTGAAGACGAAGGCTCCAGCCCTTTGCATAGTGGGGCCTTTATCACTGGTCAGAGAAGGTGAGCACACCAGGCAGCAGCAGTAAGCACAGAGACGGGGAACTTCAGAAATCCACAACCCCCTGACACCTCGGGTCCTGACATGCGGAGGCCCCACTGGACCCATTCTTTCTGAGTCAGGCTGGGTGAAGAGGACAGGAGCTAGTGGTTCTGACCTGCTCTGTCATTGCACTAGCAGTTTCAGGGGACTTCTGGAGTCATCGACCACTCGCTCGACCCCCTGCCCACCCCAGCACCAGCCTCCTCCTTGAAGTGTGTCCCTAGCATATCCTTACGTGGGTCTAAATGCCTGCTGGTGGTCTGTCCCAGGAAGGATTGGCCAATTTCTTGCCATAACTTTATGCTATTACATCTCACGGAGGTCGTAACCCAAAAGCTCCTGTGTCTTAGGGCCATGAAGCATCAGAGCGGGAGGAAGCCTTAAAGAGTGTGTGGTCTGTCTGAGAAAAACAAGTGGGTAAACGTTGTCTAGATCACACTCCCTCAAACAGGAATGGCTTGTCAGTGGTCCCACCAGCCCTCCGGGCCACGGGGAATCTGGAGGCCACGGTGGCATGGTTCAAAGTGCAGGGCCCCACACAGGGGTATGGCGCCCATGGCAGGCATCGTGCAGATGTTCCGATTTGGGTGGCCTGGCAGAAGATTGAGGGGGTGCAGGGGATGGTTGGGTCTTCCAGACTAAGCTTTGAGGTTTAACTCCTTACAAATGACTTCAAAGTCCAGTATGTGCCTCCATTTGTAAACTGGCTGAATTGTTGGTGCTCAAGGCCTGTAGGAGGGAAGGAGATTCGGCCTGGGAAGGTCCTGTCCGTTGCTCAGTGTCTCCTCTCAGTGTGGGCAGCCATCCTCCATGGCCTTCAGATGCCCAAACTCATGAAGTGACGACCAGGAAAGCCACCTGCTGGGGCTGGGGGTGGCAGTGAGGAGGAGGGGGTCATGGGGTATAAGAAAATGATGATTTTAAGCCAGAAAATACAAGTTTGAGCTAACTTAAAGTTTTCAGGTATATTTTATTTTACCATATGGGATAAGGTATGTGTTGTGCTATGTCTTAGTCCATTTTTTTGCTGCTATAACAGAATACCAGAGACTGGGTAATTTATAAAGAAAAGAAATTTATTTCTCACAGTTCTTGAAGCTGGAACATCCAAGGTCAAGGGCTGGCATCTGGCGAGGCCCTTCTTGCTGCATCATCTCGTGGCGGAAGGCAGAAGGGTGAGAGAGCTGAACTTGCTTTTGTAACAACCTACTCTTGCAATAATTAACCCACTCCTGTGATAATGACATTAATCTGCCCGCGACCTAATCACCTCTTAATGGTCCCACCGCTTAATGCTATCACAATGGCAGTTAAATTTCAACATGAGTTTTGGAGAGGCATACAAATCATAGCATACGAGTAAATTTAGTATTAGTAACTTTAGGGACTCACAACGTCCTTGGGACATATTCTTTGGAAATGTTATAGAGAGCTGAATGCAATATCCCTTAGTAAAAGCAGTTATGTAATAGGAGCAATAGAAAACATTGTATATTAATAATAATGAATAATATCACTAGTATATACTAAATATATTATAGCACTTTCATACTGTAGAATGTAGTGCAGTTGTTTAAAAAAGTAAGTGATGGTTTAATAATGAAAAAAGCAAGACGCAGAGAAGAATATGTTAATGTGAATCCATTTAAGTAAGTCTTTTAAAAGCTTATGTGTATATATTCCGAGAGAAGCTACATAGGAACCTGTTAATGAGGGTTCCCGCAGAATCTGCACATCAACTTTGAGCCTTGGTTTCCTCATCTGCACAGTAAGTTTTATAATCCCCTATTTTAGGATGTTAATGAAGCTCTAAAGGCCCCCCCGCCCCGAGGCAATAGCCTTTTGCCACTGTGGAGCCCAATAGTAACAGGAGTTACTGGTGTTGCTTGAGGCCTCAGGCAAGTCTTGGCCTGCTGCTCTCTACTTGTATGATGGAAGGTGAGTTCTCTCTTGCTTCTGAGCCTCAGTTTTTTTTGCACAAATCCTTAAATATAAAGACCCTAACAAAGGCCCTGCAATAGAGCATGTGTTTGCTCCCCTTCTCTGGAGCCGCTGAACTTACATTGTAGGACTTCCTGACAGCCCACTGTGGACCTAGCGGGCACTATGCACACTGCTGGGACTCTGTCCTGGCTGGCAGGGGCAGAGGCCTGCTCCTGGGAGTGTTCCCACCCACCAGGCTCCTCACGCCCTACTGGCTGGTGGCTAGCCTTCCGGGAGCAGGCCCAGACACCCAAAATCAATTTGCTAAAAGCCAATTTGCCAAATGATCAATTTGCTGAATGACTAATTTGCCATAGGACTAAGGATTTCTATTTTAAATTTCAGTTTCCCTGCAGCTTTGCACAGAGGTTCTGGCTGCAGAATTCTGCACCAGTGTCAAAGTTCAGAGGCTAAGCCTGGCTCCAGCACTTAATATTTTATATTGAAAGCACAGGCTTGCCCCACCCTCAACCTCTGCCCCAATCTGCCTCTGCTCTGCTTTCTAGGTGAGTTTTCCCTTCAAATGCAGTTTCTTCTTCTCCACTTTTTTTTTTTTTTTTTGCAAACTTGGCTCTATATCTGCCTGTGGACATCAGCAATGACAGTAGACCCTTGCTGGAGTGGAGGCACAAACTCTTTCCCTGAGGGGACTTAAGACCTTGCACTGGAGTAATTAGAGGAATGAAAGAGGGGACATTTCTTGCACACCTGGGTGTGTGATCTAGGACTTATACCTACATTATTAGTATCATTTATCATTTTAATTGAAGTTGTAATAGGCATTGAAATAGTGAGCATTTCTAGGTGAAGAGATCTAATCTTTTATTTATTTATAGATACCTATTAAATTTTAGACTCTGAAGCCTAGTTTAGAACCTTCTTATTGCCAGCACATAGATCTATAAAATTTGTAATCACCCCAAACCAGCAGCTTAAGATCTTAAGTTATGGAAAAAAAAATCAGCCATTTCAACTCTTGATTTTCCCGTATTTGTTATTTATCTCTCTCTCTATCTACCTATACCTATACCTATCTGCCAGCAGGCAATTCAAAACAGCACATTAATTCTAAATGTTTTCATGTGCTTTGGAATGTGCGGTCCTTCTGTATTGCTAGATTGTCCTTCTTAGCCGTCTTCACTTACACCTGCACCTATGTGTGTACTTGTACCTGCTGGAGGTTAGTTACTCTTTCCTTGGGACACCGTGATGTCTTGAACACTGTGCAGGTGACCTCTGGGCAAGTTCATTAATTTCCCTGAGCCTTTTTTTTTTTTTTTTTTTCTTTTGAGACAGAGTCTCACTCTGTTGCCTGGGCTAGAGTGCTGTGGCGTCAGCCTAGCTCACAGCAACCTCAAACTCCTGGGCTCAAGCGATCCTCCTGCCTCAGCCTCCTGGGTAGCTGGAACTATAGGCACGCACCACCATGCCCGGCTAATTTTTTCTATTTTTAGTTGTTTGGCTAATTTCTTTCTATTTTTAGTAGAGATGGGGTCTCACTCTTGCTCAGGCTGGTCTCAAACTCCTGAGCTCAAGCGATCCTCCTGCCTCAGCCTCCCAGAATGCTAGGATTACAGGCGTGAGCCACCGTGCCCAGCCTCCCTGAGTCTTAATGTGTCTTCATCTGCAAAATGGGGCTAAAGATCCCACCCGCTGGGTCTTCCTTGAGTGTGAAAAGAGATAATGGTGGGAGAATGCCATAATCACTGATGGAGTTGTGCAGATGTGGGATGTGAAGCTGGCTTGAATTCCGGATTGGAGGAATAAGTCCAGAAGAGTGTTGTTCTTAAGAAGAGAGATGGGAGATGGGGTAGGCCAGGAAAATAAATTGCCAAGGCCAAGTTGAAAAGCAGAGAGTTCCTTTGCAGAAACACTTCATGGGCTCCCCATCGTCCAGACTAGATTCTTTCTGGCCTGGGAGGCCCTGATGCTGCTCTAAACTCATCACAGTCCTCCTTTTACCTATGACTTTGAGCTCCAACCACATTGACCGTCCCCAGATTTCTGGAATGTTCCATGGTCCTCCCCACCTCAGGACCTTTGCACAGGCTGTTTCCACTTTTCCATCTCCCTGCTGAAGACCATCTCTAGGCCTCAGCTGAAATATTGCTTTTTCTGTGAGCTTTCTGTAACCCTCTGAGAGGTAAGCCCTCCGACAAGTGTTCCATCCTAGCACCCAGCACGTATTCTTCACAGCATCAATTATAATAGCAGTTAATTAATTTGTTTTGTAATTAGTTAATGTCTGCCCTTTTGACTGTTCTGCAAACACTTGGAAGTCAGAGGCTGTGTCTGTCTTGTTCACTGCTGTGTGCCAGCGTTTAGCACTGTGCCTGGCACCTAGCAGCACTCGGGAAACACTTTTTGAATGAATTGCAGCATTGGCTGCAATCTATCTGGGGGCATCAGGGTAAGGGATGATGAGTGTCTGCCAGACACCCCTCTCTGACTTCCTCATTCTGGCCCTCCCCAGTCAAGCTTGGTTTGGTTTTCCCCTTGTTGGTCCATCCCCTAGTTCAGAACTTTGCCTGTGCTCCGGAGCAGTCAATCAGTCAGTCAGCAAACATTCTATGAGGTGGAACAGCAAGCAGCCTGGGTGGCACTGGATGTAAGGTCTGCATGCTCTCTGAGCGGGAAAACAGCGCTGGAGCTGGGGTCATTGTCGGGCTATGCGGTGGGGGTACTTTCAGCCCAAGCATATAAAGGTTGAGGGAGACCTGGCCCCTCAGTCAGCAACCCCACGAGGATGCAGCGAGCCCCCTCTGCTGTCAGGGCAGTGGCTGGCTCTGGAGTCGCAGCCTGGACGAGCAATGCATGGAGAGAGCCTGGAGCCAGCCTGGCCCCCTGGCAAGAAGCGTTGCTCAGATCCTGCCAGAACCCGTGGGCAGAGTGGGCGGCAGCTCCCAGGTTGCCCCAGGGGTTAGCTCACGTTCCAGCTGCCTGCCCAGGCGCAGCGGGTGAGGGGAGGTGCCGGCTTGTGTCGGTCGCAGGCCTTGGGGGCTGGCGCAGGGGTGAGATGCTCTAATCCTCTGCCAGGAGCCCACCTCCTCAGCCCTCTCCTGGCCTTGAGCGTCTGCAGAGGGCAGTCGCTGGTTCTGCCCCTGTGTCACTGGAGTCAGTGGACATGCCTTTTTGGTCCTTTTCTCCCAGACCTCTGACCTTACACTCACAGAAACCACGTGGATACTGTATGGGAATTAGCTGTGCTCCCCTCCCCACTTATTAAAAACATTTTATGGAACCATTGAACATCGGAGCTGCAGGGAAGCTATTCAACCCAATCTTTGCAAGAGAAGAAGGCTAAGACCCCAGGAGGTGAACCAAAACCCTGTGACCCACTTCACTGATGCATGTCTGTGGTTTAGGATGTTGGACACTCGCTAATGCCTTCGGTGGTCATTGGGTACTACAGTTAGTGGGGTCAGTGGACAAGCAACTGAAAGCCGGTCCCCATGGGAATGAGAAGCAGGATGGAACCAGAGGAGGGAAAGCACTGGGCCAAGAATCAGGAAGGCACAGCACTCTTCCTCTCTTTTCACACACTGGCTTGGAGCCTCCCGTGAGTGGCCTGTTCTTTGGGGTCTCAGTTTCCTCATCTGTTGAATGGAATAATAATCTTGTCCCTAGACTGCTACTCACCAGAAAGGTTGAGAAGGGTTTATAATAAGATAGAGGTTGGGATGTCTTATGGGCTGAATGCTTGTGTTCCCCAAAATTCATATGTTGAAACCGCAACCCCCAGTGTGACTGTATTTGGAGATGGGGTCTCTAAGGAAATAATTAAGGTTAAATGAGGTCATAAGGGTGGGGCCCTCATCTGATAAGACTGGTGCCTTTGTAAGTAGAGACTCCAGAAATCTCTCTGTGTCTGTTTCCATGTGAGCTTGCACCGAGGCAAGGCCGTGTGAGAAGGCAGCTGTCTGCAGGCCAGGGAGAGAGCCCTCACCAGAAACTAAATTGGTTGGAACCTTGATCGTGGACTCCCAGCCTCCAGAATGGTGAGCAAATAGATTTCTGTTGCTTAAGCCACCCAGTCTATGGTATTTTGTTGTGGCATTCCCAGCAGACATAAATAGAGTGCCTGATTTCTGATGCCGTCCTGTAATGCTAGGGGTGTCTGTCTTGGAGCCTGGGCTGGGAGTGACAAGAGGCCCCTCCCAGGTCAGAGTGGGGGAGGCGGCAGTGTGGGAGAGGTCATGCCCTGGCCAAGGGGAGGGGAGGAAACATCTCTACAACACCGGCTTCTCCTGGGCCCCTCTCTCCTGGGCGGCCTGTCCCCAGCCTCCCTGGGCCAGGCTGACTGTTTGGGGACCCATCTCTCACTCCAAGTAACAAGGATCCCATGCCCTGAACGCCCATCTTCACCCCTAGATTTCTGTTTGAAAAAGCCTATTGGGCAGAAATACGCTGAGTTGTGCTTTCATAAGAAAAATCTAATATTTTCGCTAACATTTGGTGAGGGAGCCACTGAATGTGTCCCAGAACTTTGGGAGCCCCGTGCCTTTGCCCCTCACTAAAAGAGAACATGGTTTTGTCCCAGGCCCCATCTCCAGCCTCTGCCCCCCAGTTGTCAGGAGTACAGAGCTCCAGCCTAGCTGAGACCCCTCCATGCTGTGGCAGGCAGCACCCTCTGCCCTGGCTCCGCCAGCCCTCCCTCTTACTCTTCTGGGCTCCGTCTTCCCTAGAGCACAGGAATGTGGCACCAAGACCTGTGTGTGGCCCATCTTCCCACAGTCCACAGTCGACTTTCCCTTCCTTCTGTCTTCCCAGCCCCTGCACTGAGAGCCTAGCGAGCCAATCCGTGGAGAAGCAGTGGGCGTGGAACAGTCCAGGAGGCCTTCCTGGAGAAGGAGATTCTCAGGCTGGGCTTTAAAGGATGGATGGGGTTTGGCGAAGCACAGAGAGGGAAGGATAAGCTTCAGGAGTCAGAGCTTAAGGATAGGTATGGGGAACCCAGCTTAAGACGGTGGCGCAGTGTGGGGTCAGCTGGCGGGGAGGGCGTGTGTGTGGACTGGGAGGGAGACCGGCTACGAGAAGGCGGGGAAGCCAAAGCCCAGACGTTTTCTTTGACTCCGAACCCAGTGGTCCCCGGCTGCGGTCGTTGCAGCTAAATAAAGCAGTCACTGTGATTTTGAAACCACAGTGGGCTTGTTCCACTGTGATGGCAACTAATTATGGATTGTAATTTGTCTAAACACAGGGAGGTGTTTTGACCTGAATAGTAATAATGCGACAGGCCTCCTTTGGTGTCTTCCCGCAGCTGGGCCGCTCGCCACGGGCACGTCCGCACACCCCGCCCTGCTCCAGATGCCCGGCGAGGACAAACGGTGGCGGGGGCGCGTCCACCCCGGCACAGGGAACCGTCTCGGGATCTTCGAGAGGCAGGCCGCCCTGTGGGCTGAGCCGCGGAGGGACCTGGGTCGTGTCCTTGTCTGGACACTGGGACCGCGGCACCTCCCCAGCAGGCTGTCGTGGAGCTGAAACAGGACGCCGTGGGGACAGTGGCTGCACAGGGCAGACGCTGGATGCGTGGGAGCCGCGACCACAGTCAGCAGCACAGCGAAGGGGACCTCGCTTTACAGAGGAGGCAACCAGCCCGGGGGTGGGGGGGGAGGCTGACCGAAGCCCGCAGTCACAGGCAGAGGTTTGGGGCTTTCCAAGGACTCTCGCCAGCACCGCCTCACCCAGTGGTCACGGCCACCTGGAGTCACCATGTGGACAAGTTATGCACCTCCCCAGCCCAGCTTCCTGGTTTGTGGGAGGGGGATGGCGAGCGCTGAGCTGACGGAGCGGTCGCCAGGCCTGAGCGAGACAGTCAAGGCAGAGCCGAGCAGCGCCTGGCACTGGCACGTGGAACGCGCTCGGCGAGTGGTGGCCGCCCCCTGCCCCGCTTCCGCCACCGCTTCCGCCACCGCCCGTCGGGCTCCACTACGTGGCGCTACCAAGAGTCAGGACCAAGTGGAGCCTTCCGGGGTGGCTGCAGCCACTATCTCTGCCCTGCAGGGAGATCAGCCCAGATGTGAACTCTGACCCCTCCGCGGGGGCTCGGTTTCCACGCCCGATCAGTTCTCTCCTTACAGCTCTCAGGCAGTTTGCGTTTCCTTTGTCCAACTCGTCCCTAAGCCCTGGGAGAATGGGGCTATGGCGTAAAGTGCTGTGCCCTCTCCCTGCCCCGAACAGCCTAGCAGAGGCCCTAATAAATATTTCATAGGGTCTGAGTGCAGAGCGCTCACGTTACAGCGACATGATGCTCCTGCAGAGCCGGGACCGACAGCCAGGTCTGCTGACCCCACTCCGCAGCTCTCCCTGCCGCCCTGTTGAGGTCAGAGCTGGCTTCGGCCTGGAATTCCTCCCCGACCCCTTGGCTTATCTGGATCCCACAGCATCCTTCAGACCTCAGCTTAAATGTTACAGCCTGGACCCCGACCTTGACCTGCTTAAATCCCCTGGGTTTTGCTCTCACAGCATCATCTGGGGAAGACACGGCTGGTTCCTTCCTGACCTCCATGAGTACCTTCTTCTTTTATAACAAATCCCGATTCAATGGGGAAGCAATATGTATAGTTAAAAGACCATATTTCACAGCCTTCCTGGTAGCTAGGAAGTTTCTGGGCAAGACTGCCAGGAAATGGAGGAGTTGACTTATTTTTTTTTCCCCCTTTGCATTTTGCTCTTTGACCCTTTCCTTCATCTTGCTTGGAACACAAATGTGATGGCTGGAGCTCCAGCACCTATTTTGGGCCTGTGGGTTAAGGTTGTTAGAGCAGAAGCACAGCAAAAGCCTGGGCTCCCGAGGACTTTATGGGAGCCATCGTGTCAGCCCTGAGCTGCCCATTTCTGAACTTGTTTTATGTAGGAGATAAAGCCTTCATTTGTTTTCATCACTGTCGTTGAATTTCTATTACTGGCTGCCAAACCCTGTCCCAGCCCATAGGGAATTCCTTGTAGCTTTTATCATAGTTTATGATGATTATGTGTAAAATCATGTAATGCCTCCATCAGTAGCTTTGTGCTCAGTGAGGGCAGGGACCCATCTGCCTTGTTTACTGCTATATCCCCAGCAACCAAAACAGTGCCTGGAACTGTTGTGCTCGTAGCATGTGCTTAGGAAATCTTTTTGAGTGAATGCATGGGTGGATACATTCCAGTGAGTACTTGGTGTCTAGCAGGGGTCCTGAGGATCATTTGAGGAAAGAGTGGCTCTGACAGTGGCCTTTGTAATGACTGTGACGGGCTGCCCAGGCTGCTAGGAACTACCTTTCCTTTCCCAGTAGGTTGGCTCCTCAATGTGATCATTTAAAAATAGAATTTTTATGTTTTTCCAATTTGAAAGTCTCTTTCAGGGGACTCTCCTGTAATCTCACTACCTATAATGGCTCCTAAAAAATACACAGGGAGCAAATATAACACAGAGGAAAACCATCTTCTTCTTCTCAGTCTTGGTTCTCTGCAGTTTTCTTTTTTCACATAGGCTTGTGTAAAACTTTGTATTTTTTCCTCCCCCTCAGTATCATGACAGAACTTTCCCATTTATCCGAAGCTGGCCTGAACTATAATTTTGAGTGGATATGCTACAGCCTGTTTTCCAGCAAGGGGAATTACTTGGCCTGTCCCCTCTTTTTGCACTTTTGGTTTGAATGATACCACGATGAACCTCTTTGTGCCCAAAGCTTTTCCTGTGGTTAGGATGATTTCCTTAGGCAGATTCTCCAAGTGGATTTATTTGATCAAGGGAGATAAACATGTTCCAGTGTCATTTTGCAAAACAGGAGTCAATGTAAGACTAAGGGAATCTTAGGGGAAAGAGAGACCCAGTCATTATACTTTCCTCCAGGCTCAGTTTCCCCGGCTACAAACTGACCAGGTCCATCAGATGGCTCCAGGTTCCCTTGAAGTTCTGCCGGTCATTGGCAATGAGGCCTCTGCCATCCATCAGGGCACAAGGTCACATGGTGACCTGGTTGTGTCAGCCCGTGCCTCTAGTCCACCCCGGAGGAGCAGACCCTCACCATGTGGAACTGGGTCATGGAGCCTCCACGCTCCCTTTCTGTGCCTTCCTCACGATAATGGTCTCCCCCACTCCTGGCGAGCTTGTGCTCTGTTAAGAGCCCAGCGCTTACAGAGAGGGAGGAGAGGTGAGTCTGAGGGCCTGTCTCCTGCGAAGGTGAGGATTCGCCTTTGAAAGCAGGGGCAGGAAAAGGGCAATGCTTGACCCAAAGTGACACTGCAGGCCACTGGGGGACCTGAGCACACGTGGTGTGTAGGCTACTCACGTGAATGGCTGGAAATGCCATCTATGCTCTGCAGTAAGGCTCCCAGCTTTCTGCTCCATAAGATCATATTATTGCATTTATTTTCATTTCTGTGCCCCACCAGACTAAGCTCATTGAGGACAGGGATTCCTTCTGATTTGTCTCTGCATCTGGGAGATAGCAGGTGCTCGATACCTATTTTAAGTGAGCCAGGGAAGGGAGATGCCCAGATATGATAGGAAAAATGTGTGGCAAGATAGAGCGGGGGTGGGGGGGGCCAGAGCGCAGATAGGAGAGTGAGAGGGAACATCTGACTGTGGGAGAAGTCCTGGGACACTTTTCTCTGACTCAAGACAACACAAACTAAAGCAACCACCAGTCCCTGTAGCCTGGCCCTTCTTGTGTGTGCAGGTTGCCGGCCCTGATGTGGGCGTATGGGGAATGAGCTCTCAAAGCACTCATGTTGGCAAGGATGGCAGAGCTGTGGGCGAAGGGGAAGCAGGTGCAGAAAGAGGAAGCCAGGGCTCTGATGGCTCCTTTGTTCATCCACAGAACATTAGTTCATTTATTCACTCATTCTTTCCCCCAGTATTACTGAGCATATGCTATGTATTATGTTCTGCGTTAGGTGCTGGATGTTCAAGGATGGAAGCGGCTCCTGCAAAGGCCTTGAGCACTGTGGGGAAACATCAGTACCTGGGGAGGCAGAGTGGGGGATGGGTAGTGGGCATGGGTGGGGCATCCAGGCAGAAGGGCGGGGTGCTGCAGTGGTGGCTGTGCTTGGTGGAAGGCACCTGCCTGGCTCATCAGTGGGCCTTGTGAGCAGCAGTGGGGCTTAACCCTCAGCTCCCTAAGAAGAGGTGGGGAAGTAGGGGAGGAGAAAGTGAGCACTCCATGTGTTGTAACTGGGTAGCACTTTGGGTGGGGGTGGAGGTCATGTGTGGGAAATGTGAACCTGGGAAATATTGCTTACACAAAGAAAAATGGCAGGTAAGATCAAACAGAAAATTACAACCTGATATGCATGCTAGGGTCATGTCTTTGTGAAGATACTACCTGTGGCAGGTATAATGCAAATGTCAAAATGCTACCTGTGGAAGGTAATATGCTAAAAAAAAGAGAGGACTATTGATTGCATTAGGGAAGTTGGTTTATGAGTGATTTATTAGATGGTTTAAAAAGTTTAATATTATGTAGTGATCATGATCTTATCATTATAATGTTAATAGTAATACTAAAATTGACAGGTAGAACAATAATAGAGTTTTGGAGGATGGGAGATGTTTCCTTGAGATGCATTTTCAAATAGTAAAAGAATTCCCCATAAAAGTGGGATGTGATAGATCGCCTCTGGGTCTTCCGTGGCTGGGTCAGGGCAGCTATGAGCTGCCAAGGGAAGCCCTGATGCTACAGGTGGTCCAGATACATTTCCACTTCTTTTGGGGATTAACTGGGGATTATTTGTTTCCCTTAATGGGCAACAATTAGCTAATACCTCTCCACAGTAAGCAAAGTAAAAGCCGGGCCTGTGTTGACACCTCTTTTTGACTGGGTTGTTGGTGCAACTGATGACTTCAACCTATATTAGGGCTTTAGCACAGCAGAACTGCTCCTCTATTGTGACAGGAAAATGGAAAAGTAGGCTTATATTTGCTCTTTGGTCTTCAAAAGTTTTTTTTGTTTTGTTTTGTTTTTTCAACGTATCTTTCCTGGGGTTGGGCCATAGCTTGATGAATGTTTGTTGAATGACTAATTATTGACTGATAGGTTAACAGCCTCCATTGAAGTAGGCTGAGCAAACAAACCATGGAGTGGAACAGTGTGTCTAGGTTACACAGCTTATTCATCTGCGGATCACTGGGGCACTGACAGGACCCTGACAGGAAGCAGTAAAAGTGGAAGACACAGAAATAACAGGGTAGAAAGGAGTCAACTTAGCCCTAAAGGTGGGCAAAAAGAAGGGGTGAGATGCTCGGTGTTGAGCAAGTGCAGTTTAGAACACAGGTGACGTCTTACTAGGTGTCTTGGTCAATGATTGCTTGGTTGCAAAAACCAGAATTATTATAAATTTAGCTCTTGAATTTGTTGGAAAGCTACTCTCATTCAAGCCAAGGGCAGGTGACAACCAGTCCTCGGGAGAGGCTCAAGGTGGAGTTACTGGAAGCTATTAGAGACCCACAGGGCCCCTCGCCTGTGCTCTCTGCCCCGCCTTCTCGGGGGTCTTTTATCTCAGCCTCTCTCAGTCGGTTTGGTTCATTCTTCTCTCCGAAGACTGGCTTTTTCTGCCTTCTCTAGGCCCCCAAATGTTCACTTCAACCTGGACATGATCTCTCAGTTTATGGACGGGACACCAAGACTGTAAATTCAAATTCCTGGAAGAAAGAATCTGATTGGCCAATGGCCAGCCAATGGGATGCCTCCCTCCAGTCACGCCTCCATCTCTGCTCCAGCCCCCGAGCCAGGGAGAGGTGCACGTCCGCGGATAAATGTGGCCGTGGGGACCGTGCCTGTGGGTGGGAGGGCGTTGCTCAGAGAAGGGGCCTTGGCTAATGTGTCTGCTGTGGGGGAAAACTGGAACGACTTGGTTGTTGGATGAAATCTTCAGCCACATGTAGAAAATGCCCACCATGTGTGTTAAAAAATGAATAGCTTCCGGGGCTTGGAGTCCAGGTTGTCAGACGGGCCTACACACTAGCTGATTTCTGGGGAGTTTCCTCCTCGTTTTCCAAGTCTTTGGAGAGAGCAGTTAGTAGAAAATGCTAATGGCCAATTTGAGAAAATGACCATTTTGGTGCTCCCAGGCCACTAGGGTTGGCTAGAGCTAATTTTTAGAATGTCCCCTCGATGATCCTGGCATGGGCTTAATGCTGTTTAATGCTGACCTAGAGACACGCCATGGGCCCAGATCCAACTGTACAGCCAGGCTGACATTTGCTTTCCTGCGGGCAAGGAAAACTGCCCCAATCGCTCCATGTGCGTTTCTCGTCTCTGAACACTCTATGGCAGCAGTCCCCAACCTTTTTGTCACCAGGGACTGGTTTCATGGAAGACAGTTTTTCCACGGACTGAGGGTGGGGGTGTGGGGGGGTGTAGTGGACGGGGAGAGGTGCAGAGCCGAGGCGGTTGACGTGGAGCCTGTTTCCTAACAGGTCACAGACTGGCACCGGGCCGCGGCTGGGGGTTGGGGACTGCAGGTCTATTGCTCATCTAGTCTCATGCAGAGCTGCAGGGTGTGGTTGGGCAGGTTGTACACAACTTTATGGGGTGGCTGACCTCATGACTGTCATAAAATCACTCAGGAGCCTTGATTCTACGCTGGTTTCATTTCTGTACCTCTAGGCTGTCCCTCTGGGTTCTGAGCTCTGGGACACAGAAGACATGGCCCTCCTTTTATGCTGGGGCTCGTGCAGGCCTGGGCACTGGTTTCCCTCCCCTGTCCCCTCCAAGGTGGCTTTCAGGAAGACTCTGCCGTCCATCCTCACACCAAGATGGGAATGGATGTCACTGTAGTCCCTCTCCTGGGCCACCTTTTAGGGCCTATCTTTCACTGTGGCATAGTCAGTGTTGGTTCCTATTAAAGGGACTTCAGCTCAGCTAGCAGGGAGAGTGTTTTTCTGAGGAGTGGGTTGTGCTTGGTTCTGAACTCACACTCGGTGCTGGCTAGTCCCTTACAGCAAAGACAAGCTCCAAGACAGAGGCTGTTGTTTTAGGTCTTGCTCGTTAAAACATGGTGGCTGCATTAGCTTATCCACCGGGCCCTGCCCCTCCTAGCTTCTGGTCCTGATCAGTGCAGTGTGTTGCCCTATTAGGTAGGCCCCTCACCTCCTGGGTGCCTGGCTGAGGGATGGATTTGTCTCTCTCTGCTTAGTCACCGGGAGCCAGTGAGCCCCAGTCCCTGCAGGCCTTTCCCTGCAGAGCCCAGCCGTAGGCTTTGGCTGATAGCCTGGGGCCGCCTCACCACCATTTTTTCACCGGCCCCACCCTAAAGGACAGCCTCCCCAAGTGACCTTTTTCGGTTGCTCCAACTTCCCTGGAGTGTTGATTTAGCTGGAGAGCACGCTCCCTCTCTAGCCTCGGCGTGTTTGCTCAGCGGAGGAGCGGGCATTGGGTCCGCCTGACTCCACGAGCACACAGGTTCCTCTGTCTTTACCGGAGTGTCCCACGGAGGGGGTGCAGCAGGGGCAGGGGGGTCCAAGAAGGGAGGCGCAGCTTCCTGTTCTGCTGCCGGTTATCACAGGCTGTTCTAATGCTGCTCAAACAATATTGAGAATAACCTCGGCTCAATAGCACCAGTGTTAGGCTGCAAAGTCAATATTGGCTGAGCAAACACGGCAAATAAGGAGTTGCTATTTGCGTAGCTATGAGTACTTGTGTGCTCCGGCTGCCTCGACAGGGCCCTTGGAAATGAACTGGAAGGAGGTGGTGTCTGGAGGTGGAGGGGTCTGTGAGTGGGACCAGGCCAGGGTTTCTCACCTTGGCACTGTTAAAGATAATTCTTTGTTGTGGGGACCAGATAATTCTTGTTGTGGGGACATTGTAGGATGTTTGGCAGCAGTCCTGGCCTCTACCCACCAGCTGCCAGCGGCACCCACTCCCCAGTGTTTGGAGACAACCAAATGTCTCTAGGCACTGCTAACTGTCCCCTTGGGGAGAGGGAAGGGCAAAATCTCCCCTGCTGACTGAGGCCCCCTAGGCTAGGTGCTGCCAGGCTGAGAGTGGATGGGCTGCAATGGAGAGAAGGGCTGGAGAGTCCCCCTGTGCCTCTTTGACTGTCCTGCTCTCCAGCTGGGACTCTCCCCAGTCCCTCGTGGGTGCCAAGAAAGCCAGCCTCTTTAAGAAATAGATGCAACGTAAAAGTGCCTCTTCAATAGAAGAGCCTTCTCAAGGCTGGCTGGGCGTCCGTGGCCACCTCCTCACCCTTGCCCTGTCTTGGAACCCACTCCTGCTCTCTGCCCGGAGAGAGAGACGCTATGAGACTCTCAGATCACTTACCTGTGTCTCTCTTGTAGCATTCCTGGAATGCTTTGCTCTGGCCGGTGACCTTCTCGGTCAGACATGCCTATTTATAACAACCTGTCCCTGGCTCTACCTCCTCCCCTTTGCCACCAGGGACTGGCCTGTGCCCTCTGGAATGCTGCGACTAGCCAAGGCTGGGCCCTGTGGGAGGGCGTGTGGTAGGGAGGGGGCCAGGCATGCTGGCAAGAGGGCCTCCCCGGGGGTAGGCTGCACTGGCTTCTCCTTTGAGCACTACAGGTTCACGCCCGGGTTCACCTTCAGTCCTCTGCTGGGAGGGTGACAGAGAAAGTGTTTATACCCTGGTGAGGGCACAGGCTGCCCCAGGGGCTTTCTGTGCCATAACCGCCTGTCCCTGCTGCTAGGCCTTCTGCTTGAGCAGGAGGACTCCCAGAGAGCCTGCGCCCAGTGGCCCCAGCTACCTCCTGACACCTGGAGCCTTCTCCTTCAGGCTGAGCCCCACAATGCCCAGGCTGGGGTGGGTTAGGAATGAAAAGATCGACACCAACAATAAGTGAGCGTTAGACGCTGTTCCCTTCCTGAACGTTGGTCCTTTTTGTTGTGCTGGGAGCAGAAGTGGAGCCTGTCCTGGGGTACCAGTGACATCATGAACATCATACAACTGGCTTTGGTTCCAGAAAGTGGCGTCTTGGAAGGAGGGGAAACTCCGGTGTGCTCAGATGTTGGAAAGGAAGGGCTGTCAGAAGAGAGCTGGGCAGCTTTTGCATGGTTAAGTAGCTGCGGAAAGTTTTTGTTTTTGTTTTTTCATTCTCCAAAGTCACTTCATGCATCACCCCATTTGGCCTCTCCCCGGTCCCCTTCCCTCCTTCCTCACCCCTGTGTCCCTTAGACGGAGTGAGGGGAAGATATTTAAGGAACCTCCTGCACGCACAGCTTCCCAGAGATGCTTGCCCACAGAGTCTCACAGTCCTTCAAACTTTTCTGTAGGGATCTGGCTGGGGCTGCTTGGTGTAATTAGACTTGAGGCCCAAAGATGGAAACACTCCTTATCCAGCCACCCCATTTGTGGGGCCACATGGGGAAAGGAGGCTCCCTCCCCTCCAGGGGTTGCTGCTGCACATGGAGTATCTGGGCTGAGAGCCTCAGGGCAGGGCCCACCCCAGCCAGAGCCACCTGTGGTTGCCTTATCCTGGGCCCCGGCCCCGCCTCCCTGCAGGAGCCTTTCCTCTGTGCTTAGAGGGTGGGCCATGCCGGCTGCGGCCGTGGGGAGAGAAGCCCCAGTGGTGGCGATGGGGACCGGCCAGCCAGTGATTATGACGTAGGCGGCCCTTCTGAGAAATAACATATGTGTGTGATCCTGGTGCACACAGGGGAGGCCACTGCATGGCACAAACATACCCTTTTTCTCCAGCGGCCCAAGCAGGACCACCAGGAAAGTCTTCCCCAGTGCTTCTGAGATTCCCCCAAGTGCCACCTCGTGCTGCAGTCACCACACAGGGCCTGGCCAGTCTCCCTCTCTCGCCCTGTCTTGCCCTGTCCATGCTCTGCGTGCCTAAGCTTGCTGACATGGTCTTCCCTTTGCAGCCATGGCCGTACCCAACCTCAGGCACCCTTGTCTTTGGTGAGGGCCCTTCCTCTGAATGCTCCTGCAGCTTCCGGTGATACGGGAGTCGGATGGGGAATAGGTCCGGTGCAGGGGATGCAGCTGAGCTCTCTGCAGCTTGGTGTCATGTTCTCCACTGGACATCAAGCACTTACAAAGTGTTGCAAAGTGTTTCATGCTAAGAGCTCCTCAACACCCTTATCTTTACTGGGGCTAAAACACAGTCTGAGAGCGGGGCAGGGGGCAGACGCCTTCCCCACATGCTGAGTTCTTGACGTGGCAGACATGTTTCTCCCATCCTCACATCTGTGGCATCCTGCAGGCTGGGACAGGGTAGAAAGCGGGGAAGGGCGCGTGCATTGCTGGTAGCTCTGTGGGGATGAGGTGGCTCTCTCTGTACAGTGACCTTTGCCTGTTTGCTCAGCTCCGTCCTCACGTGGCTGCGGCTGTCCCGTTATGGCCCGAGACTCGGGCTGCCGGCACGCCCCTCGTCACCATCTCCCTGTGCTGGCGTGTGCGCCCCTCTTCCTCTAGGGCTTTGGCACCTGAGTCACAGTCTTCCTCACCTCCCAAAGGCCTGCTCTCATCCCACGGGACTTCTGTGATCTTGTGAATAACCCGTCTGAAAGCCTCTAGACCTTACTCCCTGTACCCGGTTCCCTCTCGTCAAGTCATCCAGGCTTTTGACCTACTTTCTTCCTGTCCTTCAGCCTCCTCCTGTGTTCGCCGGTGCCTCTCATGTAGCCTAGACTGGGTGGGAACCATGCCCTCGTCCCTGGTCCCTGCCTGCCTCCCACTACCCGTGTCTGAGAAACCAGAGGTCAGCCTGCTGTGCTCCTGCCACCAGATTGTCCCCGCTACTCCTGGGATCGCTGCCACATGCAAATTCGAGGAATCCACACTTGCCTGGGTTCTTCCCGATGCCTGGCAGCCCTCTCCCGGGTTGTCAGCCCCATCTCCCACCCCCACCGCCAGTCCAGATTTCCAGTGCCTTCCTCAGTCCCCCATCCCAGCACCCACCACCCTGTGCACCTACGATGTGCCAAGCAAGACATACAGAGCTGAGCAAGTCAGACGTGGGCTCTGTCCTCATGGAGCACAGGCTAAAGTTGGAAAGAGACCTGCAATCATCATCAGTGCTCTTGACTGTGAAGAGGGCAAGGGCACAGGGGGAGTGAAAGCAGCAGGTGGGCCATGCCTTCAGCGGCCAGCCCCTGCCCCATCTGCTCACCAAGGGCACCCACAGCTGCCTGCCTTCCTTCCCCCATTCCCGCTGGGGGAGGGGTCCTTCTGTCCACAGGGTCACCCCTCCTCTGTGCTCTGCGTCTCCCCTGCCCCTGCCAGGGACTTCACAGATTAGCTTCCCTCGAAGACGTTCAATCTCTTCTCCGTTGTCTCAGTCTCTCCCACCTTATTGTTGCTAGTAATGTTAACCGTTTGCTGGACTTAATGCAGGTCAGTCCCATTGACAAGATTCCTCCCAAAGATCCAGCCATGGAATGGCCATGGGTGGGGAGGGCGTGTAGAATGGCAGAGAAATGCGAGGCAGGGCAGGGGAGGAGACGGGGCGCTTTCCGGGAGTTCTCTTGTTTAATGCTCACAATTTCATGGGACAGGTGACGTCACCCTTCTTTGCCTTTGCGGGGTGCAGTAACTCCCCTAAGGCTGCGGAGCTGCCGTGCCAGCCAGTCAGCAGGAAAACAACCAACTCTATGTGTCCCACGCACAAAGGGTGTTGATTCGGGGAATTAGAGGCTGGCGCAGCTGCTGGGAGGGCTGGAGTCAGGAAGTCATTGCCGAAGGTCCGTGTGCAGGATCCACAGTGGACATGTCTCCAGGGCTCCCCTGGAAGCTGTATGGAACCCCCAGGGGGCTGGAGCTGACTACGTGATGGCAGATGTCAGACCAAGAGACTGCAAACGGCGCATCTGCCCGTCTGTCTGGCCCCAGCTGCCTCCGGAGAAGAATGTCCTCTTCTCTCTTTTGCCTTCCAAGAGTCATGCGGATGTCTCATTGGCAGGATTCAGCCTGGGACCCTATGGATAAGGGGAATCTGGGAACTCCAGGTCCCGGAGACAATGGTAGAGGGTGGGGAGGATGGCAAGGTGACGACGGACAGTCCAGCACAGATGCCACCAGGCAAAGAGGGGCCTGAACCAGATCTGCAGGCTCCAGCTGGCCACCCTGTTTCCCAAGCCACACTGACCCCTGCTGTACCTCCTCCTAAAGGACTCTCGTCTCTCCCGCCCCTGCCTCGCTCCAGAATCGCCTGAAATCCCTTCAGCTGTCAAGGGACCTGGGCCACCATGGGCTGCTGACTGCGGACTAAACCTTCACACACTCTCTTTCCTCTCGAATAAAACTTCCAGCTTTAGGACCAGACCCAAACACTGAGGTTTCCGTCTCCAACCTGTGACTCTGAAGCTCCCTTAGAGGAGACTCCTTTGTTGAAATGTTACACAGCACCCGCTGCTGGCCCCGTGCCGAGCACCCTCTCTGTCTGCCCTGGGCAGGGCGGGTGACACCAGGTTTCCGAGAACGTTGTGCAGAGGAGGGAAAGGACCTTCCCCTCAGCCCAGAAAGCCTTGGCCAGTGGTAGAGGGTTGTGGAGTGAATGTCAAGAAAGAGAACTTTCTCTGCTTCCTCCCACTCTCGCGTGTGGCTTTCACAGTTCAGTGACCAGAATTCTTTGGAAAGAAATGGGGCCTGGAGGTTTAATATCTAGGAACGGAGCTGCATAGAAATTTGTGTGCCTTTGACTCTGATTTTCCGGGGACCTCATCTTTTCCCGGAGCCTTTGGCTGGAGGACAGGGGACTCTGCTGAGAGCAGTGCCCTGGGCTGGGTGGGGCCTTCTTCAGGGGTCCTCAGAGTTCACAGTTTTGTCTTCTTTCCCTAGTTCTGCAAACCCCAGGCCAGTATTCGTGTGAGAGAGACACTGGTTCCTAAATTCTCAGCAAATTGCAAATATTGTGAGCTGTGTTAACACTCTGGGCCAAGACAAATGTAATTTTGGATTATTAAGTCCACATGACAAATGAGTGCTTATTAATTTTTATTTATCTTGAGCGAATTAACAGGGAGTAGCAATGGAGAAAAAAAAAAATGATTGTCTTTCTGCTCCTTTGCAGAGAATAGCTGATTTGGAGAAGGCCCTAAAAAACAGTAGCATAAAATCACAGAATGTTGGAGCTGAGAGAAACCTTTATTTGCTTTAATTCAACAAATATGTATGAAGTAACTCCCAGGTTCTGGGAATTGAAAAGCAAACAAGAAACTGTTCCAGTCCTCAAAGAGCTCTGAGTTTGGTAGGGGCAACGACTGGTGGGGAACCCTGCAACAACAGAAGTTTAATCAAGAAAGAGAGGTTGTATGAGGTTAGGGAATAATTTCATTAACTCTTTGGAGAGAAAAAGAGAGCCAGAGAGGGCTTCCTAGAGGAAGTTATATCTGAGTTGGGTTTTGTTGTATGAGTAGGAGTTTGGCAGGGGAAAATGTTGGAGAAAGCCATGCTTATCAGAAAGAACAAGAATGTGGGCTTATTAAACCATGAGGCGAGTTCAGAAACCCAGCGGTCTGAAGGTGGAAAGCAGAGGGGGATGAGGGGAGAGAGGAGGGCAGAGGCCAAATCCTGAGATCTGAGCTGAGGATAGGTCTGGACTGTTCCTCAGTGGTCAGGAGCCATCCAAGGGCATGAAGCAGGGGAAAGACCACTTTGAGGGACCTATGGAGGGTGCATTGGAGGAGGAAGGCTGGAGGCAGGCCACCTTGTCAGGAGGTTGCAGTGGACGGGGGATGGAAGCCAGGCAGGGACAACGGGAAAGGAGAACGTTTAATGGATTGCTCCAGCTTCCTTTTTGCTGCTATAACAAAGCACCACAAACTTAGTGGCTTAAAACAACGTAATTTTGTTAAAGTTCTGGAAGCCAGAAGAAGTCCACAATCAGTTTCACTGGGCTAAAGTCAAGGTGTCAGCAGGGCTGGTTCCTCCTGGAGGCTCTAGGGTAGGATCTGTTCCCAGATTGCCTTTTCCAGCTTCCAGAGGCCGCCCGCATTCCTTGGCTCGTGGCCCCTTCCTTCCTCTGCAATATGCATTGCTCCGACCTCTGCCTCCACGGTCATGGCACCTTCTGTCTGGCTGCCCCTCCTGCAGTCCTCTTATCAGTGCTGTTGTGAGTCCCCAGGGCCCAGCTGGATAATCTCCTCATTGCAAGATCCTTATCACATTGGCAAATTCTTCTCTGCCATATATATGAGTTGACACTCCCAGGCTCCAGGGATTGGGACGTGGACGTGTTTGGAAGGCCATTACTTAGCCACAGCCTGGATGCAAAGGACTTTGGGAGCTGTAGCCAGTACAGTTTGGCTGCTGCCTGGGGACTGGGGATGTTAATGAGAGAGACAGCCCCTCTGGTTACTGGTTAGGGCAGCAAGTGGCTGCTGGGGCCACCAACTAAGGAAAAGAAGGAGGAAGAGCAGATTTGGGGAGCAGGTGGGGGAGGTGGTAAGGGGTAATGTGCTCGATTTTGAGCACATTGAATTTGAGATGTCCAGTGGCCATCAGATATATGGAATTCAGGGGAGAGGTCTGGGTGAGAGAGAAATATGAGTCACCAAAGTGCACTTGGTAATGGAAACTGGGGACATGGGTCAGGTAACCCCGGGAGAGCACAGACAAGAAGTTCTTGAACTTTACGGCATATCAGAATCGCCTCGGGATAGGGTTGGTAGGTTTAGCAAGAAAAAAAAAAAAAAAAAATACAGAAGGCCCTGTTAAATTTGAATTTCAGGTAAATAACAAATAGTTTTTGGTATAAGTAAGTATTAAGTATCTCATGCTTCTCTAGCCCACTTCTTTTTGTTTATCTGAATTTCAAACTTAACTGGGCACCCTGCATTGTGTCTGGCAGCCCTACCCTGTGAGCTTGTTAAAAGGCACATTCATTCGTGGGCCCCACTCCCTGAGATTCTGGGTTAGTAGGTCCAGGGGGAGGCTTGAGAGTCTGCAATTTAACAAGCTCCCCAGAAGGCTCTCGTGCAGTTGGAGCTGGGAGACCTCTACCAGAGAGTCAGGCAGGGGAGGGCTTAGGAGCAGACCCTGGGAACCGCAGCATCGAAGGGCGAGAAAAGGAAGAAGCCAGTACAGGAGCCCTAGAAGGACCAGATGGAGCAGTAGGAGGGGAGTCTGCCACGGTGGCATCACGGAAGCACTTTGAGGATGAGGGTCAGTGCAGGGACAGGCTGTAAGAGGCCCTTGGTTGACAACGTGGGGCCGGTGGTGACTGGGGCAGATTGGTGGACACCCCACTGCATATACATGTATCAGCATTCTCCTCCAACCTGGGCTGCTCCCAGGACACAGTGGCAGTGCCTGCATCTCTCTGCCTCTCTGTCGAGGGCTTTTCCCCAGCACGGCTTGGCTGCAGGCAGGCACAACCTGGAAATGCAGGAGTGTGAGTGCCCCAGGGCGCCCAGCTGGTGAATCAGTGGCCCTCTGTCCTCTCGGAGAGACTCGGAGGGATTGAGCCTGAGCTGCCTGCAGTGATAACCTGCTCATTAATCACACTCGGTCAGCTTTTCTGCCTTCTCTGTCTCACTCTGCCCCTCCCCCACAACCCTCACTTCCTGGAATCTCCTCGCAATTATTCTACACGCTCAAGGTTTGCATCCAGGGGGACCTAAGCCAGGACCCTGGGGATGGCTGTTTCCATGGAGTCTTAGGGGGGAGCTCAGTGGGCAGCGATGGGCCCCGGGAAGAGCTGTGCAGCAGGGAAGGGTCTTCCGTGAGCCCCTCTGCATGCGCAGCAGGCACCCCTAGTGCTTGTCTCAGGACCCCCGTTCCCTAAGGCCCCTCTGTGGAACTTCTTTCTAGGGTCCTTGCATCCTGGTGGGCCACTGCACTGGAATTCTGCCCTCTGCAAATGTGCTAACATGTGCCCGTGTCTACCCCCTTCTCTTCCTCCATAGGGGACGTTCTTGTGTTTCAATGTGGGCCTTCAGCACCTTAGAGGAGGGAGGAGATTCAGCTTTACTGAGCTTTGCTGTGCACACAGCCCTGCTAACTCATTTACTCTTCAACACACAGGGAGTGACTTTTCCCATCTCTCAGAGGAGGACACCGGGCCTCAGGGGACTTAAGTAACCTGCTAAGGTCACCACACCACTCAGTCA
This sequence comes from Eulemur rufifrons, assembly GCF_041146395.1. Lineage (NCBI taxonomy): Eukaryota > Metazoa > Chordata > Mammalia > Primates > Lemuridae > Eulemur > Eulemur rufifrons. The sequence goes on along the minus strand of NC_090984.1, from coordinate 26,514,159 downwards.
GTGGTGGCTTGGATGTTGCTCTGTCATCCCGACAGGCTGCTGCAGACACACAACAGGTGTTTGAGGATGGCGCCCACATTCGACCAAGCCCTTCCTTTCCCTGTGCCGGCCCAAGATCACGCTTTCTTTAGATGACACTTCAAGAGACAGGGCTCCTGAACTCTCTCACCTCTTGGGTGACATTCTTGCTGTGCGTTCCCAGTGAAATGTAGCACCCAGGCCTGGTACCTTTCCAAAAGAAGTCTGAGCCCTGTGCCCGTTACCTCTGCTGACCTGAACTCTATACCTCCTCCCCTGACCCCAGGGTTCCATTCGCTTCTGAAACAGCCCTGCGTGGGCTCATATGAAGCTCGGGGTTACCTAAAACCCCCGTGTCTATTTCACATGGATGGCTGCCAAGGCAAGATGCTCCCCGAGCAGTTAATCATTTGGATCCCAACTGCAGGCCCCGACGCTGGTCAGGACTGTGGTTTTCATGGTTTGGGCTAACATTGCATCTATAAAAAATGCGATAGGTGTTGGTTTATCTATATGGCTATTTATTGGCAATTAACGAATCCATATTTGTGTGTCTCACATTCCCAAGCAGATGGCTAGTTCCTTGAGGGCAGAGGACGTGTGTTATCTCCCCTGTGTTGTCACCTATGGGGGCCTGGCACAAAGGTTGCAAACAGCAGGTGTCCACGAGGGGGGACAAAGACTCCACCCTCAACTCCCCAGTCCTTCCAGACGTCAGCACACCCCTCGGGACACCCCGGCAGCTGACTCGGGACGCAGAACACCCCCATCTGCAACCCCCCTGTAGAGCGGTGTCCTGCGGCCGTGACGGCGGGCAGCGTGGGGGAAGGAAAGAAAGAGCACCTGCCCTGGAGCCAAGAGACCCCCGCCTGTGACCGTGTGCTGTTCTCTCACTCATAGAGTGGGGACAGTAAAAATAGGTAATATGTGTTGAACCCATACTATAAAATGCCATCAGTGCTTAATGCCCATAATCTCAACCCAGTGAATTAGGGATAACTAATATCTCTGGCTTTTAGATGAAAAAAATCAGAAATTGAAAGTACTTAATTTATTTGCTCAGGGTCACAAAAGTGGAGAGTGGCAGAACTGGCGTTTGAACCCATGCCATCGGCTCTGCCTCTAGCTGTGACACTGCCTCTATCACCTCACGGATTACTGCACGAGCACACGGAGGCTGACAGGTGATGTGCCCGTCACCACGCCTGGCACCTCGTGAGCACTCCGTAAATGCTAGTTCTCTCCCCATTTGCTCCCCTCCTTGCCTCGGAGCAGAGCTAGGACCAAGGGGTGGAAGGAGAGGAGTTTTGCCTTCGGTCCAGTCAAAGGAAGAACTTCCTGACAATTTGAGTCCTCGGGGAGAGACCTGGGCCCTGGGCGGGACTCCTGTCTCCGTCTGGAGGAGAGAGGGATCGCCGGGGCGGGTGGCTGGGGGCCCTCGGGCCTTCGAGAGGAGAAGTTTTTGTCCGTGGGGCCATCCTGACCCCTCTCCCTCCCTTGTCGCTGACATGCGATCTGTCACCACGTGTGTTGATCCCACCCTACCTGGCCTGGCATCCTTCCATCTGCTCTGTCCAGGCCACCAGCACTGTCCCCTGGACCTTGGCACTGGCCATCTAACAGCGTCAGGCCTTTCGGGACCTTCGTGTCCCTCCACGCAGCACTCTGCGGTCTTTCCGATCCTGCCTCTCTCCAGCTCAGGGGCCCTAGGGCCTTTCTGTGACTGCAGAAAAAGGTGCCGTGAGACCTTCAGAGGTCTCGCTGCCAGTCGCCCGGACCCCCTCAGGGCCGCCAGAGCCTCCCGAGTGCCTTTGCACATGCTTTCCCTCTGCCCAGGACACTCTCTGTCTGCCACCCTTTCTCCTCCTTCTGAGCCTGCCCCCGCTTGACAGCTGTCCTTGACCATCCCCTTTCCTCCAGCCTCATGCCAGGTGACAGGGTGTGTCATGTCCACCTCATGTCACCAGAGCCCCGACCTCCTGCCTCCTCTGTTGAGTCTAGCCCTGAATCAAAGACTTGTCTAGACCTCGAGGACGCCGAGGTAAGTGAGCCAAGTTCCCCATTCCTAGAGCTCTCCAGGCACACATGGGGCGATGAGTTGGCCAAGTTAAGCCCAGGTGCTCTGGGGGAGAGCAGGAGGAAGACTGGTAACCCAGCCAGAGGGGGTCAGGGAGGGCTACCTTGGGGAATAAGTGCTTAAGTGGAGTTTTAAGGTCTCAGTGGGAGTTAGGAAGCCAGGAAGGGCAGGAGAAAAGTTCGTGCCTGGCTAGAGTCCCGAGAGAGCAAGGCATGCCAGGAGCTGCAGGAGGGTTGAGCGGTGGCCCTTGAGGACAGCTGCCTTGCTGGCGAGTGGGAAGGAGGACCCAGGAGGCCTCCCAGGTCTCCGGGAGGGCACTAGCCAGGTGAAGTGCCTTTGTGGAAATGCACAGGAGGACTGGATTTCAGGGGGACAAAGGGGTGAAGAGGTTAGTGAGGAACCTGTTTGATTTGGGGTCCTTGTGGGACCACTTAGTGGGAATTGCCTGGTAGGAAGGGCATCCAAGGTGGAGGCCAGAGTGAATGAGCCACAGGCAGGTGGGACAATGAGGACACCTGGCTGGGGCCTGGGGAAAGAGGAGGGGGGACTGACTGGTCAGCTAGAGGAGGTTCTAGAGGTTACCATACCTGACAGGGCCAGACTCTGTGCTAAGTGCTCTTTTGAACATCATCTTTTATCTTCCCAACAATCCTACACCAGCCCTATTTTACAGATGAGAACACTGAGGTTCAGGGGGCTGAGGGACTTGCTCAAGACCATAGCACTGGCTGCCGCCTGGCGCATAGTAGGTGCTCAATACACATGTGAGAAAGGAATGACTCACTGACCGCTTGAATGAATGAATGATTGAATGAATGACAGAATTTAAGCCAAGTGGGTCTGGCTTTCAGCTAGAGCTCTGGCCTATGCTGTCCCTGTTGCCTGAATTCTCTCTGCCTCAGTGACAATGACGATAGTCCCACTGGTGAGCAGGACGAGTGACACAGCTTCCCCTGAGCCTGATTGCCTGGTGGCTTTGAGCAAAGCCCCTACGTGCCTCCGAGACAGGAGCTCACGGGCTACATGCTTCCCCTCTTCTAGAATCTTCCCTAACTTCTCCTGGGGCAGCTCCATGCCAGCTGCCCTTTTGAAGGTGCTGTTTGCTTTCCCTGCCCCAAGTTTTATCGTTTTCTCCAGGAAAATATTTGTCTTGCCATTATTTTAATCAAGCCTCTCGGGTCCAGCGGGGAGGCCTTGGAGAAGAATGAGTCCTGTTTTCTGTTTGCTGTACTGGGAGAACAAACAGCGTTGTTTGACTTACCTGCGTTTTCCCAGTAGGTGGACCCCTTGGAGCAAACACAGAGGAGACCTGCTCCCTGCCCCTTGGACGTGGAGTTGACTTAACTGTGGAGCATTTAAAGCTGAAAGGGCTTTCCTGAGCCAGGCCTGGGCGGGCCAGGCTGTCCTCTCTGGCTCACCCCAAAGCACGGGTTCCTTTCATCGTGTAAGGAGCCCGAACTAGGAGTGGGGTTCTCCTGAGTCCAGGCAATTCATTCTTGCTCAGATAGCACCCAGCCCTGTACTGCTCGAATGGATTGATCTGAGAGTGGAACTTAGCAATGAAAGGGTTCTAGAGATGAGGGGTGCGATTCGATGGGGGGGCTATGACCAGGAAGAAACTTGAACTTGTTGGGGTACAGAGGGCCCTGGTTTGGAGCCAGGGAAATCTGGTTCAAATTCAATTACGGGTGAGCTACCTGTTGTGTTTTTTTTTTTTTTTTTTCTGTTGAGACAGAGTCTCACTTTGTTGCCCAGGCTAGAGTGAGTGCCGTGGCGTCAGCTTAGCTCACAGCAACCTCAAACTCCTGGGCTCAAGCGATCCTCCTGCCTCAGCCTCCCGAGTAGCTGGGACTACAGGCATGCGCCACTATGCCCGGCTAATTTTTTCTATATAGATTTTTAGTTGTCCATATAATGTCTTTCTATTTTTAGTAGAGACGGGGTCTCGCTCTTGCTCAGGCTGGTCTCGAACTCCTGACCTCGAGCGATCCACCCGCCTTGGCCTCCCAGAGTGCTAGGATTACAGGCGTGAGCCACCGCGCCCGGCCTACCTGTTGTGTTTGTGTCACTAAGGCTTGAGCTGTCACTTCATCCATTCTATGCATGTTTAGCGAGCACTTCCTATGTGCCATCATTGTTTAGGTGTTGTGATGCCTCAGAGACCAAAATGAGTAATGATCTCTGCCCTTTGGAGCTTGCAGTCATGCTTCAGAATACAGACATGCCTAAGACATAAGAAAAACATGCAGAAAGTTAGAAAGGGATCAAAAAAGTGGAGCAGTGATAAGTGTGACTGCGAAGGTCACAGTATAAACAGGGTGGTCAGGGAAGGCCTCGTGAAAAGGTGATATTTGAGTAACGACTTGAAGGAATGAAAATGCCAAATTCCAGGCATGTCTGATTGCAAAGTCCACATCTTTCCCGGCTGAATGGGACCAGAGGGCTGGATACATGGTAGCGCTCAGGGAGTATAACTCTTCTCCCACCACTCTTCGTTTTGGCGTCTCTTAGGCACTCATCAACCAGGGAAACAGACAAGAGGGTGGCCGGTGGAGACCCCAGCAGGGCACCATCGCTAGAGCAAGGTGTGGACATGGAGTGGGGTCTGGGAAGCAGGCAGTCACCGAGATGACTGATCTTGAGGTTGGAGGTAACTCAGGTTGCGGAGGGGAGTTGACTGGGGAGGGATGGGTCCACCAGGGAAGCTAGCTGGGCCCAGGCATTGATGGTCACTGCACTCTCTTCCTTCGTCCTGAAGACAAATGAACTAAACAAACATTTGTTGAGCACCTCCTAGGAGCCAGGTGCTTCCAGGTGCTTTCCCATCCATGTAGTTCTCCCAGCTGCCCTCTGAGGCAGGCACTAGCATCTCCATTGTACAGCAGGGGAAACTGAGGCTCAAAGGTTGAAAAGCTTATGTGTTGCTGGGATACAGATATGGATCTGTCTCGTTCTACAGAACACTCAATGTTCACTTGACAATCATGACTAACTTCCCCATCTGAACAACCACCAACATCACCATCATCCTCAACATCACATCATCATTACCAGCAACACTGCCATCAGCACCATCACCCATGACGTCACCGTCATCATCACTGTCAACATCAACAACGTTTCCGCGAACCCCACCATCAAAGGCCTGTGATTGCGTGCAGCGGGGTACAGGGTGGAGTCCCAGCTGCACCACTTACTGGGCTTTGGGGAGGTCAGCTCGTCTCTCCCAGCTTCAGCTTCCTTATCTATAAGATGGGGATAAACATATCGCCCCAGAGGTGGGAGAGATCTCTGTTTCCTCCACTTCACTGAAACTGCTCTTGTCATAATGACCGTCAGTGACCTCGCTAATTGTCATGATACACGCCCTCCAGGAGCATCTGATGCATCTGATCACTCCCTCCTCCTGGCTTTGTGACACTCACTTTCTGGTTTTCCTTCCAACTCGCTGATCCCTCCTCCTTTGCTGACTCTGTCTCTTCTACTGGACCTCTAAATATCTGAGTCTTGCAGAGGTTGGATGTAGCCTGTCCGTCCTTCATACAGGCTCTCTAACTGCTTCCTCCCTAGTCCTAGCAACCGTCATGTCTCCCTTGGAATGCTACCATAACCTCACAGCACTAGGGCATGGTCAGGGGAGCGGACCTTAGAGTAGGCCGCAGAGCCCCCCTGAGGAAGGAGGGCACCCATCCCTGGGCCGATCCTGGATGAAAAGTAATCTGTTCAAGGAGTTATAGGGCCACTCCTGAGCAGAATTTTTTTGCAGGTAGTTTGAGAAGTCTCTGCCTCAAGTCTGCCTCCCTTTAACCTTTCTGTTGCTTGCTGGGTCTGCACTGTCTCAGGTGACCCAAGCCCTCAGACTCCTCTCATCCCCAAATCTCAGTGTCATCCTCACTGACACTGGGATGTCAGTGACAGAGAAGCTCTTAGAGTGGCCCCCACCACCTGGGTTTCGATTTAGCAAAGCACTAAGCAGAGTGCTACAGAGAGATCTCCGGTTAGTAACTGGGGACGTTTGCAGGATACTTTCCTGGTAACTCCAAAATAGCACCCCTTTGGGGGCTACTGTTTCTGTCTCCAAATTGAGGGGCCCATTCTGGGACAGATGGTCCCTGTTGGGCTGTTCTCACACACACGAGCAGAGGAATTCTTTTAGGTCCTCTTGGCCTCGGGAGCATTTTGCATCAGATGCCAGGAGAAACAGATTGCCTACCCCTTATTCTGGGGGCTGTGGGTGGGTGGCTTTGAGAGGAGATCTCTTCCAAGAATGTGTTTTCCCTTACATCTTCAGGATGCGATGCACTTCCCTCTCTGCTCTTTTGGGGCTGGCATGAGCACGAGAGTTGCTTTGTGGGTGATGTCTGCACCGCCTCTGTTCCACTGCTCAGGAGAAATAGGGAGTGGGCGAGTCATTTTTGGCATCATGCTTTGTTCCCTTTGCATGGGGCTACCCAGTTAGTGACACTACTATCTGCTCTCCACTGCCAGATTAACATTCCTAAAATAGCCCAGTATAATTGGGCCATTCCCTTGCTCAAGGACCATCCAAAGTCCTCCATTGCCCATAGAATAAAGTCCCAGGCTTCAGTCTCACATTTGATGTTCCTGCAACTTGACCTTCATTGGGTTTTCTAACCATGACCCGAATTCCTTCCCTACCCAAGGTTTTCCCTCCAGACAGACAGGTCTACCTTCCTCTCCCAGAATGCCTGGCATTGTGGCTGCATCTACACCATTCTCTTGGTTGAAATGCCCTTCCCTTCCCTCTTGTTGTCTGTCTGAACTTCTTTCTGTTCTTCCAGACAGGCTTGAGGCCAACCTTGCCAAGACCCGCCTCCTCTCCTTGGACATCATCCTTGGTCCCTTCGTGCCTTTAGTCCCTGGCCCCCTAGGACCCCCAGAAGCCCCCTTGTGATTTCTCCCATTGAGGATGGTTTATTTACAAAGGAGCTACTCACCAAGGCACGGGCACAGTGTGGGAGAACCACAAGGGACAGTGCAGCCATCCAGGGCTAGGAACAGTGGAGCTATTGCCACTCCTAGGCCTGAAGGAACAAGGGGAGGAAACTGTTAACAAAACCTGGAAGGAGAGAGACCTGCAGAGGAGACCAAGCACTGGGACTTTCCACGGAGAGATGCAGTTGGCTTGGGGAGAGTCCTAGAGAGGGAGTCAGGAGAGTGAGCACCCCTTGGCTGAGACCACTTGGAAGCCAGAGGGCAGCCCCTGGGGTGGGCAGGAGAGTGGGGAGTGTGGAAGGGAGTCTGGAGGCACAAGTGAAGGGGTAGGCCATGATGCCTTATGCCTTAGATTTTGGGTGGGAGAGTTGTGAGGTCTCTGAATGTCACAAGCAGAAAGGTCCTTAGGCTCAAACTGTGCAACTACATTCCCAGATAGGGAAATGGAAGGCAGCCTAGAGTGGGTTTACACTCATCTGGAACCACACTGGAAAGTAGTGTCAGAGATGAGACCAGAGAAGTGTGAAGCCCACAGTTCATTTGTCAATTGGTTTTCTGGAACAGATTATGTAATAAACAGTAAACTCAGTAGGAATCTGAGTTTAAGTCTTGCTGGCCCTGCTGGCCATGTTTGGCAACTGAGAGTCTGTTTGTAAGGAGTGGTTCGAAGTAGTAGTCCACGGAAGGGTTCATCCTGACAGCGCGTTTTACCCAGTTGCAAGTGAATTGATGTTTTGAACACAGCGTGGTGGCTGCTTTTCAAGTCTGTCGCTCACCTGGCTCTCCGGCCATGCTGTGCACCCCGTGGGGAGAAGCGTGTGTGTGTGTGTGTGTGTGTGTGCGCGCGCGTGTATGTGTGTATTTTAAGGGGAGGGACCTAGAGTCGAATCCAAAAGGGCTGATTCACTTCACCCTGAGGCACAGTGGACCCCAAGCAGCACTGCTGCGGGACCCCCATCGGGTAGCACGACACAGAACAGAGAAGAACTCTCCACCCAACCACAGACCGCGCTTTGTGTTAGCTCTCCTTCACCCCACTTCCCTCTGCTCTTTTATGAAAAATTAAAGCAGTTGTATAGTTTTGTAATTTTCAAACATTGAAATTTATTACTCTCTCTGTTTCACAGTACACCTGCGACAGAGCCAGGGCAGGGGGAACTTTACCCAACTGTCAAATGAAGAAATAAACTCGGGGAGGTCGGATAAATAGTTGAAAGCGATGGGACGGGACAGCAGGCTTGACCCTGAAGACCACGCCCTTTGCTGGCGCCATGTTAGGACTCTCCCCTCCACAAGCACTGCCTCTGTCTGAGTCTCTTCCTACGCTGTCCCTCTCTCCACCTCTCAGCCTCTCCCTTCATCCCGACTGCCCCATCCTCCCCTCCCTGTCTCCCCCTCTCTCCTTTTTCCTTCTCCCTGCTCTTCTGAAATGCCACAGCCTCTCTCTGTTCTGATATGCCTAAAACATTGCTCCAGGGACTTTCTTACTCGCTTCTTGACATCAAGATCGACTGCACTTAGGTATGTCTGTCAGGAGAGCCTCTGCCTCCATGGGGAGGGAAACCACCCGGGTGACTTTCTGCTTCTTGTCCCAGCCAAGGGGCTGTTTGCAGGCAGTGCATAAACATTGCCAGCACAATGAGACATTGAGCAATCTTTCCTTGAACCAATTAGGTTCCGACATCTGCTTACTGTTTAATTATCTTTTGACTGAGGAAATGGAAAAGTTGACAAATATAATAGTTTAACCCAACAAGAGTCAGGTTCCTTATTTTTTCCCCTTGGTGAGCATGTTTCTAGAACGCTGATTTGCCAACATCTCCTAGTCTCTCTGGGGCACTGGCAAAAAATATAGACAAATATTTATATTCCATGAACTCAAGATGGTTTTCGTGTTTAACTGATTTCAGATGAATGACAATGGCCCTTAATGTGGTTATGAGAATTTGCCATTAATTTTCACTTGAAATTGGATCCAGCCAGAGTGTATGACTACACTGTATTCTAGTTCTTAAGGATTTAGCTTCCAAAAACACGGGCCCCTTCCCACTGGCTGATTGGCACAACAGCTTAGTGGGGGCACCAAGCTCAGATTACATGTGAACAAAAATCAAGGTCAGAGAATCACTCCCGTTCTGGAGCCATTTGCACATAGCATCTGAGGCAGGTGGCTGGGAGGCTGGGTGAAGGCCACAGGGGTGAGGCAGGCCCGACACACCAGCCTTCCCTAGTGGGGAAGATACCGGCTCCAGCTCCAAGCAGGAGACAGGACTGCATTGCCAGGGAACATGGGGGTGGGGTTCAAGGTCTCAGAGCATTTAGAAAAACCTTCTGTTGTCTTTCTACCTTGGTTTTTGAGTGCATCAGGTTAATGTTCTAGGTTATTTGTGAGGTTTCAGGTCTTCCCTCCTTTGGTCTAAAATGTGGATGTGGACAGTGGAGCAGAGAGGGACCATGACAAAAAGGGAAATATTGAGCCAGAACAATAGGATTCTCCACCGCTGGGAACGTCATTGAACTTCGGTGGCACTCAGTGTCTGTTTAATCACTATAACCATATAATTTGCTGAGTACTTTTGCTGGGGGTGAATGTTAAATTGGATGGAATGTTGGGAAAATGGGCTTAAACCGGAGATACCTGAGTAAAGAAGGGGTTAGACCTCACCGCAGGGGCAGAGGTGGTGAGTGGGTTTCATATCTATAATAGATACGAAAGATTGACAAGTCTTCCTGGGTTGTGTCATGGAGGGGCTGATGCAGCTGCTTTGGGGCCCTGGTGGGCAATGTCTGCCCTGGTCATGGGGAAGGGATGGCTGCACCCATGACACGTATTCACCATTCCTGGATTGGATGGTCTTCGAGAGCCCTTTCAATTCTGTTTTTGTAATAAAGAATAACTGAGAAGTGAATGAAGCTAAGCCCCCTGTTGGTTAAACACGCTAGAGGTGGAGACCTGGAGACCAGACCAGGAGGCCCAAGGCAGTGCTTCTCCAACTTGAATGTGTACACTCAGATCTTGTCAAAATGCAGAGTCCAAATCAGTAGGTCTGGGGTAGGGCCCACTACTCGGCATTTCTGGCAGGCTCCCAGGTGATGCCAATGCCCCTGGTCTATGGGCCACACTTGGAGCAAGGACCTAAGGCAGCGCCCTGAACCCAGGCCAGAGCCCTTCCCTGCAGACCCGAGAGCCTGAAGAAGGCTCTACGTATATGCTCCTATCTAAGAATTTTTTCACCTTTCATCTAACTTATTCCTCCAGACAACCTTTTGATGTTGGATAGATTATTTCCCACCCCCATCACCCACGTGCATTTGCTAAATGTGTTTTCAGGTGCAGCAGGTTTTAGTGCCCAGCCCAAGGTCCACAAATGGCAGAGCTGGGATTCACATCTGAGTCTTTCCCTGCATCTGTCTGGCCCTTTGAACACCTACCTGTCAAGCCTAATCATACAGCTACTGCTGTGAGTGCCCTCGGCGCCAAAGGGGCAGCTCTTGGAGCTGTGCCAAGAGGTGGGACTGATGCCAGATATGCCCTCTGACCGCGTCAGAAGGCTGAGCTCTGCCTTGGTGGCCCCAGCTCCACCATTTCAGGCAGTCGTTAAGGCAGGCAGAAAACATCTCCTAATCCTGGGTTCATGGGAGCCTTGTTTGCCCTTAGGAGGGTTTTAGAGCCAGACAGGCCCAGGTGAGAATCCTGCCACCTTACTTGACCTTGAACAAGTTACTTAACCTCCCTGAGTCAAAGTCCTCTCACCTGTAAAAAGGGGATGATAAACATTCTTGCCTATCAGAGATGTTGGGAAGCTGAGAATAAACAATGTAGTAAAATGCTACGGTGCATAGCAAAGATGGAACATTCAATTTCCCCCTTTTGCCCTTCTGAAGAACTGTTATGCTTTAGTTTTGCCATTCACTGCACAAACACAGTATAACCGTCCTAGATTTTCCTTCACGCAAGGGTATAATTCATAATAATGGGTTCAGCGTTTAATGGGCTGCCTTCCCCATATACAATAAAATAGGAAACCATATTCATTACTAAATATCATTCTTTTATGCTATAACAAGAAAATAACTATTTAAACAAACTTCGAAACTTACACTCTAAAACATGTCAGCAGCAAGAGCTATTCAGGCAACACAGACAAATTTGAAAATTAGAAGCAAACTTCAAATGTCTCCGCTGTGATTTGGCATGAGCAAAATCATCGATCAGTTTCGCAACTTCTGCTGCCTTGTTTCTGCAGTGAGGGGTGTTAACTCTGCTAAACGTTGTTGTCACAGAGTGTTCCTTAAATAGTTTTTAATTGGTTTTAATTCGGAGAAAAAATGTTCTGCTGCAGATACAGGGGCAGGAATCGTCAAAAATAAAATGAACAGATAACATTCTACGGAAAAAGTTGTAGACATGCTGTGTCATTCCACACTCCCTTGGCAAATGTACGGCTACTTTTAATTCCATCAATTTCGCTTGTTAGTGATTTTCACAAAGCAGTAATTTAATTGGTGATGCTTCTAATGGATCGCTGGGATTTTTTTTTTTTTTTTTTTTTTTTTACCTTCTGTGTCTTCTTCACAGCGGATTTTTCATCCACATGAATTAATTAGGATGGCAGAAAAAAATGCAAACAAGTCAGCAATATTGCACGTAACCCTGCAATCTTTGGTCTATTTAGGAAATTAATATTTTCAGTTAGCTGCGAAAAAAGGATAAGAAATATAAAATCGTTCTTTAAGAAAAAATCTGCTGAAGCTCAAAGTACTGTCATCCTGACACTCAGCAAATCAATAGGTGGAAAAGATGACGCAAAAATCTTTTCATTATCATGGTATCCTGGCAAACTTTCAGCCAAAGCAGTCTTTTTCTTTTTCTTAAATTTGAGGGATATAGTCAGAAATTTTTCACCTATCTAGAACCAGATATTAGCATAGTTCTATATGTATGAATGTATGATTCTATTAAAGAACTCTGTTCCTTCAGCTAAGGGAGCAACAGTCGCTCTGACAGCTCTGTCTTTGCAAATGCCAGCCAAGGCGCCTACATTCTCTTGGCTATAAAGGCAGCAGAGGTCAATATGCTTTCTTAAGAGTTGCCAAGTATTGCCAAAGAATAGCCCCAATCTCATTGCATATAGCATTTCAGGCATGCCATACTCTGTTCAAATGGCATCTGGTGTAAAATATGTATTAGAAACATTTTTTTTTTCAAAAATAGAGAAGATCTGAATTATGCAGGGGGAAAATTGACAAGTACAGTGATACTGCGATATGTCTACAGTTATGTACTATGTAATATGTCCTTGTGTTTGCTTAGCCAATAAGGTATTAAGAGGTGTGGTTTGAAAGTTCCTGTCTAACAGACAGAAGTTTATATTTAGTGGTCCATAGGTCATTGGATACAGAAGAGATATACTTGAATATTAATGGAATTCTGCTCACTAGATTGTCATGGGAGCCGCAATGGAAGTCTACTCAAGTGCATTTTTGCTTATTCTCCAACGGTGCCATGTGTACTTAAAAATCAGTTGCCTACATGATACCCATAGCTAGTACCAAAGAAACTTCCCACTCCCGAGGGCCCCTAGTAGCCCGTGGCCCTGAGATGGTGCACCATCTCCCTTTGACATGGGTCCCTTGGTTTCCCACTTTTACTTGTTGATGAAGGCCTCACGGCCTGGCCCAGCTGCGGCCCCAGATCCCCACCTAACAAAGCCCCCTCTCCAGCCTGGTGGCTGTCACCATCCTGAGCAGGACTTCCCTCTTCTGCCCCTAATCCCTCAGCCTTGTATCTCCTGCTTTGCAATTTTTCTCTATTCTCTGCCTGTGTCAACCCTGCTCATCCTTTAAGACCCAGCCTAGTCCCTGCATCAGGCGGGGCCCTGGCAAGAAACAGATGATGTGTCTGAAAGCTGATTGAGGAGAGTTAAGGAGGGGCTGCATAAAAGGGAGTGACCTGGGCACGGGGAGAGCACCAAGAGACGTTGCAGCACCCTGTGACTACTAATAGTGGGAAGCTGCTACTGCCCTTAGGCCTGAGGAGGTGACAGGAGGATCACCTGTCACCATAGCCATAAGTTAGGGCTGCCTGGTAGGAGGCATGGCCTTCACCAGAGGAACCCGGTCATGGCTAATCCAGCCTGGCAGAGAGGCAGCCAGGGCAATACAGGCCTTGCCCTGCCCTCCTGCTGTGCATGTCCTGCTGCTGCTGGACTTAGGCCAAAACCAACTTGGAAGGGGAGGACAAGGAGACCCTCATGCAGCTCTTAGAGGTCAGCCTCCTAGCTGGAGCAGGGTGGAGAGGGATGGAGCTGGACTGGAAGGGCTGCTCTCTGCCTTCTCCTGGGAGCACCCCGATGAATCCAGCCCAGAGAGGCGTCTCTTTGCTCTGAGCTCCAAAGCCCTTCCGGTTGGAGTGCACGTTCGGTCTTGAGTAGCTGTGATGCTTCTTAATGTTGTGCTGCTCGGTTATTGCTGTCTTGTGTTTTCAGTTTGCATCATGTCTCCCCACTTACTGTGGAAGCTCCCTGAGGCAGGGGCCTTAACCTATTCTCTTTGTATTTCTCATATGGAAACCAGTAAATGTCCTGAATGTCTTGGCGGTGTTAGTTTTGAACATGCTGTCCCTTTGTTGCCACTCCACCCGCCACAACCAAAACACATACCTCCAGGACATCAGGACCTGGACCTGGGGTGCTGGTTGATTTTTCTTGAAGGGGGTGTGGATAGTGACATAAGGGTGAAGATGCTGAGGGTCCCGGCCCTGGTTTGGGGAGATTTCACCAAGTGCAACAGGAAAGAGCACAGGAGGAAGCAGAGGGAAGCGGATGCCCATACTCAGAGGAGCTGGGTGAGCGATGGGAGCTGGGAGAGTGTCACCAAAACCACGGGGAGAGGCAGGGATTGACTTGGGATGTGAGTTGGGAGCGCAGGGCCAGGAGGACCCAAGCAAGTGAGTCCGCACCAGAGGGACATTGGTATGGGCTGGAGGGGTTTGGATGCAAGGTTAAAGAGGGTGCCAAATATAGTCTAGCCTTCCACTTTCTAATAGCCATGTGTGGCTATCTAAATTTAAATTAACTAAAATTGAGTAAAATTAAAAGTTTGATTTCTCAGGCACACTAGCCACATTGCAAGTGCTCTACTGTGTTGGCCAATGCAAATGAGGTTATTTCCGTCATTGAGAACCTTCTAGTGCCCAGCCTGGTCAAGAACATCCTAGAGATTTTACAGTCTCAACCATGTGAAAGAACCCACATAGCTGTTTTATTTGATCTGAACTTATCTGTCCTGATGTCAAACATACCTTGCTCCCAGTTTCAACTTTGCTAGTGAGTAATTGTGTGATGAGTCCCCAAACCTCAGTTTTCCCATCCAGAAAATGAGGATAACAACAGAGGACTAATTACATTGAGGATTCAAAGGTGTCTTGACTGGCCACAGATGCATAGATGAACTCTCTCATAAACATTAGTTTCCAGCCTCCCTGACAACAACAAGGACACTAACCAGCACCTACTGAGAGCTTGTTCAGCTGGTGCCATGCTGAATGGTTTATGGCAATGGTTTTATGTAATTCTCACAGTAACTCTGTAAGAAGATAGTATCATTGTTCCCATTTTGCAGATGAGGAAATGAAGCTCCAGACAGTTGCTCAGTGTCACGCAATGGTGAAGCTAAGTTTCTTTATATTTGCTTAAAACCCGTCACACATTGTTCTCTGCTGTTTCCTATATCTTATCTTCCCTCCTAGGCCACGAGGAACATCATGTTAGGCTTCATTTGAATCTTACAACATGTCTGGCATGGGCCCTGGACTGATGTTTGATTGCTGATTGGTGCATCAATTTTGATAGAGTTTAATGAAAACATTTAAAATTTCTTCAGTACTGATTATTGACTTTGACATTTATTCCTCCATGGGGGTCTTGGAGACACATCCAGGAGTGCTCAATCTCCATCTTCAATTCGGAGCGTTGCTGGCAGAGGGCTACAGATCCAGGAGATTTCAGAACCACCTGGCTCTTGGGTGGAGAAGGAAGAGGCTGGTTTCTGTCTGAGGCAACTTTAAAAACACAGAAAGAAGGTCACGGAGGTCTACTTAGCTTTGAATGTAGTAAGCAGCATTCAGTTGGAGTCTGGTGTGTCTTTGGGTAAGTCACTTATATTCTTGGGATTTCCGTTTCTTTACCTGAAAGGGACAAGTCCTCCCCCTCCTGGTGCTGGCCTTGAGGACTGAATGGATCTGTGAGACCCTGACCCAGTGCTGGGATGTGGCTGCCGACAGCAAACATGCTCTCGTCCCCCACCCCAGGAAGCTTGCAGGTCATTCTGATCTCTCTGTTTGGCAAAAGAGAAGGAACTTTTATTGTCTGGGCCACACATTTTTAAAGAAACTTATGGTGTGTGTCCAGGAATTGATGTTAATTTCTGCCTTGACTGGTACATCATGTGCATATTAAGATAAACTAGAACCGCAGATGGACGAGGAGATGCCAAAACCACCTCCCAAAACCACCTCCCCGTGCTGGGCTCTGGGCTCCCTTCCTCCCCGCCCGACACAGGTGTCCCTGAGTCCCCATGGGGTCTGCGTACCAGGTTCTGGTTGAAGATACAAGGGAGGCCTGGGGGATTCCTGGGCTGGTGCTGAGCTGATTTAAAGGAAAGAGAAAGCCATGTGAGAACCCGTGTAGCTTTGGGGTGCAGAAGAGGTGTTGAAGCACTGAAGGCGTTGACTCAAAGTGCTTCTGCAGCCTGAGCTTATTAGGTGGCATCAGCCTGAAGAGAAGCCTGGGGTTCACCAGCCTTTCCCTGCCCCCTCGATTTCTCAGCAGGTTGCTGTCCATTTCCGTAGGGAGACATTTCTATTGTTTCCTCTGGTGAGTCCCAGCATGAGCCGGTCTGTCCCCGGGGTGTTATTTGGGGTCCGTGGGGGATTCTGAGCATCCCTGGGTGAGAATCAGCACATTGTCTGAAGACACTATGTGACTAAGTGTTAGACTCAATGACCTCATCTCCAAGAAAGCTGGGGTGTGGCAGTTTGGCATGGAAAGTACTGATTTTAGAGTCGACCCCCCTGGGTTCCAGTCTTAGCTCTGTCAATCACGAGCTGTGCCTCTCTGGGCAGGTACTTCACCTCTTTGATATTTTCGGAGTGTCAAAATTTTGTATTGGGGTTTTCACCAAAGTTATGCCTTCTAATTCCCACAATGAGCCTCATGTAAGTGACAGTATTGCCATTTCACAGGTGACGAAGCACCAGGCCTTAGAGGAGTGAAGTGACTTCCTCCTTCCCTCCCTCCCTCCCTCCCTCTCCCCCCCGACCTGATCATTCTCACTCTTTCTTCCAAACACATTGTAAGTGCCTGTTGGTTTCACCTACATTACTAGCTTTGAATATATTTTTGAGTTCAAAGACAGCTACTTGCACCGCTTTCCAGCCTACACCTTCGGGCCACAGGCCAGCTCTATCTCCCAAAGGAAGGCGGGCGGTCCTCTCCGAGGAGTTCCCGTCCTCCACAGAGTCGGACATGCTGTCCTCTCAGCCAGTTGCTTCTCTCCCGCCTGACCCCTGGTCAAAACTCCACATGCACCGCAGGGAAGAGACCTTGTGGCAAGGCCTGTCCTGGAGGCACGGCCCAGGCGGTCACCACCAGGCTTGGCCACCACCCAGACCCCCTTGGAGCAGGAGATCAAGGCTTCAGGCTCCTTTTCAAGGACATACAACAAAGCAGTGGAGAGGAGCAAAAAAGGGAGACTTCTCAAAGCAAGCACTGTCTCTCCCCAGCCTTGGGGAACATTTTGCTCTGAGAAAAATCTGATTCACACAGTGGGTTTCGGGTTGGGGTCTTCAAAGGCAGGTTGAGGGGCTCAGTAACTACTGGCGAGTGAGCCCACGGGAAAACTGTCCCACCAGCTCTGAGATGACCGCAGGAACCCCCAAACGAGTTTGCTTTTAACTGCCTACCGGCAAAGGGGTGGTGAGAGAGCCCTGGCGCTTCCCTCCCCCTCCTCTGCTCCTGAATTGAAGAAAAGCTGGACCATTTGTCCTGCTCTGATGCTCACTCCTGCGGCCTGTCCCCACGATGGCACTTAGGAGGGTCTAAGCTGAGGGGTCAGCACCCACAGAGGGTGTTATTTCAGCCCCAGCCTATGTCAACGGGGGCTAGAAACTGAGTCCTGGCCCCGAGCAAAATGAAATCCACACCCCCCCAGTTTGTTTCCAGGGAAAAACCCTCAGAACTTCCTCCTGTCACAGCTCCGTTTTCCACCAGCCTTGGGTCGGGTCCGCGTTCGAAAGCTCCCGCCCCGCCCACAGCCTCAGCTCTCCCCCTCTGCCCTGACTTCCGTGTGTTTCATGCAGCAATTTCTTGTTCTTACAGTTACAGGCGATGGCCCCGTGGGGAGAGGCAGGAGGCTGACTGAGGAGTGGGCCCAGAGAGGGGAAGGGACTAGCTCAAGGCCACACAGCTTGCACCAGGGCGGGCACAGACTTCCTGGACTCCCAAACCAGGGCATTTTCCCCCAAGCCTCCTCGCCCCACCGCAAGTTGCTCTTGAGTGCCGGCTGCTAACCCCAGGCTGCCTTCTCAGCGCCAAACATCACTCCCTGGAACCCCTTGACCTTTTAGACCTCATTCAGAACAAAAAAAGCATGTAAGGGGGAAAAAAGCAAAAAAAAAAAAAAAAAAAAAGGTAATCAAACCTTGCGCCGACCGAGAAACCATCATTGCACAAGTCGCTGTCAGGGGCTTCCCACGGCCTGCGCTGATCGGGGTCGTCCTGCAAGGGAGAGCGGCGTGTCTGGGGATGACGCCCGCCCTGTATGTTCGTGGCTGCTGTGTGTGTACGTCCAGGAAGAGTGTCTCCGGGAGGGCCACAGCGTTGTTTGTTTTTCTCAGGCTATTTTCACGAAGGCTCTGGCCTCCCAGGGACTTAATGGCGGCCCACGGAGGTTATCTCCCCAAACCAAACCTCATCTCTTGTCAGGCGGCTGGAGCCGGCCCTGCCGGCTGTGTTTACAGCAGCGCAGACCTCGCCTCGCCTCCTGCGCTCAGAAGTGAGGCTGGCTGGGTCAGCTCTGCGCCCACACGCACTGCCTGCAACGCCCTGTGGCTCTCGCCCACCTCTCTGGAATGATAACATGGGCCCCAGCAACCATGGGCACAGATTGCCTTCGTCACGTTTATGTCCCTAGCACCCAGCCCAGGTCCGGCTCAGGGCACAGGAAGGCCTGTCAGATTAGAATCTATTTCCATATACTTTCATTCCACTCGAGTTCCTCAACTCCCCGGCTCTGGGGCCTGCCTTTTGCCTCTGCACTTTTGTTCAAGCCGTTCCCCTGCCTGGAATGCCTTTCCACTGCTCAGAAGCTTGTCAGCTTTCCAGGACCAGTTCAGCCCATGCTAGATGCCGTGCTTCCTAAGTAAAAGAGCTGAGCTCATTTGTGCTTGTATTCCTACTCAGAAGGGGCCCAGCACATGTCTGTAGCATGAACGAATGAATGAAAACCCTGAATTGCCCCCAATTTTAAGTCCTTCTCCGAAGCCCCCTAGCCCATGGAGCTCCCCCTTTCTCTTTGGGCTGACCTCGTGGGTGTCCTCTCGGCTTTTGGTCTCCATCTGGCTCCAGCATCCCAGGCTATGATCGGCTCTCTTGTAGAAATCCTTCTCTGTCTTCTAACACCGTTTGTCTTACTTTCTCCAACTAAACTATGTCCAAAGGAAGTCCTAGAAGAGGTGCTGTGTGTCCCCCTGCCCAGGTCATGTGCAGGGGGGCCAGCTGAGACAGAAACAGACAGGTAGAATCATGAGTCCAGGGAGAAAAGGAATCAGGTCCTGCATACGTGCTGGGACAGGGGTGCAGCATGGATTTTAGAGCTCAAGTCAGCTAGTTTTTCCATCCGGAAGGTATAGCATTCCCAAGGGCTGGCATTGACTGCGGAGCCAGTGACAGTGTGCTGGCTGTCAGGGGCACAGATCCCAAGGCAAAGACAGTGACTCTCACCGGGGATGGGCTGCTCTGTGCTGGGCCTGCGGGCTCTTGATCAGCAGGAGCTGGCAGTGGCCGGGGGATGGCCCCAGGCCTGCAGGTGAATCCTGTCACTAAAGTAGTCAGGGCATTAGAAGCTCCTTGAAGGCTGGGATCATGTCACCAGCTCATCCCAGTGTTTGTCCAAGTCCCACTGGATCAGAATCTATGGCATGGGACCTAGGAACCTTCATCTTTAACAAGCTCCCAAGGTCATGCTTAGATGCGCTAAAATTTAATGACCACTGTCTCCTGCACGTGGTTGGACAACATAAATATTTCATATGATTGAGATTGGCTTGTATGTCACTTGGGGTTCCTCCTTGCCCCTTGAGATTGGGTAAGATTGGCTCAGACTCCCAAATTCCTCCCCCATGGAGACCCAGGGACGCCAAGATTTTGGAGCCTCTCCAAGGCCTACACACACGATTGGCTCCTGCTGCCTCAGACTCTTGCTTTCGCACTTACTGTCTTCATCCCACACCTCCCAGACCCAGATGGGAAGCTCAGCCTCTTCTCATTTTCCATATAACAATCTGCTGGCACAAAGCATTCGTGGGTGAGGCAGATTTATTTGAAGATATGGGGTGGGGCGTGGGTGGGGATGAAGGAAGGATTTACATCACTGCAATGCAAACAACTTCAAGTTGAACATTAGGTGTTCCCATTCTTAAAATGCCTTTCTGGGGCTCCACCACCGGACGCTTCCCTCTGGCCTTTTGCTCCAGGCAGCTACAGCTCTGCACCATCTTGCTGCTCCCCAGTTTCCCTCTTCTCTCGTTCTGTCTCCCCTTTCCCCCCTTGTCCCCCCTCATTCCTTATAGAGCAGGTTGGCCTTGGCCCCACGGCCTTGGCTGAGGTATGAACCACACGCCTTCAGACCTCACCATCTCCTCTTGAAGGTCTCTCCAAAATCGAGATCGTTTCCTCCTTAGCGGAATCCTTGTACCAGCTGTAGGTACGAAAGCTTCACCTCTCACCTAGATGTGGAGCACTGAAGCCAGAAGGGATCTGAGATCATGAGTCAAACTCAAGTCAGACGGTCATTGGCCCGAAGTCCCTGGCAGGTGACAGGCAGAGTAGAAACCAGAGTAGCAAGATGCTTAGGTCAATCTGTGCACCCTCGAGTTCCAGAATCACTTCTCCATCAGATGGACTTGAAAACTCAACCCAATTACATGACAATAAACCTTATGAGAGAGTGAACATGAGTCATTTATACTGTAGTATAAATTAGCCTGGGCCCCTGGCTTTCGTGCTGGGGCCTCTATAGACTGATTGATTCCATGAGCAGCTCAGGACCCCAGAGCACTCACACACGCAGCAGGGTTTCGGGGTAAGACTTCACTGTCCACACAGATTCACTGATGATAGTGATTGGTATTTCTTTATCACCCCACCCTGACTCAGAAGTTAACTCTCATGAACACAGCCCTTCTGCCTCTGCACAGGGCTAGGGCTGGCAGACAGAGATGGGATTCCAGCCCTACTTCTGCCATGAATATGCTGCTTGATCTTGGCCATGAGTGGTCTTCTCTTTGGGCCTCAGTTTAGCCACTGTTAATAAGAGGTCTGTTTTGGGCACTGTCCTAGTGATTTGCAGAAATATCTCAGGAGCCTTCAAGGGGTGGCACATATGACTCCAAGTGTGTGTGGTGTGGGGGTGGGGGATTCAGCCCCCACTCCCAATGGAGGCAACTCTGCTCATGTCTGTTCTAACAACTGGGGTTTCATAAGGGCGTCTAATCAAAGAGAGATTCCATTGCTTAAAAAGTGGTTAAGAACCTCTGGTCTAGCTGACATTTGAGGCCCAGGGCTCTAGAGACCTGTGAGTCTTCATGGTTGTGGTGAGGTGGGCTGCCCTGCAGGGCTCCGCATGGCTGTGCCTTCCATGTGGCCATCATTAGCAAATGGGGACATCCACAGAGAGGCACCTGGGGCAGCTGGGCAGGTCCCCATTGTGGTGGCTGTTTTGGGGACTTTCTGAGTATTGGTAAGTGTGAATCAGGCCCCAGATTTTCCGTTTCCTCTGCTCATTACAGCCTTTCAGAAGAGTGTGTAAGTGTGTGCTTCAGCAAAATGCAGGTGCTGAAAGTTCCATGGCTCCAAAAGGGGTGTGGGAGAGAGCAGAGGGCTGGGCCCAGGTGGGCACCCCGCTTTTCCACTGTGGGCGGTACCCTGAGGGTGAAAAGCCTTTCCTGCCTACTGCCTTTCTGAGGGTCGATTCCGTGGTCCGCCCGCGTGCTCCAGGGCTCCTGAGTGTCCCCTCTTGCCCTGAATGTCTGAGGTTTGGAGCAGCCAGGGCTCGTGCAGGCTGCACCCGTGTTGGATGTGGGCTCTGCCAGCCGGCCAGTGTGGCCCTGGACCCTGCCCACGTACAGATGCAAGCCCGGCCACTGTCGCCTTCCTGTGGCCTCGTTCCAAGATTATACAAAGCAAGACAGTGTACACACAGCACTTCAGGGTGCGCCCACTGCTTCTCCATGCACGCTCTTGTTTGACCTCACGCAGCGCTAAGAGGCAGGCGAAGCAGGGACCACTGTGAGGCCACGCGAGAGTCACATGGAGGGTATAACCAGGTCTTTGGGTTCTGAATCCGGTGCTCTTTGCCATTCACTCCACTCCACCACCTCCCAGCCTCCGCCTCTGTCCTCAGCCTCGTTTCAGATTTCTCCATCACCATTAAAGACGTTTTCTTGGCACTTCTCAGCCAGCTTAAGGTATTTGTTCCCACAGTCATTCATTCATTCACTCGCCCTCTGAATCACTCCCCTGTTTATGCCTTCACCTCACTTATTCAGTTGCTCACTCCATTCATTCAGTCACGTATTCATTCATTCAAGGCCTTGCTGAGTGCTTTCTATGTGCTCAGCTTACGGTAGGTGCTTTAGGGAACACAAAGAATGCTAAAGTGTGACTCCTGACTTTGCGAAGCTTATGCTCTAGTTGAAGAACAATGGAAAGGCACGTAATAGGTGATTTCATGTCCACAGAGGATATATTCTCCTTATATTAACAACGGCAGGATACTTTCCGGACAGCCCTCGTATTTTTATTTGTTCTTACTCTAAAGAGCTAATAGATATTGCTTATTCTATGGCTTCCAGAAGTCCCCAGATATGTGAGAGATGTTGGGCTGAGTTTTAGGTCTCCTTGCAGAGCTGGAATCCCGGGGCTCTGTAGGAGCTTAGAGGAGGGAAGTACTGATAGCTGGAGTGGTCAGGGAAGGCTTCTCGGAAGAGGTGGGAGTTGAACTCAGCTTGGCAGGTTGGGGGGAATTTGTGAACATGAAGCGGGGAGCATAGGCCTAGGATGGTGTCGGGGGCAGGGGGCACGAGTGAGGGCCGCACTCATGCAGGGTCTCCGGGCCGGGCCGGTAGCCGGCAGGGCTGCAGGAGTGCGCATGTGCAAGAGTGTGTGGGGGTGGGGGCCAGCACTGAAGCCCAGCGCAGGGGTGGGTGCGTGGGGGGCTGGGCAGGGGGTTACGTGCAGGGGCTGTGGAAGCACCGCCCTCAGCCTGGCCCGCTGCCCTTGACTACGTGGCTTTGCGTCTGGCCACCCTCAGGGGCAAGGGGACAGCGGCTCTCAGCAAATTTCCTTCCGGCTCTGACAGCAAACATGGGCTCTGCTCTTTGAGTGGGAGATAAGATGGCTTTCGCCTCTTGCAGCCTGTGGCAATATGAGCATTATCAAATGCTTTTCTCTCTCCTTTTCAGTATTTTTGTTTCTTGTAGGAAAGACACAGAGAGAAAAACTGTGAGTGGAGCAGGAGAAAGAGGTAGAGAGAGGAGAGTGAGAGGGAAGGAGCAAAGGGGAGAGAGAGAGAAGAGAACGGGGAGGAGAACAGGAGGGAAAGCAGAGAGGAACAGAAGCATGAGAAAGGCCAGCCCCATCGTCTCGATCCTCTTTAGAGCTTTGACTATTTCTTGCCAAAAATACTTGGGATAAATATCTGGATTCCTGAGAACCAAAATGCCCTGGAGGACCAACTTTCCAGGGTTAATTACAAAGTGACTGCCATTGCAGATGGCTGTTTCTGCTTCTGCAGAGAGGCCAGAGCAGCGTCTGGGACCTGTCCTTCCCGCGGGCCCCTGTCTGCTGCGTGTTGCCATGAGCACCGACTCCACGTGGAACAGAACCTCTCACGTGCTCCGCGCACGACCAGCACAGCCACAGGTGCTGATGGCAGCAGCTGTCATAGAAATACATCTCTCATCCCACCGCAGCGACCGTGAGGACACCCATTCTTGAGACAAAACATCCCGCACGCGTGCACCCCCTTAAAAAGCTTGAGATAGAAGATATTTCTTTAACCTGATAAAGAAAGCGTGTCTTAAAATAGGGATAAGACAAAGATATCCTCTATCAACAATGCCTTTGAAAAAATCTTCCTAAAACTTCTAGCCAATGCCAAATTTTATAAAGTAGAACACAAAAACACCTTAACTACTGAAAATAAGAGAAAACTATTGGTTTTAAGTTGCGTAATCACATATCTGGAAGACAAGAAGAATCAATAGAAAAACTCTTAGAATTTCTAATAGAGCTTGGGTAAAGTAGCCAAACAAGGGGTAACCCTAGAAATCTCAGGGCACCATCTCTCTCAGTTTTAGCACACAGTTGTACTAAATTTGACTCCAGAAACCTTGAAGAATCATGTGGCTCTTAACTGTAGGCTTTCCGAGAAGGGCTTGTCATGCCCAGAGGTCTTGAACATTCTATCGCATAGAAAGTTTTCCAAAAATTCTCTCCAGACATTCTTTCCTCTCTTAATACATACTCATGGTGGCAGCTAATACATCGTCACTTCTCTGTTCAGAGGGTTTTTTCATTGCTGCCACATCCTCTTCCACTTACCTTCTGTCCTTTGACTCCTGTACCCACTGTCCTGAGTCCGATCAGGTCCCTGTGACTCCTGGTTGTCCTACACCTTCATTGAGGAAAAGACTGAACACCTGGGAAACATAGCTTTTCTGTCCCTGTGACAAATTTTCATATGAATAACCACTGGGAACATTGCTAGTGAATATATTTTCTTCTCTGATACATAAGATAAACATATAAAAATCAATAACTTTCTCATATACCCACAATAACCAGTTTAAAGATAAAAGCAAACAAAGACATAAACTACCTTTGGATGATTCTCAGTGAGAATTGTGTGAACATTTCATAAAGAAAGTGACGAGGCTGGGCACGGTGGCTCACACCTGTAATCGTAGCACTCTGGGAGGCCAAGGTGGGAGGCTCGCTTAAGGTCAGGAGTTCAAGACCAGCCTCAGCAACAGCGACACCCCATCTCTACTAAAAAAAGAAAGAAATTAGCCGGGCAACTAAAAATAGATAAAAAATTAACCGAGTGTAGCGGTGCGCGCTGGTAGTCTCAGCTACTCAGGAGGCTGAGGCAGTAGGATCGCTTGAGCCCAGGAGTTTGAGGTTGCTGTGAGCTAGGCTGACGCCACGGCACTCTAGCCCGGGCAACAGAGTGAGACTCTGTCTCAAAAACAGACAAACAAACAAACAAACAAGCAAATGACAAAACTTTGTTAGTTTTGTATAAGAGAAGATTTTAGTAAGTGGAGAAATATAATATGTTCTTGGCTGGGGAAAAGGAACATTGAAAGACATTAGTTTTTCTTGATTTAATACATAGGTAGATCTAGCAAAAATCTAATCAAAATCTCAATGGAAACTTTTGGTGATTTGACAAAACAACCTTACAATGAATCTGGAAGAATAAGAAGTTAAAAATAGCTAAGAAACTTTGGAAAGAACAAGAAGACAGAATTTCCTTTAACATACATTAAAGTATATTTTAAAGCTACAGCAACTGTACAGCACAGTACTGGCTCAAGAGCAAGCCAGCATCCGTTGGACGTGACTGACTACACTAAAGCCACCGTACCATGGGTACAAAAGCAACGTGGCATAAAAAGAAGCGTTGCAACGCAATGGAAAAGGGTTGTATTAACAAATGGTGCTGAGAAAATTGACTACTCAGGAAACAATCATTGTAGATCTTTTAGCTTTTTCTCAAGTAAATTCTAGATAAATTACAGCATTAAGCATAAGAAACCCCATAACAATAGGTGAAAATTTAAGTGACTATTTCAATGATCTTAGAGTGGGTATTACCCATCTAAACTTAACAGCAATTGGAGAAATCACAAAGGAAACTGTCAATAGAATTGCCTGCACACAACTTCTAAATATATATTTTTTAAAAAGAAACTATAAAAATAAAGAGGTAAATGACAAATTGGGAAAAATATTTGCAATAGGTATAGTAAAAGGCTAACAGCCTTAAGATATAAAGAGCTCTTAGAAAGCCTAAAGGAAAAGACTAACATTCTGGCAGAAACATTGGCAAAGAACATTTACAGAGTGAGGCATACAAATGGCTAGCATTTGAGAACATGTGTAGTTTTACCATTAGCCAAAGAAATGCCAAATAAAACAATAATCAAATCCCATTTCCACTTGCCCGGTTGTTAAGATTGATGATGAAGGTGATGATGATGATGATGACAAGTGTTAGTCACCATGTGATGAAACTGGAACATAAAATGGCATGACCTGTCTGGAAGAATCTCAACAGTTTTTGTATTTTTTGACTCAATACCTCTACTTCTAGGGATCCGTCCTAAGAAACACCAGAGACGGGAAGAGATTGTCCATCACAGCACTATTTATCAGACCTAAATATTGGAAATGATTGAGATGTGTAACAATGAAGGAGTGAGAAAATATAGTATATTTCTGTTGTTAAATACATTTTTAAAAGTGTATACTCAAAGACTATTTAATAACATGGGAATGTGCTTACAATGGAATGTTAACATTTAAAAAACCACAATGAAAGCTCTGTGCACGTGTGTATTGGTATGTGCATGTGTGTGTAGTGAATCCTGATTTCCTCCTTTTCTGCACGTAGTGAGAACCAGAATTAATCTAGCTGTTACTTAACTTCATGGCCTCCCTCCCTGACCTGGAAGATGGGATCATATGCTTGACTGTCAGGGCGGGGTGAAAACGAAGTGAGGTATCCTAATGAACATGATGTTGGCTCTGATTTTTCATGCATCTGTATCTTCTCTCTTCAGGGAGGCTGGATTTTCCTAAGAGCAGGAACTGTGTGG
Source organism: Eulemur rufifrons (assembly GCF_041146395.1). Taxonomy (NCBI): domain Eukaryota; kingdom Metazoa; phylum Chordata; class Mammalia; order Primates; family Lemuridae; genus Eulemur; species Eulemur rufifrons. The sequence goes on along the minus strand of NC_090984.1, from coordinate 26,487,943 downwards.
CTCCTTGACCTATAAAAGGAGGTGTTGTGCCCTTAAATGTTAAGGATGGGGCTTGCAGCAGTGTCTGGCTTCATGTGGGTGCTCAGTGAAGAACAAATGGGGAGATGGGCTTATGGGCAGACTACCTGCAATGACAGGCTGGGTGACCACCTTGAGATGGTGTCCCCAGGACTTCCCCCACTGGCCTTGGAGCCATCAAGGAGGGAAGGTGAGAGGTGAAGGTAAAGTGATGCAGGAGTAGAGAGACCACAGTCTCTTTGTCCTCCTTGGACAGCCTGGGGGAGGATGGGGTTTGCGGCTCTTCTGTGTCACTGAACAAGTCAGGGTCATGGTCCCAGGAGCCTGAGCCTGGTCCTGTGTTGCGTGTTTTACCTGCATGATATTATTTGGGCCTCATTTTAATCTTGGAAGGCTAGAATTATTATCCTCACTTATGTACAAAGCAATGGCCTTGGGGAGGGAGGAACGTTTGTCCCAAGGTCACACAGCTTTCCAGAGAGGAGCCAGGATTTGAACCCAGGTCTCTCTGACTCTCAAGTTCTTGACCTTGAAGCTATACTCTACAAGTGTTTCTCTCCTTCAACTTCTCCCTTTAGTAGAAAGGAAAGAATCCACTTTTGCTGTGTGTGCAACTTGGGAGGCGTCTGGGCTCTGCTCCTAAATCATAGTCTCAATACGAGTGTTGTGGTGGGAATGGGCCATCGGGTGGTGACAGACCCCCGCCGTCCATCACGCCCCGCGGCACCCTGACACGCAGTGCTGGAGTGTAATCACAGTGATGGTGTCCTGATCTATGGGGGACGTTCATCATCCCGGAGCTGGTACCTTGACATATTACCTTAGCTTGCTGTCAGCGGGACGGCCCCTTAATGTATTTCTGTAATACATCACTCACTGATGGTGACCAGGGAGGCCCGCCGGCACCAGGCCGCTGGAGCCCTTTCCGCAAGTCTCCCTGAGTTCTTGGTCTCTTAAATATTCATGTGTTTGTGAGTGTGTGTGTGTGTGTGTGTGTGTGCCTGGAGAGAGTGTTGAGAGGGAGGCAGGAATGGTGAGACAGGAGAATGAAGAGAAGATGAGAAGAGGGAGGCAGAAAGGGAGACGAGAAGGAAAAGAGTCAGGAAGAGATGGGAAAAGCAAGGGCAGAGAGAAGAGAGGAGGCAAGGATGGGAAGAGGGAGGGAGAGAAAGGTGTGGGGAGGAGGGAGGAAGGTGTGGCAGAGAGGAGGGAGCGGAGCACAGGAGGGAGAGAAGATGCAGGGGAGGAGGAGGAAAGGCACAAGAAGAATCAAGGCTACGTTAAGGGGCGTAAAGACCAGAGAGCAGCTGGAGAGAGCAGGCAGGTGCCCCAGCCCCAGAGTTAAGGCACATGGTGTTGGAGGAATCTTTTAATTTGGCCTTGGTGGTGGCCTTGATCTCCTGGGGGCTGGAAGGGCTTTGGGAAGGGGTGGGGGGGGAGGTAGGGCTGCTGGAAGGGCTTGGGGCCAGGGTACAAAAGGGCACTTTGTGGTCAGCCAGGACCTTTTGCCTTCTGCCTCCATTGCTGCTGATGTCACCTTGGTGGAAAAGTCCCCAAAGCTGCCTCTTCACCCCCAAACCCCCATGTCCACCTGCCCACTGGACATCTCTGCTGAGACAGCCCAACAGCACCACACGCTCAGAAGACCCCGAACTGTGGTCATCACTCTTCCCTGGTCCCCCTTCTGGCTTCCCCACTGTGACGAGAGGCCTCGCCAGTGTCCAGCACTCCGGTTCTCATGGGCGTCTTGCCGCATCGGTACCGCGTGGGCCCCGCATTCAGGCCTATCGCTTTTGCAGAGTGACATATCCTCCTGGGCTTCTTACCAAGTTCTCTTTGCTTTGTTCACCGTCTGGGACCTCTGAAAGCACAGAGGGTCTGGAAGCTGACCCAGCCAGCAGGAACTGTTTTGCCTGGGGGCGGATCATCCATGAGTAATTTTAGCTCCAGTTACTTGTTCATCACTGTCACCTCTGGCCCATGAATACTATACCTGGGAACCAAGGTGAAGGTGCAAGAAGGAAATAGGTGCAAACTGAGCAGCCAGGACAGTCAGAAGAAAAGTGGGAAACAGGCAATTTGGTCAAGAATGAGCCCGAGCGTGGAGGGCGTGAGCTGGGGCACCACCTTCAGGTGGAGCCTGGCACGTGGTCTGGCCTGGCCCCCGCTGCTAAATAGGCTCTACCAGGTGCCTGCAGGGTTGAGGCTGAACTCCTTGCCTCGGCATTCAGGGCCCCAGACAGGCTGGCCTCAACGTTCTGCTCCCGTCCTGTCCCTCACTGCTCCCCCCACGGTGACCCCATTTCCTGCAGCCAGATTCCCCTGCCTGCCAGCCCCTGTGCCAAGGCTTTCCTGGGGCGCCTCGTCCCCTCCTTTCTTCCTATCTAAATTCTACCTTTGACGTCTTTCCTCTGTGGAGCCCTTTCTCTCCTCTTGTTCTGCCAATCACGTCTCTCGTGGACTTGGCCGCAAGTTATATGTGTTCATTTTTATCTCCCCGGCTCGACTCTAAGCCCTTGGAGGACAGGGACCCCGTCTTCTATTTCTCTGTAACGCCCCCAGCAGGGGTGGAAGAAAGCCCTTTCTCGTGAACACATGTGAAGCAGCAGTCGTGTGAGTCCCGAAAGGAAAGAGGGACCGAGGTAGGTCCTTACGATGAGGCACAGTGGCCCTGGCCAGGCCACTGAACAAAGTCCTTTTCATCACCATGGGCCGCATTTTCCTCCTATGTGAACTGAAGAGATGGGATGAGATCTATGTCCTGTATTTAAAAAAAAAAAACCTAAGCTTTTTAGTTTTAGATAATTGTAGAGTCACATACAATTGTAAGAAATCATACGGGGAGATCTTGTGTACCCTTTACCCAGTTTTCCCAGTGGTATCGTCTTGCAGGGCTATAGTGTCATGTCACACCAGGATATTGACGCTAGCACCAGTCAAGATGCGGAACGTATCCATCGCCACCTCTTGCTCTTATGAACCCCCACATCCTGCTCACCCTCCATCCCCGTCCCTGACCCTTTACAAACCTCATCTGTTCTACGTTTGCAGTATTGTGTCATTTCAACAGTGTTACATGCCAGGAACCATCCATCTGCAGCCTTCGTGAGTGCCTTTCTTCCCCAGCACAGTTCCGTGGATCTTCACCCAGGTTGCAGCCCGCGTCAGTAGTTCATTCCTTTTTATCGCCGAGTCGTACTTCATGGTCGGATGTACCGTGGCTTGTTTAACTGTTCACCACTAAAGGACATCTGCATTGCTTCCAGTTTTTGGTTAACACAAATAAAGCTGCTATAAATTTTCGTGCACAGGTTTTGGTGTGAACATAAGTCCTCATTTCTCTGGGATAAATGCCCAGGAGTGCAATTGATGGATCATATGGTAGATGCATATTAAGTTTTTCAAGAAACTGCCAAATTGTATTCTAGAGTGGCTGTGCCACTTTACACTCCCACCAGCAATGTACGAGGGATCTAGTTTCTCTGCATCTTCACCAGTATTTGGTATTGTCACTGTTTTTTATCTTACCCATTCTGATAGGTGCACGGTGCTATCTCATTGCGATATTAATTTTGATGTCCCTAATGGCCAATGACGTCAAACATCTTTCTATGTGCTTATCTGCTAGCTGTATATCCTCTTTGATGAAATAGCTCTTCATGTGTTTTGTTCATTTGTAAATTGGATTGTTTGTTTTTCACTGTTGAGTTTTGAGAGTTCTTTATATATTCTAGACACAAGTTCTTTGTCGAATATGTAGTTTGCAAATATTTTCTCCCATTTTGTAACATGTCTTTTCATTCTTCTAGCAGGATCTTTTGAAGAACAAAAAAGTTTTCATTTTTGTTGAAGTCCAATTTATCAATTTTCCTTTTACGGATTATGCTTTAAGTGTCAAGTCAAAAACTCTGTCTAGCCTTAGAGCCTCAAAGGTTTTGACTAATTTTTTTCTAAAAGTTTTAGAGTTTTGCATTTTCCATCTTGGATTAATTTTTATATAAAACATAAGGCTTAGGTCAAGGTTTGATTGGTTATGTTTTGTGCCTGGATGATGTCTAACTGCTCCAGCACCATTTGTTGAAGAGGCTACCTTTACTCCATGGAATTGTTTTTGTGCCATTGTATTTGTGTGGGTCTGTTCCTGGTGTCCCTGTTTAGTTGTATTGGTCTCTGTGTCTATTCCTCTGCCATTACTACAGTCTTGATTAGAGTGGCTGTGTAAGTCTTGAAATCTGGTAGACTGATTTCTCCTACTTTATTCTTCTTTTTCAAAATTGTCTTAACCATTTAAGTTCTTTGCCTTTCCATGTATATTTTAGAATAATCTTGTCTATATCTACCAAAAAATCTTGCTGGTATTTTGATAGGAACTGTGTTAAACTTGTATATCATTTTGGAAAAGTTGACATTTTTACTATGTTGAGTCTTCCTATCCAAGAACACAGTGTGTGTCTTCATTTATTTAGATCTTTGATTTCTTTCATCAGCATTTTACAGTTTTCAGCATACATGTTTTAACTCCTATACATGTTTCATTAGATTTATACTGTACGTATCTCTTTTTTTTTTTTTTGAGCAATTGTAAATGGTATTGTGTTTTTAATTTTGGTGTCCATATGTTCATTGCTAGTATATAGAAATACAATTGACTTTTGTATATTTATCTTGTATCCTGTGATACAAGGTCACTGATTAGTTCTAGGAGTTCTCTCTTTTTTTTAATTTTGTAGCATCTTTGGAATTTTATGTGTAGACAATGTGTTATCTGCACATAGGGAAAATTTTTCTTTTTTGATTTGTATGCTTTTTATTTCCTTTTCTTGCCTTATTGCACTGGCTAACACTTCTAGCACTATGTTGAATAAGAGTAATGAGAAAGGACAACCTTGCCTGTTCTCAGTCTTAGAGGCAAAGCATTCAGTCTTTCACCATTAAGTGTGATTTTTGTAGATGCTTTTAATCAAGTTGAGAAAGCTGCTCTTCTATTCCTATTTTTCTGATAATTTTTATCATGAATTGTTGCTAAATTTTCTAAATTTTTTTCATCAATTGATATGATCATGTGATTTTTAAAATTTCACTTGCTAATATGGTTGATTACATTGATTAATTTTCTTTTCCTTTCTTTCTTTCTTTTTTTTTTTTTTTTTGAGACACGGTCTTACTCTGTTGCCCCCAGGCTGTAGTGCATTGATATGATCATAGCTCACTGCAGACTTGAACTCCTGGACTCAAGCAATCCTCCTACCTCAGCCTCCTGAGTAGCTGGAGGCACACATCTCCATGCCTGGCTGATTTAAAGAAAAAAAATTTTGTAGAGATGGGGTCTCACTATGTTGCCCAGGCTGGTCTCAAACTCCTGGCCTCAAGTGATCCTCCCACCTTGGCCTCCTAAAGTGCTGGGATTATAGATGCGAGCAACTGCACCCGACCTACATTGATTAATTTTCAAATATTGAACCTGTGTGCATCTCTGGAATAAATCCCACTTGATCATGGTGTAAAATTCTTTTTACATATTGCCAAATTTTATTTGCTAATATTTTGTTAAGGATTTTTGCATCTATATTCCTGAGGGCTAACTTCTGCATCTTTGTCTGGTTTTGATATGAGGGCAATACTAGCTACATAAAAGAATCAGGAAGTGTTCCATCATCTTCTATTTTCTGGAAGAGATTATGTAGGAATTGGTGTCAATTCTTTAAATATTTGGAAGAATTAACCTGTGAAACCATCTGGGCCTGGAGAGTTCTTTTTTGGGAATTAAAAAAAAATATTAATTCAGTTTCCTTGAATAATTTTAGATTATAGTTATAGTTGTAGGACTATTCAAGTTATTTATTTCATATTAGGTGAATTGTGGTCATTGTATTTTTAAAGGAGGTGGTCTATTTCATCTCAGTTGTCAAATTTATGTGTGCAGACTTGTAGTATTCTTTTACTATGTTTTTGGTGTCTGCAGGGTCAGTAGTTATATCTCCTGTTTAATTTTTGCTATTGGTAATTTGTGTCTTCTCTCTGTCTTTGTGAATTTTCCTAGAAATTAGTCAATTTAATTGATCTTGTTGAAGAACTAGCTTTTTGTTACGTTGATTTTCTCTACTATTTTTCTGTTTTCGATGTCATCAGTTTTGCTTTTATATTTATTTTTTTCCTTTCTTCTGCTTGATTCTAGTTTATTTTAACTCTTCTTTTTTGAGACTCTTGAGGTGGGGGCTTAGATTATTGATTTGAGACTTTTCACTTTTTCTAAAGTATGTACTTAGTACTATAAATTTCCCCCTCAGTGTGACTTTAACTGTGTCCCACAAATTGTGATATGTTGTATTTTCATTTTCATTTAGTTTTATGTATTTAAAAAATTTTCCTTGGGACTTCCTCTTTAACCTGTGGATTATTTAGAAGTGTGTTTTTTAGTTTCCAAGTGTTTAGGAATTTTCCTGTTATCTTTCTGTTTCTGATTTCTAGCTTGATTCCATCTGTGATTGGAGAACTCTGTGATTTCAATTGTTATAAATTTGAGGGGTGTTTTATGGCCCAGGACATGGTCTATCTTTGTATATCTTCTGTGGCCACTTGAAAGTAATTGTATTCTGCTGTTGTTGGGTGGAGTGTTCTGTAAATGTCGATGAAAACCTGTTGTTGATAGTGATGAATTCTTCTATATCCATGCTTGTTTTCTGCCTTTTCATTCTATAAATTGTCGACAGAAGGATATTGAAGTTTTGAATTTTAATTATGGATTTGACTATTTTTCCTTTTATTTCTATTCATTTTTGCTTCCTATATTTTGCATCATTTTTATTTGGTGAATTCACATTTAAGATTGCTATGTCTTCTTGACAGATTGACCTTTTTATCATTATATAATGTCTCTCTCTCTCTCTCTCTCTCTGGTAATTTTCTTTACTCCAAAGTCCATTTTATCTGATTATTAATATAGCCACTCATGCTTTCCTTTGATTAATGTTTGTATGATATATCTTTTCCTATTTTTTTTTTTTACTTTCAACATGCCTATATCATTATATTAGAAGTAAGTGTAGTGTAGCAGCATTTAGTTGGATCATACGTTATAATTTATTCTGTTAGGCTCTGTCTTTTAATTGGTGTATTTAGACCATTTACATTTAATTTGATTATTGATATGTCAGGGTTTAAATTTGTTATTTTATTTTTTGTTTTTTGTCTGTTTTGTTTCTCTGTTTTATTTCCTGTGTTCCTGTGGGTTACTTGAATGTATTTTAGAATTACACTTTGGTTTATCTATAGTGTTTTGAGCATATGTCTTTGTATAGAATTTTAGTGGTTGTTCTAGGTATTACATTATACATACATAACTTTTCACAATCTACTGGTGTCATCATTTTACCAGTCCAAATGAAACATAGAAACCTTAACTTCCTTCATATCTATTTACTCTTGCTCATTTTTAGTTGTCTTAATTATTTCTTCCATATCCGCTTAAAACCACATTACACAGTGTTATAATTGTTGCTTCAACCATCGAACATAAATTATAAAACTAAACAATAAGAAGAAAATCCATTGTTTTTACTGGTATTTATGCTTAACATGTTCTTTGTTTCTTCCTGATGTTCTAAGGTTTCTTCTTTTATGGTTTCCTTTCTGTTTAGAGAAATTTCTTTAGTTATTCTTTTAGGATAGGTGAGTTGTTAACAAATTCTTAGTTTTCCTTCATCTGTGAATACATTGATTTTGGCGAATATCTTTTGTTTTTGAAGGGTATTTTTGTTGGGTAGAGGATTCTAGGTTGGCACTTCTTTTCCTTGGCACTTGAAAAATACTGTGTCACTTTTCCTGGCTTCCATGTTTTCTGAGGAGAAACCCACTGTCATTTAAATAATTTTTTCTTCTATAGGTAAGGCATCATTTTTCTCTGGTTGCTTTCAAGATTTTTTCTTTAACTTTAGTTTCTAGACGTCTTGGTGTGGATATCATTGACTTTATCCTATTTTAGGTTCACTAAGTTTGGGAAATTTTCAGCAATTATTATATTACTTTTTTCAGACCTGCCTTCTTTCTCTTTTCTTCTAAAACTCTAATGACATGAAATTATGTCATTTTTTTATAGTCCCATAGATCTCTGAAGCTGTGTTCATTTTTTTTCAGTCTATTTTTTTCTTTGATTTTCAGATTGAGTAATTTCTATTATTCTATATTCCTGTTCACTAATTCTTTCCTCTGTTCACTCTATTCTACTATAAAGTCTAATCACTGAGTTTTTAATTTTGGTTATTGTATTTTTCAGTTCTAAAATTTCCATTTGTTTCTTGTTTATATCTTCTGTTTCTTTGTGGAGGCTTTGTGTTTTTTCTTTTGCTTCAAACATGTTCATAATTGCCATTGAAGCATTTTTATCATGGCTGCTTTAAGATCTTTGTCAGATAATTTTCACATCTCTGTCATCTCAATGTTGGCATCTATTGTCTTTTTCCATTCAGTTTGAAATCTTCTTTCTTGGTATGATGAGTGATTTTTAAATTTAAACCTGGATATTTTTCATTATATTATGAGACTCTAGATCTTATTTTAAACCTTCTAGTTTAGAAGGCTTTTTTTTTTTTTTTTTTTTTTTTTTTTTTTGACACTGCTGTAACCGGGTGGGGATTGAATAGGGGGGAGAGCACTGCCTTGTTACTGCAAGGTGGAGGCAGAAGTCCAGGTTCTCCACTCAACCTCTGTTGCTATGTTAGAAGGGGACCCTCATTAATGTCAGCTGGGGATGGCAGTTCCAGCAATGTCTACTGATTCCAAGGTGACTGCTGAGCAATGGTAAAAGTCCTGACTCTCCACTCTCCTCCTCCAACACCACTCCAGGGGGGAAGGAGACGGAATGTCTCATTACTGTCACGTGGGTTGGAAGTTGAGGCCCCCCACTTGAACTTTGCTGGCATGGGTGGGGCCGCAGTATTTTTCTGTGCTGTTTGGCTGGAGTGGAGCAGTTATTGCTTAAATGTCCCCTCTCTTGCTAGGCTATCCTTCTACTTGCCCTTTGCCTAGACAGAATAGTCTTTTCTTGGGACTTTTCTTGCCTGTACTTGTTGGAATTTCTGGGTTATTGGCTTCTTTAGCTCCTAGTCTGGGATGTAGCGACCACAAGGAAAATCCAAGGAACTCATCCTTGTGTAGGTCCTTGGGTCCTGAGGTCCTAGCCTGTCTGCCTTCTGTGTGCCTTTCCGAGTCTTCTTATGCTTGTTTAGTACCTAACGTCCAAGGTTTTTTTTTTTTGTTTTTTTTTTTTGAGACAGAGTCTCACTTTGTTGCCCAGGCTAGAGTGAGTGCCGTGGCGTCAGCCTAGCTCACAGCAACCTCAAACTCCTGGGCTCAAGGGATCCTCCTGTCTCAGCCTCCAGAGTAGTTGGGACTACAGGCATGCACCACCATGCCCGGCTAATTTTTTCTATATATATTTTTAGCTGTCCGTATAATTTCTTTCTATTTTTAGTAGAGATGGGGTCTCGCTCTTGCTCAGGCTGGGTAACGTCCAAGGTTTTTCACTGTACTCAGCAGGAGGAATAGGGAAAAGTGCATCTACTCCATCTCCTTGGAAGCAGAGTAGATCTGGATTTTACTTTTAAGGTGCTGAGCCCTTCAAAAATATTGTAAGTGGAAGCCCAAAGTTTTAAGCAGAAAAAAGATGTTTCCGTTGAAGTGCAGGTGGGGGCTGCAGCCCTGGCCACTAGTCTCCTACCCCTATTAGCCCTTGGAAGGACCTCCCGAAAGTCCTGGGATTCCACCGAGAATGCAGCTTGAAGACCAGAGTATAAATCGCCCTTTCTGTTCCTGCAGTGTGGGACGCAGCCCTGGAGAGGGGAGGCTCGGTGAGGGCTTGGGAGTGCAGGCGGGTCTGGGGAGGCAGGTGCTGTCTGGCTGTGTCCCAAGCGATCCTGCTGCCCACAGGCGCCATGTGCAAGTTAACGTGCCATGCACTGGCGTCCTTGTCTTCCCTTTCTCACTTCCACGCTCCCTGAATGGTGCTTCCTCCGATTACCTCTCAGATGAACTACTTTCCCTCAAATCCTCCTCTCAGGGTCCACTTCTGGGGGCGGGGAGTCAAACTAAGACGCACACGGATTTAATCAGTGTAACCAGCCAACCAGCGCCGCGCGTGAGAATGATGGTGGTGAGCCGACTCGGAAATGACAAATAAGCGCCATCTGTCTCCATGGCACCATCCTCTGAGCGCACTTCTTGTCACCGTTTCAGACTCGATGAGTTGCTGTCCCCACCTGCAGTGCCCCGGGACCCAGGCCCTGGTGTGTGGAGCAGTGTTCTCCCAGCCCCTGGTCAGGGACAGACAAGCGGATGTCGGTTCAGGGATATCTGCCAATGGACTTGCACGTTGCTGTTGTTATTTGTTTTGGTTTACTCTGAAAGTGCCTTTTCACAAAACTGTGATTGCAGAAAAATTTTCTAGTGCTATGTATGGGCTGCTTCCCTGTCTTGGGCCTCAACCCCTGACCCCCTGCTGGGGTTTTCTTTGCTGTCCCAGGGCCTTGCGGGCTCACAGGGACACGCCACAACCAGGAGTCCCCGCTGTCCTGCTCGGAGGCTGGAGCAGGAGGGTGAGGAGGTGCTGGAGCTGCGGGCCCACCCCTGTCTGGCCCCAGGGCTGTCCTGCACACTCCGCAGGGTTCTGTGCCAGTGTGGGTTTGTGGATTCATCATGTGCTTCTTTGTCCTGTAAGGGGGGAGCAGACAAAATCCTGAGTCTTCTGAGTCATCTCGGCTCTCAGTCCCCAAGAGCGGCTCTTGTGGATGAAGCTCAGGCTGTGGGGACAAGCTGCCCTGTGAGAGGTGACTTCAGAGGACCTTCATATTCTATCAATAAAAAAACAAATGCAGACTTCAGTGAGGGGAGATTTATTTGACAGGATTTTTCCAAGAGAGCAGAAAGAGACTTTTGCAACAGGGAAAATGATCTGACCATGAGCTCTGCAAGCACCTCAGCTTAGACAGAAAGAGGCTTTTCTCTTGTAAGGAGGAGTAAGCAAGGCTGGAAAGAACAGGCATGGGGAGGGGAGGGGAAGGTAGAGCCGCGGGTGACAGTGGGACAGTGGATCAGAGAATGTGTTACCCGAGGCCAGCCTGTTCTCTGGCTGGGCATTTAGGAAGGGCTGTTTGCTGGCTCAGGCGGAGGGTGGGTTGAAATTCAGAGGCCTGGGTGAAGGAGAGAAATTCAACCCAAGTTTGGTTAACAAGAGCTTCGTTCCAATTGATGGATGGGGACAAAACAATAATTCAGCTAATCATTTATGAGACAAACGTGGGAATTTGAAGGACCTCAGTCTGGTCTCGACATAGGCTGACGAGGGAGCATCAGTGAGTCCTATCTAAGTCATAAGGGAAGGGCCTTTCATTGCCTTTTCCTGGAACAAAGCGGGGCAGTGGATTTCTTGAACTCTCGCTAATTTCCTGAATCACAGAGCTCAGGTAAAATTCAGTATTGTCAGCCCCGTCCTGGGGTTTGAGATGAATCCTGCAGGAAACATAGACTAGACCTAGCATTTCTCCATGAGGGCAGGTTCCCCATGGGAGCTACTCTCAGCTGGGTAGAAGCCCCCTCTGTGCTCTGGGGGCCATGGGCCAGGGGCGGGGGCGCTCCCCAGGCAGCAGCAGGGTTCCCGGGTGCTGCTCCCAGCTCGGAGCTGAGCTTCCCTCCTCTCACTCCCCCACCCTGCAGCTCCTGGCCGCCCCCTTCTCCGCCTGCCACACAGCTGTTTTGCCAACATCACTGCCTGATTATCTTTCAAGTGGCTTCTTGGAGCAGATGTTCCCAGCTCCTTCCTGCCTCGAAAACAAACAGGCGCTGTGTTGTCATTTGCTCTCCGGGGGAAAATCCCTCTGCTGCCACCGATTCTTCTTGAGAGGTTCGGGGGATGTCTGTGAAGTCTCCCCGGGCTGCTCTTTGCTGGGAATTTGGCTCCAGATGGTGGCAGGGGCTCCTCAGGTCTTCCAAGGTGTGTGTGGCCCCTCGAGGGGCGTCGGGCGGGGAAGCACACTTTAATTCCCATCTGGGTGGTCCTTGCTTCTGTCACTAAGTCTCAGTCCTATTTAACCTTCTAAAAAATATCACCATCTTGCCAACTTTGATTCTGAAGGACCCTCTGGGGGTTCGTCCCCAGTTGAAAATCCCTTTGTGTTTCCAGCAGTCCCACCAACAAGAAGATGTCGTTGGGCTTGATTTTGGAGGCTTGTGTTATGAAAGCAATAGGTGTTTGGTTTCCGTTCTATGAACATGAAAGTCTAATAAGGATGTGTCTTTTAAAATGTGCCCATTTCATCTCCTCACCCCCACTGAGAATCAGGGCTCCTGGTGGCCCCGGCAGCTGCTTATCAGGGTGGGCAGATGACCTGTGTCATGCCAGGGAGGCCTTCTTGCTTCTCCAATTTGCTGTGTGCAAAAAATTGCACCCCCTAGCAGTTTACTCCTCGGAGGTAAGGCCTGAAGGCCGAGGGAGTACAGACTGACCGCCCCCTGCAGACCGCCCTGGGGGCGGTGGGGAGAGGCATGCGCTGAGGCACACCTGGGGGGAAGGTGGGGCTTTGGGAAGACCTCAGCGGGGAGGTCTCCCTGGGGGACAGGGACATCTGAAGATGCTGAGCTGGGTGGTGGGCAGAGGAGTGCCCGGATGCCAGCATGCTTGCTGGCTTTGGCCAGAGGGCTCTGGGCACTGGTAGCAGACAGGATAGAATGGCATGTGAAATGTGTTTGAGGGCCCATCCCCAAATGTCCCATTGATTTGGGACTATGTCCTGGCCTGTCATCCATTCTGCAATCCCGGGCCACTCCCCAGCTCTGTCATCAGAGTGCCCTTCTCTGCCCTGCTCAGTCCTGCCCAGCCCTGCCGTCCTCCACTCCGGCCAGCCCCAGCACCGCCCTGGAGGTGCGAGTGTCGCCCCATCTCCCGGGGACGCTCCTGTGCTCATCTGAGCAGCGCAGACTCGGTTATCCCCTGGCTCCGATCGCCCCTTCCCTCGTGGCCGGAGACAGCACCCTCTCCTGACCTTCCTCCTATTTCTCTGGCTACTCCTTCTCTGTCTCCTTTGCTGGATTCTCCTCGCTGATCTGCAAGGGTGCACATTTCTCAGTGTGACAGGGCCTCTGCCCCCGTTTCTCTCCGCAGACTGGCGTTCCGAGCATGATAGACGGCACCCACGTGCTCTCGGGTGAGTGCTAAACATCAGGCTCCTGAGCCCATCCCTAGGCACACGTCTCAGTGGGCCTGGGACCCTAGAAATTTACATGTTTAGCAAGCCCCCCAAGGATTCCTATGCCAGCAGGCCATGGGACATACTTTGAGAAAGGTCTGCGTCGCACTGCTGCACAGAAGATCCCACCCCGCCTCAAGCATGGCAGGTGTTTGCATGCTGACGCCCCCCCCCCACTCTGTGTCTCCAACTCAGACCCCTTGGAGCTCCAGGATTGTGTCTCCACATCCACTTGACACCTCCGTTGGATGCCACCGCGCACCTGACCCGGGGCATCTCCATAAGTAAACTCTTGATTTTCTTCCCCAAACCCTCTCTGCTCAGTGCCATCTCAAGAAACAGAAGCAGCGAGCCCCAGGGGCTCCTCAGAGCTCCCTTCCTGCCAGTCTGTGTCCAAAGCACCAGCAAAGCCTGCCGGCCGTGTGACCCTTCAGAGCATTTCTCCACCTGCTGCATCTCCCCGTGTCTGTTGCCACTGCCACTCTGCTCCCAGCCACCATCGTCACTGCTTGGATGGCTGAACGGTCTCCCTGCCTTAACTTACTCTTCTACACTAGCTAGGGAGGAAGTATGACACACAGCAGACCCTGCTGCTCCCTTTAGTGGCTTCTCAGTGCATTAGAGTGAAATCCAAACTGTCCCGGGCCCTGTGACATCTGGCCCCTTCTTATCTCTCCTCCTCGTCCCTTGTCACTCTGGGCCTTGCTCCCTGGGCTCTGTTCACACTGAATTTCTTTCTGTTCCCTCAACAGGCCAAACACTTTCCTGCCTCAGGGCTTCTGTACATGCTGTTCCCTCTGCCCAGAATGCTCTTCCCTGGTTCTTCAAGTGCCTCTGGATCCTCCTTATTCACTAGATCTCAGCTTATTAACATTATTACTTCCATCCCATTGTTCTCGATCCTGGCAACCTATTCATTCTTTTGTGGTATTTTCTGGAAGCTCATAATTTGTAATTATATGTGTACTAATGCTCACTTATGTCTTTTCTTTTTTTTTTTTTTTTTTTGTCTTTTTTATAAGACAGCATGTTCTAGAGGGCAGGGACTGTGTCTCTGTTTTCCTTGCCTACCACAGAGCAGCACTTGACAAGCACTGGTTGAATGAATGGAGTGAATTTTATTTTATCCATTTGTGCACTATTTAGCTACATCCCTGTGATTCTGTTGCACTCTCTTCTGTCCAGATTTCCTCAAGTCGGTTCCACCTTGGTCTAGTCTGTTTCATCTTGTTCTATTCTGTTCCACCTGGTTCTATTCTGTTCCATCCTGCTGTATTATGTTTCATCCTCCACATTCTATCCGGTTCCATCCCGTTCTCTGCGGTTCCATCCTGTTCTTTTCTGTTGCAGCCTGTTCCATTCTGTGCCACCCTGTTCCAGTCTGGTTCACCTGTTCAGTCTGTTCTATGCTCCCCTATTCTGTTTTTTCTTTCCTGCTTCTTTCTGTCTGTCCCACACTGTTCTCTGTGCTTCTATTCCTTTATATCCTGTCCTAATTCACTCTCTTCACTCTGTTGTGACAGATTTCATCCCATTGTGTTTCACTCTACCACATTTCACCCCATGCTTTCGTCCAGATGTTTGGAATACCTGCCTCGTGCCCAGTCTCTTGCTAAGGATCCATGAGACGCTAAGAGAAGGGGATGCCGTCCTGGGCCCGAGATCACCCCATGAAGGGTGAGAAGACGGCAGAGAGGGGAGAGACTGACGTCTGAGTCTTAGCTGAACTGTGATGGGAGGGCTCGGTTAGGAAGAGAGGGTGACAACATGACAAAAAGCAGGGAATGAGCCTGAGTGTTGTGTTACACTGAAGACTTCAGCCTGGGACACTTAGGAAAGAGCCTAGGGTCAGGGCTGGGACAGGGTGCTGGGTCATTAGAGACAGAGCTGTGAATGTAGGTTAGTCTCTTTTACTGGTTGAATCGGTGCTTTGATGTTTCAAACAAGGGCACCTCCAGGGCTCAGAATCGACTGTTGGGACATCATCTAGCCTTGCTCCCACCAGGACATAAGGAGAGGCAGTGTGGGCCAGTGGAGTGCAAACCCTTGGACAAGCTGCTTAGCCTTTCTGAGCCTCAGTTCTCATATCTTTAAAATGGGGATAATAACACCTGCCTTGAGCTTTGTGAGGATAAATAGCTTACGCTCCCGTGCGGAGAGCTGGACAAGCATTCAGCACAGCGCCTGAGCCATCACAGGTGCTCAACGTCCACCCTCTCCCAGCTTGCCACTGTCTACTCCAGTCCATCCCAGTTGTACCAAGCTGGCTCTGAGCCTCAGTTTCCCCATCTAAGAAATGGGGACATTGTGCAACAAGCATGAGGTGTTAGAGAGGCACTGCAGAATTACTGCTTTGAGCTTAAAGGGGCCAGACGCACGATCGCTGTTTACTGATTGACGGCTGATTGCAGCTCCCTCACGCCCATCCTAATAACACAGAGCAGGGCCAGACACACAGAAGGTGCCTAATAAATATCCGTGGACTCAAAATAAATGTGAAAAGAATCTGAAAGAGTGGAAGGTGGGTGACACCCTCTCCAAAGCAGACCAGACAGGTGGATGCTGGGACTGAGCTGATGAAGTTTGAGCCCGATCTCCAAATATATTCAGAATCAGGGAATTAGGAGACAATGGAGGAGGCTGCCAAAAAGAATTTATCTCGGAAGTGGAGCTTGGGGAATAGCGCTAATATTTTCGGAAATTGAAACTCCAACCATGAAATTGCCTATCATTTATCATACATGGTCTCTCAAAGGGGAAACGGAAAAGCATTTAGTCTTATTGCTTTTTAAACACATGATTGCTGAGCACAGCCGTTCAGGCTGTGGTTTTAAGAGACGATGTGTCTGAAAGGGTCTGGCCAGCAAGTCCCTCCGACATAATACGGCTGCTCTCTGCAGACTCTCTGTGTCCAGTGTCCTGGGCCACGCACGGTGAGGGTCCAACCCGGGCCAGGCTTGTGTGGTGCCAATTCTGGCATGCATAGTGGCCTCCAAATCCCCTGGAATTGACCCTGGCCCCTTCTTGATGCCTAATAGCTGTCCCACTCTTACAGTCGCCCAGGCTTTGGTTCCAGGCTTTTCTTTGAAAGGGTCCTAGTGATGGCTTCCACTTTGACCTCTACACTGGTGTTTATCAAATTTCTCTCTCCTAGACCTACCGGGGACTCTGGGCTTCACGTGGGTTTCGCCACCTGAACTGCAGCATGTCTGAACTGCAGATGCCATTCTCCCCAGCTCCCTGGCTTGGTAAAGGGCATCCGTGTTGCCTTGACAGCTGGAACGGGCTCTGGGGCGCAGTCTCAATCACCCATGTGTGTTAGCGGCTTGCAGGTGGCATTCCACGGTCATGTGGCTCATCATAGCTGATCTCCCAGCTCGGGTCAGGTTCAGCACATCCACGTAAGTGGGTCAGAGGTCAGAGAACAAGAAGGGAGGCTGGGGGCTTTCTGAAGCATCTTCTGCACAGTGAACCCACTGTTTCCATTTGGACCGATGTCCGTGTAACATGGTGAGGGGATACAGGAGGAGGGCATGGGCTGAAGCCCTCTCAAGCCACCCTTCTGCTCCCCATAACCTCGCGAATGGTAAAATTTACTACCATTTACAGATGAGGAACCTGAGTCTGCAAGAGACTATGGAACTCGTCCAAGGCCACAGAGCTAGACGTGGTGACCGTGACACTCTCACCCAGGTCTCACTCAGGACATCACAGTTCTGATGTCCAACACTGTGTCCTTTCTTCTGGACAGAGAAGTGCCCAGGACAACGGCCAGTACGTCTGACCGGGAGTCGGAGGGTTAGCTCTCTCGCCCCCGCACGGCCACTGAAAGTATTCCCAGCTGCTGCCTCCTCTTGACTGGGCCCTGGGGAAGCGGGTGTCTAAGAGGCAGCCCTCCTTGGGACCCCACACTCTCCCTGGCCATTGCACTCTCACCCGGCTTCAGTGACCGTCTGTGCGCCGGTGACACCCAGATCCCCAGCTCTAACCCCATCTCTCCACTGAGCTTGGCAGCGAATAGCCAGCTGCCTCCTGCCTGGACGCCTCTCCTTGGAAACCCTGCTGGCACCACTGAGTGAATACGTATTTTTGGGAATTCCAAGTCCCATCCCGGTAATCTTCACCTCTAGTCCCCATCCACTTCCCTCCCACCAGAAAGGCCCTATCTAATTAGGCTTTATTGATTTCCTCCCACATTTCTTCCAGAATCACCACCACAATGATTATGTAATAAACATGTCTCTGCATTCTGCCAGACGACTGGTCGGTTTTTGCATTGTCCCTCATGAGGAAGTGGATGATCTTTCATCTTCCCAAACTGAAACTCTGCATCCGTTAAACAATAACTCCCCTGTTCCCATCTCTCCTCAGCCCCTGGCGGACACCATTCTACTTTCTGTCTCCGTGCACTTGACTACTTTGGGTGTCTTTATAAATGGCACCCTGCAGTATTTGTCCTTTTGTGACTGGCTTAATTCACTTAGCATAATGTCCTCAAGGTTCATCCAAGTCATAGATCAGAATTCCCTTCTTTTAAAAGGCTAATATTCCATTGTATGCATGTCTATTCCACAGTTTGTTTATCCACGGATCCATCAGTGGACACTGGGTTGCTTTTACCCCTTGGCTATTGCGAATAAATCTGCTGTGAACATGTGGGTGTACAAACATCTGTGCAAATCCTTGCTTTGTATATACCTGTACTCGGTTTTTAATTTTCTATTTTAACAGCCTTATTTGGATATATGTCTGTTAATATAAGAATAAAATATACCTAAACTATACTGAGTGGTACTGTATGACTGACACCATTCTGGGTTCTCTAAATATGTTGAATTATTAGAGCCATTGTACTCTCTATGTTACAGTTGGAAAATTGCTCTTTTTGGAAGAAGGTGAAGTATCAGTTCTAACAAAGCCATTAACTAATCGAACTTCCTCTACTTTCTCACATCCTGACACATTCTCAGCCTGCAGCAATGTGACTCCGCCCCAACCCCACGGGAACTGCTGTGGCGAAGGCCACTGGTGACCCCCATGTTGCCAAATCCAGTGGAAGACTTTAGCCCTTCCCTTACCTGCCCCTGGTCTTGACCCTCTTGACTGCCCGTCCTTCCGGAACCTTCTTCACTGGCACCTGGGACAGCACACTCTGCCCTGGTTTCCTGTTTCCCTTTCTCCTCTGTCTCTTTGAAGGGTCCTTTTCCTCTGTGGACCCTCAAAGGTGGGTGCTCTCCTGTCCCTGAGCTGCTTTTCTTCTCCCTTGACATGGCCTTTCCAGGTGACTCCTGACCTTCCATGTCATGGTGGTCACCGCCTCTCCTTCCTAATGACTCCCAAATCTGTCTCTCCAGTCCTGGGCCCCACCCCGAGCTTCACACTCGTGTGTCTGACTGCCAGCCTATCGCATTCCTCCCCAGACTGCTCCACAGTGACCGCGGCTTCAGCACGGCCAAAGGGGAGCTCATTATGGCCCCCCTCCCCCCAGCCACCGCCCAATCTTAACAAATGACATCGTGCACCCAGCTGCCTAAGCCACCAAGCGATGGACCGTCCTCCAGTTTTCCACCACACCTCACCCGGTCCGCCTTCTCGGTGCTTCCCAGGCCGATCCTTCTTTATTGCTTCGCTTCTCTCCCAGTTCAGGCCTCCCTTGCCTGGAAGATTAGAACCGACTCTGGCCTGGTCCCCTCTCTCTAGTCTCCCCATATTCAAGTTAATCCTCCTCCACAGCGGCCAGATGGGTTTATCTCAAACACAGCTGACCCTGTCACTTCCTCTGTACTTAAAGCCCCTGAGAGTCTCCCTGGTACCTGTAGTATTAATATATGATCTGAGCTCTGAGGATGGCATTCACACCTCCACGGCCTGGCCCTCGCCCCTTCTCCCGCCCCGTCCTCACCACCGCACGGCCCCTGCTTCTGTGAGCGTGTGCCTCGTGCCTGCCGTGCGCCGTCGGCGATGGGCAGGGTGTGGAGTGGGTGCAGCACTGAGAAACCAGACGTGCGCTGGCCGCACAGCTAGTGGGGGACACAGACAGTCACCAAGCAAATGTAGCGTCACTCAGCCTGGTCGGTGTATGGACAGAAAAGGAGCTGGTGACAAGGGAGCACAGCGGGGGTGGGGCTGGGGGACGGGAGGGCTCCACGCAGAGCCAGAGGCCAGTACCTGGTCTTGGCCCGTGGCGCTGCGCTCTCCACTCTGTCTGCAGAACCCGTCTCTTCTCCCTCCCCACTGGGTCAGGCCTGCCCGATCTCTCCCCTGGATCCCTCCAGTGCCCTCCTGCTTGGTCTCCCTGCCTCCGCTCCTGACCTCCATCCCACCCCACCCACGGCTGCCACAACGTCCTACCTAGCACACAGTCCTGATCATCTTGCCCTCTGTTGACAACCCTTTGAAGACTGTTCAGGAAGCAGCCAACTGGTTGGTGTGACCTCTGAGGCCCTTTAATTAGGGTCTCTTCTTTCCCCCCTGCCCTGCCCTCCTGCTGTTGGACTCCAGCCTTGCCCACTGCTCGGGAGTCCCCAGGCCAGGGGTCCACGGGCACATCTGCAGGCCTTGGGCCATGCCCCCTTGTCATCGTATTGCCCCTCCGCCTTCTTTGTTTCCTGCTCACTCCTGAGGCCCATCTCTGCCCTGCCTCCCCTCTTCCAGGAGGGCTGTGTGGATCTGGTTTCTGTACCCTCAGGACCCTCTGTCCACCGTGCACAGCCTGATACATCACAGCTGGCCGTGGCCTCTCTCCGGCCTTAGTGAGCCCTGTAGGGTCCGAGACGTGTCTAGCTCACCTGTCCAGTGTGGCCCTGCAAGGGGTCAGGCAGAGAGAGAGCTCCCAGAAGCTGTTTACAGAACACAGGGTTGCGACTCTGAGCCTGACCCGGGAGAGAGGCGAGTTCCTGCCCTCCGGGGGCTTCCCGTTCATCCGTCTATCTCAGTGGCATTGGCCGGCAGCCATTGCTTCTCCATTTCCGCCTCACTATGTACCCCACTTTTATTTAGGGCACCAACAGGCCCATCTTAAGCAAACAGACAAACATACTCTATTTCCCAGATTCCCCAAAGCCACGGGTGTCCGTGAGACATGGCCTTGCCAATGAGCTATAGGCGGAAGCCTCCTGGATGGGGAGCCCCGAAAGGTTACTGTTGCTGTGATGAAAAGGGACAAAGGTGCGGGCAGGCTCCGTTTTGCTCTTTGCCCCTCCATCCTCCCTGCCTGGATGCTGCCGGGACACCTGCGAGGGGCAGGTGAGAAGGAGCCGGGCGCCCTGAGAGGGATGGGGAGTTTCCATTCTGTTCCCAACATGGGGAAGTCGCTGGAGGGCTGTACTCACGTTGTGAAAAGCCAGCTGTGGCTGCCACCTGGGGGGCGCCCTGGGAGGGGCGAGAGCGGAGGCAGGGGCTGGTGGGGGCCTCCCTCGGTCCAGCTGCGAGGTGGTGCTGGCCGAGGCTGCGGTGGCCGCAGTGGAGGTGGAGGACCGGACCGTGGGCAGATTGGGGTGTGTGTTGGGGACGGGGTGGGCAGGGACCTGCTGGTGGCTGGGGAGTGGGGGGTGAAGAGAGGAAGTAGGGCCAACTCTGGGTGGTTTTGCCAAAGCCCCTGGGTGGGGGCAGGGGTGGCACTGACAGAGGTGGGCAGACTGGGGAGGGAAGCCAGGTCGTTTTCTCTCCAGCTATATTTTGCTGTGTGGGTGCAGGCACTGAGGAGGTGGGAAGTTGGATTTAACCACGGTTGGATGTGGCTTCTAAGTGTGAAGAGGGGAGAGAAGGAAACACCAATGAAAGAGGGATGCGAGGCCGGCAGAGGGCTGGTGGCTGTGGGCTAGCCGGGGGCCAGGGGCTGGAGGGCTGAGTGTGAGGTGGGGGATTACTGGTCGTCCAGAAGGACAACAGGTGGCAAGGAGTCCCCTGTAGGACACTTGAAGAGGAGATTGTGTAGATGGTGCAGCTTCCACGATGGTCCTGTGAGGTGCGATGCCCAGGTGGCAGGTGGGGAGGAGGGCGAGGAGTGGTTGGAACCAACCAGGAGGAGGAACAGAAAGGCCCTTGTGTTGGATGGATCCTCAAAGTGGATGTTGAAGTCACCAAAAATGATGACAGGATGGCAGTGGGGGGAAGACTGAGGGCCAAGGTTAAGTCTGCGGTAGATGAGGGGTGTGACCCAGGGGGGTGTGGGTGACCCCACAGGAAGGACGGTGGAGAGGCGAAGCTACCGACGTGGGATTCGGAGGATCTGCGCCTTGGAAGGCGGAGGGAGGATAGCTGTTTGGGGAGAGGCAATCCCAGGGTACGCAGGGTGCCAAGGAGACAACGGGGAAGCCGTGTGTCAGGGGCAGCCAGGCCCTGAGTGACGTCAGAGCGAGAGTTCAGAAAAGACATTGAGGATGTGGGGTGTTCGTGATGACAGGGCCTGAGGCCCCGGCGCCGAGAGCGGGGTGCTCCTGGGGGCTGGAGGCCTCGGTTCCTGAGCGAGGCTCAGATCCTACTCCGTGGAGGGACGCACCCGTCACACATCTCTGTAGCTTCTGGTTCCTCAAAACGGTGTCACAGTCACTCGCGATGGGTTGACAGGATGCTGTGGGGTGAGGGGCGTGAGTCCAGCCCGAGCCTGGTCCTGCAGGCGCTCTGCCGTCATGCTCCGGCCGGTGGGCGTGCAGCGTCCAGCCAGGCGGACCCACCAGGTGGCGGTGGGAGGTTGATGGCCTGCTTGTCGTGAGAGGCCCCGCCCCCCACGCTGTCTGGGTTTTGCAGGTGAGACACGAAACGCATTTCGAGGGCGACTGAGCACTGGAGGCTGTGCTGAGGCTTGGCAGGCACCTGCGGCACAGGTGTGCGGGTAATTGTGACACATGGGGAGACGCACGGGAGCCCGGGCTGGCCCCGGGGGCAGGGGTGGAGGGGCTGGGCAGAGGTGGGGCAGGTGATTTCACCTTCTTGCAATGGGAAGAAACCTCGGGGCACGAGCCCAGGTGGGCAAGAACATCCGCATCTCTTTAAATTCAATTAATTTGGACGTTGGGTCTCTCTGCCGCTGGCTCCATAGAGATGCCTACTGGCCTGGCCCTTGTAGTCCCTTCAGAGCCTGAACGTTGCTGGAAACTCTGCCCAGGAATGTGATGCCTGGGCCCACCCGGAGCGCTGTGTACCACGTTTGCCTGACCATTTTGCAGAGGAGCCAGTGCAGACCCAGAGAGGCCTGGGCCGCTGAGCTCAGACGTGATGGCTCACCTGGCCAGGCCTCTGGTCTGGGCCAGATCACCTGTGGACAGGTGAGGAGCCCCACTTGCAGCCAGGAAGGGGGCGGGGGCTGTGGGCAAGGGAGGGCATCGCTGACGCCGGGCAGGGAGGAGAGGCTTCTGGAGGAAGCCGGTGTGAGCAGCACCCGGGAGGATGGGCTGGGCATTCCTGGGGGGAGGGGACAGGGTGGACCCAGTCCTGGCAGTAGGAAGGGCCAACATGTTGTGGCACAGTGAGCTGTTTGCTGAGTCTGTTTCCAGGTCACAGGATTAACTTCAACTTGGCTGCTTTTGTGCAGCTGTATTTAGGCACCCTGTTAGGCTGGTGTCAGCCCAGCCGTCCTCTTTAGTCTCTAGGGTGTCGACTGGAAGGGAAGGGGCTTTCATGTGGCCTGCACAGGTGCCCTGTGCTTTATACACAAAGCTGTAGGTGGTCTCACTTCATCTTCCCATCGGCCCAGGAGCAGGTGCTATGGGTTCCATTGTGCAGATGAGGAAACCGAGGGTCAGCTGAAGGCCTTAGGATTCACCCTCGTCTCTGCCACTGCCCACAGAGTGGGAGCATCCGTGAAGACAGGAGACAGGAGACAGTGCCTATGATCATAGCGGCAGCCTCTGGGAGACTGAGGGTCATCAGTCCCTCTTTGGGGCTGTCTTGTGGGGCAGCAGGAAGAGCTACGAAGTCAGATGCCTGGGCGGGACCCCACCCCTGCCCCTCTCCGGCTGGACCACCCTGGACTGCTCGGCTCCCTCTCTGCCTCCTGTCTCCCCTTCTCTAGCACCAAGGCTTGGGCAGAACAATTTCCAAGCTCCTTCAGCTCTATGAGCTGGGGTTTCTGGGCTTCATTTTTTGCTCCCAGTCTGTTCCAGGCTGAGAACTTGGTTCATTCCTGCCTCCGACCCTCCCCAGCCATGGATTAGATGCTTCTTAGGTGTCCTCTAGCTCAAACGTGTCAGCAGCTGAGACCTGTCTCAACGTAGCCTCATGCCAGGGGGTTTGTCTCAAATGGCCTCTACCCTTTATGAGCCTTTTGGGTCTGAATCCCCCATTGGAAACAGACATTCATCCAACCACACACGTGACGGATCCGCCAGCCGCCATTGACTGAGTGCCTACTATGTGCAGACACATGCTGGGAACTCCCGCCACATACTATTTTGCATTCTTTCACTCACCCTTCCAGGAATGGTGTTTCTCTGTGTTACTGATGAAAAATTGCAGCCCAGAAAGGTTAAGAGACTTGACTGAGCTCTGAGCTCTCACAACTTGGAAGTGGCAGAGCAGGGATTAGAACCCAGAACTCCATGACTTCAAAGCCTGGGCCTGTGCCATCTGACATGTCACTGAGACGCCCATCCTTGGCCAGGCCCCGGGGTGCAGAGACATCACGTCAGCGACCCTGCCCACAGGGTGCTCTCAACAGCGTCTCCTCCTTGAGGCTATGGGATTTGTATTCCTGGGCCGTAGACCTCCCCAGGCCACTCCCCCGCAGGGACACTCAGACCCACTAGGTGGTCTCTCTGTGGCACTGGGTGGACGGGGCCTCCCTCTCCGGCTCGGGCGGGCGGGCGGGCGGGCAGGCGTGGGCTGCGGCCGTCTCCAGGCAGCCATAGGACGAATAGCGGATGGTGATTAGCTAAATCATAACATCGCTCATGCCATGCATAAGTGATGAGCCAACTGGTGCCAGGCCGCGATGAACGGCAGCGGGCACCCCCGCCTCACCCCCCAGCCCGGAGAAGCCACCACCGCGCTGCCTCCCTGTGTTATCTGGCACATCAAGTGCTACGACAATGAATATAGATTGACCTTATTATAGCAGCCGGCTGCTGGTGCCAGGCGCAGCCAGGCATACTTTGCACAAATTAAAGGTGTCAGCATGTAATTTACGGTTCATGGCGGAAAGGGGTGGTGGGGGCGGGGGAGGCACCGGGGCAGGTAGGGGGAAGGTGGGCCGGGCCGCGGGGCTGGCACCAGGGGCCCGCGCGCTAATGACAGGAGGTGCAGCGAGGTGTTATTTTCATCCCCGTTTGCTCATTTTTAGCTGTTCCTTGCTCAAGGGGGGCTGCCCCCTCCCCTAAGCTCCCCCCTCATGCTCCCTGTGCGTGTGTGTGTATTTTTCAGCTAAATTACTGGTTTTACCTGAAGAGCGTAAAGTAGGTGTGCTAATTTACGGCTCGGCAGATAAAGCCGCAGTGTGGGGAGCTGTCTGCGAAGCCTGTGATCCGACATCATTTTCCTAACACGCCCGAGAGCGGCTTGACATCTCGAGTTGGGCCCGTGATTAAAGTTGTAGCTTCTCCCCCCTCCCTCTCCCTCTCCAACACGGAGAACAGATTAAACTCTAAGTAATAGATCTCGGTTTTCCTGCCATCCCACTGATATACACAGTACACAGTTTGACACAAAGAGTAAGTTATACATCACAAACAACAGCCTCTGCTCTTTGCCGCCCAGAATTAATTTTCCATTTGCTCCGCTTCCCTCCTCTCCGAGCCCGGTTTCCTGTCCAGCGGGGCTTTTCCTCTCCCGCGAAGGCAGGAGGAAGAGCACAGGGCGAGGCTGGAAAAGGGGGCTCAGGACAGGTCGTTTAACCCCCACGGTTTAAGGGTGAGGAAACTGAGGCCTGGAGAGATGTGCCTTCCCAATGTCACCCTGCGTGTCTGTGGCAGAGATGGGGCTCAAGCCCTGTCCTCTGTTGGATGGGTCAGGCCCCTCTGCCTCGCCCAGCCCGCAGAGTGCCGGAGGTGGGGCTGGGGAGTGACCGGGCTGCCCGGGGAGCTGCTTGTCCTCTGCTTGCCCGGCCACCCCTGCAACCTGCCGGGCAGACTCTCTGCCCTGCTCTGTGCCCCCGGAGGGGCCTTGAGGAGCTGCCGATGCCTCTGGCTGCTGCCTGGCCTTGGCCATGGGAGGTTCCGGAGTGAGCTGGGAGGGTGGGAGGAGAGAGGGGACGGGGCCATTTCTTCCCTGCTTCTCCCTCTGGGATGTCTCTGGGAAGAGCCGCCTCCCTCGGGGACTGCTGCTCCTGGGGGTGGCCCCGTCCCCTCAGCGCCAGCTCCTGCTGGGTTCTGGCCTGCCCTCCTGCCCTGACCCTGTGGGTCTGGGGTGGGAACAGCCACCTGCTGCCTTGGTCTCCGGGTGCTTTTTGGATTCCCTTAACCCTGCCCGCCTCTGTCACCAGCCCCTCTGTCTGTGTCATCTGCGTCTCTTCAGTGGACCACGGCGGGGGTGGGGGTGGGGTGGGGGGGTTGCTTCCTGCAGGGACCCTGAGTGACGCCTGGGACACCCATTCTTCACTGAAGACCTGTGCTGGCCCCGCCCTCTGCCTAAAGGCACACACGAGGGGGAAGGTAGACAAACCTCCCATGGTGACACAGTGTCCCTCCGGGAGCATTCTGCCACTCACCGGATGTCCTTCTTGGGCCTCTGACACCCCCAGGCCCCACAGTACGTGCTTCCTACATGTCACCTCAGGGGAGACTCACGTGCGGCCCTGTGAGGCAATGTCTGGTTGGGCCCATGGAAGAGATGTGGAAATGGAGGCTTGGGGAGGCCGGGTCGCCTCTCCAGGTCACCCAGCCTGAGGCAGGACTCTGGTTCTGAACTTGGGACTGGCCGGCCCCAGTGCTGAGCAGCTTCCTCTATGTATGTGGGAGGCTCATATAGCTGGGCTCACATGGGCCACACACTGACACACGCCACACACATGCACACGCACACATGCACACACACAGACACGAATGATTAGAGGCCTTTGCGGAGCAGCAGGGGAGCGTGGGCAGGGAGGTGGGGCCAGAGGTGAGGAGGGCTGGAGGCTGATAGGGCTGGGTCAATCAAGGAGGGCTTTCTGGAGGAGGTGGATGAGTCCTAAAGATGAGTTAGAATCTGAATGGCAACATGCAGAGCCCGGAGCCTTCCAACCACCCCTCAGTAGACTGGTTGCACCAGAATCACTAGGTTGAGTGGGAGTTAGAGGAGTGCTTTAAAATGCAGATTCCCAGGCCTCATCTCTGACTTATTGAATCAGAATCTCTTGGGTGCAGCCCAAGAATCCGTTTGTTTTGTTTTAGGGCAGTACTGATACACCGCTAGTCTGGGGAGCCACAGACCCCTCCTGTAGCCCCCGTTTCACGTGGGGAAGTACGTAAAGAAAGTACCGAGAGGCTGAGGGACTTGCTCAGAGTCTCACGGCAACGGTTCCAAGGCCAGGCTAGGACGCCAGCCTCTGGGTCCCCGCACGGTGCTCGCCAACTGCTCGTCCCCCGCCCCGGGCTTTTCAGTGGGCAGGGCGGAAACGCAGCTTCCCTAGAGAGTGACCCAGCCTCCTCCCTCACTAGCCACTCTGCAGCCGGTTCTCAAGATGGCAAGGGGGGGGCGGACGAGGTGGTGGCAAAGCGAGAAAGCGCCTGGAATAACATGACATTTAGAAATGTGAATCACTGGCACTTGCTGTTTTCTCCTGCTCCCCCTCGCACCCCGCCAGGCGCTCTCTCTGAGCTGCAGGAACGCCAGGCCTGGACATCCCCTCGGGGAGAGGAAGCCGCCAGAGAGGCTGCCTGCATGCAGACGGGATGGAGTGAGATGAGAGCGAGGCCAGGGCTCTGGGCCTAGCGCTGCCCCTTCTTGCTGTGTGACTTTGGGCAAGGCACTGTACCTCTCTGGGCCTCAGCACTGGTACACCTACCATCAAGCCCGTCAGTGGCCTTGGGCCGCCACATGGTGGCACGGGCCCTTCGAGACTCACTCTATCCTGAAGCCCTCTTCTGCCCTGCTGTCCTGGAATCCACTGTTTATGTCCTGTTCTTTTGGAGCCCAAGGAACTGGAGCCAAGACGGTGCGGGTGTGAGGGTGCTGGGCAGGCAGGAGGCAGGGTGGAGGGAGCTGGGCAGGGCTGGCGAGGGAAAGGCGGCAGCCAGTCCCTGGGTCTGTGTCTCGGCCCCCGGGCTCCTCCTCCACATTCCCTGGACTCGGGAGCTAGTGATTCAGCAGAGGTCAGCTCCTGGCTCCGTGTCAACATGCAGGTGCAGGCAGGGCGATCACTGCCCTCCGCAGTGTGACGGTCCCTGGGCATCCTCCTGCTTGGCGGGGCAGCCCCGGCCCCACTGAGTGAGTCAGCTCTGTGCGTGTTGCAGCCCCATCTCCGGGTAAGGGCTGGACCACCCCATGTCCCCACAGTCCAGCACAGCAGGTGCCCCAGGGACATCCACTGGATGGAATCCGCCTGCCGGGCCAGGGCCTTCCCAGCCCCAGCAGGCAGGAGCCCTGGTTGCAATGGGTGTGCCTTGAGGTCAAGGCTCTTCCCAGGCCCGCGGTGACCACGTCTGTGAGATGGGGTAGCAGTCGGGCTCACGGGCACAGGAGCCCTTTCTGCTCTTGCCCTCCACAGGGTCTCTCTGCTTCCGCAGGAGGCCAGGCCAGAGCACAGAGGCAGGGTGGGAGATAGCTGTGCTTGTCCTCTTTACCACAGTGTGCTCAGTGACTCGGACAAGGGTGGCACATAGTAGGTGCTCAGCTAGTGTCTACATGGGGAAGGGAAGAGGGAACAGAAAAGAGGGCCAGGCGGCTGTGCACAGCCTGTCAGTCAGCTCTGCCCTGGTCTAGCCCCTCCTGACCTGGCTCCGGCCCAACCCTCCTCTCCTTCCCTCCTCCTCCTGGGAGGAATAACCCTCTGGGGCACTGGAGAGGGTGGCCCAGGTGGAAGGTCCGCGCACATTCCAGGCCTTGAGAAGGAGCAGAGACAGGGCAGAGGCAGCAGGTGGGCTTCCAATCCCCCCCCCCCACCGGCCACTTCCTCGTACTGTGCCCTCAGGTTCTTAATTCATTTCTCAGAACCTTAGTTTTCTCATCTATGAAATGGGGTGGTAGTAACCCCAGAGTCTCAGGCTCACTGTGTGAAGGTGGGCTGAGGTAAGGCGTTGTGAGTGTCAAAGGCCCAGTATGGAGCCCGGCCCATGAGGTGCACAGTACGGAGTGATGGTTGCCCTCATCAGCCCATTTCACAGGACATCTCTGGGGTACCCCCCACTCCCAGCAACTGCGACCCAGCCTTCCCGTCCTGGAAGAAGTCTGCCTCTCCCTGGGCCCTGTGCATGCAGGGCCGGATCTAGCTGATGGGTACACAGGGGCCTGTGTGTCTGTGTCACGCACTGTGGGTGGCGGCTGTGAAAACAGCATTTGGCGTGTCCCCACCCCGCCTCCAGGCCTTGTTAGTCCTGAGAGCTGAGGCTGGGATCCTCCCTACCAAACGGAGCTCCATCCTAGAGACGAGAAAATTGGGCCGTAAGTGTCCAGACCCCTCCTCCGAGGAGCCCTCCGGGTAGCAGGAGGCACTCCAGGCTGAGCCCAGCCCCGAGTCTCAGCAAACCACTCAGCCTGAACGCCCCACTGAAGGTGTCCGAGCTGTGGACCCCCGTCTGTCTAGGCGGGATGGTGCTCAGCTCAGGCTGAGTGAGGTGGTGGCGTGGGGCAGGGCTGTGGGGGAGTGACGTATCCTACCTCAGAGGTGGGAAACCGAGAGTGGGGAGAGTTTCCAGCACAGGAGCCTGGCCCATTTGTCACTGCACACTAGGTTTTGTCACCTGCCTGTAGCTCCTAACCAGTGCTCAGAAACAGTCCTCTGCTTGCCCTCACGTGTGGCCAGGCGTGTGGTCACGCCCTGCTCCGGCTGGGGCTGGTCTCCTCCACCGACATCCTGGCCGTCTGCCCCCAGCCCAGGCAGGAAGTGCTCCAAGGTGCCTCTGTAGGTGATGGGGGCCCTGCCATCAGCTAGCTGGGAGCTTTGCCTCACATTTTCTTATTTTTTTCCAGGTAGAGTTTTTCCTCTTTGCTCTCTGTCCCTCTTCCTGTTTCTCTCAAAGGCCATCTGGGAAGAGAATATGGCCCAGAGCATTTCCTGTCTCTCCTTGACACGAACACTGTTCCCCAAGGGTGTAGCAACTTGGCTGGCATGTTGGTGGGGAGGACATGGGGACGGTGGGCCCTAGCTTAGAACCTAAGCTACAGGGGGCTCTAAACTCAAGAGAAAAGCTTGGAGAATGACAACCAGGTCACTTTACCAATGAGGAAGCAGTGACTCCAGCGAGGTTGAGTGACTCACCTAGTGGCTTCATACTCCCATTTTACAGATGAGGAAATAAAATCTTAGACCTGCCCAAGGTCACACCGTAGTGGCAGAACTCTGCCTGGGCCCTCATCTCTGGGCTCCTTGCCACCTTCCGTGACATCCTGTTGAACACCTCTACGTGCACAGTCTTGATAAAGCAGTTACACTGATCTGTTTTCGAGGTGAAGACAATGAAGCTCAGAACAAGGGCAGACTTGGCAAACAAGACACCTTCGGCTCTGCTGCAGTCAGACCCAACAAGTCCAGCAGAGGCCAGGTCCCAGCTCCTCTGAGCAGCCCGTCCTGACTATTCCAGCCCACACGGAGTCCTTCCTTGTCCAAAGTCTCCGCGCACTGCTTTTGAGGGTTGGACAATGAATGATAAGAAGGAAGTAAGGAAACATTCATGAGACAGCTGCTCCCTGCCGAGTACTGTGCTGACAATGTGGGGTCCTAGGGACACCTTGTGAGGGACTCGCAATGATGCTCATTTTACAGGTAAGAAAACTGAGGTTCAGGAACGCGGGTCCCAACCCAGGTCTGTCTGACTTCCAAGTGCGATGTGTTTTTCTCCCCTGTTCAACCCATGTTCTAAAATCCTTTGCTGGATGCTTTCTTGTCTCTGAGATTTTGCTCCAAGTTCATGGACTATAGAGATCATGTCCTTGCTTCTGCCCCTGCAGCTGCCCTAGGGTGGCCCAAGTGGAAGGTCCGCGCACATTCCAGGCCTTGAGAAGGAGCAGAGACAGGGCAGAGGCAGCAGGTGGGCTTCCAACCCCCCCCCCCCCGCCCTGGCCACTTCCTCGTACTGTGCCCTCAGGTTCTTAATTCATTTCTCAGAACCTTAGTTTTCTCATCTATGAAATGGGGTGGTAGTAACCGCAGAGTCTCAGGCTCACTGTGTGAAGGTGGGCTGAAGTAAGGCGTTGTGAGTGTCAAAGGCCCAGCATGGAGCCCGGCCCATGAGGTGCACAGTACGGAGTGATGGTTGCCCTCATCAGCCCATTTCACAGGACATCTCTGGGGTACCCCCCACCCCCAGCAACTGCGACCCAGCCTTCCCGTCCTGGAAGAAGTCTGCCTCTCCCTGGGCCCTGTGCATGCAGGGCCGGATCTAGCTGATGGGTACACAGGGGCCTGTGTGTCTGTGTCACGCACTGTGGGTGGCGGCTGTGAAAACAGCATTTGGCGTGTCCCCACCCCGCCTCCAGGCCTTGTTAGTCCTGAGAGCTGAGGCTGGGATCCTTGGTGCCTCCAGACACCCAGAGGGAGGTGAGGACCGCAGCCAAGACGTTGGCTTCCCCAGCTGGCTTGCCTGGAGTTGGGGAGGGGCCTTTTGAGATGAGCTCCTGGCTTCACAGCCAAGGGGGTGTTGGGTGGCTGATAAGGGGCACAGAGTGTAGCCCTGGGGACAGTGGCTGCAAACATGCTGCCAGCCACGTCTCAGTCACCACCAAAGCAGCACTTCCCAGGACCCCCATTGTGAGGGAGGAGGGTCCTGGGGGTGGGGAGACAGGAGCAGCCCAGTCAGGCAGCAGGAGGTGGGATGGGGCGGGCTGTCAGGCAACCTGAGCTCCCAGCCAGTTGCCCTAAGCCTTGGTCTTAAGCAGCAAGGGCTCCCCTGGGGTGCTCAAGCCAAGCAGGCCTCTCAAAGGGGAGTTGGGACTTGTCTGAGGCAGGAGTGTGGAAGCTGTGGGTGGTGTTTTCGTCTTTGCACTGAATTTTCACGTGGGGTGAGGAGGAGGAGGCCGAGATGCCTCCCCACAGTGGCAAATGCAGCCCCGCCCGCATCCCACGCCTTTCCCTGGCCCGCCTGCCCCAGGCTGCCCCTGGCCCCTGGCCCCAACCACTCCGGCTTTCCTCTGTCCCACTGGATAAACCAAACACCTCTCTGCCCCTGGCCCTTGCCTTGGCAGTGTCCTCGGCTTGGGATGCTCGACCCCCGATCTTTCTCATCACGACCCTCCGGCTCATGTGGGCACCCACTCCCCAGGGCAGGTGGCCCTCTTTTTTGACTGCGTAGCACTGTCTCCAGCGGAATTATCCTTATCAGATTGTTTCTTGCTTCTTTTTTGTCTCCACCGCTACAACAGAAACTCCCGGGAGTTGAGACTTTGGATGTTTAATCTCTGCCAGGATCCCAGTGCCTGGCACTGAAGGTGCTCAGTAAATATCTTCTGAATGAATGGACGCTCCTGCCATCCCGCTAAGCTGGAGACATGATGACGAAGTGGAGGAATATGAGGTTCATCTAGAAGGTTCTTCTGACTTTTCCAAGGGTGTTCAGGACCCCTAGCTCATTAGATCCCCTGGGTAATCCACAGCTCTCCACCCTCGCCCCATGCACAGGTTAAAGTACAGAGACCCAGAGAGGGGAAGCCTTACCATTCAGGTGACACACCTGGCTGGCGGGGACAGCAGGAGTGTGTCCTCTGTGTATAGTCGGAACAGGCTTGTGAAATGAGGCACAAGGTGGGCACGTTTCCGCCTGGGACATGGAGCCTCAGGCTCACAAGTCCTGGAGGTGCCCAGGCCCCTCCTGCCTGCGAATGAGGAGGCTGATGCCCGCGGAGGGGCCGTGGCTGGCGCAGGGTCCCACTGCAAATGTGAAGTCATCTTTGGATTCTAGCTGTGTCAGTCTCCTTACTTGCCAGGCTAGTGGAGCAGGCCGGGGAGGTCAAGCTTGCCAAGGTCAGCACGGTGCTAAGAGGGTCTCAGATGAGGATCTCAGAAAGGGTCTCGAGCAGAGAGGGCCAGGGAGGGCTGCCTGGAGCCCCTTTGTAGGAGCCCCTGGGCAGGGGTCAGTACAGGGAGGAGTTCTGAGCAGCGGTCTCTAAACTTTCAGTTTCTGCCTTATCAAGAAAAAAAAATCAGATCACACAGTCACCAATATGTGTATATGTATTTGTTTATTCATTATGTACATTCAAATGTAATAATATGTATGAGAATGTGCAAAAATAGAAATTTTGAAATGAGATTTTAAAATGTAAATAGCATTTCTGTTATTTTCTTCTCATGCGACAATCACGCCCAGCCCTGGGGGTTTGTGCCCCCCTTTAGGAGAGCACTGACTAGGAGCACGTGCTTTGGAGCGTGGCTTTAGGGTAGCTTCTGGAACACCGTTTCTTCCCCTGTAAAATGGGATAATAATTGCTACTTTGCTGTGTGGCTTAAATGGGGTAATACGTAAAAGGTGTTTGGGACGGGGCTTGGCAGCCTAGAATAGCTCCTATATGGTAACTATGGTGATTATTATCATGATTTGGCTTGTCCTTTCTTGCTAAAATTAATGAAACTCAGCTTCAAATACCATGGGCCGCAGGCTTGTTTTATGAGCTGTCCGTTGTCACCAGAGATGTAGGGTTGTGAGCCTGTAACGAAGGTGACAGTTTCCCTCGGCTGGATCCGATGCAGACAGCTGCCTGGGGACCGGGCTAAGGCAGCCCCGCTCGGCCTCCCCCAGGCTGGGGCTGAGAGGCCGGTCAGATTTCAGCGTTCTCTGTGTTCCTTTTAAAAGAACTGAAGTGTCAGCTTGGGTTCATGGGCTGGTCACGGTTTCTATCCCTCCCTAACTTCATAAGGCAAGTCCATGAATTATACAGTGCCGGAGCAGACGGCGCTAAGTAAGGATGCATCACAAGCCGGGCTTAATAAGGACACTCCAGCTATTCTTGGAAGGCATTTGCAAGTCAAAAATACGGCACATGGAGATCTGATGTCGACTTCAAATTCTGAAGATTTCAGCTGGGTCAGCACTATTTTATGTTAAATCCCATCAACAAAAAATAAAGAAATAAGGAGAGGGTACAGTACATTGTTTTGCTTTGTTTTTAATTTTAACTTTCGGGTGACAGCACAAATGGTCCAATGTGCCTACTTCCTCCCCCCGCCCCGCCCCCACCCCCACTCCCACCCCCCCTCCAAGTGATGTCAACACACAGTCTCATGGACTCATATGGTGCGGGTAGACAGTCCCTTGCTGTGGAATTAGACAATGTTCTTAGCATTATCATTCTGTGCTAAATAGCGAGAAGACGAAAGCTTTTCCATTTCCCTTCTAACTTTCCACGGAGGTTTTGTATGACCCGTACTTGCTATTTTCTGTGACACGCATGTCCAAGTGTTAGAAACTCACCTGAGGAGGAGGAAAGAGAAGAGGAACGCGTATTTTACCATTTATCAAAAAATAGGGACTGAGCTCTATTTAAAACATTAAATTGCGCTAGAGGAGAACCATGGTGAAAGTGGGGAGGCAGTTCTGCTCTAATCCGGGGCCCCCGTGCTGCAGACGAACTGTCCCCAGGTGGGAGGGCTGACCATTCTGGATGGCTCTGTTGGCACTTCCTGGAAAATCAGCTGCCTCACTTAGAAGAGGCTGGGTCTGAGTACAGCAGGGCTCCCACCCAGGCTTCCCTCCATGGGTTGACATGTGGGTTTGTTTGCAAACACAGCATTTACGGGGTGAGGCAAGCAACGCCAGGCCCCAGGAGGTGAAGGAGGCACAGGGCAGGAGAACCCACGAGGCCTCTGTGAACCTCTTTTTCTGGCCATTGATGACAACAAAGCAATCGTGGTTTCCCTAACTCACCTCCTTGGAAACTGGAGAGGCGGTAGTATCTTTGTGTACACAAGGGCCATTTATTTTGGGAACCCTTAAATGTAAACCCATTATGGCAGTCACGAGAGTATTTCAGGCAGCAGCAGAGTGCAGGAACAGCCTGTGAATTGGAAACCTCTTGGGCTGGAAAAGTCCACATGCTCAGAAGGAGGTGTGGAGACCAGCACGTCTCAAACTTAAATATGCTCAAGAATTCCCTGAGGATATTGTTAAAATAAAGACCCTGATTCTGGGAAGGGCCTGAGATGTTCCAATTCTAAAAAAGCCCAGGCGATGCTGATGCTGCTGGTCCGCCGACCCCACTTTGAGCAGTGACGGTGTAGACTAGGTCCCGTCTTCCGGGGAGTCATGGGTTCAGACTTCTGTGGGCAGGCCCTGGGCTAGGTGCTGTGATGGGGGCGTGTGGCTTCACGTCTGCATCCAGACTGTGCGCTAGATGCATGCGGTTGGCCCACACGGGGGCTGCTGGGCAGACATGGGCAGGGGTTGGAGCACTGGACAGACCCTGAGTCAGGTTCTCCGGGCACCACCTGGCTCCACTACTCAGCTGTGTGACAGTGAGCAGCCTGTCACAGCATCTTTTTCCTCATCTGTGCTGCCTGCCCTGGGGTGAGTGGGCGCCCCTGCACAGCCCATACAGTTGAGTAGGGTGAGATTCAGGGGCTGCCGATGCTCCAGGCAGCGAGCAGCTGTGGAAAGAGCCACGTCACCGTGAGTTCAGATGCTGGTTCCAGTACCAGTGGAGTGTCCTCGGGCCACTTCGCTTATGTCCCGGCGCCCCAGTGATGAGGACATTGGCTGGATCACTGATGGGCATTTGGAGAGTGGGGTGTGGGTTCTGCCTTGTAGCCCTTTTTATTTCCTCCTGGGGGTTGCAGAGCTGGTTTCCTACAGATCAGACTGTGGCAGCTTCAAGACTGACTCTAGCCAGGCCGCCTGCCCAGGCCTTCCAGCCAAAGCTGCCCTGTGCGGGGCTCCAGCCTCCATCGGGAGCTGAAGGTTGGAGTCAAAGTCCGCAGTCACATGGGTGAGCCTGTCTTCAGTGGGCTCATCCTGAAGGGAAAGTCGGCCTGTAACTCCCACCTGGGCAAATCTGACAGGTACACCGTGCATTTCCCCACTTTATCCCTCCGAGTTACAAGGGAAAACTCAGTGAAGCACCTGCTCCCTCCTGAGTGGGGACGACGTGGGCCCGAGGAAGATGGTGAGACTGAGCACCTCCTAAGCCACCACACGTCCCCATCCCCTCCGAGACCCTGCCAAATTCCTCCTTCCATGGACACTTGTCCACCCGCCCTGGGATCCGTTCCCCTCTCCTGCAACAGCCCCGATTTTATCTAAGTCTCTGCCATCTCTTGCTTCGAACCACAAGGTCTGATTGAGGCTCAGCCCAGCTCTTGGAGAGGATCCCGCCACCCACGCCACCTGGGCACATGACATGGGCTGGTCCAATCAGAGTGAGTCTCTGGATATTTGCAGACACGTCATCCTCCCTCTCCCCCGTCACCCATCCCTGCATCCTGGTCCCAGTGAGGCCTTGTCAGCATCTGTTCCCGGGGTGTCTGCTGAGATTTGCCACCCAGTGTGGTCTTTGGACAGTTGTTCCCGCCTTGTTGACATCAGCTGGGGCACACAGTGTTCTCACCTGATGCCACATGACGTAGTCTCCTAGTGTTGCAGTTCCCTGGGAGGCTCTGCCTTTCAGGTGACATCTTCCCTCTGCAGGCGTGGAGAGTCCCATCTACTCTCCCTGCACAGGCCGAGGGTGGGGACTCTCTGGGTCCACGCCGGGGCTCCTCCACCGGGCAGAGGTCCCTCTCCAAGGTTTGTGGTCATCCCAAGGCCTCTTCCTTCTCACTTCTCAAACTGGTTGGAGATTCGGGGTCTGTTACTTCCTCTCCCACTGAGCTGGAACTACCAGAAGTTCCTTGTCCTGGCCTCGAATATCAGCAGCACCCTCTGCTGCTCCTGGTTCTGCCTCTGCCAGCCCCACCCGTGTTGGTGGTCCCTTCCTAATCGCAGCAGCATGGCAGTGTGGCTCTCCAGCAATCCTTGTTCTAATCTGGACTTTACGCCCCGATTCCTTCAGAGCTTTACTTCTGATGATGCTAAAACTAGGCTTGTAGAACTGAAAAAACAGTTCTTGCAAATCAGAAGCCTCGGCTTTCAAGAACTTGTCTCTGCTATGAGTACCAAACATCTATTTTGAAAAAAAAAAAAAAAAAAGAGTTGACTGTTTCTCTTCTCTTTGCATTTCACATTCCTGATATAACAGCCCTAATCTTTCTTAAGACCAAGGTAGCTTTGACTGGGTGCACAGGTGTGGGGCCCACGGTCATATCACTGGGACATTGATAATACTCAGGTCCCCAAGGCCTTCCTAAGTTCTTTCGGGAGAACGAAAGGAACCGATTTTGGAGATGGGGCACCCAACTTCTAGTCCCAGTTCTGCCACTTAATTGTTGCATGATCCAAGGAAGTCACTTAATTTTGTTGAGGCTTACTTTCCTTGTCTATAAAGTGAGGAGAGTAACAACCATCTCTACAGGTGTTTAGGATCAAGGGAGATCATCTATATGAAAGCGCTTTGCAAACTACAAAGTGTAGAATAAACATGAAGCCTTGTTATTTTCCAGTTTTTACTCAGTTTTGAACTTCTTTGTGCAGCCTTCTCTGTGTCCCTGCCAAAGGCTCCTCTTTCAGTCTCCCACGGCAATTTGTTCACAGAGCTACAAAAGTATCATATTATCCTGAACTTATACTTTAATATGGCTGCTGGCTTCTTGCACCATATGCGAATGCATGGAGGGTGGGGGCCACACCTATGCGATCTCAGCGTCTCCAGCCCTTAGCCAGTGTCTGGCACACAGTAGGTACCCAGTGCATATTTGCTGATAAAGGGGTGGGCACTTAGTAGGCGCTTCATAGATTCATGCAGTAAAAAGGAATAATTAACCAGGATCAGCAATGGGCCGGGGCTGCTTTAGACTAGTGGTTCTCAACTGGGGGCAATTTTGTCTCTTTCCTCCTAGGGGATATTTGCCAATCTGAAGGCATTTTTGGTTGTCATAACTTAAGGGGTGCTGTAGGTATCCAGTGGGCAAAGGCCAGGGATGCTGCTAAACATCCCACAATGCACACAACAGCCCTCCCCCTGCTGAACAAATAATTTTCCAGCCTAGAATGTCAAAAGTGCCATTGTCCAGAGACCCTGCTGTAGACTCTCTTTTTAAACAGCCCTAAGAAATAAATCCCATGAGTCCAGAATTTGAAGGCAACCAGTGTAATCTCAGTTAAAATTGGACTTAGGGTTTGAAAACTATTTCTTGATTATCTTTGATGAAAGGGAGCGGGTAGGGATATGGTGGCTAACAGTGAAGACTGTGAAAATTATTTCTACCTGGGTGTGGGAGAGGAGAGGGACTTTGGAAAATGCCCAGCTGAAGAGAGAAGGGGGTTGGCACGCAGCAGGGTGTGGTGGGGCTGGAGTGGGCTGGAGGCACAGAGGGAAACTCTCAGTGGGAAAGTCAAGCATGTGCGCTGAGCGCTATGACTGTCCATCGATTCCCCATCCTCCTGTGGCAGGAATCTTCTTTTCCACCCGTTGAGCTCAGACATGAGCACATGACTTGGTTTGGCCAATGAAATGAGAATAGATGTGACATCCACTTTGGGGCAGCCAATTTCAGGGTGAGTACGTACTTGCCCATGTTCCCCACTGCAGTTGCTTAGTCAGCCAGCCCCCCAACATGACATAACAGCAACACAGAGCATGGCCTGTAACTGCCATGAAGATGAGAAAGACACGAACCTTGGATGCCTCACACCACTGCCATTTTGAGGGTTGTTTGTTATTGCACCATAACCTGTCCTATCCTGGTGAATGTACTATTTAGAAAGCAATCCTGGGTAACTGGAATCAGCTTGTCATTCCCTTCCCCTTTGAAATGGTTTGCACAGGGCTCTGGTGCGCGTCTTGGCTAGAGAGGGACAAATGTAGAGCGCATTGGACACCTGCTTGTCCACCTGCCTTCTCGGAGCTCAAGGAGTCAGGAGTTCTGGTGGGAAGGACCGGGGAAGTCAACTAACTCTCCACAGACCCTTTGCATTGTTGGTTTAGTGCCAACCTTACAGAAAGATAGAAGATGATTCTATTTATTTAGTCATCACAAATGTCACTATTATCACAGATGACATTAATTTTTAAGAGAAAAAGAAGAAAATATGTCACATTTCTGTTTTGGGCATATGCCGATTGAGTGAAAAGTTTATACCAGATGCCAACTTAAAATAAGGCCATATAAATATTGAATTGTTTGTGTGTATGTATACATTTCTGTATACACAATACGTGTCATTATAGACAAGGAGCACTGGTGCTCATCGAGGGCTGAGTTCGCTTCCCAAGGGACATTTGGCAATGTCTGGAGACGTTCTTGGTTGTCCCAGCTGGGGGCCCGGGGGTGCTACTGGCATCCAGTGGGTAGAGGCCTGGGATGCTGCTAAACATCTTGCAGTGCACAGGGCAGTCCGTATCGTCCAGTTCCAAATGGCAACAGTGCTGAGGTTGAGAGATCCTGGCCTGGACATACATCTAAACCCAGGAGTTTTGCGGGTGATGTGAGTGAGCCATAGTGTGCTGGCACCTCTCTTTAGAGTAGTATTGACACACATCTGCTTGACTCATTTCACATCCCCATCTCGGCTGACTCATCCAGATGAAACCACAAGTCGCAGGCTGGTGGGAGGCCAGCCCTCGCAGCCTTTATGAGACAGTCTCCATGGCACCTTGTGTTCCTCCGAGAGCAGTCGTGGGGTCTGGTGCAGCTGTCTTGCTTGGTTCTCATGATGACAACTTTTGGTTTATACCTAATGTGCTGCGTGGCACACCTGGGCTGGAAACTGCACCTGTGGAAAGGTAAAGGCGTGGGAGGAAGGGAATGAGAAAGGGACTTGGAGAGGGGAGGGCAAGTCATTGCACAGTTTTCTGAAGATATGAGTATAGCAGACCATTTAAAACATTGCTCCCCAAAGAACTGCTTAGGCCTAGTTTGTATATGTAGACGTTGAGATGTGATTTTATAGCTATGTGTAAAATATTTATATATGTATTTATATATGTATATGTATATTCGTGCACACATTAGTAAAGAGGTGGAACATTTTCTGTCCTAACAGTGGGCACCAAAATTCCACATGGAATGGGAACTGTCTTTGAGAAGTTCCCTGGATGGGAGGGCAAGTTGTTAGCTGGATGCCCAGGGAACAAGCTGGCCTGCTGCTGCTGCAGGTGGGAGAACTCGGATGCAGATTTGAAAGGAGCTAGGGGGCTCCAGCTGTCACTGGGAAACCAGACATACCCCACCAAATGATTAGGCCAGCTGCCAACTTCTTTCCAAACCTTGCTGCCAGAGATCCTAGAGGAGCACTTAGGCAACACGGGGCGAAGAACCTGAGGCACACGCAGACTCACCAAGTGGCCATTTCATGCAGTTGTAGCAGTGAGACTAAAACTTTGAGGAAGGCAGATCCATGACACTTATCGTGTATCTACAGTTTCAGTCTCTTGAGATTCTGCGGTCTGGATCTGAGGCTGGGACAGGGTGGAGGGAGGCAGGGTTTAGTCACATCCTGCCCTGGACTGCTTCGTCCTCCTGCAGGTGCTCCAGAGCTTGTGAATGGTGGTGTGGGCCCCCTGGTGGTCTCTGAGCCACCAGGTAAGGGGAGGCCTGTGAGGTGTGGCAGGGAGGTGCTCCTCCGCCAGATTTGACCACGTCGAGCAATATCATTCTAGGCGTATACCTTGGAGATGTTGCGGGTTGGGTTCTAGACCACTGCAATAAAATGAATACTGCAATAAAGTGAGTCAAATGTATTTTTTTGTTTTTCAGTGCATAAAAAGATGTTTATACTATACCCTAGTCTATTAAGCGTGCAATAGCATTATGTTTAAAAATACAATGTACATATCTTAATTAAAAATACGTCATTGCTAAAAAATGCTAATGATCATTTGAGCCTTCAGTAGGTCATAATCTTTTTGTTGGTGGAGGCTCTTGTTCAATGTCAATGGCTGCTGACTGATCAGGGTGCTGGTTGCCGAAGGTTGGGGTGGTGTGGCAATTCCTTAAAATGACGACAATGAAGTTTGCTGCCTCAATTGACTCTTCCTTTCACAGGAGATTCTTCTGTAGCATGCTATGCTGTTTGACAGCATTTTACCCACAGTAGAACTTCTTGCAAAATTGAAGTCAGTCCTCTCAACCCCTGCTGCCGCTTTACCAATGAAGTTTATGTGATATTCTAAATACTTCGTTGTCATTTCAACAATGTTTACAGCATCTTCTCCAGGGGTAGATTCTATCTCAAGAAATCACTTTCTTTGCTCATCCATAAGAAGCGACTCTTCCTCTGCTAAAGTTTAATCATGAAATTACAGCAAATCAGTCACACATTTAGGCTTCGCTTCTAATTCTATTTCCCTTGCTATTTCCACCACGTCTGCAGTTCTGTCCTCCACTGAAGTCTTCAAACCCTCAAAGTCATCCACGAGGGTTGGAATCAACTTCTTCCAAACTCCTGTTCATGTTGATGTGTTGACCTCTTCTCATGAGTCACAAATGTTCTTCATGGCATCTAGAATGGTGAATTCTTTCCAGAAAAGTTTCAATTTACTTTGCCCAGATCCATCAGAGGAATCACTATTTCTGGTAGCTGTATCCTTACTAAATATATTTCTTA
Organism: Eulemur rufifrons; assembly: GCF_041146395.1. NCBI lineage: Eukaryota > Metazoa > Chordata > Mammalia > Primates > Lemuridae > Eulemur > Eulemur rufifrons. The sequence continues at coordinate 26,446,992 of NC_090984.1, read as the reverse complement.
AATAGTAAGACTTTAAAGTCAAAATTTTTCCTTGATTCATGGGCTGAGAATGGATATTGTGTTAGCAGGCATGAAAACAGCATTAACCTTCTTGTACATCTCCATCAGAGCTTTTGGGTGACTGGGTACATTGTCAATGAGTAGTAATATTTTGAAAAAAATCTTTTTTCTGAGCAGTAGGTCTCAACAGTGGGCTTAAAATACTCAGTAAACCATGCTGTAAACAGATGTGCTGTCATCTGGGCTTTGTTTTTCCACTGATAGAGCACAGGCAGAGTAGATTTAGCATAATTATTCAGGGCCCTAGGATTTGTGGAACAATAAAGGAACATTGACTGCAACTTAAAGTCACCAGCTGCATTAGTCCTTAACAAGAGAGTCAGCCTGTCCTTTGAAGATTTGAAGCCAGGCATTGACTTGTCCTCTCTAGCTATGAAAGTCCTAGATGGTGTCTTCTTCCAATAGAAAGCTGTTTTCTCTACCTCAAAAGTCTGTATCTACCATCATCAATGATCTTAGCTAGATCTTCTGGAAAACTTGCTACAGCTTCTACATAAAAACAGCACTTGCTGTTTTATCTTGCCCTTTTATGTTCTGGGGAGGGCTTCCTTCCTTAAACCTCATTAACCAATCTCTGTTAGCTTCCAACTTTTCTTCTGCAGCTTCCTCACCCCTCTCAGTTTCATCGAATTGAAGAGAGTCAGGGTCTTGCTCTGGATTAGGCTTTGACTTAAGAGAAGATCATGGCTGATTTGATCTTGCATCCAGATCACTAAAACCTTCTCTCTATCAGCAAAAAGGCTGTTTCGCTGTCTCATCATTCACGTGTTCACTGGAGTAGCATTTGTAATTTTGCTCAAGAACTTTCCCTTTGCATTCGCACCCTGGCTAAGCATCTGGATCAAGAGGCCCAGCTTTTGGTCTACCTTGGCCTTCAGCTTGCTTTCCTCTCTGAGTGTAATCATTTCTTGCTTTTGAAGTGAGAGATGTGTGACTCTTCTTTTCACTTCAACACTTAGAGGCCATTGTAGGGTTATTAATTGGCCTAATTTCAATATTGTTGTATCTCAAGGACTAGAGAGGCCCAAGGAGGGAGAGAGACAGGGAACAGCTGGTCAGTGGAGCAGTCAGGACACACACAACACTCATTGATTCAGTTCATCGTCTTTTATGTGCATGGTTTGTGGTGCCTCAAAATAATTATAATGGTAACATCAAAGACCACTAATCATAGATCGCTATAACCTATGTGATAATAACAAAAAAAGCTTGATAGATTTGTTCGGTGCAGGGTTGCTGCAAACCTTCAATTTGTAAAGAATGCAATATTTGTGAAGTGAAATAAAGTGAAGTGCAGGAACATGAGGTATGCCTGTAATCAGGTCAAGTTCTCCTAGTTTCTCTTCACTCACCTGCAGAAGACCTTGAGTCTGGGACTCAGGTTCAAAGGTATGGTCTGCTGGTCCTCAGCATCAATTCTCACCTCTTTCTCCGGTGTCTTCCTGTACTACAAAGGTTGGAAAGATAAAAATGACATTTCTCAGATTGCCTTACAACTGTTGCTGACAGTAAATTTTGTTCTGCTGATTGGATGCCATCAAGCTGGGGTTTGAAGCAGAAGTGAGGTGTAGGTGACCTTCCTGTTGCTTTGAGCTGTCTTCTGTGAGCAGTCAAGTGTGGGAGATGTGGGCCCATCCGCCCCAGTGTTTCAGCATCCAAGCCTCAGCCTTGTTGGAGGCGAGGAAAGCAGCTGTGATGGCTTTAGGATCCCAGCGCCTTGCTCCGGATCCCTGAGCCATAGCTAAGCGGCTGTGTTCTTGGGCAGAGTAGGGCCTCCCGACTGCCCACAGTCCTGGCTGTGTCAGAGGTAGCAGCTCCCCTGGTGGGTCAGTTCTGTGGTGTTTGGAGAGACATTCTTGGAGGCCTAGGCAAGAGCCTGATGATCCAGTCCTTCCAACTTTTTTGATTTTGATTTTTTAAAAAATCCCTGTATTAAATCTCTTTCTGTTGAAAACAGCTACACTGGTTTCTGTTTCCTGGCAACTCACACAGGATTTTATAAAGACAACCAGAGGCCGTGTTAAGAATCACTGAACTGATACCCTGGATTTAGAATGGCAGACAGTTCATCACACACAGAGAGCCACAAAGGAGGTAGAGTGGGTTCCATTCCTGGTCAGCGTTCCCTTCTCCCTGAGAGCTAAGAGAAGACTGGATTCTCATGGACAAGGGGACTGTCCCTACTACTCTGGGACCAGGGTGAGGCAGGGGTGCCCAGGTGCAAGCTTTAAGGAGGCGCCCACCCTCAGAGTGTGCAGTGCATGCTGGCCCCTGCAAGCGCCTCCTTAGATTTTGCACCCTGGGTGCTTTACTTGCCTCACCCTAGTCCTGGTCTGCTCAGAAGTCTGACCCGGCTGGACCTGGTTGGCCTCAGTGCTGAGTGCAGAGAATTCTTAGGCTCTGCTCATGCTCTGGCTTACAGACCAGTCTGTAAGTGGCTTCTCTGGAGGACTCACAAGTCTGTCCTGCACTGCACACTGTGCCATGTGAGGCTGCAGCTCCAAAGACCCTCTGCGTTCCCTCGGCTGTATTAGCCTTATCCTGCTGTCAGCATGGATGACCTTTGGCCCCACACTTAAAATGGGTCCCCACCAGCTGTGCCAACGTGACATTTCCGTGTAACATCAGACACCCCCAGGGGAGTGCCCAGTGCGCAATTATTAGGCTGTGTGAACAGAAGCACAGCGTGCAAACAAGGGAGGCGAGAGCCCTGCTGCACCCCAGCCGTCAGACACACCTGGCGAGGCTGCCCTTCCGCAGGGGAACAGAGCAGCTGGAGTCATTGAAGGGAGAGCAGTTGGAAAATGGCTGAGCAACACACAGGTGCAGAAAAGATGTCCAGCTTTAGTAGAAAGTAGAGAAGTATGAATTACAGCAGCAGAACAGGAAGGCACTTTTTCACCTACAGGAGTGTCAGAAATGAGAACCAGGGACGATTCGCTAGAGGGACTAGACCCGAGTGCTGTCTCTCCCTTGGCACCACTGATGCCACTGGCTAAGGGGACGCAGGGACGGCACTGCCTAGAGCAATGTCGGTGTTTTCTTATAGGAGGAAAATGTAAGTGGGTTCTTCTCTCTCTGCTTCCTAATGACCACAGACCTAGTAAGAGGCAGATGGCAAAGCTGCCGTGTCTTCTTCCACCCTGTTTGCAGTCACCTCTTACCTGCTCAGAAGGTTCATTGGAGGAGCTCGAGGGCACAGTTGCTGAGGCTGTGCACGCAGGGGAGCAGGACTACCTTAGCTCGGAGGTATCGTCCTAGAGCCTGTCTAAAAGAGCACACTGCTCTGCTTGCATGGGCCCCGAAGGTAGCCCAGTGTGGGTTTCCGGAAAGCCCTGGGAACTACTGGGAACACATCTGGAGTGGAGATGGAGGAAGCCAGGCGACCACCTGCTGCCGTGGGTTCTGAGCTTGCCTTACCTGTTATTATCTGATGGAGGTATGGCCCCTGGGTGCTAGCTGGGGGCAGGGATGCGGGGGCGGGAAGGCTAAGGGGAGATGTGAGGCGGAGAGAGGGAAGCTCTCTATGACAGGGAATCGTGTGCATCTCTGGGAGCGCAACCACAACTAGTAAAGCAACACTAGTGACCCCTGGAGAAGCGTTACCATGTGTATGCTACAAATGGGAAAAGAGAAGTTAGGAGGGGGTGCTTTCTCTTTGAAGAGGTGGCATAATGTGGCTCTTTAGTGAGAAAATAAGTCTCAGTCTTGCAGTGTGACTTGAACCTATTTGCTTGGCCATACTGAGTGCCGGTGTGCTCACGGTGGGGTGGTGGCATTGTTGCTTAGGATGTAAAAGTTGAAATGGGAGTATGTAAAGAGCTATGCTGAGATGTTTCGACCACGACACAAATGCCAAGGGCTGGGTGTTCTGTCCTGTCCTCTTGTCTGGCTCTTACCTCTCCAATTCTCTAGCCTAATCTTCCCCCCCGCCCCCAACCCGACCCGGCTCTTTTTCTGTTCTCAACCTCACTGGCTTTCATTTAGGTTCTAGAAAGATTTATAATTTTTCCTACCTCAGAGCCGTAGCACATGTTGTTCCCTGTTCCTGCACACCCTCCCATCCTCTTTATGCCTGTTTAGAAGAGCTCATCCCCCAGAGCTGAGCCCAGGCATCACCATCATCTTCTATGACTTCCCTGATTAGGTCAACTCTTTGTTTATTTGTGCCCTTATAAGCATAAAAACCATCTTCCTTATTGTATTCACCTCGGCTGTGATTTCATATGTATCTGTACAAGATGATGATTAGTTCTCTCATTAGCAGCATGTGGTGAGGGCAGTCAGGTGGCCCTGTTAGAAGTCCCCCATAGGGAGGACCTTAAGCCCTTAGGCAGCTCCAACTCACCAGCCATGTGAATGAGCCACCTTGGAAAAGGATCCTTCAGCTCCAGTCGAGCCTTCAGATGACCGCGGCTCAAGCTGTGTGTCTGCAACCTCATGGGACATCCTGAATCAGAGCTGCCCAGCCAAGCCAAGCCACTCCCAAATGCCTGACCTTCAGGAACTGTAGGAGAGAATAAATGATTGCTGTTGCTTTAAGTCCCTCAGTTTTGGAATATCTTCCGTACAGCAATAGACAACTAGTGCAGCTCTAAGTGCCTGGAAGTGTGGTGCTGCCGTAATAAATGTGTGAGTGGCTTTGGGACTCAACGTGACAGACACTGGGAGGGGAGGGTAAGGAAGAGGTTAAAGGGACTTCAACAGACTGTTTGCAGAAGACTGAAAGCCACAGTGAGGATGCGGTAAGAGCTTAAAAGAAAGTGGGGAAATGTTATTGGAAACTGGATGAAAGGGTTTTTATTGTTGCTGTAATATAGCAGTAAAAAGTTTAGTGATGTCACCTGTGATCATCTGGAAAATAGAAATGTTCCTAATGAACAGGGCGATCCAGCAATGGAGAGATCCAGGCAGCACTGAAGAAAACCGGAGTATCATTCTTGAGCAGTAGCAGGTCTGAGACCTAATCAAGAAACTACCAACATCTGCTCTGCTGGATTTCAGAATTGCTATGGACCAGTGACTCCCATAGGTCTCCTGCTTTCCCCCTTTGTGAATGAGGAGTGGGAATCTAGAGCAATGATGCTGTGCCTGTCCCACCCTTGCAAGTTGGGGGTGTCGGGGTGCAGATAACTTACCTCTTTAGTTTGTAGTTTTCAGGATGAGACCAACTTTACTCGAGGAGCTTTACTTGAGGAACTACATCACAGGAGTGTCATCTACACCTGCACCTGATTTAAATGATAAGGTCCTGGACCTCAAGCTGATGTTGTGATAGGATGACATCTTGGGAGCATTCAAAGGCCTGGGAGTCTGCTAATTTTAATGTAAGAGGGATGTGAATTACTGGGGGGCAGAGGGCAGACCAGGATTGCAAGTGTCTGGGGTGGTCCCCAGTGAGCCTCACATCATGGCACTCATTCCCTCCCACATGAATTAGACCTTTGTGACTAATAGAATACCGTGGAAATGAAGGTGTGTGTGACTTCTGAGATTAGGTGATAAAAGATATTGCAACTTCTGTATTGGTCTTGCGGATGGTTCACTCTGGGGACATTCGCCCCCATGTCAGGAGGACAGTAGAGAAGCCTGGAGGCCCACATGAGAGGGACTGAGGCCTCCTGCCAACGGTCAGCCACATCTTGCCAGCCATGACTGAGCCAGCTTGGGAGTGGACCTTCCAGCCCCGTCAAGGCCTCAGGGGTTGGGGCCCTGGACAGCATTTTGACATTTTGACTGCCAACTTTTCCTGGTTAAAATCCTTTGTGCTGGCCTCATGTTCATGTATCTGAGCAGGGCCAGGGTGAGGGTGAGGTGAGGGGGGTGCTAGGGCCTCCTTCCATGCCCCAGGTGACTTGCCATCTCATCTTTGTCCCACCCTGTATCTGGTTTCTGCATGGTGTGATAAAAGGTCAGTCATGATGCTCTTGTCCTTGACAGAGCAGCCCGACTGTGGCACCCCTGCCCCTGACTTGGCTTCCCATGGAGAAGCCTGCAGAGCCGGGGAGAAACCCCTGTGGTCCTTTAAGAAAGCAGATAGGAGAAGGAGTGGAGGGTGATTGGGCTCCACCAAGTGAGGGAAGTTCTCACAGAATTCTGGAGCCCAGCAGGTCCCCACACCAGCCCTGAGGGGAATGGAGAGGTCTTTGGTGCTGGGGAGCATCATGTGGTTGGTGTTTAGAGAGCAGATAGGTGTCAGGTGCACGGGGCAGCCCCAGAGACAAGGGCTTTCCTCGGGGTGGAGAAGGGAAGCCCACTCGGGGCATCCACCTATGGAAGCAGAAGGGAAATTGCACTAGCCCCACGCTGGGCCATCCCCATGCCCGGCACTGTGCTTTATCTTGTTCAGCTCTTCCGACAGCTGGACGAGGTACACACTGTTTCAGGCACTTTGATCCCTTTACCCCCAATTCCAAAAATTTAAAAACCTCTGACAATTGAAAGACTTTTATGACTCACTTGGTGGCAAGTCCTGGACTGAACTGATGTGAGGCTATTTATGGTCTTAATTATCCCATTTTCTGGAAATATGTATATGTTACCCTAAGGAATATTGATATATTTTATTATGGAGTGTTGCCCACTGAGTATTCCATAATATACTGTTATGCACCATAGAACTTTTCTAAAATCCAACATTTTTGAATGTTGAAACATCTGATCTAAAGTTACAGTGAATGCCTTAGTCTATTTTCTGCTGCTATAACAAAATATCCAAAACTCGGTGATTAATAATGAACAGATATTTATTTGGCTCATTGTTGTAGAGGCTGGAAAGTCCAAGAGCATGGCGCTGACATCTGGGGAGGGTCCTTGTGCTACGCCATCCCATGGCGGAAGGTGGAGGACAAAAGGGTGAGTGTGAGAGCCAGAAAGAGGGTGGGGGTTGGACTTATCCTTTGATCAGGGGTCCACCCCTGTGGTAACTAACCCACTTCCATGATGATGGCATCAATCCATTCACGAGAGCCCTCAGGACCTAATCACCTCCTAAGGGCCCCACCTCTTAATACCGTCACAATGGCAATTAAATTCCAGCATGAATTTTGGAGGGGCCATTTGAACCATAGCAGTGTAGCAGTGAGCCTGCATTTTCTTTTCCATTTCACAGACAAGAAAAACTGAGGTTCCATGAAGAACAAGTATCTCACCCAATACCACAAAGCTACCAAGGGATGGGGCAGAATTGAACCCAGGGCTCTCAGACAGTGCACCCTGCACTCTCGACCACGAGAAACAGGCCCTGTGCTTCTTAAATACAGTGAATTCAGAAGTCATAAGGGCTGCATTTTCTGCTTGCACTGTGACAGCCTTTCACAAACTCTTGTTCCGGGGACAACACTGAGACTCTGTTGCCCACCCCACCCGCCCACACCCCAGCCACAGGTCCCTGATTGGATCTGGCACTCTGAGGTCTTTGTCGAGCCCTTTCAGTTATTTTTATAATAAACTTCAAAAAGCTTTCTGTGCTTTGGATATTTATTGTTTCTGGACCCAGTGGCAAGCAGAGGTTTATCCACAGAAAGCCTGGAGTTTAATGAAGCCTTTAGTCCTGCAAATGTGTTCATGCGACTGAAATAGAATAAACTCTTGGGTGTTTCTTCTCATTGTTCCCCTCCAAATCATACCGCTCTCACTCCAAACCCTTGCGTACCCTGTGCCCCTGCCAGAACTTCCCTCTGGCCCCATTCTTGTTCAGTAATTAATTCATCCAACAAACTTTTATTGAATCCCTGTTGCTACTGACAATGTGGTATAGGAGGTTTTATGGTTTATTAGGAGAACAATGGTCTGGCAGACAAAGATTGAGGTCCTGGTGCTGCGAGAGTTTAGACAAGGCCTTTCTTTGCTCTGGGCCTCAGTTTAACCATGTGTAAAGAGACAATTGAGAGGACGCAGAAAACATGTCACAAGGGTAGAGAAACCTCATACAAACAGGGCTGAACAATAAAGAAGTGTAGGCTTTGGAACAGTCTGACCAGGGTTCCAGCTGTGAAGTTCTCCTGACCCAGTTCTCCCCTGGGTGTCCTCTTAATTGGCAGAGTGGCTGGCCTCATGATCACAAAAGGGCTGCCAAGGGTATCCGCAGCCACATGCTTCACAGCCAGGGAAAAAGAGGGGGAGTATTTCAGGCATTAAGCACAGTTGCCAAATTGGTTGCTTAGAAGCCGGGTCTATTCTACACTGGTTCCAGTGGGTCAGAGTCTGACATGGAGAGGTTATTAAATATGTTGACCATCACTCTTGGAAAGAGAATGTCACTTCTGATAATCATCAAACAAAAGTCCATATTTCAAGCTTCTGGCCTGAGTTACCTGAACCAATTCCATGGCAAGGCGCTCAGGATTGCCCCGGTTGGCTTGGAACAATTAGGCCCACTCCTAGGGCTGAGGTTGAGGTCAGTTCTGCTCGAAGTGCGTGCTTACTACAGAGGGCGGGAATGATGAGATTTTTGGGTGGTATGCAGGGTGCAACCAAAATATGCCCCACCAGCCCCCTTCCCACTTGAACTTTCTTTGCTTGTATGTTTCAATCCCATGTTCATGACATTGCAAAGGATACCCCCATCTTAACGTTCCTTTTCACCTCTCGTTTAATTTAGTTTAGTCACGCTGTCTGGGGAGTCTACCATCAACTTCTAACCTTCCAAGAATGTTCCTCCGAATCTGCAGGCAAGAAGAAGTGGAAAACTGAGATACTGGGCACTGCTGGTGTGTGGTGTCAGCCTGGGCTGAACAGGGACAGGACTGCTGAGGGTGACGCCGTGCATCTGCAGGGCTTCCCCTCTGCCCGGCTCTCAGATGCCACTGAATACGGGAATTTCGATTCGTTTTCCAAAAGACAACAGTAATAAGTGGCTTATTAAAACCTCAGAAGGCTATGTGCAAAACACTCCTTCCTGTCTATTACCACCAATTCCCATTCCCAGAGTGAATCACAGTCACCTACTTTTTGTGTATTCTCTCAATTATGTTCTATACATATCCCTAAAGATACATAAACAGTATTTGCATATGTGTATGCATACAGTCAAAGCCTCCTTCTCTACATAGGGATTAGGGTGTAAACAAGTGTTTGTTGAATGAATAAATGAATGCCTAACACCAACCGGGGAGCTCTGGCGGCAGGAGGCTGTCACCTAAGCCACCCACGACTGTCAGTCGGCAAAACAGAGCCCACATGAGTCATTTGAAGGGAGAGATTTTAATATACAGAACTGATGAAGGAAGGGTTGGAGGACCAGAAAGACAGAAAGTGGCCATTGAGGACATACAGAGATAGTAACTGCAAAAAAGCAGCTCCCACCCATGGGGAAGGGGAATGAAAGAAGAGATTGGGGTTATTATGAACAGAGCCTAGAAGCTTGGAGAGGAAACTGCAGAGCTAAGACCTAAAACTCGGAGAAGAAGATGCTGGCTGGTGGGTGCTGACGTCTTGATGTGCCATGGCTGGTTCTGAGAGTGTGAACTGGAATTAAATGCTGGGGTAAAAAAGTCTGGGGTGGTGACACCACCGGGAATAGGAAGCCAATGCGATGGCTGGAGTCCCTCCTCCTCCCGCCTCCCCTTGTCCTCCCAGAGCCAAGGAGGGGGTGCCTGGCAGGAAGCAGATGGCGAAGGGGAGATGTGGTTTGCAGACTCCTTCTCCAGCATCACAGAGGAGAGAATAGAAGAGTAGTCTTAGGGCCAAGGGACAAGTGTTGAATAACCAGCACACATGGTTTCTGTTTATTTGGAGGCTTTATGCAAATTAGAAAAAAGCACCCCTTCCGGGAAGAATGGCCTTGGGTCAAGGGTGTGTGGTTTGGTGAGCAGAGAAACATGCTGCACTGTACCAGGCGCAGGGCTGGGCAGAAGAATATGGGCTGGATTTTAGCCCCGAGTTGTGCTCTTGGCTGGGTGTACTGGTGTGGGGTACAGACTGTCTAGCTGTCGGCAGGCAGTGCATTCTGTGATTTGAGGGCCTTTAACACACACACACACACACACACACACACACACACGGGTTTAGGGTGGTACATGGAGAGGATGCTGTGATCCCTAGTGCATGTCTGATAGCTCACAGGGCACCTGCCCTTCTCAGCATTGGGACCCAGGGGCTGACCAGAACAATGTGCTTCTATAGACAAAGCCATAGGAAATACAAGTATTATTTTCTCAGTCAATCCAGGACAGGAAGCTGTTCCTGAAGGGACTGTGAGAACAAAGCTGGGGAGTTAGGTGTCTCGGGCAGCGGGCATTAGGGAATTTGAGAGGCTATTTCAGAATTCTTTATAAGAGAGTTTTCCAATTGGATGGGATTCTAGAAATGACCTGGCAATAATGATCACGATAACAATAGCTGTCTTAGGTTAGGTTCCCTGGAAGCAGGTTCAGACAGGGTGGTGCGAGGCCCTGGGGAGCGCTGGTGGGAAGCACTGGAAGGAAGGGAGGAGGCAGGCTGGACAGGGGAGAAGCCACGGCAGTGTAGCTGTGTCTGAGGCCCGGCTGGCCCTCCAGGGAGCTCTGGGGCTAGGGGGCCCTTCAGAGTGGTCTCCAGTTTAAGTACGGAGGCTGGGCTGGGTACCCACACTTCAGCCGTTCATTGGCTATGGGCTCCCTGGTAGGAGGCGTGACCTTGGCAGGGGAGGCAGTTTCTGGTGAGCAATGAGCTACGACCTTCCCGTGGGCTGGAGGATTAGTGTGTGGGCTCTGCAGAGGGGAAGCTGGGTAGCCTATCACAGCATCTGCTATGATAACACTGATGATGGTGACAATGGCTACCACCTGTCAATCACCTATGCCAAGCTAGATGCTTTGCCCATAAACCTGGTCCTCCCCAAGTCTCCCGCATCCCAGGGAATGGCACTGACACCCAACCCACTGCTCAAGACAAAACCACTGGAGTCATGCTGCATCCGTCCCTGCTCTCCCCTCCCCACGTCACAATCTACAGTGGGGGTTATTGGTCCCACCCCCGAGATACAGTGTGAATCTGTGCATTTCTCTCCATTCCCACGCTCTGGCCAAGCCACCAAGTCTTGCCTGGTCAGCTGGGACAGGTTCCTAACACACTTTCTCCTTCCACCCTGGTCGTCCTGCCAGCCACTGTCCATACCACAGCCAGAGGACCTCAGATGACCCCTCTCCTTAATCAAAAGCAGGCTCTGTAATGGCATCTTGTGACACTTAAAGTCCAAACTCCTTACTAGGGGATGCAAGGCCTCACGTGATTGGCCCTGTCCCCTTCTCCAATCTCCATTTTTCTCTGGTCTTCCTTGTGTTAGCCACACACTCTCTCACGGGCTCCCTGGCCAGCTCATGCCCTACAGCCTTTGGGGTGGGTGTCCCCTCTGCGTGGAGTGGCCTTCCCCAGAGCCGGCCATGGCTGGTCCTTCTTGTCGTTTAAGCCTCAGCTCACACATCACCTCCTGCGCTAGGCCTCCCCTGACCACTCTCGTTAAATTCCTACTGGAGATGTCAGTCCAGCCCGGCTTCGAGGGCCAGACCGCCCTCTTGCAGCCTGGGCACTGTTCACAGATCAAAGCTCCCTTTGTACAATACCACCTGACAGCGGGGCGTCTCTTCTGGAGAAAAGTTCCTACAAGGTCTGTATTTCAGGATCCCAGCGGTGTCTGGGGACCTCGCTGGCCTGCCTACAGCACCTCTAAACAGGTATTGGGTAGGAGGAACTCGGCCTAGCTCCCCACAGTGAGTCAGCTACCGAGTGGGGAAGAGAAGCCCTTCACCGCTGAATTTGTAGTTGCACCGAAACCGCCCAGCCCTTTGGCGGAACAGTGCAGGGGAATTTGGTTACTCTGTGTACAGGCCTGGGGCAGATAGGGACAGAGATGAGGTTGGAACATTTTTAACACGTGTGCTTTCTTTGGTCATTAAAAGAGAAAAACAAGCTCTTGCAATGTCTGAAGGAAACCATCATCCGATTGACAAGCAGTTACTGGGTTTTGGCCGTGACCAAGACATTGAAGGACTTGGCTAAGCTTTGGGCCCACTGGAGAGTGATGAGGTCCCTTTTGTCATGGAGCTGACGTCTAAGAATGGGGACACGGCAGAGGAAAGGGGGCACAGGGACCGCACTCATGGGGTCTGCTTGCTGCACCAGGCTCTTACACATGCAAGCCCCTAACACACAGCAGGCGAGGTGTGCCCGGAGCCACGGGCGGGGCCGGCAGGGAGAGCTGAATTCCCAGGCGGGGGACGGGGGCTTCTGTGGAGCAGAAGTGCTGAGAAAAGGCTTCCTGCAGGAGATGGACTTGGAACGGGCTCCAGATGCACTTCGGGCTCTGAGCAACCACCCCTGAAATAACGGCCATCAAATCCATTCCTCCAGCACAATTCTGCTTCTCTGTCCCTTCTTTCCCCACCATTTCCTTCCCTGGCTGGGGAGTACTCAGGAATGCTTTGCTGTGCCCCGTCAGGCCTCCGGAGGCCACCCTACCTGGCTGACGTATTATTATCTCCAGCAAACACGCGCCGCAGGCGGCCTCTTGGCTGGGAAGCACGTTGGCACCTTGGAACTGCTTCTTGGAAAAAGCAAATGGCTGGTGTTTGAGCCTCCTCATTGATCCCTTTGGAGGCGGCGGGAATTGGCTGCCCAGAGGGATGAAGGGGTGAAGCCGAAAAACACGGGCTGGCTTCAAAGCGGAGCACTCGGGGGCTGGGAACAGTTCTGCTTTGTGAACAAAGTCAGGCGAGAGGCAGAGAGAGAGCGAGCGCAAGGGAGAGAGTTGGCTCTTGCTAATTTGAAGTTAATTTTGAATTGCCTTGAAAATCACCACGCGGCAGCATCCCGTTCTGCCTTTGATGGTCGAAAGAAACCAGCTGCTTTTATTCCTCTTCAGGGCTTGTTTCCCCCCAGCGGTGAAGCAATTAGGCAAAGTGCAGTGGAAGTTGCAGGCGGGATAACTTCTCGGGAAAAGGTCAGGCTAATTGTTGGTTGGAGCAACAGAGAAGAGGCCTGCACCAAGGTGTCGGATGTTTCTCCCTCCTGCTCTATGTGGCCCCCGATAATGTCACTTTGACATCTTCAAAGACAACCTCGTAGGCAGGCTTTCACTACAAAGTGAGGCCCCTTGTCCTAATCGGCATTCCTGCACCACGCTAGACGTTTGGGCAGGGAAGACACGGTCCCCTTGCCCAAGTAGGACTACAGGAGTGGCAACCCTTGACCCCCTCCCCTGCAAGACGCCCTCTAACACTGTTCGCAATCTGCAAAATCAGCAGTGCATGCATTCTGCCGCCTTGTTCTCACCATCAACTCAGCTGTAAAAATTGGAGGTTTCTTTGAACAATATGCAATGCATACTTATCTCTAGAAAGTCTAAAATGTACCTTTGTATCAAATATAACCAGCCAGCCGGGAAGCTTGCCTGTGCTGTTTTGGGCCCTTACAGAGCTGTTTTGAATGAGCGGCATGCTGGCGGGATGCCAGCTGCCTGAGAGGAGGAGCAGGGAGGTGCTTGACCCCGTGATGGGTAGAAGATGGAAAAATTGTCATTTCAAAACAGCAAGTGGTTCCTCTCTTGATAGAGGTGGAGACTTTCATCTTTAGGGGAGACTTTTCCTTTGTGTTGTTGAAACTACCAGAATGGACCCTTGGGGACAACTGGGAAGTAGTCTGAATGCAGATGTTTGAAATGGGAATGTGGGAGATTAATTTGTTGCCTGTGGCTGTGCCAGAGTGAGGTCTCCCCTCTTTGTCTCCTTCTCTCCCTTCCTTTTTTTTTTTTTTTTTTTTGATTGTTTTGTCACCCGGCTAGAGTACAGTAGCATCAGGGCAGTTGCTCACAGGTTGCTCACAGCAACCTCAAACTCCTGGGCTCAAGTGATCCTCCGGCCTCAGCCTCCTGAGTAGCTGGGAATACAGGTGAGCGCTGCCACGCCAGGCTAATTTTTCTACTTTTTTGTAGAGAAGGGGGTGTGGAGGGGCTCTTGCTCTTGCCCAGGCTGGTCTCGAATTCCTGGCCTCTTGCAATCCTCCCACCTCGGCTTCCCAAAGGGCTAGGATTACAGGCATGAGCCACTGCGCCCAGCCCCTTTCTTTGCTTTTGCTGTGCTTTGCTCACCTCCTTCTGGTCCACACACCTTAGTAATGCAGTTTGGTCACTGAATGCTGCTGTCCCAGAAAGGGAGCATCTCCCCTGGGCTGAGTAATGATATGGGGGAAAGGGGCGAAGGTGGGGTATTCAAATCTATTTGGAAACTCAAGGTTCTGTCTTGACTGTTCCTAGGCATGGTGCATCTCTCTTTCCAGTGAGAGCCAAGAGAAGGCCTGGAGGAGTTGAACTGAATTCTGGTTCAGCCACCTGGATGCTCTTGTTGGATTGGCCTGGCCTTAGGTCATTAGGAGAGTGACCACTTGGGCACGTACACAGCTTACCCAGCCTCCTACCGTGGCCCACATGGGCCAAAGTGGAGGATTCAATGGGTCTCTTCATGGCTTAGGAAATGTTCTTGTCACTCTTGCACCTGAACCTTCTGGACTCAAGGTCTAAGTAGGAGATTATTGGGAAAAGGGTAATGTTATATCTATTCGGAGGGCAGTGGAGGAAAGGCAATGTTGATGAGATTTGTCATTCAGAATCACTCCTGGAGTCTTCCTCACCAGAGAAAATGCCCTGGTGCCACTCTCCTAAACTGCAGAAGTGCTGGCTGCCAGACCCCTCTGGCCGGCCCTGACCACGATTTCTCTCCCACCCCCCACACCCCCAGCTCCTGTACCTCCCATGCAAACACCTGGCAATGCCTCTGGATGGCTTCCCCACCCCCATGCTCATCGCCTTTGCTAAGTCATTGCATGGACAAGCCAGTGTGCCCTGACCAGGGATGTGGAGAAACAGGGCCAGCTGGACAGACTGCCCTCAGATAGACTCTGCAAAATTGAAGGGTACACTTGGCTCAATTATTCAAACTGAAAACCCTCCAGCTTACCACCCACTGAGAGGTGATCAACCTGTGCCTCAGAATGGTGTAGTCCATCCTGGGGGACCCCGACAATTGTAAACACTACTTTTTTCCTACCGGCACCTTGTACATCTGTGGGACTGTACTTGTGTGGAAGGCAGGTGTTAACTTGTCTCTCACCTGAAAACACAGCGACCTGCTCCTTAGGAATAGTCACAAGAGATCTTAAAGTGTTTAAGGAAACACCACTGGTACATCACATAGCCCTCAGATGACTGTGGTTACTTTGGGAAACTTCCCAAACAGACAACTGATTTGTTATTTATGGGACTCCTCTGATTAGAAAAGGTAGCATGAAATCTGTCCCTAACTTAACTGACCCCGTCTTGGCCTGGGCCCCAGAAGGCATCCATGTCAACCTCAGCTCACTGACGAGGGCTGTTAGGGACAATAGAATTACCCTAGATTCTTCCTTGCAGGTTGAGGTGGAGCCTGTTTAATCTCTAACCCATCCTGTTCTACCTGGATCACTGCCTGGGGCCAAGTGGAAGGGTCAGTACAGAAATGGAAGGAGGACTCCACCTGGCTTTCTAAGGTAGACCCAGGTTGTTATGGTATCTGCTCCCATGGCTGTGTCCAAGGCTCAGGGGAGGACGTGGTCGAGGTCAATGCTGTAGGCTGGTCTCATCTCACTGCTTGATTCCTGTTGGTAGTTCCTTTAGTTAAATGCTGTAGGACACTAACTTAATGGATCTGGTCCCACCCTCTGTTGGTCACGTTAATCAGAGTGGCTGACGGAGTGGTGTACGCAATGGGGGACTTGCCGGAAGCCAAGACCATAAAGAGGAAGGGTGGATATTCTCAGGAGACAATTCTCCATGGGTCTTTTGGGTTTCTGCGTGTTTTGTGAGCAGAGGCACTGACTGCCTTTGTTCCAGATGATCTTTTCAAGGATGCTGTGGCGCAAACAGCCTTGGAAGAGAGTGTGTCCCTCTGGAGCCAAGGGCAGGCGGGCTTAGTGTTCATTAGGAAAGAGTCACCTTCCCTAGACTGGAGTTCCTCCCCTACAATGCAAGTGTGTGCCTGTGCTGTCCGGCCCTCTGTGTTGCCCTGTGGGTTTGGAGCTTGGGGGCTGATGCGAGGAAATGCTGCTACTCTGGCTCCGGCTGTTTCGGTGAGTAATGGCATCCTTTGTTTCTGACCCAGGAGTCTTGTTTCTTCTGCTGGCCTCCCTGAGACTATGGCAAGCTAACCTGCCAAAATCTCAGACACCTCACAGTTCTCGACAGCCGTGTCTGGCTTGGACCACCCTTGAGCGTGGCATGTACATGAATGTTATCCATCACATGCATCATAGGAAGACAAAAGTCAGAGAGGACAGCTGCTCCCAACGTCTCCGGACTGTACTGGCTGATAGGTGTGGGGTCACGATCCACCACTCTCCTTTGTCCAAAGTGTGTGGTCACTTCTACAGTAAGATCTGGGGGGCTGGCTGGAGAGGGCTGGAGGGGCGTCTGGGATCAGACCACTTGGATTTCTACCAGGATTCTACACGCAATGCAGCTTCTGTTTCCCCGCCTGTCAAGCGGTGATAACAATAGCACCTACTTCTGAGGAGCTTTGTGGGGACTAAATAGACAGGCTTGGTATGGGAAAGCCCTGACGAAGGGCTTGTTATTGTTGTTTCTGTCATTGCTCCTGTCCATAACATTACCGCGCCCACCTGGGCTCAGTCTTTGTGACGCTGCCTCTCCCTTGTAACAGCCTGTCTCAGATCTAAGTTTATCTTTTCTGCACCAAAGTTGGCCAATTTACAAAGCACCCCCTCACCACAGTCGCTGGATGTGCCCCTAATCTAATTAGACTAATTTCAATTTCCTGGATTTAATTACTTTTAATTTAATTAATTTAGAATGCAGTACACTAGGTGATTAATTAGGAGACGTGGCTGAGGGATTCGGAAGGTGAATTGCAGCACGTAAGTGTTTAAATATTATTGTGGCCACATCCACCCGTTGTCACTTTACACAGGAGGCCGCCGAGGCCCCGGGAGGGGCAGGGCTTAGAGAGCTGGGGTGGCACAAGAACTGAAACGGAGTCTCATGGCACCGTGCACAGGCTCCTTCACTTCCCTGCTCTCAGCAACTCTCGGGGAGGCCAAGAAGAGGCTGTTGACCCCAGTGACCAGCAAGTTGGAGCTAAGGCGTGAATTGTGGGCGGTGAGGACAGACTTTGCTTTTCAACAGAGTGAGCCGATTATTTCACCGTGTGTTTTTCACATGGTACCACAGGGCAAACCACAAGGCTCCCTCTGAGCTAGCACATGCTTCAGTTGTTCTTTCTTTTTGCTACACACATGTACTGAGCATCTGGAATAAGGAATAATCGTCACCATCATCATCATCTTAACAAGCACAAGGCTTCATGGTGCTTTTACATGAACTCATTTGATTGCCACAGGAGGGAGGTACTGCTGTTTCCACCGTCCAAAGGACGAATCTGAGGCCCAGAGCTGTTAATAGCTCTGCCAGGGTTATCTGTCATTTGTGTTGTGCAAAGGGACAAGTCCTAGTGGGTTTCGGGCTGTGGCAGGCAGGTGGGGGGACACTCTAGGGCTGGACTTGGTTCTGGGTGCCCTTTGGGTAGGCAAGTTTGCCTCTTCCACCTCCGAGAGGTGATACCAGCAACGGCACACACTGGAGGAGCCCTCGCCGTGGGCCAGGTGTGCCTCTCCACGTGTGCCATGTGCCGACTCTGGGCACGGCTGCCCCGCCCACCGCTCAGTGCAAGGAGACTGCCTGGGGCTTCCCCATAGCTCAGCTACGGAGCCGGACCCTAAAGGCCGGAGCCAGCCACGCTCCCTCACTGCCTTTTATCCCCAGCCATTGACTTGAAGAGGCCGTGGACTCTGTCCACCAGCCAGACTTCAGACTGCAGTTGTGAAGGGCCCTTGGAGACAGAGCTGGGCCAGGCCCTCTGCCCTGAGCTAGACCCTGCACCCTGAGCTAGACCCTTCACTGAAATTCAGCTCCAATTCCAAAGTTACTCATTTAGCAGATGGGTCCACTAGGCATCTTCAGGGCTTTGACCCCTGTTCTCCTGGAGTGTTGGGCCAGGACACAGGTAAGAAAAGGGGCCAGCATGGTGTAGAACTCCACTGTCCCATGCACATGCAATGCCTGATAGGCCGGGCCCTCTTGCCTGGAGAAGTAAAGACACAAGAGCTGTCTTCAGGATATGCCTGTGAGGGGTCTAGGGCTAATAGGTTGAAGCTACAGGGTGACTCTCTCTATAAATGAACTTCCCAATCATCTGAGCTGTCTTAGCTGGAATGGGCTCCCCAGTAGGCCCTCACTGGGGGAGTTAAAGCAGAAACTGATTAACAATAATTTTCTCACTTGTCTTCTCTTTCTGGAAGGCTCATTCCTATGTCTTTCAGTTAACTCAGCCAGGCATCACTTCCTCCAGGAAGGCTTCCCTGCAAGCCCCAACCCCATCTCAGACTGGAACAGGTGTCCCCTGAGTTCCCATAATGCCCTGTGCATATCTTTATCATTGTACTCAGTGTATATTGCAGTGACCTGCTTAGAAGTTTATCTCCCTCACATCCTGTCTTTGTCACCCCCCCAACAAGGTAGACACAATTTCCTCCAGCTGGAGGTTGGAGAACCTGGGGCTCAGCATGG
Source organism: Eulemur rufifrons (assembly GCF_041146395.1). NCBI lineage: Eukaryota > Metazoa > Chordata > Mammalia > Primates > Lemuridae > Eulemur > Eulemur rufifrons. The sequence continues at coordinate 26,428,343 of NC_090984.1, read as the reverse complement.
CTTAAGACCTTGCCCTTGATGGCAGGATCTGTTTCCTAAGCTGAAAGCGCACAGTCTGCCCAGTGCAGGACACCGCAGGGGTCCCAAATTCTGTCATTTGTGAGGGCATAGGCTTGTGTGAGTCCAGTGCAGCTGAAGCAGCAGGGCAGTGCCACCAAGGAGTGGCACAAGGGCATCTTTGGAGCTATGTCAGCTTAGCAATCCTTGGGACGCTATGTGCATGGCCAAATGATACACAAATCCACCTCCTCAGCACATGCTTTCTGAACACTTCTGAGGTCATGGAGAAGCCAGGGAGAAATGAGAACCAGGCCGGCCAAAGCCTCGCCTCTCCTGGCTCCGTGGAGCTTGCTTGCCCCAGAGCCAAAGCCCCTCTTAACACCCTTATTTCTTCATTGAACAAAGGTGAGGAGAGCCCAGCCTGCGGTTTGAGGCTGGATTCCATTTCTATTAAGACTGCCGCTGGCCCCGAAAGATTAACTCCACAGTCACCCCTGTGAAAGCTGATCCGAATGGAAAATGGAGCTAGAAAATTCTGCCTTCCCCTCCCTCACACCTCGGCAGATTAAGGGGAAGGCCTGATGCTGAGTTATGGGGATTTATGGGAATGTGCAGTTGCTGGCTTTTAAACGCTCACTCTTTGGGATGTTGGCAACCTCGCTTCCCATAAATCGTCGCTGGTATTTCTTAGCCTTTCCTTGCCAGCAGCGCGGAGGCCTGCAACACCTTTTCCGTGCAGTAGCCTGTGAAAATATTGAAGTCAGGCCCAGAAAAACACCAGCATAGAAAGGGGAAACTTTGATGTTTGCTAGTTCTTTGCAGACAACCCTTGCCAAATCTTAATTTTTCCAGTTTACAAGTAAGGGATTCTGACCATCTGTCTGCTGTCAACCGATGTTTGTTTGGATGAAGATTTTATTTTTTTTCTCCCAATCTAGCACTCCTGTTCTTACAAGTAGTTTATTGGACTTCATAAATGTCAGCTTTTTGCAGGCATTTTGTAAGCAGCTTATGATTTAGTATTTAATCAAAATTGAGCAGTCAGCGTCTGTAATCTATCTGAAGCAGGAGTAACAATGAGATGGAAGCTCGGAATGCACCAGAGCTACAATTTATGTCCCCCAACTATCTCTAGAAGAACTAAGTTTGCACCTGAGGGTCTGGGGTGGGTAGAACGATGGAGGAAATAAACACTTATTGAGCACCTATTGTGTGCCATTTTATGATTCAGTCAGCCATCAATTGCCAAAATAATACTGTACAACAAACCATCCCAAACTCAGTGGCTCAAAAAAAAAAAAAAAAAAAAATCAGAAATTTGTAGCTCATTGATTTAATGAGTCAGCTGGGCAGTCCTTCTGGCCTTGGCTGAGCTCTTTACCTGTCTAGGGGTGGGTTGGCTGCTGGGTGATCTTGGCTGACCTCATCTGGGACGAGGAGGGCAACTTGGCCCCACTCCGTGTGTTCCTCACCCTCCGGCAGTCTAGCTAAGGCATATTCTCATGGTGATGGCAGACTGCAAAAGCAAGCAGACCCGGTCTGCAAGCACCTTCCCAAACGTCTGCTCATGTCACAAGCAAGGGACATGGCCAAACTCTGAATCAAAGAGGGGGTGTCTTAGTTTATTTGGGCTGCTGTAATAAAATTCCATAAACTGAGTAGCTTAGAAACAAACATAAAATCATTTCTCAGCGTTTCAGAGTCTGGGAAGGCCAAGATCAAGGTGCAGGCAGATCTGGTGTCTGGTGAGGGTCGGCTTCCTTGCTCACAGATGTTGTCTTCTCACTGTATCCTCACAAGGTCGAGCGGCCAAAGCAGCTCTTGGGGGTTTCTTTTATAAGGCCCTAATCCCACTCCTGGGGCCCTGCCCTCATGACCTAATCATATCCTACAGTCCCTACCTCCCATAGCAACACACTGATGTTTAGATTTCAGCATGTACATTTTGGGGGAAGGCAAACATTCAGGCCATAGCAGGGGGGGAGACTCCATCTCTTTTTAGTAAGAGGAATTACAAGGTCACAGCAGAGTTCACGGGCACAGGAAGTGTGAAGGCTCAGGGCCCTACTGCAATCCATCCATCACAGTGATGCTGGCAATTCCGTGAAGGGGGTCACTGTTACAAGCCCCATATCCAGGTGAAGAAATTGAGAGATGAAGTCATTTGCCCAGGGTTTCTCAGCAGTTAGTAAAGAAGCCTGGATTCTTTCCTTAGGCTAACTCTTCTACTGTTTGCCTGTGACTCTCTGCATCTGCTTTTCTCTAGGAATGGGTAAAGCAAGAGTAGTGGAGGCTCTTAAAAACTATTGATCCACGACCCTCATCTCAGGGGTGGCAAAATTGAATGAAGCCTAGAAAAAGAGAGTGGCTTGCCCAAGGTCCTGCTGGGCAGTAGCAAGGCGTGAGAAGGCCCAGCTCTCAGGCCAGTGCTCCTCCCTGGCCCAGGAGAGCTGTGCATCTGTAGCCCATCACAGGCCTGTTTTCTGCAGGAAGTGCCGACGCTCCGGGCTCCCACTCCCAGACATGGCACAGTATCCACTGGGCAGCATGTGCCGAGACCTGGCTTGGTCATGGCAGCTTGAAGGAGCTGTAGCAAAATTACTCTTTAAGGGGTTCCCAGATGGAACAAGGATGGTGAAGGCCTTTGCTAGGTTTCCTAGAGAGGAATGTGAAATGCTGAAGGCCTTTTATGGTGCCATTATTAAATTCCTTCCTTGGACTGAACTGTGTGCCCCACCCCCAAATTCATATGTTGAATCCCTAGCCCCGAATGTGACTGTATCTGGAGATAGGGTCTTCGGGAGGTAAAATTAAATGAAGTCATAAGGGTGGGGCCCTCATCCAATAGTACAGTGGAAAAAGTGGAGGGGTGGGAGGAGGAAGAAGAGGAGGAGGAAGAGGAAGAAGAAGAGAGATTTCAGTCAAGTGAGGACAAAGCAAGGTGACTTCACGTTGTAAAGTTTGGTAGAAAATGTCATGAGTGAAGCTCGTGAGAGAAACGGTATTTCTAAGAATCAGACTCGTCAGGTGTCCCGTGCCCGAGCCCTGTCTGACCCGGGCCTCCTGGTTCTCTCCTCCCAGGCAGGGTTCATCGTCCACTTCTCCATCCTGACCCCTCTGTGGGCAGCACGGGGCATGGAGCCAGGGAAAGAGCCAGTCGGACCCAAGTTAGCCTCCAACTCAATGGGCTGTTTATTTCTGGGCAGTCGAGAAGCCTCTCTGAGCCTCAGATTCCCCTGTAAGGAGGGGACGCTGGTTATAATGTGATTGCTATAAAAACCCGTGTGGTCACACCCAAGGGGATGTCTTGCTCGTGCATATTCAGTTAATATTCTTTTATCGTGCCTTCCTCTCTGTTGGGCACCCTCCCTACTCCTGTCTATCTGAGTCTTATGAAGAGCTATGAGCACTTTCCTACCCCTTCAATAATTTAACATCAATGGTTTATTAAACAGAGGTTTCCTAATGGGCTGTTATTGACCTGATAAAGAGCAAATCTTCCACTATGGGGCTGCCCAGGTCCTTGAGGGAAGAAAGACAGATGGGGAGGCTGCCGGGAAGGTGTCCGCTGCCCAGGAGGAAGTGGCCTGAGAGCAAATCCCAACTCTGTCACCTTCATGCCTAGGGAATCTTCTCGGCCTCCTGAAACATCATCAACATGGGGTTCATATCACCTTCACCGGGAAGTTTCAATGAGGTTGAATCAACGTATGTGAAACTCCCAGCTACTCTCCACTCCCCACACTGCAGCTGGGGCTCAGGCCAGCTCCAACCCTGGGGAAGGGGGTTAGTAACTCACCTGGTCTGTCTGTGGGGCCACAATTCCCAGGTATTTCCCCACAACTGGGCACATGGCTCGAAGCATCACATCAAAGATTCATTCCTTTGAGTCTAGATGAGCAACTCCACCTCCTAGAAGTGTCTGTGATAGAAAGAATGCCTCTGGGTTGGGGAAGTCTACGCACCCCTGGTGGCTGGTGACTAAGTTGCAGGGCAGGGACGTGGAGGGAGACCCGAGGGAGGAGCTGGGACTCCTGCTGCTAATACTCTCGCTACCTGACCTTGGATGAGTCACTTCTCATCCCTGGACTTTCGTTTTCTCAGATGTAAAATTAGGGGTTTAGGTTGTATGGAATCTATGATTTGTTGCACCTTTAAATGTGGTGATGACAATTAGCTTAAAAGATTAGCTTTGAGATTCCTAATGGGGTCCCAAAGAGGGGGAGCTCCAGATGGGTCAGTTTTGATGAGGGATGAGGTGAAAGGGCCGTTGCAGGGCACGGGCAGCCTGCCTGGGTGGGCAACCTGTGAAACTTGGTGGTTCAAGTCAAGGCCTGCTCATTGGCCGACTGCTTTACTGATTCGTGCATTCTCTATAAAGCTTTCTCTGACCATAGCAGCCCAGACTGCCCTCTCCCTTCCCTGACCTTCTACGGCCCTCGCTTGCATCCTCACTGTGACATCTCCCGCACTACCCCCTGATGGCCCTGGCCATCCCCCGATGGCCCTGCACCTGCTGTTCCATGCTTGGACTCACTCTGAGCCCTCTCACTGAAAGGCCCTTCCTCTCTGTATCTGCCTCCCAAAGTCCTAACAGTCACTTAAGGGCCTGCTCAGAAGCCACCTCCTCCAGGAAGTCTTCACAACCTTCTTATATAAGACTCTCTCCCGCTGTGCTCTCTCTATGCCTATTGAGAGTACTTCAGTGTCTTCCCAGTGACATAAGACAAGGCCAAACCCTTGGCTCAGCTCTCCAGCCTCATGTCTCATCACTGTCCTCCCCACCATCCCAGCTGTAGCTATGCCAGGTGTCTTCTACCTCCATGCAGGTGCTTAAGCTGATTCTTCTGCCTGGGAGGTCTGTTCCTTACCCTGTCCCCGTGGTGAGGATACTCAATGATTTTAAGACTCGGATGATGTCTCTGATACTGGTAGGACTTTATTGTATTCATCTTTGGGTTTGTAGTCTCTGTTTTGCAGTGATCCAGTCTTGCCCATGAGTCCAGTGACACTGGGTTATTTGTCTTTGAGGTCACAGTGCTTTGCATAGGGCCTAGCACATAGTAGGTGCTCGACAAATGTAACATTGAAGGGAGTTCTCACACATGTCCATTACAGCACCCTGCAGAGGCCGGGCCCCATGGCAGGTGTGTCGATGGGCTAGCTGATCCAAAGCTGTGTTTGCAGTAGTTCTGGGCTCTGGGATGGAGCCTTGGAACTGGCCAAGCTGGGGAAATGGCTCCTGTGGTAAATGTGTGTGTGTGTGTGTGTGTGTGTGTGCATGAGTCTGTGTATGCACGTGTGTGTGTTTGTGTTTGTGTGTGTTCTCTGTGGGCATGTCTGCTGGGGTCCTGGTGGTCTGCCACGCATGGCCTGCCATGCCTCTCCCCTGACATCCAGAGGTTTCCTCCTGGGCACTAGAGCACCAGCCCACCAACTCTAGAGTCAACCCCAGAGATGTGCCCAGAGGGCCCCCAACAGTCCTGTAAAGGGACAGTGCTCTACAGGGGACCAGGACTTGGAGCTGGATAGCTCTGAGCCATGTGACCCTGGGCAGGTCTCTGGTATCTCGGGTGCTCTGGGGTCATTACTTATGCAGGACTTCCCACGTGCCAGGTCTGGGTGAAACCCCTGCTGTCGACGCTCTGATTCAATCTTCATAAACACCCTAGTTTGCAGAGAGGAAACTGAGTCATACGTTACTTGTCTTAGATCAAAAAGCATCTGAGTGAGGAGCAGGGAGGCGAAGTCAAGCAGTCTTAGCCCAGTGTCCATGCTCTGTCCCACTCCCATTCACACCATAACGCCTGGTAACGCCTCCTTGCAGGCTACTGAATTAAGGCAAATTAAATGACATTTATAAAGTGATTGACACTCGGCAGGCATACACTCTGTGGAGGCTGATTTTACTGATGTCTAATTCAATCTTCTCATTTTAAAGGTGAGGAAACTAAGGCACGGGTTAGGTAGGTGACTTGATAGTCACATTGAGTTGTGTGGACTCAGAGAAGTCATGTCTCCCGTTGGCCAATCATTTTCATTTTTCGCTATGCTGTGCCCCATGGGATAAAAATCAGAAGCAAAGGGAACCTCCTATTTTGGAAGAATGGAGGCAAAGAGGAAAGTGGGGTGGAGAGGCAGTTGAGGAAATCTGAGGAGCCGGACCCTTCCCCAGGACTCCCTAACCACCCATGAGCTAGGTCCTATTTTCACAATTTGAGATTTGCAGATCTGACCTCAGAGAGGTAGGAGACTTGCCCATGGCCCTTCCCTGGTGAAAGAGGCCAGGATTTGAACTCTGGCCTGTCTTACTCCAAGTCTAGTGCTTTTTCCTGCATTGCCAGCCCAGAAGGAGGGCCCAAGATCAAGGCTACAGTAGACACAATTGTGGCTGCCAGTTGTGATGTAGGTGGGTGCAGGCTGTTGCTGCTACTCCTTCAGAGCATCGGGAGAGCTCCTGGAGTTGGGGAGTGGGCACTGGGCATGAGGGGGAGGGTGCCCTAGGGGAAGAGTCAGGTCTTGAAATAGAAAGGGGCTGGATTTTTCCTTGGACTACCAAGGAAGCCAAGAAGAGCCATGTGGTCTCCATGCATCCAAGATAGCCTCCTGGGATGCTTCTGCCTAGGAGGGTGACTTTCAAATGACAGAGAGAATGACATTGTGTCCACAGGTTTGGGGGTCATATGCCAGTGGCAGATAGGAAATGTCTCAGAAATCACAGGCTCTATTTTAAAAATTCATGCAGAATTTAAAGAAGTATACTTCTTTCCCGTAGTATACTCACATGTGCATGTGTGTTTGTGCACACATGGGTATGTGTGCACACACATCACAATTCTCTAATTCACCACTGCTTTAGGAAGGGCTGTAGCTTCTTATGTGCTCTGGAGCCCTGCCATGTATTCATTACCCCCACCTCGGGTATGTGTACCCAGTGGGTCAAATACTTCCATTTCCTGAGCCTGGGGAGGACCTGGACAGGCAGTTAAGGTACAGGTAGGCATGGTTCATAGTGATGATCTACTCAGGGTGGCTTACCTGAAACAGGCCAGGAAGTTATGAGACTTGCCCAAGGTCACCCAGTGACTATGAGACCAGAACCCTCAGCCCCAGGTCTTGGTCCAGTGACACCACCACACGCCTCTGGGTGACAGATGTACTCAGTCGTACCTATTGCCTATTCTGCCTACCTGGCACGTTTCTGGGAAATAGGGCTTCTTTCCGGGAGCCCAGCATTCTGACAATCAAATGTCACTTGCCCCTCTCCCCATCTCTGTCAACCAGAGTGTCCAAAATACCGTGATTCCCACTTCTGCTCTCTCCTCTACGCCCTTTGGATTACTGGACAGGCAGATCAGAAATGTGTGATCCATTTGGACTTCAGCAAGACATTTGATAAGGTGTCTCATGGTGGTCTCAAAATGAAGAGATTGGGCTGGATTCTGGTGGAATGAGATGGATTAGGAACTGGTCACAGGGCCAGGCCCAGATGGAATGAATAACTCTAACTGCATCAGCCTAGATGGGAGTCACTAGTGGTATGCCAAGGGCTCTGTCTTTGGCCACTTCTTATTCAACACTTTTATCAATGGCTAGAATGGAATTACAGGTGGAGGAAAAGGATGAACATCCATTGAGAAACTCTTGTCAGCAACCACTGCCAATATTTTATTTTATTTTTGGAGAGAAGCAAGAATATTGCTTTAACTTAACATTGACAATGACACTGTATCAGCACAGGGAAGAGGTAGCGGAGAGAGAAGATGGTCAGCCTTCCTGTTCCCTAACCAGCCTTGATTTTAAGGGCAGAGCCCCAGCAGCCTAGAAGGGCCTCACGGAGCCCCTCGATGGAGTGGGAAGGGGCGGGGAATTGTAAATCAGAGGCTCTACACTTAAAGAAGGGCTGAGGGCAAGCCCAGAAGAGGCCTGGCAATGTGGGAGGGGCTGAAGGGCCGTGGGGAGTCCCCCAGCCCGGGTCTTCGGCAGTGAACATGCCCCTGGCCCTGCACAGGATGGAGTCCTCGGTGGTACCATAGGGGTGCTCCTTGGATGTGATCTCCAGGACAGCCACCATAGGGATGCTCCTTGGATGTGATCTCCAGGACAGCCACCATAGGGGTACTCCTTGGATGTCATCTCCAGGACCAGAACGGAGCCGTGGGCGTTGAGGGCAAGCCACACCACCTCTGCGAGGTGCTGGTTGATGAGGATGAGGCTGACATCGTCCTGGTTTAGAAACTGCGGGAAAGTGTCTTTGATCTCACTGACGGCTTCATCCTTCCCCACCACCAGGAAATTAGGGTGGTGGTTCTTGTTAAGCTCCCCCATGCCACGCAGCAGGAAACCAGTCACCGTGTCCTCACCTCTGATCACCGCGATTAGCTTCCCCCTCCCCGCCATCCCCGCACCCAGGCAGAGCTCATCCCCCCAAGCACCCAAAGTCACTGAAGCCCCGCCCCACAGTGCCAATATTTTAGATAAATTATTTCTTTTACTCTTCACAGCCTGCCTGTAAGATAGGTTGTATGACATATTTTACAAACCAGGAAATGAAGACTTACGAGAGGGTAAGTAACTTGCCCAATGTCTCACAGCCACTGATGTAATAGGATTTGGAGCCTAGATGGGTCTGGCTCTGAAGGCTGGGGCACTGATGCACACGTGGCCCTGAATGTCTCATTACTGAGGGGGACGTGGCATGGTAGGGGGATGGGCAATACAGGAGGTGACAGGCAGGATCCCGAAGGGCCTGAAATTAGCATGGGGCCACCACAGGGACTGCACAGCAAGATGAAAGGCAGTGAGACTGCTCAGACCGGGTTCACAGTACCCACCAGACACACACAGGATGTGGGCTACCTGGGTCAACAACACAAGTGAAAAGGTGTTGGGTTTTTAGTTGGCAGGAAGTGTCATATGAGTCAACGGTGGGATGTGGTGGCCAACAAAGCTAACGTCACTGTGGCCGCCACGAGGGGAGGGACCGTGAGCAGAGCGAGGGAGGAGATACTCCCTAGTCAGCTTGTGTCCAGGAAGTGGGGTTCGGGCCTGGCAGCTCAGTGGGAGAGGAGCACCCGCACCCTGCCAGACTCCCAGAGGTGGGGGGTCCTCATCCTTCATTGTTCCCAAGGCTTATTAATATCTTTCTGAGCAGTTATGGTCACTTCTTGATCTTTATGCATTTTTCTTACTTGCTCTGGGAATACCCTGCTCAGTTTTGAATTTTTATTACTGTAACCCGAGTAAATGTGGGGATTCCTTGTGACCCAGTCTGTCCATTAAGTTATATCAAAGAACCACAATCCAATAACAGAAAGAAAATGAGTCTGTGTGCACATATCTCAAAGAAATAAAAAAGAATGACGTCCCCTTTTACTTCTCTAACTTGTTACCTTGTGTTTCAAAACTTCTCTAGGAACATCAGCTCTACAAAATACCTCCAGCTCTCCTGGGGTCCAGTAAACCTGCTAGGCCATCTCCGTTGTATAGATGGGCTTAACATTTGTGTTTTCCTTTTCTTTCCCCTCCTTCTCCTCCTCGACCTCATTCTTTTTAACTTTTCTTTCTAGTTTACTTCTGACCCAAATTCCTCCCTGCAAAGGTGAACTCAGGAACTGACCTAGCAAGCCAGAAGACTGCCCCTTCCCTCCAGTGTCTCCAGTGCTGTCCCCCTCCCCTGGCCCCCGGGGAACTGGGATGGCCAAGATAGAACCCATCTTCAATTGCCGGGGAGGAGAAACGGAGCAGGCACGGACCACAGTTTTGGTGGTGGGGGGAAGCAAACACAGTGGTAGGAGGGGTGGTGCTGAGGCTGGGACCACTCTACATAGTGACCTTGTCCTCATCACATGAGCACTTGGGCACTGCAGGTGGAAGAGCCTGGCCATGCAAGCATGACAATCCCCAACACAGAGTGCCACATGGTACCCACTTGAGTGAACAGTGGCAGGCAGAGGCCCCCCCCCCCCCCGCCTTCACTCATTACCTTGCGTGGTGCATTTCCATGAACTTGCAGGGCTTCTCTTCTTTGCAGAGTTGGCGCTGGTTCCTGTGACGGCATACCTGAGACCTCCTGGCAGATGGCAGGCTGTGGGAGAGACGGCACTCCCCACGTACTCCATGTGCTCCCCTGTGCTTCCCAGCCTCCCGGGGGGGCTTCTTCTGACCAATACAGGCAGACCTCAGAGATGCTGTGGGCTTGGTTCCAGATCACCACAATAAAGCGAGTGTTGCAATAAAGTGAGTCACACATACTTTTTGGTCTTCCAGTGCATAAAAAAATTGTTTACACAATACTATAGTATATTAAGTGTACAATAGTATTATGTCTAAAAGTAAAACGTATTCATCTTCATTAAAAATACTTTATTAGTAAAAAATGCTAACAATCATTTGAGCCTTCAGTGGGTGGTAATCTTTATGCTGGTGGAGGCTCTTGCTCAATGTCAATGGCTGCTGACTGATTAGGGTGGTGGTTGCTGAAGATTGGGGTGGTGTGGCAATTTCTTAAAATACAACAGCAATGAAGTTTGCTGCCTCAATTGACTCTTCCTTTTACAGGAGATTTCTCTGTAGCATGCTATGCTGTTTGACAGCATTTTACCCACAGTAGAACTTCTTGCAAAATTGAAGTCAGTCCTCTCAACCCCTGCTGCCGCTTTACCAATGAAGTCTATGTGATATTTTAAATACTTTGTTGTCATTTCAGCAATGTTTATAGCATCTTCTCCAGGGGTAGATTCTACGTCAAGAAACTACTTTCTTTGCTCATCCATAAGAAGCAACTCTTCATCCAATGAAGTTTAATCATGAAATTACAGCAATTCAGTCACATCTTTAGGCTTCGCTTCTAATTCTATTTCTCTTGCTATTTCCAACACATCTGCAGTTCCTTCCTTCACTGAAGTCCTAAACCCCTCAAAGTCATCCACGAGAGTTGGAATCAACTTCTTCCAAACTCCTGTTCATGTTGATGTGTTTATCTCTTCCCATGAGTCACAAATGTTCTTCATGGTATCTAGAATGGTGAATCCTTTCCAGAAAGGTTTCAATTTACTTTGCCCAGATCCATCAGAGGAATCACTATCTCTGGCATCTATAGCTCTACTAAATGTATTTCTTAAATAGTAATACTTAAAAGTCAAAATTTCGTCTTGATCCATGGGCTGAGAATGGATATTGTGTTAGCAGGAATGAAAACAGCATTAATTTCCTTGTACATCTCCATCAGAGCTCTTGGGTGATCAGGTACATTATCAATGAACAGTAATATTTTGAGAGAGATCTTCTTTTCTGAGCAGTATATCTCAACAGTGGTCTTTAAAAAGTTGATGAACCATGCTGTAAACAGATGTGCTGTCATCCAGGTTTATTCTTCCATTGATAGAGTTCAGGCAGAGTAGATTTAGCATAATTCTTAAGGTCCCAGGATTTTCAGAATGGTAAATAAGCATTGGCTTCAACTTAAAGTCACCAGCTGCATAAGCTCCTAGCAAGAGAGTCAGCCCGTCCTTTGTAGTTTTGAAGCCAGGCATTGACTTCTCCTCTCTAGCTATGGAAGTCCTAAATAGTGTCATCTTCCAATAGAAAGCTGTATTGTCTATGTTGAAAATCTGTTGATTAGTGTATCCATCTTCATCAATGATCTTAGCAAGATCTTCTAGAAAACTTGCTGCAGCTTCTACATCAGCACTTGCTGCTTCACCTTGCACTTTTATGTTATGGAGATGGCTTCTTTCCTTAAACCTCATGAATCAGCCTCTGTAGCTTCCAACTTTCCTTCTGCTGCTTCCTCACCTCTCTTAGCCGTCACTGAATCAAAGAGAGTTATGACCTCGCTGTGGATTAGGTTTTGGCTTAAAGGAATGCTATGGCTAGTTTGGTCTTCTATCCAGACCGCTCAAACTTTCTTGATATCAGCAATAAGGCTGTTTCACTTTCTTATCATTCATGTGTTCACTAGAGTAGCACCTGTAGTGTCCTTCAAGAATTTTTCCTTTGCATTCACAGCTTGGCTAACTGTTTGGCATAAGAGGCCTAGCTTTTGCCCTATCTTGGCTTTTGGCATGTCTTCTTCACTAAGCATAGATATTTCTACCTTTTGGTTTAAAGTGAGAGATATGTGACTCTTTTTTTTCACTGGAACACTTAGAGGCCATTGTAGAACCGTTACTTTGCCTAATTTCAATATTGTTGTGCCTCAAGGAACAGGGAGGTCCAAGGAGAGGGAGAGAGGTGGGAAAACAGCCAGTCAGTGGAGCAGTCGGAACACACACAACATTTATTGATTAAGTTTGTCATCTTATATGGGCATAGTTTGTGGCACCCCAAAACAATTACAGTACTAACATCAAAGATCACTGATTACAAATCACCCAAGCACATATAAATAATAATAAAAAAGCTTGAAATATTGTGAGAATTACCAAAATGCAAAATGTGGCACAGAGATATCAATGGAGCACAGGCTGCTGGAAAAATGGGGTTGACAGACCTGTTCCATGCAATGTTACCACAAACCTTCAATTCGTGAAAAACGCACTCACTGTCTGTGAAGTGCGATAAAGCAACGTGCAATATACAAGATACAGGCCGGTGTGCCTCCTCCTCCTCTTTCTTGGTGATGGTCACTTGGAGGCCCTGTGTTCCCAATGGCATGCAAAATTGGGATGGGCCTCCCACTCCGCGGCACTCTATATGCGTAAGAGACAAACTTTCATTATATCAAGGCCCTGAGATTTCAATGTTGTTATTGCCTGGTCTATCCCAGAGAATATGCAGAGTGTCAGAATTAACTGAACAATTTCTGCTCTTGAGTTCTTTAATGCCATGAAGGAAAAAGCTGTCTTGAGAGCCACCCAGGCAGCTGATTGACGCTTCCCTCACTGTCATCATCCAGCCCAGATGGCACTTCCTGTTTGGTAACACCTCACGTGGCTCCTTCGTCCCCCACCAGCTCTGCCAGCCACCATCCCACACAGCCAAGTGTGCACAGCATTAGAGGTTTGCCAAGAACACATCCTTGTGTCTGCCAAGGAGTGTCTGTGTGAGGAAGAACGTTCTAACGGAGGATGTTGAGAGGAGAGGGGCTGCCTCGGGGGACAGTGACTCCTTGTCTCCAAGGTGAGCGTGGAGGCCAGACGGGGCGGGGCCTGCAATGAATGCCAGCCTCAAACAGGGCAGCGGTCGGCTGCGAGGGGCAGGGTGGGCTGCGAGGGGCAGGATGGAACAGATGAGAATCTCCAGCTGAATGCCTAACTCAATATTATTTTGAAAGTGTATGAATGAATAAATTTTGGTACTAAGAAAATAAAGAGCGTACGAAACAAAATAACCCACCTTAATGAGCAAATAAGAATTGTCACACTGAAATTATTCTCTCCGAAAGGTGCAATCTCATGAGATCAATGTTCTCAGCTCTCGTGAAGTTGACGAATGGTGATGAGTGGTCAGGCAGGCATGTGGAAGGTATCTGTAATTTCCACGTCAGCCACAGAGGGGGCTGTGCTCTGGGAGAACTCATGCCCTGGAGACAGACGGAGCCACCGTGCTAGCAGCCTCCTAATAAGGACGCCCAGGGCTCCATCCTGCACAGAGTGCTCCCCCGACATCCTGAGCATTCAGAGATTAGTATCCCTGAGCTTATTACTGTGGATTATACATTATCACATAGCTCTGAGCTTCTTACCATAGCCTCGGGGAGAAGAACTGCTAGTCCCATTTCACAGATGGGTAGGGAGGCTTTCAGACATTTTCCCAAGATCACATAACAAGTAAGGGGGAGATCCAAGACGTGAACCCAGACCCTTTGACTCAAAGGGATGGATTTTAAAATAAAAAAGCACACCTACTCCTGGCACTGGAAGCTGGGACTGCAGTTGGTTCGCATGCCCCTGAGGAACTTGCACTGTTTGTGTGTGAGGAGATACTATAGGGACAAAATAGCTCTGACCTGCCTTGGAGGCTAGAAGGGAAAATCAATGGACTTGGGGACAGAGAGTCCTGGAGTTCAGGCCCTGACTCTGTCTGACCCACTCCCCCCACCATGGAACCTCAGTTTCCTCATCTGAAAATGGGAGGAAAGACATTGATCTGGCCCACCATGAAGAATTTCTGTGAGGACCCAATGAGAAGATGGGGTGAAGATGGTTTGAAGACCCAGAAAAGCGAGGGTTTGTGTTTCAGTTAGGAATGCATTCAGCTGCAAGTAACAGAGCAGCCAGCTACAGCTGACACTCCATTTCCCCAGGATCTAAGAAGTTCTGGGTGGGCAGTACAGAGCGGGAGAGGGTGACTCAGTAGTGCCAGTGGGGGCCTACCCCTTTTCCACTTTTCTGCTCAGACTCCACCCTCACACGTGCTGCCTGATAAACACAGGCTGCGTGCTGCCCCTCCGGGCTTTATGTTCAAGTTCCAGGCAATAAAAAGAAGGGAGAAGGAGGAAGAGTTGGTGCCTATATTAGAATGCAAACATTTTCTTAGGAATGCAAACATGTTCTTAGAAATGCAACAGCTGTAATGTTGGTCAGAACGGTAAGCAAAGGGCCATCATCTAGATACAAGGGAGGCTGGAGGAGTATTTTTGGCTGGACATTCCACAACCCGAAACAAATTCAGGATTTTGATGGGGAAAGAGGGGCTGGATGGATAATGGGTGGCAGCCAGTGGTGCCTGCCACCTGCTCCAAAACCAAGATGATGCTGAGCTCACAGGGACCTCTTAAATTTAGTCTCTGGCTTGGAGTGAAAGCCGCTTGGGTTGCCTCCTCCTTTGAAGGAAATGTGGATCCATCGCATCCTCCTGTCAGGATGGGAAACCGAGGCAGGGTGAGGCCGGGAGGAGGGAGAGTGCAGCTGCAGGTCCGGAGGGCCACGCGGATAGACGCTCAGGGGGGCCACTGTGGCTCCCACTCGTTCGGTTCCCCGGCCCCGTGCGCAGAAGGGAGGGCTGAATCTGAGGAGCTCATTAATCGCCACTGTGTTTGTGCGCGTCTCACCCCGAGATGTCTAACCACAGACTTCCTCTTGACTTCTGGCAACAGGGAGAAAACAAAACCACAGCAGCTTTCATTGCTGAAAAAGACAAAACTGACACGTTTGCTTAACAAGCCCAGACGGAGGAACTTTACTTCTGGGAGGAAATGCTGAAGACTCCAGGCCAAGGAATCTTGTTGGGCAGGGAAACGGCCAGACCCTGCAGTGAGATTGTCCTGAGTGGACAGTTTAGAGGTCGGCGAGAGGCAGCCATGAGTCCAGGGGCCAGCGGGCGACCGACGGGTGGCCTGGCAAAGCACCCGAGCTCAGGGAACCTGAAGCCGCCTCCTCCCCCGCAACATCAGCAGGGCTCTTTTGCCACTTCTCATTTCCAAGAATCCATTTGTGCATTTATTTTTCCTTTCTCTTATTTTCCGTTATTAATTCCAGCTATTGATTAATTCTCATTTCATACTTTTTTTTTTTTTTTTGGTTTGCTTGGTTTTCTAGTTTCTTACGATGTGTATTCAGCTCCTTTCTTTTTAGTCTTTCTTCTTTACTAAGAAAGGCATTTTCTTAGTAAATGCATTTTCCCCTGAGTGAAGCTTTTTTGAGGATCCCATAGGTTTTGAAATAAAATGTTCCCCTTTTCATCTGTTTCTAGATGGTTTTTAATTTCAGTTTTAATGTTTCCTTTGAACCATGGCTTATCCAGAAGTATGTTTATTAATTTCTGAGTAGTTAAGAATATTTTCAGCCATGTTATTATTTTTTTAATTTAAAATTTTTGGATTATAGTAAGAGATTGTAGCCTGTAAAATCTTTTAACTTTAAGCTAACCTTTTTTGGGTCCAAGTGTGTGTGCAAACTTTACAAATATTCTGTGGACAAGGGAGAGCCCAGCTGTGAGACTCATGCAGGAAAGAATGGGGTTCTGGAATGTCATTGTTCTGGAGACACACTGTCCAGCTTCAAATCTGCCTTCCACCCCTGCCCTCCCGCCACCCCCGTCTAGCTGTGTGTCCACGGACGAAACACAGAATTTTTCTGAGCTTTATTTTCCATCTTTACAATGGAAACAATAAGAATATCCACCTCCTGGCACTACTGTGAAGATTATATGAAATTATGTATTTAATAATACCTAGACTGACTCGGGGGAGGGGATGGGCAAGGGCAATAGACGTAACCTAAACTTTTGTACCCCCACAATATGCTGAAATAAGAATAAAAATAAATAAATAAAACTTTAAAAAAAAAAAGAATACCTAGACTGAAGTGAAGTATCACAAGAACGGAAAAACAAACACCACATGTACTCACCATTAAACTGGCTCTAACTGATCAACACTTCTGTGCACATATGGGAAGTGACATTCACCGGGTGTTGTGCAGGTGGGAGGGGGAGGAGGGGATGGGGAAATTCACACCTAATGGGTGCGGTGCACTTTCTGGGATGGGCACCCTTGTGGCTCTGACTTGGGTGGTGCAAAGGCAATTGATGTAACCAAAATGTTTGTGCCCCTGTAATAGTCTGAAATAAAAAAAAAGTACCTAGAATGGTGCCTGGCACAGAGAAAAAAACTCATTAGATAGAAATACTGCTATTTTTGTTGTTATAGTGTTGTTTTAACAAAAAAGGAGAAACCTTCACTGTCTTTGTCTTAGCCACCTGGAGCCCAGAGAGACAGGGCCACCTGCCCATGGAAACACAGCAACTTAGTGGCAAAGCCAGGCCTCACACCCAGGTTCCAACTGCCAGTCCCTCCCGCTCTGCCGCGGGCTGCTCCAGTTTCCCCCCTGAAAGAAGAGCTAGTTGACCGAAGGTTGGCCTCTGTGCCGGAGCTAGAAGCTCTGGGGAGGCAGCAACCTCTAAGCGTCGTCATGTTATACCTTCGTGGTCCCAGTAAGGGAATTCTGAGGTCAGCAGATTCCAAGAGAAGCTACAGAAAGAGGGATGGCCTGGGAGTGGTGGGCTGCTGTGGGCGTGGCTGGTTCATCACTTGGGGTAGGAGGCAGGGGAAAAAGTGAGACAATCTAGGGGAGGGGTCTTCTAAGGCACCCCTGGGAGGTGTCTGTCTGCACCCCTCTTGCTCTCAACGCTTCATTCCCAGTGTGCCTTGCTTCCTAGCCCTCGGCCTGGCCCTGGCAATGGCAGGTTCTTCTGGGGACCCCGTCTTCCTTTGCCTGGCAGTTCTCGGTGGAGCGGAGCTCAGGGGCAGGCGCCCGTGTTACTGAACAGGGTGGCTCTGCCGTGTGGGTATGCTCACGGGCGCTGGAGAAACTGGGGTGACAGCCTCAGTGGCACCGAGAGGCCTAACTAAGAAGGAAGGCAGAATGGGGTGCAGTGCCCAGCTGCACCAGCCAGCTGACATCTGAGAGGGCTGGCACTGTGCCCTGGAGCAGTCGGGAGCCACAGAGAACTCAGGCAGTGTGGGAGCTTCTCTGTGGCGGAAGGCTGGGCAGGGGAGGGAATCACAGGGCCGAATTACAAGGTGGGGCAGGCTGCGCTATCTGATTGAGGCCATTGGTCTTGGGAGCAAGTGACCACTTCTTGGCCAAAGACTCCCTGTATCCTTAAGCATCATGTATCCATGCTGTGTCTACCCTACAAGCGGACAAGGATGCTCGGAACAGATACCATGGTGCATGACTAAAGCACATATGTGAATAGGCAGCAGATCTCTCACCTCAGACATGCGCACATGCTAAGGGTCAGGCTGCTACAGGATAATGCTTGGGATTAGTGACTGATTTCAATAGCTCTTCCGTGCAAATTTCAAAAAAAATATGGCCCCTCGTGATCATTATGAAAATTAAATATGTCAACGTGTGCAAAAGTGCTGTGTAAATATCAGCACAAGTAGAGAAGAAAGTTACAGTACATATAATTTGGTTAGAAAATGCTAGCTGATTCCTCTCTATGTTCCCAGCCCTGCGTCAGAAGCCTCGGGGGAACCAGGCAGGGTTCAGTCTTCTTGTCCTCGTGGGCTTGTGGACACTACTGTGTGGAACGCATGGCAGTCATCACCGTCTCTCCCCCCTCTTTCTTCCACCCTCTTTCCTTTTAACACACCTTAATTAACCACTTAGTATAAATAGGTTCTGGGCTTGGAGCTGAATAATGAAAAATATAATATAGAAATCGCTGTCTATTAGGGGAAAGGCTTGAGCAAATGGACAGGTATTAACACCACGCCCAGGGTGGAAGCCATTTCTCCCACAGAGAAAGACCCAGGTTCAGTGGACACAAAGCAAGGAGGTCATGAGCGACAGTCCCAGGGAGTTCCTGGAAGGCCTCAGATAGAAGGGGGTTCTTGGGGTGGCCCTTGATAAGAGAGCGGGAACAAGGAGCAAAGTTCTTTGGGGAACGTGGGCAGAGGGCACAGTGCGCCCAAAGGCACGGAGGTAGGACACCCTTTGCGCCAGAGCATGCGCCCACACGAGGCATCAGCGGCCAGTGGCAGCCTAAATTCCAATCCCGGACTCTGTGGTGCAGACTGGAAGTCTCACTGGGGCTCAGCGAAATTGGCGGCCCTGCATGGATACACACGTTTGGATGAACTCATCGTGGTGTTGGCACAGAGTGCAGCCCAGGCGGAGTTCACCTGCCAGGTGCTGCGTGCAGGGCAAAGAGCACAGAGCGTGAAGCAGGCAGGAGCCTTCTAATTCAGGCCTGGCACTTCCTGGATCTGTGACTTTGAGTCACTGGGAACCTCTCTGAGCCTCAGTTTTATCATCTTTAAAGTAGGGACAGGTGATCTGGGCATTCTCTGAAAATCCCATCCCTGGATGAAAAGATGGGGCGGGTGGGCAGACAGAGGCCAATCACACTGCATGTGACACTGGGGATTTACACAGAGTAAGCCGTCACTTGCTCTGGGTTTTGATAGGCTGAGTGGGGCCGGGGCGGGGGTGGGTATGTGAGCCCAGACGAGGGGCCCTTCGCTCAGCCTGGGAGGTTTAGCGTTTTCCTGAAAAGCAGAATTAGGAGCCCACCTGCAAGGCGGGTGGGAGTTAGCCAGGCTAAGAAGGAAGCAAAGAGAATTCTAGTCATAGGGAACAGAATGGGGAACTGCATGGAGGGGACCAAGAGCAGTGCCATGCACTTAAGACACAAAAGCTGAGATGCGCAGTGATGAGGCTGTGGAGGGTGGACAGTGGCCTTTCAGGCCGTGTCAAGGAACCTGGGCTTTACCTCCTGTGCACCGGGGAGCCATTTAAGAATTAGAAGCATGAGAGAAAGGATTCATCAGGTGCTGTCACCAGTATGGCAGTGGTGAGTGGGCCAAGCAGAGGCAGGTTGCAGAAGTCCTAGATGCAAACATGGAAGGCACTCGCTGAGGTTGAGCCTGTCCTACGGCAGTGACAATGCAAAGCAGATACCATAGTCCAGAGCTCCACTGAGGCTCCAGGGACAGGAGGGCCTCAGCACAGCGCCCTCCCCCCCAGCCCCCCCCCCCCCGCCCCAGCTCCAGAGAGGCCAGGGACGCAGGCCTTCAGAGGAGCCCCTCTGCAGGGGTGGCCTCCTCAGGCCCTGGTGATCTAACTGGGGCAGTTCTAGCTGTGCTCACGAGGCTGCAAGAAATAGCTTTTTTCCCTCAAGCAAAACAATGACCTCGTGGGAAGGATATGGTGGTATTTCACAAAACCCAGGGGTGAAAAATTCAGCCCGGCCTCGGAACTGGAATCAGGAACTGCAGGTCACGCCTGTGGCCCCTCTCCCCTCCCTCTGGTTCTCTTCCTCTTTCCTCCCTGCGTTGCTGGCCAGCTCTCTCTGCGTGGAAGGTGCACACAGCTGTGCGGTTCCTGCTTCCTACCCACTTCCCACCCGCGACTGTCCCGACTGTCCCGTGAGGCTGAGGAGAGAACCTCAGTCCCGGCTCCACTGTCAGGGCAGAGTCTGGCTGAGCCCAGGCAGCAGGTCAGCTGCCTCAGGGCAGGTCCCTCCTGTGGCCAAGAAAGCGGGGGTTGTCTCATAGACAGCAAGGCTCCAGAGCCCACCCCTGCAGGCGTGTTGGGGGATGGCTCTGAGAGGAGAGGTGCTGGCACTGGATTGGCCCCCAAAGGTTTTCTATTGCATGTAGACCCTCACCCTAAGCCAGGTAGGGTCAGTCAAAGGGCGTTTGGGTGAGCCTGGTCTCAAGGTGCACAGTAGCGAGCCGGAAGCCACAGGGGTCTCCATTGACCTGCTCAGGACAGGAGACAAAGACGGTGGATATGAAACTCAGAAAAGCCCCCACACTTTGCTATTGTGATGGTGTAGCCAGAAAAAGAAAGGGGAGCTTGCCTTTGGGGGAGGTAATGTTGGAAGGCTGGGCACCTCTGTCGGATGGGATGCCAGGGACCCAGGGGAAGTGGCAGCTCTAGGGAGAAAGGGCCGAGTCCCCAGGGCTGGAGGCTAACCCAAAGGAGCCAGCAGCCCGGCGTGGAGGGGCCGGGGCCCAGAATTTCTGGGGTGGGCCTGCGGTGTTCCTTTGTTTCTCCATTTCCCTCACATTTCACACAGCACCAGCTTGAGGAACCAGAGCCATTTGGTTGTTTTCCCCAAATGTGGAAGATTCTTTCCCTTTTGCCTCTCACGTGTTGCCAGAAGCTGGGCTTCCTGGGGGTTCTCATAAACCCAGGAGGCTCTGCAATCATTTTCATATAGAGCGGTTTCCCTAAATAGCAAAGGAGGCCAGCTGTAGCTGATGGAACAGAAAACA
This sequence comes from Eulemur rufifrons, assembly GCF_041146395.1. Taxonomy (NCBI): domain Eukaryota; kingdom Metazoa; phylum Chordata; class Mammalia; order Primates; family Lemuridae; genus Eulemur; species Eulemur rufifrons. The sequence goes on along the minus strand of NC_090984.1, from coordinate 26,407,663 downwards.
GCATCGGCTCCTATTCTTGCGCGAGCAGCCCACCTCCCGGGAGGGAGGCGGTGGCTGAGCTTACGGCTGCTGGCCTGGGCACCCGCGGTTCAACTCCGGCCATTATTGCTGACCAGTGCAGATCTCAGGCGAGTTACTTGATCTCGCCAAGTCCCGGTGTTCTCACCTGTGAAATAGGAATAATGATGGTACAAAGAGAGGTTGTTGTCCCCAGGATTTAATGAGACAGCTGGAGAAAGCACTCAGCACGGTGTCTGGGCAGGCTTGGTGACATTGATGGCCTTAATTATCACTGACCCTGCTTTGGCACACACTGCAGGGCCTCAGCCCTGGTTCCTTGTGCTTTCCTTGAGGGTTTCAGTGGACCGTTGTCACGCAGCGGATGTGCAGACACCCTGCCTCCCCAGCGCTTTGGGAAGTCTCTCCACATGTTGCCACCTGTGTGATCTCACTTGGGCTCTTTCCTCCTCTATAAATACTCCTTGTAAGAGTCACCTGACCAAGACCTCGTCGTTCCTCAGGGTGCAGCTCAGATCCGCCCTCCTCTACAGCTTTGCAGTCGACCCAGGAAGGAGCGCTACCCGCAAGGCTCAGAATTTCACAGCACCTGTGTTAGAGGAGGCATCACGTGTGCAACAGTAAAGCCTCTGGGGTGCAAGTTCAACGCACACCTCTACCGGCGTGACCTTGGCTTTCCCGTGCCTCAGTTTCCTTATGTGTTACTGGGAATGATACAACTAGTCCTTTCTGTATAGGGTCGTGAGAATGAAATGAGTTGATACCTGTGAAGCACTGACAATACCGCCTGGCAGAGGCTCACTAAAGGTTGGCTATTTCTGTGAAATAATCTCCAAAAACACGAACGTTAATGACTGTATAAACTTCCATGGTGTGGGGAGGTCATAATTTATTTAGCAAACCCCTCGTTGGGCATTTAGGCTGTTTCCAATTTTTCGCTATTTATAAATAATGCTGCAGTGAACATCTTATATATAAATCTTTCTGTTTATCTCCGATTGCTTCCTTAGAAGTACTTCCCAAATCGTGTTTGTCTTAGAACGAAGTCTTGTCCCCAGACTTTTCACTGATGCCCTTTGAAATAAAAGTAAAGCCTCGTCTCCATCAGAGAAAGAAACATATGGAACATGTTAAGCCAGAAGTGGTTCAGGAGGAAGGTAGAAATAGGTTCAAGATGGGTTTGGATCCATTTCAGGATGTCTGACCCAGAGTGGGTTATAAAGCTCCCCTCTTAGCCCCCTGCCCAGAGGAGAGGCAGAGTCTTAGTCCTCAGGGACCACCGATTTCTCTCTTTGAGGCAAATCCAAGGGGCTTTGAAGTTGTTGGTGTCGGAGAAGGATGACAGGTCAGCAAACGAAGCCAGTCTGGAGGCAGCACAGCACTCCTCCAGCCAGTAGGGGGCGATGTCGCCTGTTTCTGTCAGCCGGTTGGGAATCGGGGGAGTTTTTGCCATCAGGATTTCCTTTGTTGTTGCCTTAAACCCTTGGCTTACTTTGTATATATTTCTCCTGTCTGTTTCTCTCCCCTTCCTCCCTCCTGCACCGCCATTTGCTGCCAGTCCCCAAGGCTGTGCTCGGACTCGGGTCTGGACACGCTCGCCTTGGAGGCTCCGCCTCGCACCCATCAAACACGTTAAATGTAAATTTTTTTCCCCGTGAAACATTCTAGGAATCCTTTTTATAACTCCGCTTTTGAAATTATTTGGCTACAAGTAATTCATTTGATGTACGGTTGCCTTTGATTTCTCAGCGATTATCAGGGGTACGCAGGAATTCTCGCAAAGTGAGAAAATCTAACCTGCACATCGTTTTCAAATATAATGAAATTTTTATGAATATTAAATGAAGCCATTAATGAGGTTGATGTAATACTTTGTTTTGTAGACACTCCATTAAAATTTTATTAATTTCTATTGCAAACCTTTCCCTTGATGTTTTGGATCCAATAATTTTGTTTTTGGGTCTCATACTTTTCCGGAGATCTCTGAAAAGTTCTCAGGCTCTCTAGTGCCAAGTGGGTTAGCTGGCCCTACCGGGCTTGGCTACGGAGAGGGGAAAGGTTGAGTACAGTTTGTACAGGGCTTCCAGGCAGGAGGAGCATGGCAGATGGATATTCTACTGTTACCAAAGGGCAAGAGCACTGTTGTCATGGAATGTGATCGGTGGGTAGTGAAACTGTCATCTTCCCTGCGCCCACTTGTGGGGAGGAGAGGGCAGTGAGGATTTGAGAGGGCAGGTGTCACCCAAGCCAGAACATGAAAGCGAAACAGGGCTTTTCTAAGCAGATTGGAGAAGGAAGGGCACTGCAGGCAGAGGAAACAGCACATGCAAAGGGGCCGGATGGGGAAAGAACCTTCGAGTAGACAACGCCGGCTGACCACTCAGCTCAGCCCAGGCTAATCCTAGGCCCTTGTTTCTCCAGACAGCTGCCTTGGCATCACCTGGGGGCTTGTCACAAATGCAGACTCACAGGCCCTTCCGACCTCCCGGATCAGAACCTTTATTTGAACAGGATCTCTGGGTGATTCTTGTGTCCATCAAGATCCGAGAGGCTCTAGCTCCAGCTAGATCAGAGAGAGGCCTCCTGTGGGGATTGGGGCAGAGGCGACGGTGAAGCTGGGAACTGCAGCTGGAGCAGAGCAGCCCTTGTTCCTCAAGTTATTTTCCAGTTCGGCCTGAAAGTCCAGTCCCTGAAGGCCCAGACAGTTTCACCCATTGCTTGGAGGGTTGGGGCTTTTCCTGCTCAGGGACTTTTCCACTCCTGGGCCCACACTGTCCCTCTGCTGGCCTTTGCTCCAGACAGCCTGTCTTGCCTGCTGGCTCCTTCAGCCAGCGCACCACCGATTACCTAATAGAGTGTAGGCTACGTGCATAATTTATTCCTGTGAGTAATTGATCACATTAAGATGGACAGGGGCAGCACCAGGAAGGGAAGGGAGAGGAGACATCAATAACCAGGGGAAGGAAACTGAGCTACAATCAGCTAATTAGAAGTCTCGCTGAGGCAGCTCTTTAAACATAATGGTCCATCTTGCTGTTGTTGGTTGACCACACCCTGCCTGGCCCCCATGGGTGGCGGGGCTTGCTGAGGAGTTAGGAGTAGTGGAAAGAGCTCTAGACCAAGTCAGAAAACTTGGCTGCTAGGCTAGGTGATCTTAGGCAAATCATTTCTCTCTGGGCCTCCGTTTTACCAACTGTAAAGTGGGGAGGGCTGGATCAGTGGGTTCCTAACACAGCTGATATCAGAATCACCAGAAATACCTTTAAAAACATAGATTTCGACGTCCCATCTCCTACAGTAGGTGTAGGGTGAAGCCAAGAGTCTTTGTTGTAACAAGCATCTCATATAACTTTGACGCAGCTGGTCCGATGGCAGTGGGGAGCCACTGGGTTGGAAAGATAATCTGTAAGCTCCTGCCCAGTGTCAAGCTTTTGGATTGTCAATGAGGATGGATTCTCCCATAACCTCTTGCAGAGCGGTCATCAGTACAGTCCTGTGGGAGGAAAAAAGATAAGAAAGACAAGAAACTTGTCTTCCCCTCCTAGCTCTGTCACTACTTTGTTACCTAATGAGAGTTCCTCCCTGAGCCTCACGTAACTCACCTATACGTACCCTGCCAGATGTCTCAGTGCTTCCATCTGAGCACCATGTCACTGTGTGCAGAGGTTCCCGAGCCTGGGGAGATTTAAAAAATACAGATACCACGTCCCCATCCACTACAGATTCTGCTGCAGTACATCTAGGGCAGTTCGGGACAGTGTGTGTTTAGAGGCTGCCAGGTAATCCAAAGATCAGCCGGTGGCCTGGCCAAAGGCATTGCTCAATGGGACAGCTGGTGCCCAGTGCGCCATGCCACCAGGCAGGGTCTAGTTCCGGGAGCCCACTGCCGTGTCAGCAGGAAGTGCGGACTGCAAAGAGACCCCAGCATATCCCCACTCACCTTTTGGCTTTCAAATGAGTTTAGACAAATCCTGCCAGTGGAACGCTGCACAGTGTTGCCTCAGAATGAACAGAAGATCTGTCTTTAAATCCTGGTGCCGCTACCAACAGGGTAAACTTGGACAAATCACGGCAGCTCCCTGAGCCTGTTATTTGTCTGTAAAATGGAGTCAGCTGGAATGCTCTCTGCCCAGCCCAGGTGGGGGGATTCAGTGGATCGACGTGGAGACTATACTCTGGGACTAGTCATGTTCTGTGCAAATTGTCCACTCCCTCCCTGCTGCCTTCTCGCCACCTGTACTGGGACTGGTGGGAACTGGCTTGATGGAATGTTAGTAGCTCTCATCCCAATGAAACCAGGGCTTGGGGAGGGTCTGCTATGGCATTGAGACAGAGGGCCAAGGTTCCAGGAAAGAAACAGACCCTCGGCTTTTGGTCCAGGTGGTAGTTTCTGGAATTATTCCACTCTGCATAGCCAGCTGCCTTCTGCCCAGTACTTTTGTGCTTTCTCTAATCTTTTGGGCCCTTCTTTATCCCCTAGCTGGTCAGCAGAGGCCTGGATGTTGGCTAGCCAGCAAGCTGAAAACTAGCCCCGGCGAGACTGAGATCTCATGCACCTGACCCCTTCTCCACATCCTCTTTCTTCCTTCGTCTCTGGCCTGGACTATTGTAGAAGCCTCTCCACTGTCTCCCTGCCTCCATGAGTGCCCCTGGAGACATGCTCTCCTCATAGCAGCAGATTATGCCGTTCATTTTGACTCCCTTGCCATTCTCAGGACTACCCTGGAATGCCTTCTCATTCTCTTACAAGGAACTCCGTATTTCTGCCCTTGGTTTACAAAGCTCCGCACAATCTGGCCGTCTCCTTCCCATCTTGTGCTGTGCTACCTACTCTTATTTGCTTTGTGAGGCAGAAAAACTGCTATGTGTTCTCCTGCCCTGTTTTATTTTCTTCCTTTGCACATGGCTAAGCTCTATTTCTCAGCTCCTCTGCAGTCAGATGGAGCCATAGATTTGAGTTCTAGACACCACCTTCAGTCTCTGTCCCCAAAAGTCTCAGGCACTTTTCCTCTCCACCCTTGGCTGCATGCGGGGGCTACCGTGGACAGCCCCGCGGAGACCCTGTGGGATGGCAGAGGGGCTAATTAGAGGGAGCTTGGGTTTTGAATAACTAAGTGAAAAACCATCCACCAAACACCTGACAAGAAGTAGGATGTAAACTTTTATTGCCGTAAATGGCTGAGATTTGGGGCTGTGCGCTGGCAGCCAGCATGGCTCGCCCTGACTAGCGACCTGTTCTCGGCTCCTGGAATATGTCAAAGTCCACCCCGCTTCTCCGGTGCTGTTCCCTCTGCTTAGGGTGCCTTTCCCTATCATTCCTCACCCGCTTGTCTCCTCCTTAACCTCTAGGATTTCACTTTAAAGTCATCACCCAACTATTAGCCTGTATCCCTGTTCTGCTGGATTTTTTTTTTTTTTTATAGAACTGTTTTACAACATGTGTGGTTTTTAAAGTTTGTTTTTCATTGTGTTTTCCCCTAGTGTGTAAGCTCCCACGGCATGGATCAAGTCTGTCCTACTCACCTTTCTGTATCCTACGCCAAACAAAGTGTCTGACAAAAAGTAATCAACAGCCGTTAGCTGATAGATTAAATGAATGAACAAACCACATATGTGTATGATTTAGTTCAATTCAATTCAAATTGTTACTGGCATCAACGTTGTGCAAGACACTTTGCATGCATCTAATGCATTTTCTGTTCGCTTCTCACTACAGCCCCAGTGGGGAGGTGAGATTATTATCCTCATTTTACATATAAGGAACCAGAGGCGATGCTGGCGACCACCGCACAGATCCTTTACATATGGCACCTTCCAATCACCATCATGTTCCTAAAAGGGAGGAATTATTATCTCCATGTTGCAAAAGGGAAAACTCAGGCCCAAGCAGACCAAGTCACTTTCCCAAGTCATGCAGCTGCTGAGGCCATAGAGCTGGGATCTCAATGAAGGCCGAGGGGAGAGAATGGAAGAGGATGGGCACGTGTCTCTGTTACAGATCTATTCTTCCTAAAGTCCAACAGCCTCATTAGAAATCCCCAAAGAATATCCTGAGTGTGGGAGAAATGAAGAATGGAGTTTCTCCAGAGTCCTGTGAGCTTGGTGTGCAGTGGGATTTTGTTTTCATTGTAGAACGCTTCCTCCCCCCAACCATGATGCCTGGGATTAGGAGGCACCATCTTGCGTCCTGGGAATGCAGCTCCAGTGGCCTGTCTGAGCCCGGCGGGGCTGGCCCCCACCCGTAAGCAGGAGACATGAGAGCCCAGGTTCATCTGGGGAGAGCAGCCGGAGCTGGTGATAGGCAAAGAAAATCTGTGATTCATTATGGCAGATGAATGTACGAAGCCATGGATCCTTTTCGAGGGCTGAAGAGTCTCCCTCTCTGAATGCATCTGGAGGCTGCACAGTCCCTCCTGAAACCAGCAGTAAACTTTAATGGCTGCAAGACTTGTGACTTGGCGGGCTGTCGATTGGATGGCGCGTAGAACTCATGAATTCTCTGGGGTGGGAGCTAATTAGGGTGCAATTTTTCAATTATGGAACATTAAGCAAGCCTCTCCCCAGTCCCCCCACACCATCCCTCCATGGATACACTCCATTTGTCTATTTTCCTTTATTTCTTAATCATTTGATGATATGACAACAATTATTTGTCATTTGGAAGAAAAAATTGTCACAGAGCTATTGTTTCCCTCTTGAAACCCCAGCTCTTCTGCAGCGACGGTTGCATTTGATAAATGTTTTGCATTCCCGCTGCTCCTCCCCCTCTCCCACCCAGGGTTGGTGTGGCAAGAGGAAAACATTAGCCTGTGACGTGGGCCTGCTCTGATTGAAACGCCATTTGTGAAAAGGCTTGGAAAGGAGCAGGCTCGAGTTTAAAAGAGCCGCAGCCCAGAGTTCTGGGCCCACCCACGTCACCTAGGTTGAGGCTGCGGGACATTTGCTTTGGGAAATTTGGTCATTTCTCTGAGCTAATAAGCCAGCTTCAGATTCAGGAATGCAAAACAGAAACGGAACAAAAAGAAAAAAGGCAAAGAAAAAAGAAGCATGCCACTAGAAAATGGGAAAACTCAAATGATTTTGTTTAAATGTCATGGTGCTCTCAAAACCCTGTTCTCATATGTATGCAAGTTAATTAAATGGAAAAATGTCAAATTAGTTGCTTAAAATATTAATGGCAGGAATTATCCCAGATTCTAGAGCAGGCAGAGTAGAGGAAACTAACCTTTCAGGGCTTAACCCTTTTGTTGGTTGTTCTTCTCTCAAAAAAATGGATATTGCTTTCACCTGTGAAAAGACTAGTGCGTGCTAATGGGTTTTGTAGGTTTCAGGATGGGTGCTCGCCAGTGGGTTTGCACTCTGGGATTCTCCCAGTGACACAGGACTCATTAGTGGCATTTATTTCCACACTGTCGACTTCACATGGGAGATTTGAGTTCCCTGGGAGGGCTTGATAATCACGCATATGTCTGTTCTGGAGTCTGGGTAATTTTCCATTTTTTTCTTTTGGTTTTTGAAGGGTATTTTGATTTGAAGAGTCCGTTAAAATGCAAAATTGGAAAGATTGCACAAAAAGGGGTGTCAATGTACTTCCCATCAGATGTTTATTCAGTACCAATGGGATCCAAAGACTGTGCTATTTGAGCAAAATGATGAGAAAAGGGAGAGCCACTGACTCAAGAGTTTAGGATCTAGCCTCATGTTAGCATTTGGGGAAACCAAAATGCCAAGAAAACAAGGAACATTCCCAAAGCCACATAGCTATTGAGTGGTGAATCAGGCTTCTTTATTATGCAACACAGTTCCTCCCTGACACCCCCCAAAACACACACCAGGGACTTGTATCCCGGAGGAGAGGGCAAGTATATGCAGGACCGTGCGTGCCACAAGCTGACCCTGCAGAAGGAGGGGCAGAAGTGGAAAGAGGGGTGATGGGTATCGGGGAGACATTACCCACATAGGCCAAAGAGCATCTGCTGCCTACCGTTGCAGCCAGCTGTGTATAAGACTTGGTTTCTCCCCATTGGCAAAGGCCGGCAGGCAAGGAAGGCAGTACTGTTTACTGAGACGTTACAGCTGGTCTCTGTATCCTCAACACGTTCAAAGTTATCTCATATAATTCAATCCTCAGTTCCTACCCGGCAGAAGGATGTTATCCCCATTTTATAGATTAGGAAAGTAGAAGACCTCCAAACAAAGTAAGTAGCTGAACTGAATCTGTAAGTATTTATAATCCTACAAATGGGATAGGGTTGGGTAGGCGATGGGGTATCTGTTTATCGATAACTGCAGAACTAACAATAGAAATGCCATATAACAGGTGTAGGGCCCAACGTCTAAGAGTAGTATCTGCAAAAAGAGAAAGAAGATATTCTGAGATGCTCTGTGGAAAAACAAAAAAATCCAAATATTTTAGAGGAAACTCTTTATTTTAATCCTTTTTGTATCCATCAATGTGGTAGGCTGAATCACGGCCCCCAAATATAGCCATGTCTAAATTCCTGGAATGTATGAACGTTAACTTATGTGGCCAAAGCGACCTTGCGGACGTGATTAAGGTAAGTCCCTTGAGATGGGAGATGACCCTGGATTATCCAGGTGGCCCAGTGTAATCACAACGGTCTTTATAAGAGGGAGGCAGGAGGATCAAAGTGAGGACTAGGAGATTTCATAACAGACACAGCGATCAGAGTGATGTGCTCTGAAGGGGAAGGAAGGGGCTGTGAGCCAGGGAACTCAGGGACCACTAGCAGCTGGAAAAGACAAGGAAAGTGATCCCCCCTGGGGCCTTCAGAAGGAACCGTCTCTGTGACACCTTGACTTTAGCCCAGCGACGCTGATTTTGGACTCTTCCTTCCAGGGTTGTAAGAGAATCAATGTGTATCATTTTAAGCCACTCAGTGGTGGTCAATTTGTTACAGCAGCAACCGGAAACTAACACAGCCAGTTATTGCTGGGTAACAGACAACCTCAACACTGCTCTCTCGTTCCTGGGCCCGGGTTGGCTGGAGCAGCTCTGCTTCCGATTGTGGGCTGGTTTTACGTCTCTCCACCTACTGCGCTCACGGGCAGTGGCTGCCTGGGATGTGCTCTGCTCATGGCAATGGCAAGAGCAGGAGAGAAAACCATCAGATACTTGCTGTGCCTGTCACCACTTCAGCTCTGAGACGTGCCACTGACGCCCACCTTCCATTTGCCAGAGTATGTCGCACAGCCAAACTGCACATCAATGGGAACTGGAAATCCACACAGCCCGGTGTAGTGGGAGATGCTGCAAAGTCACCTAGCAAGGGGTGAGGAGGTTTGATTCCAATACTGGAAAAATGCAGTGAAAATTTGGGAACAATAATCCAATCTGCCACACTTCTACTGCAGATGAATAATGCATGTTAACATGTTGAGAGCTCTGAGAAGTCCTGCTGCACATAAACCTGTCTCCCTGTTTAACACGGTGTTCCCAACGCTTTTCTGAGCACAAAATTCTGCATCATCCTAGAGAACTCACAGTTTGCTCATGTAGACAGTTCATCTTCAGAAGTCTGAGGGAGGAGGAGAGGGCAGTGGAACTTGACCTGGCCTTGAAGAATAGATTCTACTAAGCAGGTTGGGGCGGGGCACCAATGGTAGAGAGAAACGGAAATGTTTTCATGTGGGTTTAAAGGAACTCTTTCTCAAGAGAATCTGATCAAACATGCTACTGCTGTGCAGAAAAGGAGAACCCATAATGACATCTGTGTTGTCTCAAACAGGGAACACAACTGTCTCGGAGTCCAGTCGTCACCACCCAAAGGTCTATTTGAAATTCCTCAGCCACAAAAGGTGGACACTGCCTTCTAAGCCAAGGGTTGTGTGTCTCCCGCCAGCTGGACTCCTGCAAAAGTGCATGTCTTGGGGAAGCGCGGCTGGATCAGACGCAGAGAGAAGTGGGTGAAACGGGCTTCCCACAAAAGTCGGACCATCTCCAACCCATGAATAGAATTTCTCCTGGAATGCAGATGAGGACTGCACCCCGTTTTCATGAGGACCCAGGCTAGAATCAGGTAGAGGAGCAAGTTCCCCAGGATGGGTGCCTCTCGACCCCCACTCGGACAGGCGAGCCCAGTGGCTGTGCGGCAGAAGCCATGCAGTGAGCCTCTGCCCCGGGCCGGGCCTTCCCTGCTCGGTGGGGCACAGCCACCCTGTCCACCTCGAGGCGCCACCGCAGGAGAAGGGCCGGCCACGCTGCGGGATTGGTGACTTATTTGACACACGTAATTAGCTTACTTCCATGTAACACATTTTAACGGAGGCCATTACAGCCTAATAAAAGAAACAATAGCGCCATAAATCCCAGGATCAATAGGAGGGAAAGCAATGAGGCTGGGAGCCGGCTTCCCCGGAAGGATCCAGAGGGGCTTCAAGAATGAAATGCCCCTTGAAATTGAAGGACAGGGGAGAGACACCTGCCAGCTCACTCACACACGCATTCAGCAAAGGTTTAGAGGGGGAAGACCAGGTGCCAGGCTCTCCCTCAACCCCCCAGGAGGCACAGCAGGGACACAGGCCAGTGGAGGAGAAAGCACAGAGCAGGACTGGCACGGCTCAGTGCGGCAAATGCTAGGAACAAAAGCGAGAAGGGCGCATAGGAGGCAGCAGGTTTCCAGAGGCAAACTGGAAATGGTTTGGAAGGGTCAACGGGAGACTTCTGGGTGCAGAAGGGGTGGGGGTGGGGCAACACTAGGCAAAGGATGAGGACGTAGGGAGCTCAGAGGCAGGAAGGGCCTGGGGAACCCGGGAGCCAGGAGCGAGAGAAGCCGACAGCAAGACGCAGAGCAGAGGGCGTGGCTGAGGAGGAGTGCGAGGCGCAGTGGCGGGGGCCTTCCTTGCCAGGCTGGAGGTTGAATTCTTTTGAAATCTAGAGAAGCTGAAGGAGACTGGAGGGCACAGGTGTCAGAGGCAGGTACTGCCAGACAAGGCGGCGTGTGAGAAGCCTGTCCCCACACCTGAAAGGAAAGGACTTGGTCAAGAGAAGCCTGCATGGTGTTCTGAGGGGAAGCTGCGGCATTCGCGCTCCAAATGGGGATGCAGACGAGGCCATCAGCTCTTCCTGAGGCTCCAGGCCAGTGTGGGATGCAACCCTGCGGCTCCTCAGCCTGGTGGCAAGACCCCCTGTAGAGTGGTCAAGGCCCCCAGCTCAGCCTGCGTTCCCATTAACGATGACCAGAAACCTCCAAGTCCATGTGTCGTACCCGGGAGGAGAGCTGGGTGCTTACCTTGGCCATGAGCTAGTGACTTCACCTCGGCCTCTCCCCAGATCTCTGCTCCTCTATGGTAATGAATTTTCCTCAATCGCTCTCTCCTTCACCCAAACATCCAATCGGTCACTGAGTCCAGCTGATCTCCCCCGCTCCAAATATGCTTCCTTCCCCCGGTGGAGGCCACCATCCTGTCTCACTTGGAAATCGCCGGAGCCCCTGACCTGGGATTCTGACTTCCAGCTTTGACTCCCTGCTACCCATCCATGGGCTGCACCTGGGGTCTGCAAAGAGACAGCTAGTAGATATTTAGACTTTGTGAGCCACGTATGTCTTTGTTGCGTGTTCTTCCTCAGTGGAAGCAACCCAGATGTCTATCAGCTGATGAATGGATAAGCAAAATGTGGTATGTCCATTCAATGGAATATTATCCAGCCATGAAAATCTATGAAGAAGAGATCTATTGTACATCACGGTGACTATAGTTAATAACAATGTATTGTATACTCGAAAATTCCTAAGAGAGTAGATTTTGTGTTCTCAGCACAAAAAAATAAGCGTATGAGGTAATACATAGTTATTATTAGCTTGATTTAGCCATTCCACAATGTATCTATATTAAGATTTTAAAATATCATGTTGTACACTGTAAATATGTATAATTTTTATTTGTCAATTAGAAAAAGAAAGAAAAGCATGACATACATGCTACAGCACGTATGAACTTTGAAAACATGCTAAGTGAAAGAAGCCAGTCACAAAAGAACACTTATTGTATGATTCCATTTGTACGAAATGCCCAGAATAGACAAATCCATAGAGACAGAAAGTAGATTAGTGAGTGGTTGCTTAGGGCAGCTGATGGGGTGGGGAGATAGGCGGGTGACAGTTTCTTTTTGAAGTGATGAAAATGTTCTAAAATTGTGCTAGCGATTGCACAACTCAGAGTGTTCTAGAAGCCATTTAAATGGACAAGTTATATGGTATGTGAACTATATCTCAGTAAAGCTGTAGTGGCTGGGCATGGTGGCTCAAGCCTGTAATCCCAGCACTCTGGGAGGCCAAGACAGGAAGATCATTTGAGGTCAGGAGTTTGAGGCTAGCGTGAGTAACAGCAAGACCCCGTCTCCGGTAAAAATAGAAAAATTAGCCGGGCATGGGTGGCGCACACCTGTAGTCCCAGCTACTCGGGAGGCTGAGGCAGGAGGATCACCTGAGCCCAGGAGTTTGAGGTTGCTGTGAACTAGGCTGACGCCACTGCACTCTACCTGGGGTGACAGAGTGAGACTCTATCTCAAAAACAAAAAAAAGCTGTAGTAAAAAAGTGAAAAATATATTTAGCTCATAGGCCATACAAAAACAAGCCACGGGCTGGATTTGGCCAAAACAAATTTGGCCATTTGTTGCTGCCAAAATGAGCTAAAATGCAGATCCGATCGTGTCACTCTCCTGCCAGGAAACCTTTGGTTGTGTCCCCATTCCCCACAGGATAAAGTGCTAACTCTTTGGCTGTCGTTCAGGGTCTTCCACACGCCGTCCCCAGCTTATATTTCTCGTCTCATGTCCTTCCATCCTTGTCTGTGCTACAACCGCGCAGACAGATATTCACACATTCGTTTCCCTCTGATTTGGTTCTGTTGTACCCTCTGCCTTCGGTATTTTGGAAAGTCCCTTCTCATGTCTCAAATTCTCACTCAGGTGTCCCTTTCCTCTATGGCACCTTTCCCAGTTTCCCTGGGAGAATGGATTGATATTCTAGTATGCGTTGTCCTGTGTTATCTGTATTTGTTTAAATCTACGCCTCCCTCCGAAGATCGTGAGCTCCTTGGCAGTAGGGAAACAGAAACTGTGTCTTTTCTTCTTGGCCCAACCGCTCCTTAGCACAAGTGCCTGGCATACAGTTGGCATTCAATAACTGCTTTCTTGAAATGAATTGAAGTCCAAGGAGTAACAGACGAGCTAAACTACATCAGAGAGATTGAGCAACATCATCTTGCTGTAGAGGCTCTTTGAGTCTCTCTAGTGATGTAAGCCCCTCATTTTCTCCGATAAAACCAGGGCCCAGAGAGGGCACTTCCTGGCCTGGAGTCACCCAGCAGTGAGGGGCTGAGGCACCTCTGGAGGCTGCGACTCCACCCTGCCCCTCTGGTGCGCACACCTCCGTGTCTTTCTGTGAACCCCTCCAAGGTCAGCACGCTGGGCTCTGGGCTGACTGCCACAGCCAGGTTTCACAGCCATCTCCTGGGCTCTGCTACGCTGAGCATCCAAAGGACCAGCCGCCTGGTGGCCTCTCCCCTCCCACTCTGGGCACTCTCAGGCTCCCGAAAAGGGGCCAAGCACCTCAGGAGCGGCCTGCGATGCCGGCCAGAACCTCCTGGCATTCCTGGCGGCAGGGACAGACTGTACAGCCCAGCCTCTCATGCAGCTGGAGCAGGAGGCTGGACTGGGGCGCAGATTGGGATCCCATGGTTTGATTTATTGCATCGGGTACTTGCTCCACACATGTTTTTCCTATGCCTGGGGCTACCCCAGGCTGACTGCGGTTTTCTCTTCCTTTCATTGTGTGTGTGTGTGTGTGTGTGTGTGTGTATGTGTGTATGCACATGGCGTGTGGTGTGTGTGTGTGTGGGGGGGGGGTGGATCTGAGTCAGTTGCAGGGTCAAGGTCCTTACAGGCTGCTGAATAATTAAAGACAACCCTGGGATTTCACAAAGTCTTACTCCTTCCATGTAGGCTCACGTATGGCTGGCTTCAGCCTCCTCGGCCTGCAGCTGAGCCCCTACTATGTGCCAGTCTCTTAATCCTTTTAAGCCTCACAGCAACTCTGTGCAGTTGGAGGAATTGCCCTTGCTTTAAGGGCAAGGGAACCAAGGCTTGGAGAGATTAGGTTACGTGCCTAAGGCCCCTGACTAGCAAGAGGAGGAGACTGGATCCAGATGTAGATGTTTAATTCCAGCCTTTGTCTCTGACGTGCAAGCCCTTGAGCCCTCCCGTCTTTAGGGAGGACTTCCTTCATGCCAGGCACCAGGCTTGAGCAGTCACTAACATGTCATCTCCACCTTCTTAGAGCTTCATTCATACTTGGATGGCACCATTTGCCCACCGGCCTTACGGCTGGCTTTCCTAAAGCTGATCATACTCCAAGCTATGTTATGTTTTCTATTGATTCTCCGACTTCTTGACCTTAGAGGTCCCAGTTCCAGCCTCTCTCATTTAGTGGAGGAAGAAACCAAGGACCTAGGAGGTCAAGCAGCAAGCCCAAGACCATCTCGCTAGCTGACGACGGTGCTGGGACTCCCATGCTCGTCTCTGGTCCCCCAGTGCAAGTTCTTTTTGTCTTCCTGGGCTGCTTTCATGGTACAAGCTCTCTCTGTTTGTGGAAACCTACGGAAGCACATCTAGTGACTTCAGCTCGAGGTAGCTTGGATGTGGGGAGGGGTCCTCCTCACCTCGGGTTGTGTTTTTGTCTCTGTGATGCTCCTTTGTCTCTGGAGTGGGACTAGCACCTCAGACCAGGAGCTCGGGATGAGGATTCTGCTCGTGACTTCCACGATGCTGCTTTCAGGTGTCTCGAGCCCTTCCCCAAGCCACCCCTGTCATAGGCACAGGGACAAACTGGAAGGGACGTTAGATCTCACCCATTCCACAGATGCGACATTGAGGCCAGAATGGGTAGAAGTGACTAGCCCAAGCATACACCAAGATTGGACTAAGAGATTACACAGAGATTATACATCTAAGACTTAGAAATTGCTGCCTTTGCTGCAGGGTACAGCTGCAGTTTTGAGGGGCCTTCTGCCTTTTCCTGAGTGTCTGCAGTGGAAGAATGAGAGCTGGATCCTTGTGAAATGAGGAAGAAGATGCCAGTTTATTTGAGGAAGCAAGTCCTAGTGCGCCATGTTGTCTGAATTGCGAAGTAGTGAGCT
Organism: Eulemur rufifrons; assembly: GCF_041146395.1. Classification (NCBI taxonomy): domain Eukaryota; kingdom Metazoa; phylum Chordata; class Mammalia; order Primates; family Lemuridae; genus Eulemur; species Eulemur rufifrons. The sequence continues at coordinate 26,392,485 of NC_090984.1, read as the reverse complement.
TGAGAGGTCGTGAGCTCCCCGTGGCAGGAGCGGGCCGGGTAGAGGCTGCATAAGCTCCCCAAGGGGGTATGGTGCAGGGATCAGATTGAAGGGGGCTCAGTGGCTTCAGTGCCTAAATCAAAGAGCCCATGATCTCAGGATCCAAGACTCCTGCCTTCCCATGCGAGCGAGCGGGAGAGCAAGAAGTGAGGGTGGCTTTCAGTGATAGAAAAGGCCTTCTGCCCAAAGAGCTCTCATTACCGGCCGTTGACCAAAGGTTTTGTGGGGTGTTTTGTGAAATGTAGGTCCAGACCTCATAATTTAAACTTAGCCCCCAAGGGGGTGTTTAACTAGATGAAAGGCCACGGCACTTAGTGGATGCTACGGAACCTCCTTCTGGGGAAATGAGCCCAGGAAATGGGTGGAGATTGTCCCAGACACTCAGCTGGAATTAACGGGGCAGATGAAAGTGCAGGAAATGGCCCATTGCTCAATCTGGGACAGCAGCCTGGACATCCTCATGGACCAGGGCTATGGACCTCGGCATCCCATGGACCTCAGGGGGTGGGGTTCAGGGAGGTCTTTTCTCGTAGGTGAAGTGGATCTGGATTCTTCTCCCAGCCCTGCCGCTCACTAGCTGTGGGTGGCTGTGGGTAAGTCACTTGGCATCTCTGAGTGGGTGTTTGCATCTGTGTAATGGAGACTGTGACTCTTCCCTCTTGGGGTTGTAAGTGCTCCCTGAGAGCAGATATGACGTTCCTAATGCAAAGCTAGGGGAGGAAGTGGTTTGAATCCCACATCTTGATTTACTGAGTGGGGTAGTCACTTTTCACAGTGTCTTCCTGAGCCCAGACCAAATGTGGTTTCCTCTCACTGTGTGTGTGTCTGCTTGCACGTGTGTGTGTGTCGGCATGCACGCGTGTGCATGCGTGTTAATTACCTGCTTTCACTGACCCTGAGCTGTATGTCCACTCTGAGGAGCCGAGGACTGTCTCAGGCCTGCCCAACATGCCAAGATGTTCTGGGACGCAGCCAGACGCCGGCATACCTGTGCAGACTGCAGTGGGTGCTAGTGGAGTGCATCTCTCATGCTGCTGGGGTAGGGGAGGTATTGCCCCTGGAAAAGCAAATAATGACGCAAGTCACAGAAAATAAAACAAAATCAAGTAATTCGAATTCCCTTCATTTTAAATTTATCTCCCACAGATTTTCTTGAATCTTTGGTGTCTGATGTTACCTCTATTTTAGAATCTGGGGTAGGCCTGGATCTGATTTAGCAGCAAATCAGCTAGTTATTTCTTTCACTGTCTCTAGGTCTTCTCAGGGAGCACCTTCGCTTCCGGGATGTCTGCTGCCAGAGAGGCTCAAGGGTCGCTGAGAGCCACTGCTGCAGAGAAAGCTCATTTGTCAGGAGGGGGAACCTGGGGTCTAGCTGCAGGTCTCCTCCTGCCCACCTTCTACCAGTGGCCCCACCTCGCTGCGCCTGGGGAACCACAGTGTCTGCCCCCTCGCACCCCACAGGGCTGGGACAGGCTCCAGGGCACAAGGCTTCATGAGTGCCAGCACAGTGCACTCTGGTTGGGTTTTGCATGAGTGGATTCAACAAGGGCAGAGTGACAACTCTGTGCAGGTGGTAACCTGGGCTCAGGGACACAGGGCTAGGCAGGACCTAACCTCTGCTCCTGGGGCTCACGGTCTAGTCTTGCTTCTAGAAGTGGACTTGGATTCTGCGTGCCTTCTGTGCCCAGTTGGCACAGTGTGCTCACCTGTGACGTTTGGTGGTGGAGTCGTCTCCGTGCTCGCCTCCCTCCTCCCCAAGCTCTCCCTGCTCCTACACTGGCTCCGTAGTAATGTGGAGTGGGACAGCCCTGTACACCATGGTATCCGCCCGGTGAGCCAGTGAGGCTCAGGGGGGAGAATGACTCACCAAGACTGGGTCTCCTGCCTGTTTTGTTGGTCTTTTTCCTTTTTAACATCTTACCGAGATTTAATGTATATTTATTCTTTCTTAAAAAATTTAACAAAAGTTTTTTTGAGACAAAGTGTTGCTCTGTTGCCCTGGGTAGAGTGCAGTGGTACGGTCAGAGTTCACTGCAGCCTCAAACTCCTGGGCTCAAGCGATCCTCCTACTTCAGCCTCCCAAGTAGCTGGAACTAGAGGTGCACACTGCCACACCCACCCAGCTAATTTTTAAATTTTTTTGTAGAGATGAGGTCTCACTATGGTGCCCAGGCTGGTTTTCAACACCTGGCCTCAAACGATCCTCCCATCTTGGCCTCCAAAAGTGATGGGATTACAGGAGTGGGCCATCACACCTCGCCTTGGATTTATTCTTATTACGTGGAACATATTTAATGTACATTTATTCTTAATATGTGGGACACACAGTGTAACAATTTCATACTGAATAAATGATGTGTATTAAGCCAAAAGGAGGGAAAAAGGAGGTATTTTGGCTACATTATTTGAAATACAAACAAACAGGTTTTATCACTGAAAAAAATCTTAGTTGTGTTTCTTCATGGGGAATTTCAACTGAAACTGGGACTTCTCCACACCTCGATTAGAAAGACAATACAATAAAACAAAAACCTAGAAAAAAATTAACTAAAAGTTCCTCGGCTGCTGAGACTGCAAGGCCTGTTTCGCATTGTGTCGTAGGAGGTTAAACAGCCATGGATTTCTTTGTGCAGGTCACCAACTTGCTAACCTGTGATTCTATAAAAGGGTATCTGGGAGGGGAACCCAGAGGGTATGTGCAATGTACAATGTCATGTGCACACACGTGTGACGTCACATGTGCACACAGGTACACCATCGTCTGTCTACACACGTGGCAGTGCAGCCTCTGCAGAGTTCATTCTTCTCCCAGCAGTGAATTGCAAAGCGGAAGGACCAGACATGCCCAGCGCTTGAGTGGCCCAGAGCAGGCACTATGTCACTGAAGGCCTCTGGCGGGGGGGGGGGGGGGGGGGGGGGGGGAGGGGGCGGGGAGGGACAGCTGGCCTGGCACTGAGACGTCACCACCTTATGGGGCTCAGCAATAGTCACGAAGGGCCCTCCCCAGGGCCTGTAAACTCGGCCTGGAGGAGCCAGTGCCTGGAGAGAGCCTTCTTGTTGTCCACAGCCCACGTAGACCAGAGCAGGACCAGCTGCCTGGCTGGACTGGGCCTTCCTGGCCTTTGTCAAAGGAACCCTTGGGAAGCCTTGGTCCTGGTCCCTGGCTTTCCCCAGACTGTCTCATTGGGCTCTTCCATAGAGGACACTACCTGGAGACCTGTGAGCCTTCTGTGGGCTGAGGGCAGGTTTTATTTGACCAGAATTTTTTCTGATCATTTCAATAGCTGCCAGTATTGGAACACTGGGTGTTCTCTCTCTCTCTCTCTCTCACACACACACACACACACACATACACACACACACACACACACACACACACCTGGGCTTTCTTGAAAACTTGGGAAATCTGACCACACTGGGCCGGGTTCCTGCACAGCCACCGTCACTGGAGCCGCTGGAGCCCCCGCTGCCCAGCCAGCCTCCCTCTTCCTTCACTTGCCTGGTCCTGTGGCATTCGTGTTTGTGACCCATGCCCGGCTCTGTCTTTATTTTATAGACGAGGAAGCTGAAGACCAATTTAAAAGTTACGGAAATTGAAGCTCTGAGAGTTTCAGTTTTTTTTTTTTTTTCCTTTGCAAGCAGCTCCAGGCTCCAACGGCCAAAACCAGCCAGGCCTCACCCCACCCCACTGTGTGAGGCGCCCCCCACCTCCCCCGCAGCCAGGGCATTTTCCCAGATTAAAGATTCCAGGCAGGCTGGGGCTTCTTTTCCACCCAGTGTCTGGGGCATATTTTCTCCTTCAAGTCATTACAAGTTTTACATCCCTAGCAACTCAGGGTCTTGCAGGCAGAGTCTGCTTTTCCCGACAGCCCGGGAGTGCTCAGACACGAGGCTTCCTCTGTTCCGTTTCCATATGCCCCTCTCTAGCCTTTGGTCTGGGTGCAGCTTGTCAACATTAAATAACCACCTCTTGCGGTTCCCTTATAGCGATTCTTTAGATCTTGGAAGCCAGGCTGTGGAGCTCTGCATATGTATAGATCTAATTTTCACACAACAGGCTGCAGAGCAGATGGGGACCCAGACCAGCCTCCAACATTTAGCTGAGATTTAAGACATGGGAAACTAGGTGGCTTTTAACCAGCCCACATTGCTGCCAGCACTCAACCTTAGAGAGTTTTCATGGGGGGGGGGGGGAACACCCAAAACCAAAAAAGAAAAAAAACCCTAACAACAACAACAGACACACACACACACACACACACAAAACCAACAAAACCACAGTTTTCCTTGCTCCCCCAAACCAGATGGCAGATGGTATGGAACCAATAAAACACAGATTCGAACGTTTGTTTATTTAACATTGAATGTAATATGGCTTTGTGGTCCCTTGCAAGGAAACACCAACCTTCCAACCAGAGAAATGACGGATTTCAGTCAAACCTCAGGGCAGCCTTTGGAGGAGCTGCTCCTGAGGAGGCCGGAGGAAGGCAGGGCCGGGGGAAGCTCAGCACCGGCCGGGCAGCCTCCTGGCCTGCCTGCCTCTCTGGTGGAAAACCTAGGAGGTCTTGGGATGCACTGACTGACACTCCGTTTTTGCTGCTTGCCGTTCAGAGATGCTCAGTTCGAAAGGCAGCCAGCCACAGGAAGAAGGTGTCTGCGTCCTTTCGTAAACAGCTGTGGAAGACCTGGCTCTGGGCTGCCAATGCCAAAGGGCATGAGAAAAAGGCCTGAGCAGTTGAGAAAAGGCTCCTTCTTGGCGCCTCGGGTTTGTAACATCAGAGAATGCGAGTTTTGTTATGCAATGTGGTTCCCTTTTTGCTTTGGCTTTCAAGAGACTCGGAGCTAAATTATATGCTCAGTTGAAATAACTATCTATATTAGTTAAGGTTCTTTTGGTCACAAGTGGCAGAAACTCAATCCAAACCTTTTTTTAAGAAAGATAATTGATCAGGTCAAGTAAGTGCAGATGGCTTCAGAGATGGCCGGATTCACCCTGGATTCCCTAGGACCAGGGTTTCCCCTTCTAGATCTCAGACACACTCTATCCACAGGGCAGCCACCCAAGCCCCTGACTGCCTCAAACTCACATCCTCCCAGTCCAGCAGATCCAGCAGAAATAGAGGCTTTTCCACCACCTCTGCCAGCAAAGTCCAGTTGGAGGAATCTGACTGGTCCTGCCTGGGGTGCACATGCTCACCTTTGAACCAATCACAGAGGCCAAGACTTGACGTACTCTGATTGGCCAAACCTGGGCCGTGGGACCATCCCTCTAGGTAGGAAGAGGGCAAGACTGGCTCCACCCTAAGCACATGGATTATGCTCCTTATAGGGAGGGGGAGGGAGAGCTATGCAGATAGATGATTACCTAGTCTAGGGTTCTGATAGAGCTCTCCATCCTCCTCCCATAATTCACATATGTCTTTTTTTAAAATGATGTTGTTAAATATGTGTCTTTCATGGTAAACAATCCTAAAGTCATTAAAAATAGGATGAATTCATATAAATGAATGAATAAACAAGTGAAAGATTGAGTAGACTCCAGAATATACTGGCCAGGGCAAAACCGTGCCATCATTACTCAGAATGCTGGAGCCAGAGGGAGCTGTAGAGCTCCACCTGTTCCCAACACTTGGGTTACCCGGAGACCATGCAGGCCCACCGCTGGGCTGGGCTACCTCACCCAAGGCCTAGCAGCGACTCGTCTGCAGAGACTGGAACCCAGGACCCTGCTATCAAGCCTGGGGCTCTTCCTGCCCCTGTCTGACCATTATCTCTCATCTTCCTAAGTCTTTCTCCCTGGGCTTGGTTCTACTTTCTCTCCAGGCCCGTGTTCTGGAGTCTTGCTATGAGTTGACTGGCAAAAATTTCTTGATAATATATTAAGTCATAAGTGTAAACTGAATTTCCCAGGATTACTTGGGCCTTCCAGATCCAAAAGAATGAAAAGAATGAATCTTTAAGAATGATCTCTGTATCAGTTTGTTAATTGTTGAATAACAAATCATCATAAAAGTAGCAACTTAAAGAACAGGCACATTTATCATCTCATAGTTTTCCTGCGTCAGGAGGCCAGGCGTGGCTGAGCTGGGTCTCCTCTTCAGGGTTTCATGAGGCTAAAATCAAGATGTTGGCTGGATTGCATTCTCATCAGGAGGCTGGACTGGGGAAAGAGTCACTTGCAAGCTCACTGAGGTCATTGGCTGAGTTCATGTCCTTGTGGCTGTATGACTGAGGGCCCCAGCTTTTGCTGGCTATGGGCTGGAGGCTGCCTTCAGGAGGCCCACAGTTCCTTGCCACAGGGTGTCCTCAGCATGACTGCTGACTTCATCAAGCCAGCAGGGAGAGTCTCTCATTCCAGACTGCCAGCACGAGTTTTATATAAAGCAACAAATCAAGAGGTTGGCATCCCACCACCTTTATCATGTTCTGTTAGTTAGGCAGATTCTGCCAGGTGTGGGAATCAGTAGGGCAACCCTAGGGTCTCCCTGCACAATCTCTCACACCTTGGCAAACCACCCATCACACACCTGTATCTATAAACAGGAAGCGCCTACCCCACCCAAGGCAGCACACTGGTCTCTACCTATGGTTGAGTGGGGGTGATAAGGTTATAAACAGACCATGGCCTTACAGTAATGTGAATACTGAAGGCTGCATGTTTGAAGGTCTGGGGGCCACAGGGTCTCCTCTTGAGCAAGGAAGGCAGAGGGGAGGTGGTCAGAGCAGGCTTCCCAAAGGAGTTGATACTGGCCCCACCTTGATGCATGAATAGGAAGTCGACAGGAATACACAGAGGGTGGCAGAGCAGGCCATGCTTGGGGGCAAAAGAGCAAGGTGAGTTTGGGAAGCCATCAGTAACCCAGTGTGACTGAGGCTAAAAGCCCCCCGGGTCATGGAGGTGAAGCCAGGTCATGGAGGGACTCAGAAGCCAAGTTTAGAAGTGTGCCTTCCGCTGTGATTGGTGGAGGGCTGCCAGGAGGCCGTAAGAAGGGAATTGGGGCAGGGCCATGATGGGCTTGGGCTGCAGGGAATGAGGCGTGCCAAGGAGGACAGGGCAGTGTCTATGAGGGTGAAAAAAGCCCGGCTCATCTGTGCTAAGGAGGAGCCCCCACTCTCCCCCCAGAAGACCCCGGGGAAGGCAGACCTTCTGAGAGCAGTTTCAGGCCTCCAGGCCGTCAGAGCTGTGAGTTCTGCAGCCCTGCAGCTGAGTGAAAGAAGAAAAAAGTCCCAACAAGCCCCATTTCACTGCCCTTGACCTTGCAGTAGAGCTCTAAGTGCAAAATCTGTCATCTATTAATCTGTTAGAAGTTGACAAAAGGGACTTTGATCAGGGGTTGTTTTCCCCCCTTCTTAAGTTTCCTGATGACACATAATAGCGCATTTCAGCCACAGGCCCGGAAGCACGGCCATCACTCTTTGCTCGCTTCAACCCCAGGGCCCTCCTCCCCTGGCCCCCCCAGCATATTAATTGGCCTGTAAGTGGTTCCATGTGTTCCTTTTTATGTGTCAGTTGGAGCCCGTTATTTGAACTTCACAGCTATTTGGGAACACAGAAGGGATGGATGCTCTGGGCCCGCGTTGGGAAATGGAACTATCCAGAACATGTCGCATTTGCTCCCGCCTCCTGGTTTTTGTCTTCCTCTATCCCCTGAGGTCTTGCTCCCTTACCCCGACTCCTTCCCCATCGCACTCCTGAGCTAGTGCACCGTAACTTTGCAGACCACGGAAGGTCAGAGCCAGTGGGGACCTTAGGGAATCCCAATCTGTAGCTTCTTGTTTTAAAGTGCAAGAAATTGAAGCCTAAGGGAGGCAACAAAAATTCTGAATGAAAACAACATCTGTTGAGGGTCTGTTATACACAGGTTTCTTACATGTGTTTTCTCATGTTATACTTGGAAGGGTTCTCTGAGTTAGGAATCACGTTGCCGTTTTTCAAATGGGGAAACTGAGACTCCTGGAGGCTAAGCAGAGAGGCAAGCCAGATGGCCTAGGACTATATCCTGTCTCAGACGTTTCGCAGCTGTGTGATCTCAGGCAAGTTGCTTAGCTTCTCTGTGCCTCAGGTTGCCCGTCAATAAATGGGGCTAGTAACAGTATTTACTTCAAAAGGTTTATTATGAGGATTAAATTAATTTAATAGTTTTAGGTGCTTAGAACGGTATCAGGCACACAGAAAGCACTTACTGAATGCCAGCTGCTGCTGCTCTGAGAGGCAGTGTAGCGCGGTGGTTTAGAACACTGCTTCTGGAATGAGATGTTCTTGGCTTAGATTTCAGCCATGCCAGTTAGGAGCCATGTGAACTTGAGTGAATCGCTTATTTTCCAGTGACTGGTTCCCCATCTACAAAATGGGGACACTCCTGATGATGGAGACTCAGCCCCTCGGCAGGACGGCCGAGTCCCCACACGGTCACCTTACGGTGAGTGCTGCCAACCGACAAGCCCCACTCACCCCATGGAGCTTCTCATCAGAGCTTTAGTGACCTGTTTTAAATGTGAGTGGAGTTCAAAAAATTATAAGTAACACCATCAGAGAGATGAGGAGATATTGCCTCCAAAGAAAAACAAGAGTGTAGAAAGAAAGAATAGAGGATCAAAATGAGAATAAAACAGAGCTCTTGAAAATTAAAATTAGTAGACCCAATTTTTTTTTAAAGTAACACAATGTTTAGAACGTGAGCAGAACTCTTAGAAAGTAAAATGAAAAGATAAACAGATTGAGAAGAGGAGAGAAAGGTAAGAAAATTGGAGGATCCACGTGGGATATCCAGCGATCAAAGAGTTAAGAGTTCTAAAAAGAGAAAAATGGAGAAAACACAAGGGAGGACAATATTCAAGGAAATAATACAAAAATAAAATTCCCAGAACTGAAGTCACGAATTTGCTGGTCTGAATCCACCACGTGCTCAGCACAGCACATGACGAAAATACCCACATCAAGGCAAATGATTGTGAAATTTCAGAACACCATGGATAAAGAGAAGATATTGAAAGCTTCCAGAAGGGAAAAACGAAAAGCAAACAAAAACGAAACACGTTTAAAAGATCAGGGTACAGGATGGGGTTAGGTTTCTCAACAGCAGCTTGGGAAGCTAATGTAGACCATAGAATTCTATACCTAGCCAAACTGTTAACTAAGTGTGGGCTTCTCAACAGCAACACTGAAAACTAGAAGCAAAGAACCAGTATCTCTAAAGGCCTGAAGAAAAGTGATTTGAGATATAGAATTTATACCCAGCCAAAGAATAGCCCAGCAGGGGCTCTAAAGACATTGGAAAAATGTGAATACCCCCACCTTGTCTTCCATCCTCCCTGTCCTAGGATGCTGCAGGAGGGACTGCTCCTCTGAAACGAAGGAGTCAACCCAGATGAGGAAGACATAGAACCCACAAACAGATAATCGGATGGAGGAGAAACTGCAGGGATCCTAGGCCGACGTGGAGAGATGCCAGGGTTATAGCCACGCCCAGGCACAGAGCGCCATCTCTCCTGCTGGTAAGGCCCCGCCTTACTGTGGCTGGTGCTGGGGAGCCCCTGACAGCAGACGCCCGTTCCAGCTCCACCTGTCTTCCCCAGCTACCTCTCCCCGCTGCAGCTCCTGGGCCAGCCTCCTGCTCCTCCCTGCACAGGGCACACAGAGACTTTGGGAGCCCTGGTGCTCCATGGGAATTGAGGAAGACTCCGGTACTGACATCTGGTGTCTCAGTTTGGGTGCCCCATCCCAGTGGCCTCAACTCTTAAACAAACAATAACAGCACCAATATCGCAAGGCCAATGTGAGGATTAGACGAGTGAATAATATTTGCAAAGCACTTAGGATGGCATCTGGCACAGAGGAATGCAATGTTGGTATTTTTTTAAATAAAATACATTAGGTAGTGTCATGAAGGTGAAGTTGCAGTGGGTTGGAAATAGGTCACTTTGAAGTCTGCCACAGCTGAGGTGGACCCCCACCCCCACCTCCCTGCTGAACACCCTTTAGTGACTCATCATTGCTCTGAGGGAGAAGTCGGAGTTCTCTCCTCAGCCCACTAGGATCTGCTCTGCTGTCCCCTCCAGAGTCACCTGGAGCCAACCCTCTCCTCCCACCTGTCCTCCAGCTCTGGAGACCTTCCTCAGTCACCCCATCATGAACTGTGCTCCCTCCCGCCCCAGGACCTCCACTCATGCTGTCCCTTCTGCCTGATGGCTCCTCCTGCCACCATCCCCTCCTTCCTTTAGCCGCTTCCCACTCACCCCTTGGATCTTAGCGGGGTCATCATTTCTGCAAAGAAGCCTTCCCTGGACCCGAAGGAGCTTAGAAATCCCACGACGGATTTTCATAGCCCAGAGGCAGGTTTGATTATTGCATTCAGGACGACATCTGCAATGGTTTGTCGTTTATTCATTCGTTCATTCAGCATAGGCTTACTGAATGCCCATTATAAGTCAGGCCCTTTTCCTGGCCTTAACCACACAGCAGTGAACCACACAGCCAGAACCCCCAGCCCTGTACTCTCTAGCAATTATTTGATGTCTTCGTCTTACTAACCATCAACAATGCAAGAGCAAGAACTGGGCAGGTAGGAGGGGGAGGAGGGGCCGGGTATATTCACACCTGATGGGTGCGGTGTGCACTGTCTAGGGGATGGGCACGCTTGTAGCTCTGACTTGGGCCGTGCAAAGGCAATGTATGTGACCAAAGCATTTGTACCCCCGTAATATTCTGAAATAAAAAAATAAATAAAATAAAATAAAATAAAACAATTCAAGGGCAAGAATCCTCTGTAAGCCTTTGCTCACCACTATGTTCCTAGCATCTAACATGTACCTGGCACCCCCCCCCTGCCCCCCCGCACCAGTAGGAAGCGGGTGCTGAGCAGCAGTTTAGCAGCAGGTTACAAGAGGCAAAGAGAAGCCCCGCCCAGGCGGAAAGTGGCTGCGGTTTCTCCGGTGAAGGCTCCTCCCCAGCTCTCCCCTTTGGCCCCCCACCAATCTGGCTGTGCTGTAACCAGGCCAACCTTCCAACTGGGGGGTGGGGGGTGAGGAGGAGCATCCGTGAGCGGGCACCCTGTGACTCATCTGGAGAAACAGTGTCAGGCCTGGCGGTTCGCCCCAGCCTTGTTTGTGTCTAACTTCCCCAGGGGCAAACTGGCCCCTTCATTTCACTCTGAGGTTTAGGGTTTCCCCTCGAGCTCTTGGTGAGACTCAGCTATAATGTTTTACATAAACGTGGGAAGTCGTGGAGTGGGAAGTAGGAGAGGGGTGGGGAGTAAAGCTGAGACTGGGTGGGGGGCACTCAGGGGACCCCTTTCTTGGAAGAGCTTTGGCATAAGGCTCAGGCGCTCAATTCTTCCTTCCCAGGCAACTCTGCAGAAGGATCTAACAGTAACACCAGAGGAGAAGGGAGGATTTAGCTTTTTAAAAAATATTTTTCCAGGGTAAAGGTGGGGAAAGGAATGAGAATTAGGAAGCACATGACCCTAAACAGGTGAGAAGTAATGGGCTCCCTCCTTTGTACCCGAGCCAGCCATAGCACCCGACTATACTGTGTGTTTCACAAAGGTTTGTCAGTGAGTTGAAAGAACACGGATCTCAAAGCGGATCCACCTGGTTTGGGGCCCGGCTCTATCACGTCTGTCCCATGAACAATGGACTTGTTTTTTCACGTGTCCACTCTGTGCTGGGCTCCTACAGTCCAGACACAAAGGAGATAAAGATAAGTAGTGCACATTTGTCTTTGAGAAAATCACTTGGTATCTCTGATCCTCATATTTCCTATGTGAAAATCCTCTCTGCCTCCCTTAGAAGTGTCAGGAGGACTACTCTGGACAGTGCTCTGTCCGTGACAAGGACTGTGGCATAAGCAGTTCAATGGCAGAAGCCCCCTAAGCAATCTTCAGCCAACCAACTCGCCAGGTTAATGGGGCTCTCCTCGCCCCTCGGCAAGCACTGTGCCCAGGCCCAGGATACGCTACACCCGGGAAGCTAGCAGCGCCCAATGAAGGGACTCTCCAATTTTCCAGAGCACGGCTGTTCCCATTGGTTGAGCTGTGTGTGCTTACCAAGAGTTGTTTGTGTTTGTTCTCAACCTGTACCTGTTACTCTGATTAAATAATGCCATTAGTAATTTCATAACGCAATGAAGTATGAGTGCAAAAACAGAGTTGATTCTTTGTGAGCTAAGGTGAATGCTTTGGAGAGAATCAATACCTGATATACACAGACGACTTTCTAGTGAATTAAGTGACAGAGAGATAACCAAAGGTTAGAGGGAAAAAACCATGAGCATAGAGTCAATGGCATCCAGTTTTATGATCTCCTCCACTTTAAAGAAACAGAAACTAGAAATTGTCAACGATACTTTGTGTGTGTGGTTTATTGGGGAAAGATAACAAAGAATTCCAAACAGCCGACCCAAATGATTCCAGACTCCCCAGGGCTGTTTTGGCCAAGTGGCCCTGACAAAGCTGGATCTCGTCAGGTTCAAGAGGGCTTGTGCAGTACCACTGAGGGTTCTGAGACTCTCAGAGCTGGGAGCAGCTTCATGGCCCGTGGGGTGGGCATCTCCACCACAGTCCCCGTGCCAGGTGGCTGCCCAGGCTGCCTAGTGATGTCCCAGTGACTCAACACCAACACCAGAGCCTGCTCAGTCTGACTTGTATTCTGGTAAGTGAGCTTGACTGACTCACTCCCCCTCCCCTTTCTGTGCTCTTTGATGTGTCCTCCTCCACCTCCAGAGGAAAAACTCCATTAGCTTTTTCATAGCAGGTCCAGAAAGACACTAACACCATAGTATGAATTAGCTAATATATTCCCAATGTGTGTATTTTCCCAGCAAGACAGCGTCTGCTTACCCTTTCAGACAAGTTTTTTAACTTTCCCAGGGCCTCCCCACCTTTCCCAACCCTGTGATTCAGCCCTTTCTTCCAAAAGACCTACCCTAATAGGCCTCACTTCTGCACATTTCTGGTAAGATTCTAACTGCTCTCTGCTTCAAGTTAGGGGAAAATATTGTACCTTGGATCAAGACAAATTCTAATTCTAGTACTTTCTAACTCTGAGACTTTGGACTACATAATTAACTTTTCTAAAAGCTATGGTTTTCTCATTTGTATAATGGAAATCAAAATAGTTCATTGTGATGGTTCATTCCTTCAACAATTTTTTTTAGTACCTACAATGGGCCCAAGCTCTGTGCTGCTATGGTACTGTGGATACCTGATTGGGAAAACCAGAGACCCTCTGGTACAGCTGCAGAAATGAAGCTTTGCTGGTTGATTGATGGGCTAAAGCAGGGGTTGGCAAAGTTTTTCTGCGAAGGGCCAGAGAGTAAATATTTTAGGTTTTACTCTTCCAATGTAGTGCAAAAGTAGCTGTGAACAACACACAACAAATGGGCCTGGCTGTGTTCCAATGAAACTTCACAAAAACAAGCAGCAGGCTTTGGCCTGCAGGTAGTAGATTGCCTACTTCTGGGCTAAAGGGCTAAAGGTTAATATTTTTGGCTTGGAGGCCAGTTCCAGATCACTCTAAAAGGGAGCTTCCAAATGGTCCAATTGTGGCCTCAGCCTGGCATGCTAAGAGTTCTTAGAGAGGGTCTCCAAATGCCTTTTTTACCCTCCACTGGGCATCATCTCTCTTGCCCACGTGGAGGTGGATGGATTAGAACTCATGCTGGCTTAAGTACTTTCCTAGCCTGCTTCCCAAAGGGCAAAGGGTGAATTTAATAGCGTTCATAGTTCCTTATAACAGATGCAAGAGACATGAAAGAGACACCCCAGCCTGCACCGCTGCAGTGGGAGAGAAAAGTCATTTCTCCTCCCTGGGCTTCGGTTCGCCTCTCTTAAAATGAGAGTGTTGAACTCGTGGTTTCCCAAACTTGAACACTCATCGAATCACTCACGGTGCTTTTTCAAAATATAGATTCCTGGACTCTTACTTTAGACGAATTTTCTCAAGCTGTAGAGATACCCTGGAGATTGTGGACTATTAACAAGGGGCCGAGATGAGTTTGAAGGAGGCAAGTTCAGAATTAGGGCCCTTCTAGCGCTGACATTCAGTGGTTGTTGCAAGAGTAAAGGAAACAGGTCTGCCCTTGCTGGGCTGTGGTAGGACAGAGAATGGCGGCGGTGGGATCATTATCTCGTCTGCAGGGACGTGGCAGGATGTGGCTGACCTGAACTTCCTGTGGATGGGGGAACCGGAGAACAGGGGGAGGGATTCACAGCCGGCAGCAGGCTCAGCCCACATGTGGCCTTGGGCAGGCCACTTCACCTCTCAGAGCCTCAGTTTCCTTATGTTTGAAATGGGGATGCTGAGGGCCATTGGCAAAGACACCATGAAGGATAAATACTGTATGATTTGCGAAATATCTGTCTCGATGAGTGGTAGGAAATTCTCTTTTAGTGGAATGAGTGTCCCCCTCAAAACATCCAAGGGCCGAGAGGCAGGAGGCCTGTTTCATGGGCTGGGTTTCCCCATTTGGGGTGAGGGACACCACTCACCTTGCTGGGCCCCACGTTGCCCAGTAGAATGGGAGGTTATGTGGGAATGTGCGGTTCCCTGCCCCCTTTCTCAGGATTCTCTATGGCTGGATAAGCCTGTGGAGTGGGAAGCGTCCTGGTGCCAACAGGGACATGGCAAAAAGTGTCCAAGGCCATCCCTGTCAGGTGGTAGGGAGAGGGTTGCTGACTTGTGTAATGCCCTTGCTCTCTACTGGTTCTTCTTAAGACAGAGGAAGAAATAAAACAGGATCTCTGAAAGACATCCTTGTCAAATACAACTTTCTCGTTTGCTTGATTTTCCTCTGAGTTTATCAATCGATTGGGAAACAGTCACTGGATACCGACTGTGTACCCAGCCTTGTGCCACGTCTAGGAGAAGGGGGTGCAGGAGGATGCCACTGGGTCCCTCACCATGAGAGGCTCACAGTCCGGTTTGGAAGATAACGCGTGTGTGTGTGGGAAGTGAAATAACAATGTAGTGATGACGATGATGACAGCGATGATGACGATGATGTTGGTAACGATGGAGAGGACGAAGGTGGTAACGGGGCTGACTATTCTCCATTTATGCATACCCTCGTGCAGCTCCCAAAGCACGTTCAGGATCATTATCTTGTATGATATTTAAAACTACTATAAAAAGAAAACTGATTTCATCGATGAACAAACTGAGGGTTATAACTTCTCAGAAATCAGATGGGAAGAAAATAGCTGAATTGGACTCCAGCTTCCTTCTTTTGGCCCCCAGAGTGCCATTACCCCCAAGACACCACAACTGTCTTCCTTTAAATTGCAACAGAGCATTGCACGATGCTCATCTTCATCATATAGTAACACAAATAATTGCCACATGGGAAGCGAGTGTTACAAGACCTCAGAGGACAGGCAGGTCAGAGGACTTCCGGCAGCCGCGATCAGAAGAGGCTCAGTGGAGGAAGCAGCAGTCACATGGAGCCTGGGAGGGCTGCACAGCATGCGCCAGAGGTGAAGGTGGGAGAAGAGGGACATTCTTGGCAAAAGGAAATGTGTAGGTAAGAAAGGAAAGGACAGAGTTCAAGGTATGTCAGGAAGCAGCCAGACCTCAGACTGACCAGAATGGGGTACGTACAGTGGCTCCACTGGAGAAAAGATTTGGGGATGGCTTCTTCCAAAGAATTGGAGTAGTTCTCTTCACTTTGCCATAGGCGGGATGGTGTCACCATTTTCTCTTTGATATCCTTGTCTCCTTCAACCCCAAGTCCATTCATAATCAAACCAAGGAGTTATCAAAGCAAAGAACCGCTGTCTGCAGTCTTAGCCCAAAGACGGGGTCTGCCACTTCCAGCTTTTTTCTTTAAAAAATATCAGAATGCTGTTGAAAGAGGAACAGCATTGAGGCAACAACAGCTCTGACTCACAAAGAGCACATCAAAGAAATAGCAACGATAAGAGATTGGCAGTAAGTGTGCGTGTCAGCACAGTTTTCCTGACGCTCTTTGAGGCTTGGGGGCCCCTCTGGGCAGCCTCGTTGTGGAAAGAAGCATATGGTTTTCAGAAACTGGGTGACTCACCACACAGACAGTGTGCAGGAATGAAGATAGAGCCCTGGTCCGCTGTGGCTGTCTGCCAAGAGCCCAGGCCTGGGGATTTGGGTCACTGCAAATCTCAGATCATCAGTGAGCTGAGATTCATCTGTCCATCCGTCCAAGCATCCATGCATTTATCCGTCCATTTATGCCTCCTTCCATCCACCCAACCATCCGTCCATGAATCTTTGCCTTCATCTATGCATCCATCCATCTCTCTATCCATCATCCATCCATCCATTCATACATACATACATCCAATCAACCCTTTACCTATTTGTTCAGCAAATATAATACCATGAACACATACTTTATGTAGGCCCTGAGCTAGGTGTAAGGGATATAGTGGTGACTAAAACAGACCCCAGACCCAGTTCCTACCTTCATGGGGCTTGCAGTTTATTGAGGGAGAGAAGTATTGAGCAAATAATTGCCTGGGCAACTGAACCACCACTGTGATTACTGCTGTGAAGGAAGACGCTGAAGGCACGTAATCGGAGACACTGACCTGGTCTGGGAAGATGCTCAAAGAAGGATGCGAATGGTAACTATACAGTCAGCCTGTCGGCACCACCTCCTCCGCCATTAGGGAGGATAAAGAGGTAGAAATCAATGTTTTCTTTCAATCTCTCTCTCTCTGTCTCTCTCCACACCCACACCATGATGAGTTAATGAAACAATCATAGTTTTTGAGTCTCAGAGACCTGAGTTCAAATCCCATATTCTCAATTTACTATCCCTGTTATTTTGAATAAGTTACCCTCTTTGATTCTCAGTGTCTTCTATCATAAAGTGGGGATAAGAATAATGGCCTTCAAGAGACAGTTTAGAATATAAATTGAAATAATGTCTATCGACTTCCTGGCCTATAGTATATCCTCAATAACCTTGGCCAGGTTTTTCATTTGCTGTCACGTGTACGCAACTGCACACAAATCTCACAGTATGTTTGGTCTCCAGGGATGGCTGGAACACCAGGCCTGTTATCGCAACTGGCTGGCAGAGTTCTAGAACATACCCATCTTTGATAAGAGTCTGAATTGCATCACCTCTAAAGTTCCTTGCTGTCCCAAACTTCTAGAATTCTAGAACTCCTTCATGAAAAAAGCAAAACTCTAGATGGGGCGTAAGATGCCCTGGAATCTCATTTGCCTCTGTGAGCCTCAGTTTCCCCATGTGTCCAGTGATAGGGTTGGAACTATGAGTCTTTGCAGGCTGACAGTCTGAGATGGTGTGATTCTCTGGGAGGCCAGAAGTCCTGGGAAGAGCTGTCACCTAGTTACAGCACGATGTCAGCAGAGTTTATTGCTGCCCCTGGTCCTTCCCCGGCCGTGCTCTCTCTGCCAGCTGGCTGTGGGTGCTGGGGCTCTCAACTGCCCAGGTTCCTCCAGACAGAGCAGGGAGCAGAACCAACCAGGAGTTCAGTGCACGACGCTGTGAAACACGAGCCCTGACGTGTTCCCCTCTCCGGCAGAATGTGCCTGTGGGAAGGTGAACCTGGGGAGGACAATGCTTGACCCTCGTAGGTCCATCGACCATGGAGGAGCTCCAGGCCTTGGGATGGAGACACACTGGGCTTCATCTCATCCCACACCCAAGAGGGAGCTGTCTAATCTGTGCATAGGCAGGATGCCAGCACTGGGTGGGGAGGGACCTGGGGGTTGGGGACAGCAGGTGTTGACAGGTCTCCTTCCTCGTGGAACTGTTTTGGGTGGGAGAGGGAGCAGTGCCAACTGACGCCCAGGCCTTGTTGCTTCATGTCTGGCTTCCAGGGACCAGCCAGTGTGGACCAGGTCTAGGGGCACCTTGTCCTAGAGTCCCTCTCAGCTTGAGCCTTCCACAGGAGTTCTCTGGACAAGCCCGGCTTTCATGTGGCCCTGGAAGCTTCCTTTGCTGTGGACAATGTCTCTTCTGAAGCCTTATTAGAGCAAGAGATGGGGCCGAGTTAAATCATCAGAAATCCTCTAAGCATCGCGATACAGATTCAACTTCCTCTTGGCAAACGGCCGGGGCCTTATCTTTTTTGTTTTTGGGGGTGAGGTGGGTAGTCTTCCTTGTTTTTAGGAAATATCATCTAGTTTCCAAGAGGTCAGAAAGACACACACAGGAGTGGTGTGCTCACACCCACGCAGAAGTTAGAAATTGAGCCCTGTCATGCTTAACGTTGATTAATTTCCTATATCCCCAGCCTCATGAGAGATTTTTATAGGAACATACAAGAAGAGAAGACAGGGGATCGGGAGAACACATCAATTGTCCCTGAGTCGGTGGGGCCCAGCCCAGCTGTCCACACAGATTTTCCTGATTTCTCTCGCCTGATAATTAGTTGTGCCTGGTTAAGGAGCTCATTAGATTTACCTCAGCCATTAGCACTTGGAGAGATCCAAGGATGGTGTTATTTCTAACGTTCTTCCTCTTTTTTTGTTCCCATTCGTCCTAGACGACAGCAAGGTAAGTTGGTGGTCTCTTGCTCGTTAGGAATCAGAGCAAGGATTTAAACAAGGAAGCACATGTGTCTTCAGGTCAGCATCAGCGTCTTGTTTAGATCTTACCTAACTTTGACTCGAATAACTTCCAGTCCTCAGGTGTTTCCCATTGATGACTTTTTCTCTCAGTATCTGGCCATGACGGATGCAGCCAGGCCGCAGTTGGCCATGGAGTGGCTGGAGAGGGAAGGTCCCCGAGAGCACGCCACACAGGACAACCTGCCAGGCAGTCACATCAAAGGGAGAAGGGGAGACGTGGGGATGGCCCCGCAGCTGGGAGCAGAGCACAGAGCCGGAGGCAGGTCAGTGCGGCCAAGAGGGGCGAGGTGGTAGTGGTAGCAGGCTAGGGGCCTTGTGGCTCTGCCAGGCCTCCTTGCTGGTACCCTCCCCTGCTGCTCCCTGGGGCCGCTCTCCTTCATTGCGGAGAGAAGACAGGTGTTTAGATCTGCCTCACCCGCTAGGCTCTCTGCTCCCCTGGCCTGAGCCATCTGTTACGCTGGGGGTGCCCAGGCCCCAAAGGCTCCTTTACTCTCTGTTCTCGCTTGTGTGAACTGTCCTTTTGATTAATTTTTTAAACTGGTTTTTTTTTTTTTTTTTTTAATCCTTTGAGTCAGGTTTGTTGAAATACAATTCAGTGAAATTCAGCCTTTCAGGGTACACAGCTCATTGTTTTGACAAACGTGTACCCCCCTATGACCACGACCACGACTGAGAAGCAACATCAGCACCATCCCCACACACTTCCTCCCGCCCCTTCGGGGTCACTCCCCTGCTCAGCTCCCTATCGTGCGTGATACGACGCTTGTCCCTACCGTGTTTGTCTTACCTGGAATGTCTCGTAAGTGCAATCATTCAGCCTGCCGAGACTGGCTGCTTTCGCTTCGCATGATGCTTTCGAGGCTCATCCATGTTGTGTAGATCAGTAGTTGATTTCCTTTTAATGCTGAATAGAGAGGAGGGTCCTGAGGGGCTGGGCTTGGGCCACCTGTCTCTGAACCTGAGTGGCAGGCCGGGGTCCTGTGTCCACCTAAGTTAGGGTTTCGGGCTGGAGGTGGGAGGGTTAGGACATCCATTCAATTCCACCACAGAAACATGAAATGACAAAAGTAGCTGTGCTCCAAATTAAAAGGTGTTGGTCAAATAACATCTACTCATTATAAGAACGTTCTAGAATACAATGCTGTAAGCAATAGAGTAAAGGGCTGTTCCAAGTGCAGTGCGGGGTGGGATTAATTTCTTTGATAAGATTTAGTGATAACTTCATAGAAATGGGCCTTTCCCTAATCTAATCTTCAGTCATTTGGTTTTGTTTTAATTAAACAAGTAATATGGCTTTATTTAGAATAATTAGAAAGGGAAAAAAATCACCAATAATTCCATGATCCCAGATACTACTATTAACATTTTGAGTTCTAGGTTTTTCTTTTTCTGTTTGTACACTTGTGTTTGTATTATATATATAATATATATGTTTTTTTCTTTCAGCTTTTTTATTGTGGTAAAATACACATGGTGTCAAATTTACCATCCTGATTATTTTTAAGTATACCATTCAGTGGTATTAAGTACATTCATATTGTTGTACAACCATCACCACCATCCATCTTCAGAACTCTTTTTGTCTTCCAAAACTGAAACTCTGTACCCATTAAACAATAATGTGCCATTCCCCACCACCCGGCAACCACCATTCTACTTTCTGCCTCTATGATTTTGATTACCCTAAGTACCTCATATAAGTGGAATCATATAGTATTTGTCTTAGTGACTGGTTTATTTCACTTAGTATAATTTTCTTGAGGTTCATTCATGTTGTAGCGTGTGTCAGACTTCCCTTCCTTTTTAAGGCTGAATAATATTCCATTATATGTCTATACCATATTTTGTTTATTCATTCATCTGTTGGTGGACACTTGAGTCGCTTCTACCTTTTGACTACTGTGACTAATGCTGCTGAGAACTTCGGTGTACAAATGTCTCTTAGAGACCCTGCTTTCAGTTCTTTTGGGTCTATACGCAGAGATAGAATTGCTAGATCATATGACAATTCTATTTTTAATTTTTGAAGAACAACCATACACTGAGGCTATACCATTTTACATCACCATCAACAGTGTACAAGTGTTCCAATTTCTTCACACCCTCATCAAAAGTTGTTATTTTCTGTTTTTTTTTTTATTTTGTTTTGTTTTTAAGTAGCATTCCTAATGGGTATAAGGGGGTATCTCATTTTGTTTTGACTTGTATTTCTCTAATGGTTGGTGATGTTGCGCCAATGGCTCATTGGCCATTCATGTATCTTCTCTGGAGAAATGCCTGATTAAGTCCTTTGCCCATTTTTGAATCAGGGTGTTAGAGGTCTTTTTTGTTGTTATTGTTGTTGAGCTTTAGGAGTTCTTTATATGTTCTGGATATTAATCCCTTATCAGATACATGATAATATTTTCTTGTGTTCCATGAGTTGCCTTATTACTCTGTTGATAGTAGTGTCCTTTGGTGCACAAAAGATTTTAATTTTTATGAAGCCCAAATTATCTATTTTTTTCTTTTGTTGCCTGTGCGTTTGGTGTCATATCTAAGAAATCATTGCGAAATCCAATGTCACAAAACTTTTGCCCTGTTTTCTTCTAAGAGCTTCATAGTTTCAGGTATGTGATCTATTTTGAGTTAATTTTTGTATATGATGATGGGCACAGGTCTAACTTTATTCATTTGCATGGGGATATCCAGTTTTCTCAGCATCTCCATTGAATGGTCTTGGGACCCTTGTTGAAAATCATTTGAACATACATGTGAGGATTTATCCCTGGTTCTCTATTCTAATCCATTGGTCTATATGTTTGTCTTTATGCCAGTAATACACTGTTTTGATGACTGTGGCTTTGTAGTAAATTTTGAAATCAGGAAGTGTGATCCTCCAACTTTGTTCTATTTCAAGATTGTTTTTATGCCAGTAACACAGTTTTGATGACTGTGGCTTTGTCGTAAATTTTGAAATCAGTAAGTGTGAGTCCTCCAACTTTACTCTTGTTTTCTAAGATTGTTTTGGCTATTAGGATTCCATATAAATTTTAGGATGGATTTTTCTATTTTTGCAAGAAATGTTTTCGGGATTTTGATAATGTCTAGTTTGTTTAGGTTACTATAACGAAATACCATAGATTGGGTGGCTTATAAACAACAGAAATTTATTTCTCGCAGTTTTGGAGGCTGGGGAGTCCAAGATCATATCTGGTGTCTGGTGAGGGCTCACTTCCTCATTCATAGATGTGCCTTCCCACTATGTCCTCATATGATGGAAGAGGCAGGGCAGCTACCTGGGGCCTCTTTCATAAGGGTACTAATCTCATTCATGAGGGCTCTATCCTCTCCACCTAATCACCTTCCCAGGTCCCACCTTCTAATCCTATCACATTGGTGATTAGGTTTAACATATGAATTTTGGGGGGGGACATAAACATTCAGACCAAAGCAGATAGGTATGGTGTTGAATCTGTAGATCGCTGTGGTAGTATTGACATCTTGACAATATTAAATATTCCCCTGCATGAACATGAGATGTCTTTCCACTAATTTATGTCTTCTTTAATTTCTTACAGTAACGTTTTATAGTTTTCATTATACAAGTCTTTCAACTGCTTGGTTAAGTTAATTCCTAAGTATTTTATTCTTTTTGATGCTATCGTAAATGGAATTGTTTTCTTAATTTCATTTTCAGATTGTTCATTGTTAGTATATAGAAATGCAACTGATTTTTATGTGTTGACTTTGTATCCTGTTACGTTGCTGAATTCATTTGTTAGTTCTAAAAGTTTTTGGTGCAATGTTTAGGGTTTTTTGTTAATATATATAAGAATTGTAAATAGATAATTTTACTTCTTCCTTTCCAATTTGGATGCTTTTTATTCCTTTTTCTTCCCAGTATTGGCTAGGACTTCTAATACTATATTAAATAGAAGTGGTAAAAGTGGGTATCCTTGCATTATTTCTTATCTTAGAGGAAAAGCTTTTAGTCATTCACTGTTGCATATGATGTTAGCTGTGGATTTTTCATATATGGTTTTTATTATATTGAGGTAGTTTGCTTCTATTTCTAGTTTTTGAGTGTTTTTATCACAAAAGTGTGTTAAATTTTGTCAAATGCTTTTTCTGCAACAGTTGAGATAATCATGTGGGCTTTTCCCTTCATTCTGTTAATGTGACATATTATTAACACATTAATTGATATTCATACGTGAACCATTCTTGTACTACAGGAATAGATTTCACTTGGCCATGGCATATAATCCTTTTAATATGCTGCTGAATTTGGTTTGCTAGTATTTTGTTGATGATTTTTGTGTCAATGTTCATAAGAAATATTGGTCTATAATTTTCTTGTAGTGTCTTTGTCTGGCTTTTGTATCAGGGTAATGCTGACCTCACAGACTGAAATAGCAAGTGTTCCCTCCTCTTCAGTTGTTCAGAAAACCTTGAGAAGAATTGGTGTTAGTTCTTTAAATGTTTGGTAGAATTCACTAGTAAAGGTAACAGATGCAGAGATTTTCTTTGTTGAATTTTTTGAGAATCTTTGTTATTGATTCAGTCTTCTAACTAATCATAGGTCTGTTCAGGTTTTCTATTTATTTGTGCTTCAGTCCTGGTAGGTTTTGTCTTTCTAGGAATTTGTCCATTTCATCTAGGTTATCCAATTTGTTTGTGTATAATTGTTCATAGTACTTTCATAATCCTTTTTGTTTCTGTAAAATCAGTAGTAATGTCCCCACTTTCATTTCTGATTTTAGTAATTTGAGTCCTTTCTCTTTTTTTCTTAGTCAATCTGGCTAAAGATTTGTCAATTTTGTTGATCTTTTTGAAGAACCAACTTTTGGTTTCGTTGATTTTCTCCGTTGTTTTTCTATTCTGTACTTTGTTTATCTCTGCTCTGATTTGTATTATTTCCTCCCTTCTGATAGGGTTTTGTTTCTTCTTTTTTCAGTTCCTTAAGTTGTAAAGTTAGGCTTTTGATTTGAGATCTTTCATTTTCTTAACGTAAGCATTTTTAGCTATAAGTGTTCCCCCTAGCACCACTCTTATTGTGTCTCATACCTTTTGGTATATTGTATTTTTGTTTTCATTTGTCTTTAAATATTTTCTAAGTTTCCTTGTGATTTCTTTTGTAATCTATGGATTGTTTAAGAGTATGTTGTTTAATTTCCATAAATTTGTGAATTTTCCACTTTGCCTTCTGTTTTTTATATCTAACTTCATCTCATTGTGGTCAGAAAGATACTTTGTATGATAGCTACCTTTCAAAATCTATTGAAACTTAATTTGTGGCCTCATATGTGGTCTATCATGGAAAATATCCCATGTGCACTTAAGAAGAATATGTATTTTGTTGTTGTTTGGGTATAGTGCTAGTGCTCTGAATATTTATGGTAGATTTAGCTGGTTTATAGTATTGTTCAACTCCTCTGTTTCCTTGCTTACCTTCTGTCTGGTTGTTCTGTCCATTATTAAGAGTGGGGTATTGAAGTCTCCAACTATGATTGTTGTACTGCTATTTTCATTGACGAGTTTAGTCTGTTTACATATTTACATTTAAGTAATTATTGATAAGGAGAGACTAACTTCTGTCATTTTGCTATTTGTTTTCTAATGCCTTATAGTGTCTTCTGTCCCTCATTTTGTGCATTACTATTTTCTTTTGCATTTAGTTTGTTTTTGTAGTGAAACATTTTAATTCCCTTCTTTCTTTTTTTTGTGTATATTCTATTTCTCTTTTCTTAGTGGTTACCATGGGTATTACATTTAACATCCTAAAGTTATAATATTTTAATTTGAATTTATACCAGCTTAATTTCAATAACATACAAAAACTCTGATCCTATATAGCTCTGTCCCCACCCCTTTCAGTTATTGATGTCACATAACTATATCTTCATATATTGTATGTCCAAAAACATAAGCTAATTGTTTTAATGCATTAGTTTCTTAAATTATGTAGAAAATAAAATATGTAATTACAAACCAAAATTATAGCAATACTAGCTTTTAAATTAATAACTTAAAAAATTTATTAGTCTCTTAAATTATGTAGAAAACAAGAAGTGAAGCTACAAATTTTTGTTGCAATAATACTAGCTATTCTAATTGCCCACGTACTTACCTTTACTGAGATCTTTGTTTTTTTTTTCATGTGGCTTTAAGTTATTGTCTAGTGTCTTTCCATTTAAACCTGCAGGATTCCCTTTAGCATTTCTGGCAGAGCAGGTCTAGTAGAAACAAACTCCTTCAGCTTTTGTTTAACTGGAAATGTTTTAATGTCCCCCTCACTTTTAAAGGACAGTTTTGCCAGATATAAAATTCTTGGTTGACAGATTTTTTTTTTCCTTCTAGCACTTAGAATATATCAGCCCACTGCTTTCTAACCTCAAAAGTTTCTGATGAGAAATCTGATGATAACCATGCTGAGGATCATGTGATGAGTTGTGTCTCTCTTGCTGCTTTCAAGATTCTCCCTTTGTCTTTGCCTTTTGACCGTTTGATTACAATGTGTCTCAGTGTAGTCTCTTTAACTTCATATTATGTGGAGTTTGTTAAGCTTCTTGGATGTTTATATTTCTGTTTGTCATCAAACTTGGGAAGTTTTTGGCCGTTATTTCTTCATATAATCTCTCTGCCCCCTTTTCCCTCTCTTATTCTTTTGGACTTCCATTAATGCATATGTTGGTCCACTTGATTATGTCCCACAGGTCCCTTAGGATCTGTTCACTTTTCTTCAATTTTTCCCCCCTTCTATTTTTTGGACCCAATAATTTCAATAGTCCTATCTCCAAGTTCACTAATTCTTTCTTTTGTCTGCTCAAATATGCCTTTGAATCCCTCTAGTGAATTTTTCATTTCAGTTATTGTACTTTTCAGTTTTAGAATTTCTTTTTGGTTTCTTTATAGATTTTCTATCTCTATGTTATATTTCCATTGTTTTCTTGACTTTCTCTATATCTTCCTTTAGTTCTTTGAACATCTTTAAGACTGCTGTTTTAAAGTCTTTATCTAGTAGGTCTACCATCTGGTCTTTCCCAGTGACAATTTCTGTTGGTTTATTTTTCCCTTTGATTGAGCCATACTTCCTTATTTCTTTGTATTCCTTGTGATTTTTTGTTGTTATTGAAAACTGGACATTTTAATTCAATAATGTGATAACTCTGGAAATCAGATTCTCCCCTTTCCCCAGGTTTTGCTGATTTTTGTTTATTTTATTTTTTATTATTGCAGGCTGTCTCCATTCTGAAGATTGGCCTGGGATATAAACTTAAGATCTTCTTAGGTCTTTTCTGAGCCTATGCCTTTCCCTATGTATGTGCAGTGACTGTCCACTTTCCCCCATAAATGCAGTTGCTTTAGAATGTCCTAGTCTTTAATATCTGTCTCTCAAAAGGGGAAGGGAAGAAAAATGAAGGAAGAAAAATGCACCAGCCCTTTAACTCCCCTGGAAGTTGCTTCAGCCTGAGTTGGAGGGGCTTGCAACACAAAGGGGAGGTGCAAGAACAGTGGCTGCTTGCCTCTGTGTCTGCACCTTCATGATCAGAAGCAGCAATCAGCAATCAGAATACAGACCCCATATTTGGAATACAAAGTCCTTTTCACCCATCTTGGTGCTCATAAGCTGTGTTTAAGTTGTTCCAGGAACATGTGCACAACTGTCTGCCATGAGGATGAGGGTGGGGGCTGGGTAGCTCTACCAAGCTAAGACCTGAAGTTGACCAAAATGAACTGCAATTTACCTCCCAAGCCTTCCCCTGGAAGTTGTAAGCCTTCAATAGACTCCAGCATTCCAAAATAGCTACATCAGAAAGATTCTGACAGTGCAATTGTTGTCTAGATGGGGAGACAGATTCCTAATGCTTCCTACTGTGCCATCTTCCTAGAATTCTCCTTGTATATATTTTTAGAAATGGGATTACATATACTATTTTTAACTTCTTTCCATCTAATTAAGTCCATAGTCATTTGTGTCTTCAATTCTTGATGGCTGAGTGATTTTTCATTAGTATGACTATACGGTAATATACTTAACTACTCTTCTATTACTGGACATTTTAGCCTATTTCCACTTTTTCATCACTCTAAACCACGTGGCGATGAAACATACGTGTGTGTGTGTGTGTGTGTGTGTGTGTATGTATATGTATTTCACATACACAGAGTTATACATATCTTTGCACAATTGATTATTTTGCTGGGAAAGAGGAAGGGGAGACTTTGAGGTATAGTTGGAATATTGAGAGGACGGTAAGTGCAAGAAGGAGGTAGAACTTTCTAGGTAGAGAGAATAGCTTGAGCAAAGACCCAGAGGGTGAAGGTGCATCTCACATTCAGAAAATGTTGCAACTGTAAAGATATTCAGGCTCTGCTTTCTTCCAGAGTCTCCCCTGACCAGTCCTGCCTGAAGCAAAATATCCATACACTCATGTCGTGGGCCATGCTGCCCAGGGCTCCTCCCTCATTGGGCAACCAACTCCCCTGCAATCCTGGGCTATGCCCTATACCATTGGCAACACACACACACCAATTATTCTAAGAACCCAAGTGGTCATAAAAGGCTGGGACATATTTTAAAGACAATCTCTTTATGTCTTAAAATAGTGTCCGGCCAAAGGAAAAATATTCCATATGTGTCTAATTCACTTGTGTGAGAAAATAAGATGATTGGAGGGTTCACCCCGCCTCCAACCTTCATGCCTTTCTTTTTAATTTAAAAAGGGCTATTTGATGTCCGGAAACCCTTAAAGGCTTTTTATTGCCCTTGTAGACCTAACAATAAAAGAGTCTAAGAGGCAGAAGCTGTTGGCAGTTTTGAGTGGAAAACCCAAGAACCAAGAAAAATCTAGTTAAATGGAGGCTGAGAATCTCAGAATTTTGGGAGTGGCTCAGGCCTAAAGTCCAGGTTAGTGTTCTGGGAGGGAACAAGGGGCAAAGAGGAGGTTGTGTCTGCTGTGTCATACAGCGCGCCGAGCCAGCGGCTGCCTGCCTTTCCCACCGTGCTGGCAACTCCCCACTGTGACCCTCAGTGAAGATCAACAAAAGAGCGCTCAGGCCCTCCCCCGTGGGCACATGGGACACTACACCAGTGGTTCTCAGCCAGGAGTGATTTTGCCCCCAGGGAGACATTGGGCATAGTCTAGAGGCAATTTGGGTGGTCACAACTGGGGGGGATGTGCTACTGGCATCTGGTGAGTGGAGGCCAGGGATACTGCGGAACATCCTACAGCGTCCAGAACGGCCCCACGGCAAAGGGTGATCCAGCCCCAAGTGCCAATAGTGCCAAGGCTGAAAATTCGGGGTATCTCCAGGAACATCCATTTTATACCATGGTAAATAATTTAAAGCGGTATTTAAAATGAAAATAGATACATCTATTAAGGTGTGGTGAGGCAGCATAGGTTTTTTTTTCTTCCTTCCCAAACTCTACTGTCCCATGACCACCACCCTCCCCACCATACCCTCATCCCCCCAAACACATCCTCTCTCTTTCTGGGGCTTAAGGCTCATTAGAGCCTCGTTCTGAGGCTGGCAGAGCTGACGTAAGGAAGCAGTGGTTGGTGACACTTGTCGCGGCAGGCCTGAGGGCCACTGGAGGTGCGCCAGGAGGCTCCTCCTGGAAAAGCCAGGGCACAGAATGGCTGAGCCCGGCTGAAGGTGAGGAGGAGGAGGAGTACTCTGTGTTGGGGAGAGTGAGGTCCAAGGGAAGTGAAGGAGTGAACAGAGTGTGTCCACAGGGTCAGGATGCATTTGATGGGCGGGGTGTGGGCAGGCCCCAGAGTGGAGAGATGGGATGTGCAAGGTCGCTGTGGCCCAGCGGCGGGGCTGATCACAGAGCTGAGTGGCTGCTGCCCCCAGCGCCCAGCCCCCAGCCCCCAGCCCCCAGGCACACAGCCCATGCCTGAGGGGGGTGCAGCAGGCCTGCAGTGACAGAATTGAGCCCAATTAGAGGGAAATTCGCTCTGCCCCTCATTTCAGTCTGTGTGCTATTGTCTTGTTAATAATAAGAGTTTTTCTTCTTTTCTTTTTTTTTTTAAAGGGACTGTAACCATCTTCCCCTTCTGATGTTAAGGGTATAATAAGGGGTTACAGTAGAATACAAAGTGACCACGAATTTTGAGAAACACCCACAGGTTGTTTCAAATAAACCTCAAGCTGTAGTTACGGTCCCAAGCACTTCGGAAGCAGGAAGTCCTTCTTCTGTGCCCCTGGGGGAGGTGGTGGCAGTCTGAGGAGCCTGGGTAGGGCCCAGGGCCCCTGGTCAGAGACTGGCTGTCCGGGGTGGGCGTGGAGGAGGGGAAGGCAGCCTGTGGGCTGTCGCCTTCCTTGGCTGGAGCTGGTAAAACGAATGAGCTAAGAGGTTTCCAGTTTCCCAGAGGAAACCAGGACTAGAGGAGTCTTTTTCCATAAAAATGGAACTTAGCAAGGGGGCGCGACCCTCCCATACAGGGGTTCTGTGCGCGTGGGACTGGCTCCTTCTTCCTGGGCTCATCTGCTCCCCTGGGCTGTGATCCAGAGCGTCCCCTCAAACGCGGGCATCCAAGTCCCGGTCAGGCTCTGCTGCTTTCAGGGAACCTGACCCACTGCAGGCCCTGACGGGGCAGGTGTGGGACCACACGGGGTTCTCAGGGCCCTGGGCACATGAGGGGATAGAGCTGACGGAAGAAGAGAATTGAGGGGCTGCAGGAGAGAGCCCCTCCATCATCATGGTCCTAACTCTCTGAGGGCTTGGGAGCTGCTCTCGGGGGTCACCAGCAGGGTAGGCTTGAGTGCTGACCCTGCCCGGACGGTGTGTGACTCTCACACAGCCCACACTTCCTCTCTAAGCCCCAGCTTCCTCATCTTACAAATCGGGACACACACTTGTGACAGGACTGGGATGATCGGGGAGAGTGACCCTGGGAGGGCTCTGTCCCAGGAGGCCAGCTCCCCCATGCCGGCCTCGGGTCACTCCAAGATAAGCTCTGTGGGTCTGGTGTCATCCAGCTTGGGATGGCAGCCGCCCTGTGCTGGGGAGCTGGGGTGAGACCAGCGAGAGGAGCGGAGAGGTTGCGCAGGGGGAGCGAGCCCTGCTGCCCTGGGAACGCAGGCCGGGCGGCAAGAGCCAGGGTGCTAACACAGCGGCTGTGGCTCAAAAACTAAGTGTCTGTGTTCCTCAAAGGCTGAGAATTACTCTATAAATAACCTGGGAAACCTATGGGACATGGCAGGGACATGGGGACACAGAGAATCACCCAGACCACGTGGGATGAAATAGGCGAGCTACTCAGAGGGTAACCTTTCCTCTTGTCCCGAACCCCAGACGCCCTTCAGTAAAGCCCACTTGGTGACTTTGATGCCTTCAGCTGGTCTGCCTTGCCAGGCTCCTCTCCTTGCTCTCAGCCTCTCCCCACCATTCTTCTGGGCCCTCCTTAAGTACACTCTTATGCTGCACCCCCTGCTCAAGAACCATCAATGGCTCCCTGTGGCTCTTCTAATCACATCCAAATGCTTCTCTGTGGCTGTCTAGTACAATTATTAATTAATGAGTATTTATTTATTTTTAATTACATATTGGAATTGAAAATGTAGTACATGAACTTGAACATAATTAAAAAACGCAACGGTACACAAGTATAAACAATGAGCAGTGAGTCTAATTCAGACCCTCAAATATTCCCTCTGTGGGGATACCAGAAATGTGCTATACATATCAAATGATATGTGTGAATGTTTTTTCTTACAAAAATAGGACATTATATACTTTGCTCTTCACCTTCATTTTACTGCTTATAAATACATGTTTGAGATTACTCCATGTTAGTACGGTGTTCCATTGTATAAATGCACCATGATTTACTTACCCAGACCCCAACCGAAGACTTGGTTTCTAATCTTTTGCTAAGATAAGCAACACCTCTATGAATACCCTTGTACACCCCCCCTTTGCACAGGAGCAATGCACAATTGTTTCCGGAAAACAAACTCCTGGGAGCAGAGCTCCTGGATCAAAGGACACGTGCGCTCTGAGAGGTGTGACCGGTCACCCTGCAGGGCCGGGCAGAGCCACCCCTCCAGTTAGTCACCCGTGTCCTCATCAAACGCCCTGTGCTTTGCCAATCTGCTAGGTGAAAGTTCTCATTTTATTTTGCATTTCTTTAATTTTGGTGGAGGCCGGGTATCCTTTCATCAGTTTCCAAGCCGTCTGTACTCTTTTTTCTGTGAACTGGCTGTTTTCAGGCCCTCTGACCATTTCTCTGTGAGGGTTTGAAATAAATATTCATTGATATCCAGTTACGTGCCAGATAAGTCAGAGACGGTCCCTGCCTACCCTCCATGATTGGACTCGTTCTCCCGTATCGACCTTACCCATTACCCGCCCTCTCCAAACCCCAGCTCCAGTCGGGTCCCTTGGTGCCGCACAGACACGCTCAGCCATCCGGAGTCAGCAGGGCAAAGGTGTGTGAGAGTGAGGGATGAGTTCATCTCCATTTCGTGCGTATCGTCCTTCAATTTCTACTGGAACTGACTATAAAGTAATGCACGTTCTTAGTAGAACACACAGATACTATAGAACAGCAATCAAGAAAATTTATAAAAATCCCACGGGATTCCAATCACCCTGAGATAAACATCTCTGGGCTACTGTCTTCGATATTCTCTGCATATATGTGCCCTTTCTGTAAAACTGGGATCATACTGTACATATAGTGTGGGTTTTTTTTAATCTTTTCTACTTAGTACTATGTCATTGCAAATTCTAAAATTATTTTTATTGGCCAAAAAATGCTTTCATATGAATGTTCCAAAATTTATTCAATCAACCCCCTATCATGGATTTTGTTTTGCTCCTTCCTCCCTCCCTCTTTCCTTCCTCCCTCTTTCCTCCCTTTCTTCTACTTTATACACAAATGCTTGCTTGTATCTCTATTTCTTCATGTGGATTTCTGGGAGGGCAATTACCAGATCGAAGGAACATTTTTATGTCTCTTGACTTTGGTGACTCACTAGGTCAAAACCAATTCAAGCTCCTTCCAGTTTGCCTAAATATTGGGCCTCCCTACGACATGGATTCTAGGTGTGGTTTAGGTTCTGCTAATGAGATGAACTTCTGCAAGTGGGCGTCGAAGCTGAGTGATGCAGGGGAAGGCAGAGGGCTTGGGGGACCCATTTTGCCAGCATGGATCAGGGCAGAAGTGGTATGGTTCTGGAGCCAAATGTTATGGTGGCCATTCCTGTTCTGGAACTTTCTGATCAAGGTAAAAGCAGCAGTTCTGTTGGTAGCCAGTCCTGCATTATGCTTTTGGGACTCATTCTTAGAAGCCCACCCTAGGATGCGTCCCCTGTACCTCCCCGTGATTCTGCGAGCTCCCTCTTCTCCTTAATGAGTCCCTTTCTGCTTAAGCTAGCTGAGTGGATTCTGTGGTCTACAACTAAGAACACTGACCAGCAAAGTCCCTGCTTGCCAAATGTCCCCCAGGAAGGTCCCACCAATCTGTAGTCCCACTAAGCATGAGAGGACATGATACTAACAGCTTTTCAGGGGAATCTGATGCTCTCTTCCAGGGACTGGTGGTCAGGGAAGGCCTTCTTAAAGAAGTAACATTAGAACGGGGATCCTGGCCTGGGTGGCCAGTACTCGTGCTTGGTTTCTGAGCACTCCCCGTGTGCCAGAGCTGGGCCATGCCCTTTACGTACATCAATCTCATCATCTTTGCAACCCCTCTGGGAGAGATGCAGTGTCATCTCTATTTCACAGAGAGGGAACGGGGCTCTGAGAGGTCGTTTGACTTGCCCAAGGCCACACAGCTAATGCACAGAGAAGGTCAGACACAGACCCAGGTTGGCTGGATCCCAAGTTCGATGCTTGGCTCGTGGCATGGATCTACCTGCTAGTCCATTCCACTCCCGGGGCTTATCTGCCTTCCCGCAGACGCTCTCACTGCCCCCGGCTGCCTCGCTGAGGTCAGGGCACATCACAGCAGCTCGCTTGGCAACTGGTTCCTCTGCTGTTTGCGGGGAGCCCCCCTCCCCCGCCCCAGGGTCGGTCTTTCTGATCTCCAGGTCCCCTCAGTAGCTCTTAAGCCTTTGGCAGATGCTCCGTGAATATCCACTGAATGGGCCAAAGTTGACTCATCAGCTCTCTGCCCCCAGCTAGTTTCAGATACTCAGGGCAATAATAGCTGATGTTCACCAGACACCTCCGCTGCATCTGGCCACTGCACCGAACGCTTCCCATCTGCGCTCTCCTTTGCTCCTCCAAACCGGCCTGAGAGGCAGGGTCATAGCCTTTGTTTGGCAAGTTCGGAGAAGTCAGATAATTTGGCCAAGGCCACACAGTTGGTAAAAGCCAAAGCCCAGACACAGCCCAGCTCTGTTAGACTTTAGAGCCCAGGCTTCAAACCGTGCTCACCTTCCCCACAGAACGGGGGAAATGGCCACCGTGCGGTGGAGAGACCTCTGGACGCCGCCTTCACTCCAGGTTAATCAGCATTGACCTCCCCCACGAAGGCGGAAGGGACAGGGCCCCGACACGCTGCACTGGGAAGGACGCAACATCCCTTCCCTGATTCTCCTGCCAAAGTGCGTGCCCCGAACCTGATCACGAGGAAGCACCATCAGGCACAGCCCGAGAGAGGGACACGCTAGGCCATCATTGGCGTGCCGTCCTCCCAACTATCAGGGCCATGAAAGACAAAGGAAGGCACAGGAACTCGTCCAGACTATAGAGACATGGCAGCCAAATGCAAGGTCTGGTCCTGGACTGGAAGGTGAGCCGTACAGGACTTGACAGGGACAGTTGGCAGATCTGAGTGTAGACCGTTTACCCGCTAACGGCGTCAGACCCCTGGCAGTGCCCTGCATTTGTAGTTTGTTGAAGTGGTCGTATGAGAAGATGTCTTTGTTCTCAGGAAATGCAGAGTAAAGGGAGTAATCATAACAATAGGGACAGTGACCTGTAAACAGACAGACAAGGCAACGGTGGCCAAGGTGCAACTGGTGAAGCTAGGCAGAGGCAGGTGGGAGCTTGTTGTCCTGCTCTTGCAGTATGTACTTAGGTTTGAAAAATGTCACAATAAAATTCGGAAAAAAATGATCCTTCCTGGAGCCAATGCTTTAAGCCCCAGAAAAGAGAGCAGGAGAGGGGTTCCCACCTGCTGAGGACCCGCGTGTGCTGGGCACTCACTTATTCAGATGGACACCGCACCTCTAAGAAGTAGTGTGGTTTGTGCTCATTTTGCAGATCAGGAAACTGATTCCCAGAGACCTGAAGTAACCAGCTGAGAACACACAGCAGTTGGTGGCCCGGCAGGCCTGCATGCCAGAGCCGCCTGACCCCTAAGTCCACGAGCTTCCCCCCACCTCTGGCTAGAGGACACGGAGGGAGGGTGTGGGTGGGGATGACAGCCTCACTGCTGGTCCCAGGCGGGCCCCCATGGGCCTGAGGGGCAGAGACCGCAGCCACCACAGGCCACTGTTGGGGGGTGACCAGAGACGGGGAGGATGCTGGGAGGAGCCCCAGTCGTCCCGAGCACATAGCTCCAGGGCGCAGCTCTTGAAATTCAGGCTGCTTCTTCACAGAGCCGCAGATGAAGGAAGAGGGACGGAGCCGGGCAGGAACTCAGGGCAACTTGCTCTGGATTTTTGGGGGAGACAAGGAAGAGGGACGGAGCCGGGCAGGAACTCAGGGCAACTTGCTCTGGATTTTTGGGGGAGACAACGGATGGCAACTGGGTCTGAATCCCAGCCCACCTGCTGGCAGGTAGGGAAGAAGGGGAGGGGTGAAATGTCTGCATTGTTTGCTATAGAGCCTGCTAGGGAGCAATGCCTGTTCCCCCACTGTCCTTAGGACTGAGCCCTTCCGTCCTAGCTGGGGGCTCTCCATTCTTCAGCGGGCTTGGGGCCTGGTGCCTGGTGCTGTGGGCCCCCCTGCAGTTAGACTTCCCTGGCTGAAGCCCCTCGTCCTCACCTGCCTGGGAGAGGGGTGGCGCAGGTGCCTGTCATGGCAGGTTGTTTGCACTTGTGTCCCTGAGAGGCAAACACCAGCACGGTGCATGGGCACACTCCCGAATTCCCATCCCTCTGCCTGTCTTGGGGCCTGACAGCCCTGCGTTGGCACAGCGCCTTTTAATTCAGGCAACGAAGGCCTCTGCTAAGGTGAAACTGCCCAAGGTGGGGAGCAGTCACAGGAGGAGGGCTCTCCAAAGCCCCCTTCCTCTCTCTGATCCCCAGTTTCCTTGTCTGTAAAATGGGGATACTCCTGCCTAACGGGGCTCCTAGGGAGCTTTGAAACTATCAGTGCCCAAGCTCCACCCCAGATCCCTTGAGTGGGAATCTCTAGGAGTGGGACTCCAGATGATTCTAATACGAAGTCAGGCTTGCGAATTGTAGGAAAGTGGTCTCATGTCTCTCTGGACGTGGGCACTGCGTGAGCCTTTGTGTAAGTACGGCCATAGAAGTTTGGTCCTATTTAGGTCACCCCACTCACTCTCCTGGAATTGGGAAGCCCAGGGAAGGATGGCTTGGGTGCAGTGAGGGAGGCTGGAGCTCCTTGGAAGTGTTAGGGAGACGTGTTCAGGGCCCGGGGGGTGGGGCGCAGATTCAAGTATGAGGGTCTGGGGAGCACACAGGCGGCCAGAAGGACAGTCAGGGGCTGGGCTTGGTCCAAGGATGGGGGGGTCTTTGCATAGTTCAATGATGTGTAGTTGAACTTTGTATAGTTCAGTGTGCCAGGGACATAGTAGGAACCCCATAAATATCTACTGAAGGAACAGATGAAGACACAGGTCCAATGTCAGTCAGAGCAATATGCGTCTTTCACATGCTTCCCGGTATGGTTGAAGCTGCTATATCCCACCGAGGCATTAGCTAATAAAATGACATAATAAATAGTGACTGTTTTTAGCGCCTGCCCTGTCACTGTGACATGCTATATTTCACCATCTTAACATCCTTCAAAGCAAGTATTACTGTTCCCATTTTACAGACATGGGGACTGAGGCTCAGGAAGTTTAGGTAACTTGCCAAGGCCACACAGCTCAGAAAAAGCAGAGCCGGGTTTCACAATCCAGTCTGGAGGTCCCCAAAACCTTCCCTGGTGCCTTGGTTTTGCAATCAGACCCTGTCCGGGTGGGAGGGTCCTTGGAGACCAGCACAGCACAGCCTCCTGTTTGGGCACAGAGGGAGCTGAGCTCTGTGGGGTGGCATTGAGAGTCCCCAAAGCCCACTACCAAGGACTGGCCCGGCCTGGGCCAGAAGACAGGTCTCTGGACTCCTAGTCCAGTGCTCCCATGAGAGGCTTTTATTAGGAGGCAGAAGGTGCTGCACGGATGCTGGGCTTTGGGACCAGGTGGGGCCACCCTGGGTCCAGCTGTGAGTTGAACGGGAGTGTTTTTGGCCGTGCACTCCTGCCGCTTCTACCTTCCCACATCCTCCTGTGCCTCAGCTGTCTCACCACCGCCCCACTTACGCCCCTGCACACCGGCCTTCATGGTGCCTTCTGGGTGGCCAGAGACCCCTCCTATGGTGACTAGTTCCCCAATGATCCCTGCCCTAAGCCTTCTGGGAGAAGGGCCTGTTAAATAAATTCACAAAGAAGAGTCAACAGCCAGGACATTACAGAGCACCCCTTTATTTAACCAACAGCCACAGGAGATCACAACACCACACCCTCAAGGAGCAAAGCTGTGCTGGTGGGACTTGAGGCACTGCGGTAGAGAGAAGTGCTGGCAGATAGCCAATGGAGGAGACGCACACTGCAGTCTGAAAGTCACACCATCGTAAAACCTCAAGCCACCCAGTGTAATCTCCTTCTCCAGCCTGAGGCCGGAATCTCCTTAAAGCATCCCCACCACTGGTCATCTGGCTTGATTACCTCTAGTGTCAGGGAGCTCACTATCTCACGAGGCAGTCCATTCCATTCCATGTTGGGCAGCTGCTCAACAGCTTTGTCATGCAACAGCTATCATCGCCCGTTCTTTTCCAGGACTCCGGCTGGTCTGTCTGAGGGTGGCGGGTTGGGGTTGACTGTGCTCCAGCTGGAACAGGTGTGCCTTTCTCCCTGTGACAGCATGGAGTCAGTCAGACATCCTCACGCCTCAGGGCAAACATTTGTCGCCTCTCCATGGTGGCGGCAGTCGGCCTGCCTTATTTTTCCACGTCGGAAGGATCCAATTATAGCAAGTCCTGTCTGGGGTTACATGTCACGGAGTTCTCTGACATCAGGTTGTATTTAAAGGCTCGGCGCCAGGACTGTCCCCCGCCACGCCCCAGCAGCCTTGGCTGACCTTATTTCCCCATCTCTTCCTTTTGGTGGCAGGTAAATCCAGCCCCCGAGTCTCAGTTGAATGTTATGTGCCATGAATGGTGGTGACAGAGGTCTGGGACCTGGCCCTGTCGTGCAGTGGCATAGAGCAATGTCTGGAAAACTATGCCTGCAAAAGAGACACCAACCAACCACAGATGAGGGAAGGTCATATAACCCAACTCAGTAACTGCCTTTTTATCCTTTCACCATGTTTGCCAACACTCTACACTGGGGTGAACGATGTTAAATCAAATAGAATTCGGTGCATCAAGATCTGGCGTAGGCACTATGTTCTGGGATGGGTGATGTGGTATGTGAGGGCAGATACATGGGTTTTGAAGAGTGGTTAGTAGTTATGCAAAGTGAAGTGGTTCAGCGGCTGTAACTAAAGACCAAAATAACAATGGCTTAAACACAACGGAAGTTTGTTTCTCCCTCCTGTAACAATAATAACTTAAGCCTTCCAGGGCTCAAATGGCCGTTTCATGGTTTGGAGACCCAGGCTCCAGCCAGCTTGTTGCTCTGCCCTTCTCAACTAGCAATTTTCATCCTATGGTCCAAGATAGCTGCTCGAGATCCTGCCATCACATCACTGTTCCAATGGACAAGGAGAGGAAAAGTGGAAGTTGAAGGAATGCCATTAAGGACAGGCATGACCCAGACCTTGTATATATCACTTCCCCTCATGTCTCACTGAAAGAACTTTTTGTCCACATCCACCTCCGGCAAGGGAGTCTGGCAAATGTATTCTTTAGTTCTGTCACTAACAGCCAAGGGGAGAGTGGCTCCTTGGGGGTTACCCAAGCATTATCTCCTGCTCCAGGCAGCAGGAGGTTGGCGTGAACTTGGCCTGGGTACGTGCGGATGAGGAACTCAGTCTGTGAGGAGCTCACACAGGGCGTTTGTGGGAGGAAAACTCTAGCAGAGAAGTCAGGGACACGCACCTTAATTACCACGCAGAGCTCATGAGGCAGCTTGTCCTGAGGTCCCGGAGTTTGTAAAGGGACCTTGGGGAGCTTGGGAGTAAACTCACAGAATTCTACACCTGAGCTTTGGCTTATAAATAGACCCGTTTCACATACATTAAAGTCTTTAAAGTTGTACTGCATTTTAAGTTAGCCTGGGCGAGAGAGGTCAAAAGGGGTTTCCAACGTAAATAAAAACCTTGTTGGCCATTTTGCAACTCAGAGAATCCTTTGGTAAAATAAAAAGTTACTAGTCCATTGTTTTTTTCACGTAAATCCCCATATCCGGCATACCTTTTTGGGGACAAGTTTATATACCTCTTACTGCAGGCCAGGATCTGCTGAGGACACCTGTTATCTCATTTTATCCTCACATGGACATCATGAGATCAGCATATGATCCCTGTTCGAAAGATGCAGAAACTGAGGCTTGGGGATTTGTTCAAGTCAGCCAGCCCCTTTTGTGGTGAAGCTAAGCCTTTTGTCTCTTCCCAGACCACCTCCCAAGAAACAAGTGGCTCTCTGCAGCATGTCCCCACACCAGACTCTCTCATGGATCTATATGAGAAAAAAAAAAAAAAGTCTGTGGTCAAATAAGACTGGAAAATGATACGTGCTTTATTTATCTTCACTGGAGATTCACAGAGCATAGTAGAATATTGACAGTTCTGATAAGTCCTGCAAGACTTTGAAGCATTGTTGACTTAAACCGTGGCTGTTTAAATGCTTCTCTCTGATGGGGTTCCCCCAGCAGGAGAGGGCAGAAGGCTGACTGCTAGGTGACCCCAGGTAAAGTCTCAGGTTACCTGAGCAAGTTGCTTAACATCTCTGCTGGGGTTTGGGGAAAAGACTAAATAGTACTTTGGAACTTCGCCCACTTAGTTCAGAGCAGGGGTTTGCTGCAGGGGTTTGCTACAGTGGTCGTTCAAATGGAGATCAAAATGTTAGCTTTATTCTAACAAGGCCACACAGGCGGGGAAGCTCAGGTCTGCGGGAGGACGGGCTGCTAGCCTACCTCCTGCTTTGGCCAGACTTCCCCACCCAGGCGCCGAGCCCACGGGCTGCCTGCGGGCCCCACCCTCGGCGGTTGCACCCAACGTGTCCACACTGCAGGCAGGCAGATCCCCAGAGGGGAACTCGGATGGAAGAGGAGACCTAGGCTCAGTTCCCCCACCCAAACTCACCCTTCAAATAAGTCGCTGCTCCTCCCAACGCGCCAAGCCTCGGTTTCCTTACTTGTCACATGGGATTAATGAAACCCACACTATCCGTCTCCCAGGGCTGTTATCTGGATGACGCAAATAGCGAGAGGGAAATGCCTTGAAGAATTTTAAGTATTAAATTACTTTATTTGGGTATCTGTTCTTTTCGCATTAGGTTGAAGTTTATGTCCAATCATTAACTCATTCACTCATTCAACAAAGAGCCCACGTGTCAAGCACAAGCACGGTGCTGGACGGTAAGCACAGCACTTTTGCTCAAGGGGAAAGAAAATTTTGACCTCATCTGGCCAGAGTCCCGTCTGCAGATGAAGCAGCGAAGCTCAGAGCAATCAACTGCCTCCCTTGGGGAGCTGGGGCCGCCGGGACACTGAGCCACCGCTCACCCCAACGGCCCCCTCTGTCCCACCCCTGTGCCTTTGCTCACTCTAACTGGCACCTTGAATGTCCTCTCCACCTCCCCCCTCCACACACATCCTACCTCTGCTGAGCGACCAGCTCCAGACCCGTTTGCCCTGATGGGCCATTGTGCATTTTGGCCGCTCGTTTCTTGGAGCTCAGCAAGCCCTCACTATCTGCGATGCTCATCTTAGCACTTGACTTTCTCTGATGGTTTTAGGGGGCTGCATGTCATCTCCTCGCTCGCTGCCGTCTGCCCTGCCCTGACTCGGGCTGGTCGGGGAAGGCCTGGCAGCCGACGGCCTGCCGAGGCAGTGGGCCGGCCAGGGAAGGTGCCGGGGGGCCAGGATCCCACTTTCCCCTTTTGCTCCCATGTTCCTAATTCGGCTCTATGAGGTTTTTCTGGGCTGTCAGCTGCGCTGTTCAGGCTGGCCGCGAAGGGCAGAATGTCCAGAGGCACCGGGATGGCATGTGGGAAGGGCTTGGCAGAGGGCCAGGGTGTCTGCAGCCTTTCCCAGCCTCCAGCAGCGGCTCGGAATGTTCTGGCCCACTTTGGAGTCTAAAGGCAACATGTCAGAAGAAAAAAGTACTTAAAGAGGTTTTTGGAATATGGGCCCCAGGGAGAACATAACAGAAGGCCAAGGGTAAGGTCCCTCCAGGGAAATCATGTGAGACCTGGCGGGGGGAGGGGCGGTGCTGGGGCCTGGTGCGGGGGGTCCTCTCAGGGGACACCATCTCATGACTCGTGTGACTGGACAGCTGACCCAAATGTGGCATTCCCCAGAAATGACTCCACTGCACTGGAACTTGGTCTTTGTGTGGTCTCTGATGGACCACTGCTGTGTGCCTCAGTTTCCCTATCTGTAAAAGGGAGAATTGGACTCCATCAGAGTCACAAATAAGTCTCTGGTTGTTTTCTTTTTGAAGCTGAAATTGTTTCTCTATTTAAAAATGGGAATGTATTACATAAAAACTTGTATTTTCTAGCTGTTTTCTTTAAATCAGAATGTCTGGAAATCCCGGGCCTGCACGGCAGTGGTCTGTGTGGCAGTGGTCTGTGTGGCAGTCGCCCCCAAGTCCTGGCTCTCCTCCTCCTCTGACATGACCTTGTGGCCCCAGTGGGCATCCGGGCTTGTGGCCAGCGCTCGCCCTGACCACGCACTTCCTGGGCTCTGCCCAGCACGGGCATCTGCGGTTCTGGGTGCGCCGGGACGGGGGCTCTGGGAGAAGCCGTGCCAAGGGGCGGGTCCGTGACCCCGGGGAGCTGCCTCCCCCTCCGCCTTCACTCTCCTCGTCTATTAAAAGAAGGGGTTGGTTGAGAGCATCAATAAGATCCTTTCAAGTTCTCACTTCTGTGACTCTACAAAAATGCCACTTGCCAGGGTTCAGTGGAACTGTGAGCTAGACGTTGTGGAATCTGGCTGCCCCACTCCCTGCACTCTTCGTGAGGGGGAGTGAGAGGAAGAAGGGGGGGGAAAGAAGGGATGGGGGACCCTGGCTGGTGAGATCCGAGCAAGTCTGTGGCTCGGGTGGGTGGCCCTGCTCGGGGTGCTGGTGGGCTTGAAAGAGGCGGCCCAGGCTCCGGGATTCCGTCAGGGTCGAGGTCTTGGAGTTCCTCCAACCCCACCCTTTCCAGAAGCCCAAGGCTCTGGGCGGAAGCTGGGGGTGGGTGAAGCGAGCATTCGCAGGGTGGAGGCACGGCCGGGTTCTCGGTCTGCTCTGTGCCGGGGAGACCTCTCAGAAAGGGGCCGGGCCAGGCAGAGAGCTGGGGCAAACCCCTCGGCAGGTTAGGCCATGCCGGGTGCCTGGAGACTCCGTGGTCATGCCAGCCAGCTCTTTCCTAACTGACTGACTGTGTTTATTCCCGCCTCGGTTTCCCCATTTGTCAAATGGGCTTGAAACAAACAAACAAACAAACGCAGAGAGTAAGCCTGTTCTGACTCCTAGGAGGAAAATCATTAGACAGCAGAAGCCAGATTCTTGGAGAGGGATGAAGCCCCACCAGGTGGCTTGCAGGATTTCCTGGGAGGGTCCTCTGTGGCATCTGTATCACATTTTCTCTGGGACCATCTCCCTCGCCTGGTATCACTGGGGGCCGCCTGGCCCGGCCCCAGCAGACAGGCTCCTCCAACTGCGCTCTGGGAGGCAGACAGAGCCCTGAAGAAGGACGCACCACGCTGGGGCTCACACCCCCCCCGCCCCCCGCAAACTGTCGGCTCTGGGGTCTCCACACAGCACCTCCGCTGCCTCGGGCCCCGCAGCGAGAGAGTTTCCTGATCATCAGCTGGGTGCGATGTCTCTTGGCTGCTGGGGAGGGCCCCCAGAGGGGCCCCCAGAATTTTCTCAGGACTTGGGAATAGGGGCTTGTGCAATTAGTCCTGGTGAGCTGGCCGCTGGGAGCCATGGACGAAGTTTGAAGACCTGCAGAGGCCCCAGTACGTCTAATTTCGCAGGCGGTGCTGTGAAGTGCCCTGGAATGACATTGAATTTAGACGCCTGGCTTTGAAGTCCTGTCCTGGACGGCGGGGTACTGGTAGCCAACTATTTCATTTCCCTGAGCCTCAGTTTCCTTACCTACAAAACAGGAGAACGTGCCTGCCGGCCTCCCTCACAGCATAACCGCGAGAAGGGATAGAACAAGACCGCTTCCCAGCTCGAGCGGTGGCGGCTGCCAATGGGGACAGGGAGTTAAGCACGCAGAGTGTCAGCGTGAGCGAGCGTGTGGGGGCAGCGCCCTGGCAGAAGGTGGCTGCGCGTGGAGGAGGGAACGAGGCCCAGCCTGTGGGGCGTGGGCCGTCTCCACCCCACAGGGGCTGTCTTGGGGGGGAGGAAGAGCCTGGACTCTGGAGACAGGCTGGCCAGAGTCTGAATCCCAGTCCTGCTGTGT
This sequence comes from Eulemur rufifrons, assembly GCF_041146395.1. NCBI lineage: Eukaryota > Metazoa > Chordata > Mammalia > Primates > Lemuridae > Eulemur > Eulemur rufifrons. The sequence goes on along the minus strand of NC_090984.1, from coordinate 26,350,125 downwards.
GGCCCGAGGCAAGCTGTGGCACTTCTTTCAGCTTTTATTGCCTCTGTATAAAATGGGAATAATACTCAGACCTCACAGAGTCGTTTGCAAGATTAAAAATGAAAAAGGATAAAATATAAAGTGTTCAGCGCAGAGCCTGGCACACAGCAGGTGCTTAATACACATCGTTGCTGGTATTTTCTGCAACTTTTTGCTGTGGCTCATTTCTTCCAGCCAGGCCGTTCTGGGCAGCCCCCGGCTGGGGACGGCTGCTGGCACAGCGGGGAGGACGGAGCCGCTCCCTGGCTGAGGCAGCATGATGTCAGCGCCGGGTCCCTGGCATGCCGGGTGCTTTGTGCTGCTGCCTGGTACCGCTTGCTTGGTGTTGGGGTGTCTGTCCCGCCTTGATCACTGTCCCCAACCATCCTTCCTCCTTGACCCCTTGGCCTGGCCTCGACCATTCCCTTTCCAGCCTGCCTCAATCCTGAGTGACAGGGACCTGGGATCCGAGGGCCTGAGAACCCCACCTTGAAGGAGTCGGTGGCGGCTTATGGGAGGGAGGCCAGTGCAGGGCTCCCTGAGGTGGCTCCTGTCCTCTGTCCCCCAAATCCCACCTGCAGAAATGGACTCAGGGCTGCCTGGGGCAGCTGACTGCCGCCCACCAGTAATTTCTCCTGCAGGCAGCCCCAACAGGACCGCTTTGAACTCCTACGAGCTTCTCCTGCAGCATCACGACCAAGGGCACAGGCAAGCTCTGGAGTTAGACTGCCTGAGCCCCAAATCCCAAGGCCACGACTATCTAGCTATGCGGCCTTAGGTAAGGGGTGAAGTCTTTGTGCATCTTGTTTTCCCTGTGTATAAAAATTCAACCTCTCAGAATCTTCATGTGAATGAAATGAGACGATACAGTTCTTGGTACGTAGTAAATCCTCAGTAGGTAGTCATCATTACTTTTGTTCCATTCCTCTGCAAATATCTACCTTAGGTTGATGTCCAAGTTCCCTCTCCTCCCCTGCCTTGCTGCTTCTTGGAGGGCATGATTCTCCCATGAACTGTCAATCTTTTTATCTGAATTTGAAATGTCTGAGGACTGACCTGGAGAGAAAATGAGGGGTGAAGAACTGCATGGACCAAGCTAAAGCCTGAGCTTGGCAGTCTGTCCCTCCCTCACCTGCACTCCCTGGCCTGGGTTTAGAAAGTAGACAGGTCGCCAGCTTGGGTAGATAAGACCTTGTCCTGAGTTCCCTGCCTTTGGAAGCACCCCTTTTGCTCCCTGCAAAACAGTGGTGTACTAAGCACACACCTGAGCCAGGTATGGACAAGTGGCTGTTTCCGGGCCTCTCTCTCTCCTCTGATGGGGACCTAAGCTTCTGAGTTCAGGACAATGCTTCCCCCTTCCTACCCCAAAGCCCTGGTGACCAGGGATACCTGCTTGTGTGCCACTCCGCCTTCCCAAGTTTATATCAGTGGGAATGTCCATATGGTAGGACAGAAGGGAGAGGGTGGCCTTTGTCTGATGTCCCATGCAGGTGTGCAGCTCAGTGGGCCAGCGGCACCCTGGACTGGGAGGCCCGGGCAGGGCTGATGCCATGGCGGCCAGCTTCAGGCCACAACGGGTGGAGGCTGGAAGCCCAAGTCAGGCGGCTGGACTGGCTGTGGGGAGCACATGTGCCCTGTGAGGAGGGGCTGGCCAGGAGAACTGGGCCTCCCCTGGGCATGTGCTGGTCCCAGCCCCAGCTGATCTCCCCGAGTCTGGTCTGCAGAGGGAGAGCGGTCAGTGAGCCGGAGCTTTGCAAAAGCGTGCACAGCTTTGTCCCAGCGAGGCCTCGGAGCCCCAGGGAGCGCCCACTCCCCTACAGCCTTATGGACACCGCCCGTTACCTCCTCCTCCTTGTTCATCTCTGCCAAGGGCACAGCACTGTTGTTTTATTTTGCACTTACTTGGTTTTTACTGAAGTTGAAAATATTTTTATGTGTTTATTGGCCGCTCCTGTTATTTCTGTGAATTGCTTGTTCATCTAGACTGACCTTTTTGTGTTTGCTTTTGCTTTCTTTTGCCTGGATGAAGTAGCTCCCGACTGAACGATGACTAAAGGTTCAGCGAGGATGTGGGCATCCTGCCTTCCAGAGGTTTCTAAGGTGGAAGGAAATGGGCCAGCTGGCCTGAAAACTCTGGGAGTGCAGGAGCTTCCTCTCCCTCCGGGAAGAGGGCGGGACAGGTTTCCTTAGAGAGTTTCACTGGGAGATTGAGCAACCGCTTGCCTTGGTACAAACGGCTGAGCCAAATGATTCTGGTGGTTTCCCTGGTGCCCAGATTCCATGAACAAGGGGTCCTTTGGGGGCCAAACTCAGATACAGCCCAGCTTTCACACCTGAGCTCTGCCCTGCCCTGGAATTGCGGCAGAGTGGTGCTCAGAGCCAGGGAGGCAGAGGAAAGGCAGACTCTCTGTGGGCACCGCCCCAGACCCCGATGCACCTGTGGCCCCCGGCACCTTTGCTGTCCTTTTGCCTTTCCCCAGAAGTCTTCCCACCTCCGAAATATGGACCACCAGAGCTAGAGAGATACTTAAAGATCTTCCACAGTGAGGAGAGGAGCTGAACCAAAAAAAAAAAAAAAAAGGAAAAGCTAAGATGAGCACACATGCATGTAATCACATTTATGCACAATGAAAAGCTATATATTTGTGCAGGATATCTAAAAACAAAATGAATAAACATTTTTTATGAAAGATATCCTTCCCAAAATTGTTCTATTAAAACTGTCTGTTAAAGAATGGTTAAAGGTGGTGTTCTGGATTGTATGTGTGTGTCCCCCAAATTCATACGCTGAAGTTCTAATCCCAGTATGATGGTGTTGGGAGGTGGGGCCTTTGGGAGGTGATTAGGGCATGAGATGAGGCTGAGCCCCAGGAATGGGATTAGTGCCCCTCTAGAAGGGATCCCAGAGAGCGCACTAGGTCTCTTCCCACCACGAGGGGACACAGTGCGATGGCAGCAGTCTGCAACCCCAAAGAGAGCCCTCAGCAGGACCCAACCCTGCTGCACCCTGAGAACAGACTTTCAGCCTCCGGAACGGTGAGGAATAAGTTCCTGCGTCTTTATAAGCCGGTCTATGGTGCTTTGTTACAGCAGCTCAGACTGACTCACATATGGGCCGTGGGAATCTTCCCGCTCACCCCCTATTTTGCAGAAGGGGAAACTGAGGCCCCAACCCCCAGCAGGCATGTGACTGCCACACACAGCAAGTGGCATTTGGTCCTGAATCTTCTGCCTCCAAGTCAGGGTCACTTTTCTGTGCTATCTGGCTCCAGTAATGGTACAGCCAAGGACTGCTTCTTGCCTATAGGAAATATTCTTTGGAATTGAAAAAATAAATCAGAAAACAGGCCATTAACAGATCTACAGCCAAAGGAGAAGTATTCCCATTACTCTGACCTCCTTCAACTTGTTGGAAAACTGTCCTTTTTTCCTTCACTTTATAAATATAAAGTATATGTATGATTTATATATAAAGTGTGTGTGTGTATAGGTACGTATCATGAAACTTTGGGATTTTCTTTTGCAGCCTCCTATGCAATCACTTCAAAGCTGGCACGTCACACGGAGTCGAGTCAGACCCACCAAGAGGGGCTGGAGGGTGGTCTCAGAGCTCATAGCAGAGTCACGACTTAAATAGAGTTCTGGAATCTTCCCTTCTTACTGAAGGGCCTCAATAGACTTTTTTTTTCCTTAGAAGAAGAATGCTAGCTTTCTGACATTACTACCCTTGCATTCTAGAACATTCTCCCTCAGATTCTCTTTTTTCACTCTTAGAGTCCTTAGAATCTTCCTAATCTGGATCACTGGGCAGAGCTTTATCCTTTTCAGAGCGCTTTTCCGCTAAATGTCTCACTCGGATGTCACAGTGCTCCTGGGGGTAGGGAGAGACGGAGCCAGGCCCGGGGCCACCTCCACGGAGGCTGATGTCCTGGGGCGTCGGGAGTGCCAGCGGTCACTGAGCTCATCCAGGTCAGAACTTCAGGATTTCAGACTTCAAAAACCGAGCTCTCTCCCCTTCTCAGCAGGTGTGTGGGTGGGCGTGGGAGGCGTCTTCCTCAGAAGGACCAGGCAGGGGCAGAGCTCAGGGCGACATGGAGGCTGAGCTGGGGGCAGGCAGAGACCTGAGCACGGAGCACGGCTCAGACCGGCCAGTTTGCCACTCAGGGGGCGGCCATCCCCCACCCCCCTCAAACTCCGTGGCTGCCTCTGCTTGCTGAGTCCAGCCTCATCAGAACCGCTGGGCTTTCCGGGGTGATAAATCTTTATTTTCCAGGGTTGCCCTGAATGCGTTGCTGTGCTGAGCAAAACCATTTCTTCATGGGCCATTTCTCTTAATCGGCTGGCAGTGCTGCCCGCCCTTGGCAAAATCAGGAGGACGGTTGCCTCTGCTGCCTGTTCGCCTCCCTTTTGGCCCTACAAGCCTGCCAGCATCCTCACAGCGCCCCAGTCACCCAACTCCTGGCACCCCACATCGGGCTTTAGTGACCACCCCCGACCCAGCACGGCTACTCCCTACATCTCACTGCACCTCCGTGAACTGGCAGATAAAGGCAAAATGCACAACGAAGCCAAAAACTGAACCTGCAGGCAGCGAGTGCCGGACTCTGGCTGCACCTGACAGCAGTTCCAGGCAGGTGGAGTGGGACGGGGAAGCACGCGGGCACCATTCGGCTGTCTCCGCGAACGGGGGCCGCTGCGCCCACGGTCCCACCCCTTCTCCGCTCAGCGTCGTGCCTCTCTCCTTCTCCCTGATTAGCCTTGGCACAGATTTGCCTGTCTGATTGGTCTACTCCAGAAATCAGTTCTGTAATTTGGACCTCAACTCTCCTACGTGCCTCTCGTCTTTTTCCTCCTAGTTGTCCCCTCTTTCTCCTTTTCCTCTGGATCCCGGGAGGGCTGGCCATCTTTTTCTCCATCTCACTGATTTGTTTTTCTGGGTCATCAAATCTATTTTTAATTACTTACTTCCAAAGTGGTTTTTAATGCAAATATTATGTTTTTAGTTACCTTGTCATTCTTCCATTTCTCGCCTGTTTCCCTTTTTATATCACCTTGTTATTTCATTTTAAAATGAAATATATATTCTCTTCCTAAGACCTTCTGCTCTTCTTTTGAACAGATCGTGCCTTCTCTTCCACTCAGCTCCCTGGGAAGGCAGCAAACGGGCCTCTCATGTCTAGCCGGGGGCAGGCTGGGTGGGGCTCCCAGTCCAGCCTCTAGCGCCTGGTTGGCCTGCCCTGCGCTGCGGGCTCGGAGTCCCCTACCTGCCGCCTGGGTCTCTGGGTGCCCTAAGCCGCCATGGGGGTGAGGGTGTTTCCCAGCATGCTCTGGTTGTCACTGCGGCTCCTTTGGCCCCAGCTCCAGCCAGCTCGTGAGAAGGGCACTTCCCAGAATGCACTTTCCACCTACCCCTGCCTTTCTATTTTCTATAATTTATAGTTTTCTCTTGGTTGTAGACAGATGGTGACAAAGGAAGAGGAGTGCTGTGAGGAGGAGAGGTAACAAGATTTCTGCTGCAGAGGACAGCTCTTAAGAGGTAGAAGGAGCGGCTGGCCCCATTTCTGGTGGGGAGACCCTGGGTCACGGGGACAGCACAGATGGGAGAATGGATGTGAAGCCTCTTCCTGCCTTTTCCCAGCAGGCCTCTGTTCGATGGGGGCACCCTGGAGGGGCAGGTAAGATTGCTGGGGTCTCCCCATTGTCCACGTTCCTGACACACTTAGTGAAGAGGTCACAGGCCAATTGCTGAGCCCCTCACTCCTCTGAGCTGGATGGCTCATGATCCAGCATTTAGTGCACACTTACTGTTTACTCCCTTCTCCGCATTCACTTCCTCATCTTCCTGCAACAGCTCCTGCTTGGACTTGGGGGCCAGCCTTCTCTTCGTCCAGGCGGCTTGAGTGGGGCTCTGGAGGTGGAACACAGGACTTGACCTAAGCCAATTAGTGCTTCACCTTCCCCCGACCACGGCGTTTGGTTCAGGGGTGGGCTTGTGACCAGAGACTGGTACAATCAGAATGAGGTTCAGGCCTTTGTGGAAACTTCTAGAAAGGAGACACAGGTGTCCTTGCTAGACCTGAACCTGAAGTCTTGTGAGCTGAGCCTCAAATGACACACTGGAGCTTGAGAGTAAAGCTGAGGACTGGAGAGGGGCCATATGTGGAGAACAGCAAGGAGCCCTGGTCCAGCCTTGCCTGAAGCTGGCTCTACCCTTAGATCTTTTGGCAAAAGAACTAATAAATTCTCTTTTATGTTTAAAGCCATTTGGGTCAGATTGTCAGTTACCTGAAGTAGAATGAGTCCTCATTAATACAAGTGTGATTACAGGAAAAGGAAAAAGGGACCTAATATAATGAGAAGGATATATTTCTAAATATTTATAGTATTATCTTTGGGTGGTAGGATTGGGTTACTTCTATTTCCCTCTTTATTTTATTTTATTTTTTTTGTTTTCCTATATATATTTAACAGCGTGTTTTCTTTTTTTTTTTTTTAATAAATAAAGCAAGCAAACCAAAAAAGCCCCCAATAAGTACTATATTAAAAATTTGCTTCCTCCGTTTGGGAAGGCAAAGAGGCTAAAGGGGACCATGTTCATGCCTCGTTGAACCCCTGGATCAAAGCCAAGCACTCCGGGGCGATGTGGGGGCCAGGCATCTCTACTCAGCCTGTGACATACCTCTGAGGAGCTGCCCTTAAAGCTCACCAGGAAAATCCTTCTCTATGCGGTGAGATACAAACTCATGGGGGCTCTGCTCTCCAGAGAGGGTACACGTTGAAAGCAGAAAGGGATTCAAGAGGTTTTGAAACATTCCTGGATGGTGGGTCTGTAGGAGACTTGGAGAGGGGTTGTGGTATGTGGGGCTTTCTCTGGCCTGGGGGGTAGGTGTCGGGGAGCCCTCAAACTCTCCCTGGCAGCTAGGCAGTGGGCATCCCAGGCCCAGGGGACAGGGACACCAGCGTGTCACACTGCGTCACAGTGGGCTTATCTGTTCTTCCCCGTCAGGAATTTGGCCAGGCAGGCAGTGCACACTGCCCACACCACAGCTGGCCATTCAGGGCTCAGGAGAGCCGCATGTTTTAGCACTTGCCTCATCCTGAGGGCACAGAGCACAGAGCACGAGGGAGCTGCTGTGGCGTGCGGCAACACCGAACCCTGAGTCACTCTGGTTGTTGCTGTGGGCACAGAACTCCAGCCGAAGCACTTAACACCACTTCTATCTGTGCATCCAGGAAGCTAAGTGGTGACAAAAAAGGGAAAAAAAAAGTTAAACTGGAGTCAGCCTGGGCCAGAGAATTCCTGTGTGCAAGTTTGTGTGTGTGTGTGTGTGTGTGTGTGTTTCAGAAGTCATGCAAGATGTTGTCTTTCCTCATGTGACATTTGGTATCCATTATTCTACAGCAGTGTCCCATTGTGTTCCAGTTCTTAAAAGAGGCAGTGAGGAAATGTGTTTACAGTGAAATTCATTTGGGAAATAATTTATGTATATTACAGTCCTCTCTTGGAGAACTACAAAGTATGTTAGCATATTAAGTGCTCTGAGAAGTCCTGCAGTGTAGGAATGTGGTTTTGGGTGGATCGCTCACATGCTAGATGGAATAGGGTGTGAGGGGTGTGCAGAGGGTGATTGCTCCCTGAAATGTTCATAGGGGCCACCTAGAGAATGGTGGAGCTTTGGGCCTGGATGGGTGAACCAGCCAACTGGGTTGTGCAATTCAGCCTTACAGCACTTAAAGCATAAGGTCGACTGTAAGATCTTGGAGTTCACCTGGTTTAAACATTTCATTCTGCAAAGAGAGACACTGAGGTTCACAGAGGGGAACTGAGTTACACATTATCACCAGTTAGAGCTCTTGACTGTACACCATAGATGCCAATGCTGGACACCTAAGGAGAAGGAGACTGGATGGGAGAATTTTGGGAAGCCCACGGAATCCACTGGGAGCTTGGAGAATCGCGAAGAGAAAACAGGCAGGATCCAGGGGAAGGTGGGGTGCTGAGAGCATAGCCAGATCATGCCACGACATCTGATGAGCTCACTTTGGCTAGGGACCATGATGCATTAGGAACGGGCCCATGGTGCTTTGCATCCTTCCCAGCGGGAACAGTTGATTGGCTGGGCACAGGCCATGTCCCCTCCCAGCTGTTAGGCTCTGGGGCAACAGGTGTCTGGCTTGTTTGGCTTTTGCAACTGAGGCCTGCAGCCCGTCTCTCACCACGACTCACACGGGAAGGAAGCCCATCCATCTGGGTGGGGGCAGAGCACGGTTACAAGTCCCATCTCCTACCTTCTAGTTCACACCACACAGCCACGAACACTCTTTTATATAAACGTTTGAAATCTTGATGGAATTAGCAACATGGACCTTGACAAATTGTACTTACCATGGTAGAATAATATTTTGAAATGTCTTGAAACATTCAGCTCCCCTGCTCTCCGTGGTGGTGGTGGTTCCTCTCTGCCTCCATTCTCTACTCACGACCTCACGGTAGAGTAACCACCGCAGAGAGAAACAACCATGCCGCTTCTGAATTTCAAAATCCTCTGAAACCCGTGGCGGAGACAATCATGTGAGAGTCTCAAAATCTTGCCTTTCGAGCATCCAAATCCTGGGCGTGCAGGACTCGGGAGGACTCACATATAGTTTGTTAAACTACTTCTTTCCACTCACCTGGACTAGATTAATGATTCCCTGAGCGCAAAAAAAAAAAAAAAAAAAAAGAAAATAAGAAGTCTTTAAAAGGAGATGCTGGTGTGAGTGTCTGGGAATGGTCCATGCCCCCAAACCTTGAAATTGAGGAGACTAGAATCTCCAATAGTTTGGGGGATCCGAGAGTAGAGACAGGTACCCCACTCCCTGAGAGAAGCTGGGGAGGTGGCAGCTCCATGGAGAAGGGCCTGTGTTCAGCGCAGTGAGGGACCAGCAGACCAGAAGTGGCTGTCTGAGGTCCAGGCTGCATCAGAACCCCCCATGCCCCCAACACTGCTTGGAGAGCAGCAGGATTGTTTTGGATGCATCGGATGATTCTGAGAGCCAGCAAACCTGGAGGGCCTTGGGCTTGGGGTGGAAGAATGTGACAGCAGATGTAAGTGGGGGCCAAGGGCAGGAATGAGGACTCCCCACCTGTCCACAGGGGTGGCCGCCACCAAGGACCAGGTGGGCAATGCCCAGCCCAGCAGAGGCTGATGTGAACAGGCATCTTCCCTGGATACCCGGACACGATGTTCCCACCACCCCACCTGAATGCATCTTCTGGGAGCAGGAGAGAAGGGGCACACCCTGAATTGACCACAATGCCAGTTCTGCCAATGGGGGATGGAGGGAGAAATGAGCTTTTTCTTTAAAAAAAAAAAAATCTGCAGTTGTGGCCTGTGAAATTCATTCTGATATAATATAGTTTATACACAGAGTTAAAACTCATCCACAATATTTTTTAAAAAAGGTTTTGAGCATATCTCCTTATCAAACACTACCTGACTTTGATTTTCTTTACCCGCATCCTAGGTCAAAGTTACAGTGATGGATGGCACGTTGGTGGCTATTTCCTGTGACCAGGACTGGCACTAGTGGGGGTCTCTGGGCTGTGCTGAGGGTTCCACGCTGAGCCCACCAGCCGTGGAGTGTCTGGGCCTCCTGGGTCGTACACTCAATGAGTCCCCCTTGCTCCTGGCCTGGTGACTGTGACCACTGGCTGAGAGGGTGCTGGTGAGAGTCTTTGGAGAGCCCCAAATCTCTGCCTGTGACTGGGGGGGGGCTTCAGTCAGCCTCCCCCCTGAGGCTCAGTTTCCTCATCTGTAAAGTGAGGTCCCCTTTGCTGTGCTCCTGAGGTGGTCGCTGCTCCCACAGGCCCTGCATCCTCCCCGTGGCACCTTGTTTCTGCTCCGAGGAGGTGCTGCAGCCCTAGTCCAGTTTACGGGCCAGGAAACAGGTCCACATAGGGGAGGGAACCTGCCAAAAGCCAGACACCTAATTCATCAAATCTAAGACTCTGTAGATTGTAAGACGCGCCATTATTCTATAAACAGCAAAGAAAAAGAATTACCAATTATAACTGCAAGGTGTCACGGACTGTGAGATACAGTGTGTGAGAAGGAGGGCTTAGAATTGACAGACTATGGAGCTGAGCAGGCGGGGGAGTAGGGTGTAATCTCAAATCCGAGGGATTGCAAAGCTCGAGTTCTCCGTGTCTGGCCAAGTGGCTACCTAGAGAGCTGAGGTGTGCTAACTCGATACTCAAATGAGCCACAGGACAAAACAGGCTTCTCAACAGGTGACGTGTTGTGCAGACACAAGGAATCAAGCACAACTGAGGAACGTGCCAACAGCTGGACTGGAACAAACCCCTTGCTGACTCTTGCAGAAGCAACCTCCCCAGATGAGCTTTCAGTGAATTCTAGATAGATTTCTGTCTCCACGCAGAAAATGGACTATTTGCCCATGGTGTCTGACGCAATCTCATAAGCCAACTTGTCCAAGATCTGCTTGGCTTAACCCAGATCCAAGTCACCTACGGAGAATAAACTCCAAAACCGGTGTCACAGATTTGTTGGAGAGCTTGACGAGCCTTCCAGTTGATGAAATGGACCAGAACAAAACCCAGAAGACAGTCTGGGTTCTCTGATGGCTCTGCCCTGCCCTGATCTGGTACTGTTGGGGGGCTCCAGTGCCCGCCCCCTCTCCTTGGGTAGAGCAGGCCCTGGCTTCTCTGGGGCCACAGCCTTGATTATAGCATAACATAGCATTAAACATTCACAGACCCTGGAAACTGCCATTGCTTTGCCACTCTCTTCCCAAATCAGATCTGCCCTCAGATGGAGCCTGAGTGGGCAAACTGATCTAGACTTTTAGTCATCCTTCACGGGGTGCCCACAACTGGCTTCCCACCTCTTGGTCTGGCCTGTACTTCCCTGGCTCCCGCATCTCCCCTGTCGTCCTCTTGGATGCCGCCATCCAACACAAGTTACCCTCGCCCTCCCTGGCCAGCTCATACCGAGCCCTAGCACTTTAGATGCTCAATTCATCAAGTCTTCCCGCTGCTCTCTGAAGTGGTGGTGTTGTCTCCATTTTAAAGATGACAAATCTGAGGCTCAGAGAGGCCAATACCATGGCCAAAGCCACACAGCCGACAAGACAGCACTTAACCAAGTCTTTACAGAGTGCCTAGAACAGTGCCTGGGACAGCGTGAACACTCAATCAATATTTGTCGATGGCAGAAGGAAAACTGCCTTATGAAGTTAACGCTGAGTTCACTGGGGCTATTTCATTTTACTCATCGGAGCACCTGCTTTTGTATCCAGAGTGGACCCACAGAGGAATTGGGTTCAAGGCAACCCAGGCTATGACACACACACACCCCACATACACACCCCTCCTTTAATGACCCGCCTGCAATTGATACACTGCTAAGTAGCATTTCTTGTACTGGGGAGATTCTATTTCCACACCAGCAGCAAATATGACCTTTGTGTCAGCTGCCAGCTGCTTATAATTCTGACAGATGCAAGCACATTTCTGGGAAGCTGTAGCCACTCAGGACCTTGCAGATCAACAGGCAACGCTGGCGGCTTTGGTAAGATTGATCGGCCCGTGAGAATCCCATTTGCAGCCCTAACGGAGCCTTGGTTTACCGCGGCCTGGGCACTAATGACTTAGACAGCTCCGATCTAAATCTGTCAGCCAGGGCCGGTGGTAATATTAAAGAACACTCTATTTATATGAAGCAGCAATTAGAGGAATGCTCGCCAATGGGCCAACGCTTCCAAGTAAATCCCCGGCCTTCCAAATGGTGTCATGCTCACGGTTATTTTAATCCGCTTGGAATTTTAGGGATATTAATGTGACGGGCCATCGCGGAGGATTAGCCAGGTTTATTTCTGCTGACATTTCAGAGAGCACACTCAGGTTCCCAAGATGTGCCCGCCCGCCTCCTTGGCACATCGCGGGGAGGGGAGGCAGCCAAGGGAGGGGGAAGCCGTCTCCCTCCAGCCCTGCCCTCCCATCTTGCTCTTCCTTCCCCTGCCTCCCTCTGCCTTTCCTGCCTGCCTCCCTCTGGGCTCTACTCTCATCTCCCTCCTCATCCTACCCTTTTCTTCTTCTCTCCAGGAAACAAACCTATATATGGGGTTGCCAGATAAAATACAGCATGCTTGCCTAAATGTGAATTTCAGATTAATGAAGATTTTTTTTTTTAGCATAAGTATGTCCCACGCAATATTTTGGGACATACTTACACTAAAAAACTTCTTTGTTGTTTACCTGAAATTCACATTTAACTGAGCATCCTGTATTTTTATTTGCTAAATCTGGGAACCCTATGTTGGGAGGGTAAGTGTAAAGAGGCGCCTGCTAAACAAAAAAATGTCACACCTTAATCTGCCAGTCACTGTCACCTTGAGAGGGTCCCCAGGGCCCTGTGCATCCTGTTACACAGCCCCTTACTTTCTGATTATTTTTTCCCTCACTGTATCATGAGTCTCTGGAGGGCAAGGACCCGGCCTAATTTGTCTGTAGCTCTCCAGGCTCTGACATCTGGGGCAGTGAATAAATATTTACTGAATGGATGGATGGATGAAAGAATGGTTTACTCCAATGATGATGTCATTTCTCAGAGCATTTTTGGAACTCTTTTTCATCCAGCGATGAGCCCAGTTAGAAGAGCAGCCCGGATGCTAGTTCTGAGCACTGCACTTGCTGGCCCGTGTGGAGGTTCTGAGAGGGGCTGGGGGGCCCTCGGGCAGATGAGCTGGCTGTTACCAGCTGACATGAAAATATTTGACTATTTTAGCCATAAACAGGGCTGTATTGTTGCACACAGTGACTGCATATTACCTCTGGGAACAGGTACAATTATTATCACCCCCTCTGACAGGTAAGCAAACCGAGACCCAGAGAGGTTGAGAACTTTGCCACTGGACACACAGCCAGCAAGCAACAGTGCCAGGTTTGAATGCAGACAGCCTGGCTCCAGGATTCGTGCCATATTCCCTTTTCCTGCGATTGCTGCCTTTACCAAGTACTTGACACACCTGTGCTGCCAGGCACCGTCCTAAGCACTTTACGTGTATGTCTGCAGCCCTCACCGCACTGTGAAACATGTGCTCTTATGATTTCCCCTGTGCTGATGAAGAAATTGAGCCAACCTGGGGCTCAGCCTGGTTACCTACCCAAGGTCATGCAGCTAGCAGGTAGAGGGATTGAAGCCCTGGCTGCAGAGTTTATGTCCTTACCCATGCTACCATGCTACCATGCGGCCTCTGAATGAGGTCAGGAGCCTCTTCCCCAATTTCCACTGAATTTATATTTTGGGATTGCAGGAGCTGTCCCCTCGTCTAGTTGCCCAGCGGGCACCTAGAAAGCCCTGTGGCTTGCAAGGCACTGGCTGTGTAGCTAGCAGGAGGGGCAGAAAGGTGGACGGACACAGTTCTATCTTCAAGTAACCAGGGAGCGAAGACCTGCACCCTACCCGTTGCCAAGTGCCAGCTCCTCATCCTGCCTCCGCAAAGTGTCATCTCCACCTCTTTGCTTCTCTACACCCCCACCCAGCCTCGTTAGGAGAGAGGTGGGCGCTCACTGGGACTATTACAATAGATCCTAACAGTGTCCTGGCCTTTGCAGTCCATCTTCTACGCCCTGTCCCCCAAATCAGGCCATAGCAGCCTCCTCCACTGCTCAGAATCCTTTAACAGCTCTCTAATTCGTTTTGACAACTTTCAAACGCACATTTTACCAGCATGCCATCTCCACGTGCCCTGTGTCTCTCATGCCCACAGCATGGAAAACAGATGGGAATGGAGCTGCGCCAGTTGCAAGGGGTGGGGCTCAGAATGCTGCAGCCCTGCCCCTTGTCCTGAAGTCCTGCCCCTCACCCGCAGCCCCGCCCCTCATCCTGAAGTCCCGCCCCTCACCCGCAGCCCCGCCCCTCAACCTGAAGTCCCGCCCCTCACCCTGAAGTCCCGCCCCTCACCTGCAGCCCCGCTGGCCACCCTGTGGCAGACTGGGCTACTGTGCAGAAAGCCCAGGGTTTGGGGAAGCAGGGTCACAGCTAACGTGAGACAATCAGAATGGCACTCCATAGCCTGGCCTCAAGGCAATCGGTGGTTTGTTTCTAAACTGTGGGTCCCTGAATTTACCCCGCAACGTCCTGTATTCCAGCCCAGATTAGTTACTCCATGTCCCCTGTATTAGCTTAAGAGTTTCCAGCAGTGGAGCCTGGGCTTGTGTTTCTCAAAAGCCCAGCTCTCCCATTAGGCTGTTGGCATCACCTGGCTTCCTTATGTAGGATGCCGCCACGTCTGGAGAGAGAAGGCAAGAGGCCTGCCAGGAGGCCAGAGTCCAGGGAGGAGGGTGGAAGCCAAGGGCAAGAGTAGTGGCTTTGCAGGTGGCAGGAGGGGACAACATCAGAGGCAGATAAAACCGAGATGCTGGATTGAGGAGCGATGAAGAAGGAGGTCCCGACGCAGGGTACAGGCAGGGTTGCCAGTGCTACAAACAGAGCTGAAAACAAAAACAAAAACAAAACCCTCAGAAACCTTGAGAAGGGGACAATCTGAGTCCTGTCAGCACAATCCCAATTTACCTGCTTCTGGGTACCTGTGGGAGTAAGAACTTGACTTCAACACCCCCATCCCCCACGCCATTTTGGTCACAATGCAGGGACCATGCCTAGGTGTTATTTATTGTCTGCAAAGTACGGGGAACCTCAGGGACACCCTCGCCCAGGAGTCCTTTGTGTTGCACTCTGGCTGGAGGTGGGCAGCGTGCAGGGAGGGTGGCTGGGGAGGCTCAGGGACACCCAGGACCCACCCCAGACTCTGGGCAGTGGGGTGGTCAGGCTCGGCCAGACTGACCCTGCAGGGCGGTGGCCGTCCTGCCCTTGAGCAGGTACGGGGAAGGGGACGTGTGGGGAAGGGCCAGCCCCTGCTGTGGGCACTGACCAGCTGCCACGCTGAATCCTCACACCAAGCTGTGAGGCAGGAACCGTGGTCGTTATTGTGGAGCGGAGCTAACTGACCCTAAAAGAGATGAAAGCTTGCTCGGGTCACAGGGCGAGTGACTAGGGGAGCCTGGTTTGAACTTGGCTTTGCCTGGTTGTGGCTTTCGCTCTCAGTCTGCCACTCCCATCCCCACATCCCCACATCCCCACCCACTGCCCTGGGCTCCAGCCAATGGAATTGTGTTCAGCCCTCTCCACCCCTGCCCTCTCTGGCCTCTGGTCTTCTACGCTCGGACAGGGACTCCTCCAGGAAGCCTTCCAGGGCGCGCGGACTGACAGCCCCCTCCTCTACAGTCTGGCAGTGCCCGGCATCCTCCTTTGATTCTAGTTGCCTGGTGGCTTGGCTTGCCCCACTGGATTGCAACATCTTTCCCTTTGCTGCCTTCCCAGACCCGACACCATTCCTGGCACACAGTAGGTGCTCTAGCTCTGTCTGTCCAGGGAGTGTCTCCAAACCCCACACTTTCCCTCTGCACTTCGAGGCCCTGGCAGCCTGGCAGAGCCTCTGGGTGGGGTCGTGGCCACCTCCGTGGAAATGCAGGCCTTGCAGACTGAGAATCCCTTGGCTTTCTGTGACTAGATTGAGGCTGGGATGCTGGGAACCCCATGATAGCCCACACGGTCATGTGACAATGTAAAAGTCAGTGAATTTTACTGCTATTTTAAAAGTCTCTAGACAATTCCTCCTGGAAACGTTAGATCACAGCAAGAACCCAGGAGTGTCCAGAGCTCAGCAGGGGACCCAGAGGGAAGCAGGCACGGCTCTGTGACCAGCTGTTTGACACACACGTTGGGCCAGGAAGAGGTTTATTGGGGCTCTGACTCCCCATGATGGAGACCTACTCATAACTGCCCCCCAGCTTTGCTCCTTGGACAGAGTCCCCGGGCCCTCCAGGGCTGGCCTCGGAGGGAGTGGCGAATGCCATGAACCCCGTCTGAACCCAGGGGGTGTGCGTGCTTGTGGGGGCTGGAGGCCGCCGGTAGAGAAGCGCTGGCAGGTGTGACGGGCCCAGGTTCAAGGCCCAGCTCTGTGACCTCATTGACTCTCCAAATCTTAGTTTTCTCACCTATAAAACGGGAAACATAATACCAGAGGGTCATGAAGTCGGTTATGGGAGAGAGGAGCTTTGAAGGTGTTTGGATAACTCAAACATATGGCCAAGAGAGTGGCTCTGACTATAGTGGCGGTTTAAACAAATCCAGACCCCCTCGATTGACGGAGCCCTGACTTGGCATCAAGAATATATGAAAATGTGGACTTGGGCCCCGCCTCCCGCAGCCTACAGTCTTGTGAGGGAGCCTCAGCTAGCGCGGATCCAGGCCCTGGAGGGTCTCTGGCCAGGCATGCTGAGCTGAGAAGTGCAGAGGAGGCAAGGCCGGGTGGCCAGAAGCAGCCAGGGGCTGCCTGATGCAGGGAGGGGGAGGGCCCGAGCTGATCCTGGGGGGAGGTGTTGGAGCAGATTGGAGGGGGGCAGACAGCGCCTCCAGCGAGGTTCGAGGACTGGTTCTGGGAGGTGGGACCAGGCTTAGTCTGAGAGGGGCCTGGGCAGCAGAGAGGCTCTTGGTTGTCAGTGGGAAGCTCTTTTCCATGTCTCGGGATTTTGTAGGGGGAGGATGGGAGCTGGGAAGCAAAGCCAGAAGCCCCCATTCCACACAGAGCCCGGAAGCCAGCGCTCCCCTGTCTGCCTTCCAAACGGCAGCACAGAAGGAACGACCTTCGTGCAGCCCTGAAGCCGGGTGCCTTGTCTGTCAACCCCTGCCACCTTACCCAGACACGCCCTGCTTTTGTGTGATTGCAGTGAGCCCTGTTAAGTGCTACCTGGGGTGTCTCTGTCCATACCCGCTTATTTTCCATCCACTGGAACAAGCCAATGCTTCGGAGGACAGGGAATCCCCCTCCTAAGACTTTCTCATCGTCTGGATTAGTTTAATTTCCTGACGTGTGTATTTCTAATCTTCTCAGGAGAGAGCCTGTTGACTCTTTTACTTTTGGAGTTGCTGCTTCCATTCAGCAAAAGCTGGGGCTGGTCTCCCTTCTCCGCACCCTAGACCTGTGCAAAAGACAGTACGGCAGGGTCCTGGTGAGGACTGACACGCGAGGTCCAGGACAGCGCCGACGTGGATGTGGCTGGGGCCGTGCACATGTGTGCCACAAACCCTGGTGCTGGGCCCTTGCAGGCGGGGACAGTTGACACCTCATGGGGCCCATTAGGCTTCTGTGTGTCTCATCTTCAGCCAAGGGCAGGAGTATATTGGTCTTTCTCCCTCTTCCTCAGTTTCCCCCTTTCCGTCATCCCCCTCACATCCTCCACCCCTCACAGGAAGTGTTCCCTGCAGGAGCTAGCTTTGCTCTGAGTGCCGGCTTGGCTTGGCGGGGGGGGGGTGCTGGGGGGCGGTGGGGGGCGTCAAGCAACAGGTTCCAGGGGTCCCTGGCTGCAGAGCTGGCTTCCTTTTGAAATCCTTCAGCTTGAGAATGTCCTCAGTAAAACCAGACTGGCACCGGGGCACAAATCCTAGGTAACACTTAGCTCATGAGTGAAACCAGACAGCATGTAACATGACTGGTTCCATGTGGGGAGTCTGGTTTTTAAATCAATTGGAAATTCCACTTGGAGAATTTCTTCTGGGTGGAGAAAGTCGGGCTCCACCTTTGAGAAAGCGAGGCTGGGTGGGCTGGCCAGCAAGGGCCGGGATGGGAGCTACCGTAGGATGGAGAAGGCCAGCACAGCACACAGCAAAAAGGGGCAAAGGACCCCAGCTTGGAAAGTTGCGTTACAGGGCAGGGCCCAGCCAGCCCGGGTCCAAATCCCAGCACAAACCCTGAAAAGCAAGTTATTTACGATCTCTCAGCCTTGAGACCGTAAATAGCCTCTTTTAAGGCTTCCTCCAAAGAAGGAAAGAAAGAAGGAAAAAAAGAAAGGTAGGAGGGAAGGAAGGAAGAGAGGGAGGGAGGGAGGAGGGGAGGAAAGGGAGGGAGGGAGGAAGGTGGGTTCTTAGTCCTCCCAGGCTGCTATAACAAAATATCTAAATGAAGTGGCTTAAATACAACAGAAATTTATTTCTCACAGTTCTGGAGGCTGAGCAGTCCAAGGTCAGGGTGGATTTGGTGTCTAATGAGGGGGTGCCTTCTTGCTGCGTCCTCACATGGTGGAAAGGTCTCTCTGGGGTCCCTTTTGTAAGGATACTCATCCCACTCATGAAGGCTCCACCCTCATGACCTAAACACCTTCCAGATACCATCACCTCGGGGGGACATAAACATTCAGACCATGGAAGGAAAGAAGGAAGAAAGGAAGGAGAAAAAAAGAAGAAAACATGCACTCTTCTCTAATACCACATGTTCTATTTAAAGTTATATCATTAATTTCTGGAGGGGCGTGTGTGTGTGTGTGTGTGACTACACCTGTGGTCAACCATTGTTAATTTGTACTGCATCCACTCAGAAAGCCTCACATTAGTTAAATACCCATTATCTCAGAACCCTGGAACGGGCTTCTTACCCACTGGTCTTCCATTGCACCATCTGTCAAAAGCAGATAATAAAGAGTTGCTTTTTCTCAGGAGCCCACAGGGTGGGAAGGAAAGGGCAAAGGTGTTCCATCTTACAGCCAAATCACACCCAGAGCTCACGGCAACCAGCTGTAGGGAACTGTCTTCGCTCAGTCATTCAATGAATGGTCGACTGTTCCTTGACCCCTCTGGATCTCAGTTTTTCACCTGTAGAATGGGTTTCCAGCAAGGCTCTATGCCTAGGTTGAGAGGATTACACGTGGAGATGTGAGGGAAGGTGTGAAGGGCAGTGGCCTCTCTCCAGCAGCCTCTCAGGCGTGCCCGGGGCACAGCTAACACAGCAGGGCCCGGGCAGAGCACGTTCCCAGAAGGCATGGCAGGTGGCCTACTGCTTTCTGGGGTCTGCTCCCTGGGCTCCTTGGTGCAGAGAACGGACTGTGGAGTCAATCAAACAGGATAGAGTTTAGAGCCCCACTTTGCCTCTCATGACCACTTTGGGCAAGTCTCCTAATCCCTCTGAGCCTCAGTTTCCCCATCTACAGAGTGGAGCTACCCATCTCCATGTCTGGGAGCACTTAGACTGGAGCCAGGTGTGTGATCAGCACCCAGTGACTACTTGCTGCCGTTATTCTCTGATCAGCCCCACCAGTGCTCCGAGTCACGTGTAACCAGAAATTCAGAGTCAAAATAAGAGGAAGAAAGACTGGGTCTCCTTCTTGTTTTAGATCTGGTTACAAATGATTCACTGAAGCGCATGACACCATCCCTTGGCACAGATTAGAGAACATGGTGAAATTTTAAATGAAGTTTGGCTAAAAACAGAGTGATTAACTGCTCACGCAGGTCCTTCTTTCTTCCCTCCTGGAAAGCCACAGAAATCTAGCCAGCTAGATTAAATTGCCATTATGTTGCATTGACACCCAACGCTGTTCCCACTCAATGCGTTCATTAGCTAGTAAAAGTTCAATAAAGCCCCTTTCCGTAACTACGCACTTCTGCCCCCTCCCTGCGTTCCCGATCAAAAGACGCCCCCAAGTTTCCGTGCAGTCATCAAAGCCCCCCGCAAGTTCCTCTCCAAACCATTCCTTACGGGGCGGGAGCTTCTGCAGGATGGAGAAACTGCCTTTAGAAAGATATAAATAGGGCCAATTTAGACATCTTTCTTGCCGTGGCTCCACCGGGGACTGAAGGACAAAATGAAGAGATTCCTGAGACTTTCTTTAAATGTTACTTCGACTCTTAACTAGTTCCTCTTTGAGAGCAAATGGATTTCAATTATGCCAAGCCCGGGAGCAGGAAACACGGAATTTGTGCCTTAAATATCCCCCATTCACCGGTGATTCAGGTTTGTTTATGCCGCCAAGGCATCTCTGTGCTGGCGGTGTTAACGCAGGGGGAGCGCGGTTTGATTTCGCATAGAAAGCGGGCATTCACCGTGGCTTCCCAGGTGTGCTGTAGCACAAAGGCCTTGATGTTCCCTGATTTCTCATTGAAACCCCGAGTGGATCGCACGGCTTTTGAGGTCCCTTCCACCTGCCATGTTCTGACCCCATGTGCCTGAACGAGCGGAGCTGCAGGGGAAGCCGGTGGACGTCAACAGCAGAGCTGTTGGGCCACTGGCTAGTGGAGGTGGCCTTGGGCGAGGAGCCTTACCTGCTTCACAGGTGGCTCCGGGGATGAAATGGAAGGTGAAATCTCCAAGCAACTGTGTGTCTCTGCACAGATGAAAGATGTCACTATCGTATCTGGGCTCTGTCTGTTCCCGTCTGCTTGCTTCTCCGATGTTTTCATCCGGATCACAGCTAACGATCATCCTAGGGGAGAACTGAGGAACTTCTAGAATGTTCTTTCTGCTCAAAAAACTAAATATTGGTGTCTAGTACCTATGGTAGTCCACGGGAGGGTTTGCTTGTGCTACATTTGCATCCTGAGCCACAGGGTTCCATGGGAATGAGCTAAAGAAATTTTGGGCTAGGCTGGCAGTCCCCGGAGATCTGGGGCATGAAGAAGAAGGTAGCCCCTCTGTCTTCTACAGAAGGTCCAGAGACCCCCTAGGTTGGCTTGAAGAATATCTCCCTGACCTAGCATTTGGGTCAGTTATAATAAAACATAAATTTCAGCGGGTCCTTAGGAAGGAGCAAACAAATATCTGGTGGCTGTCGCTGAGGCAATAATTATATATGGGCCCTCTGAGAAGATGCAGAGTGACTGCGAAAGGTGAGCTTCATGTCCCTCTGGCTAAGGGAGAAACTCCTACCCCTGCCCCACTGCGGAGCACTGGGTATGTTTAACAGCCTTTCTGGGGTGAAACTGGAAAGGAAAAGACTCCTGATGTTAAAAATAACTAATAATTTAGGTATGATGGAATATATCTGTCATTTAATCTTCACAAAAGCCCTGTGAAAGAATCATTTGTATCCTCATTGTGCCCGAGCTTAGAGGAGGAGGCGGCAGCTTGGAGCACCCCATGCTAGCCGCATGCTCTGGCTGGACGTCTCTGTGGCGTGGGGGGCCCGGCCTGGCTCCCAGGTGCGCAGGGCTGAGCTTTGGGAAAGACACACACATGCCACTTTACCAAAGGACCAAGGTGGAGGGTTGACTGGGAGGCCGAGACACAATGACCTCTGTTTGCACGAACCTGATGCTGCGGTGGTCCAGGAACCTGCTGGTTGGCTGTCCTGCCACCCTGAAGCAGACCAGCAAGCCCTCCTCAGCCGTAGATGTGGGTCACCTGGGATGGAGGCAGCAAAGGGTGGGGGGGGCTCGGTTTACTAGCCATGTACCCAAATAGGGGAACCATCGGTGGGCCCTCGCACCAAGGGTGGGGAGCCGAGGGAGTCTCTCCCTCAAAAGCTGCCAGTGGCTCTCAGTTGCCTGTGGTAGGAAGTCTGCACATCTTAACTGCGTTTGAGCTGGACATGAGTCTTGCCTTATTCTACATTTCCGTTTGCAGATGTGGAAACAGAGTTCTGTAAAGAGAAAGCGACATGCCAAAAGATAATAGAAAAGAGGGCGCCAGACTAGGTCTCTGGCCCCAAACTCGGGGCTTTTCATGTGCTGCTCTATCTTTTCGTTGGCATTGGCCTTCAAGACGCTCCCTGACCAGGGCAAGGCCCCTGCACTGGGAGGGGCCTCAGGGACAGGGGCTGCGTCTTAGCGTCCCCCATGGTGGCCCAGCACAGCCTGGGGCTCCATAACTGCTCACTGAATGGCTTGGGGGAGACGTCTCTCCCCTCGGCAGCCCCTTTACACACGTGTCCAGGGACGAGGACTCTTCTCTGGAACCCTGTCCAGGAGGTCACTTAGGACTTGCTGGGAAAGGGTGGTCAGGAGGGGGAGAGGCAGGGGGAGGCCCCCGGGGCATTCTGCTGTTTTCCCACTTAGATTAGAGGCTCCCTGGGGGCAGGGCAGGGCCAGGCCTTCCCCCATGGGCCTCAGACACAGGGCTCAGACCTCAGGGCCTTCACAGCCACCTGGGTCATGGGCTTGACCCAGGCCAGACTTTACGACACCGGCTTCCAGGGAGCCTGTGCGCTGACTCCATGGTGGGCTTCGAGCGTCATGGGATGGACCAAAATACAAACCAGCTTCTGCTGCTTCCTAGGTCTCTGGCTCAGGGTGAGCACTTGGTCTTGCCGAGCCTCAGTTTCCCTGTCTGACAGATGAAGCTGACAGGCCGCCCTGCATGGCTGGTGGGTTGGAGGGGACGGTGCATGTCCAGCACAGCCCCTGGTGTGACCCAGTGTGTGGTGGTGGCAGAGGCGGGGCCTGCGGTCACGGCCTCACCCGAGCTCGCTACCTCCAGCCTGGGCTCTGCCGGGGTCTGGGCCTGAGTGAGGAGAGCGGACTGGACAGGGCCAGGACCCCGGTACCCCAAGCTCCTGCCTTGACTGTGGGGACAGTCCTTCACCGAGGGAACTAGGGCTCTCCCAGGAGTCGTCCTTGTAGGCTCTGAGCTGTCCTGATGTATCCCCAAAGGTCCTGCCCTTTGAAAGCAAGAAATGCCTCCCCACCCCTCAGACACTGCCCCGTGAAGGCCGGAGGGATGACAGGGTGTCTGAGTGGCCCTGCAGCAGGGACCGCGCTAGGATTTTTTTGGACTGAGTCATGATGCGGTGGAAACAAAAACAAAAAGGCGGTCAGTGTCCAGAAACTTGGGTTCGAGTCTTCCTTCTGTGTTGATTCAGCTCTGTGGCCTTAAGGAAGTCACTGAAAACCCCTCTCCACTCAGTTGTGCAGTCTGTAAAATGACAGGCTGGACAAGAGCATGTCCTTCAGAGGTGGGATGTGTGCCCCAGCAGGAGGCTTTGGAACTCACCAGCCGCAGAAGCACTGGATCGTGCATGCCACAGGTGCTCAGGGTGGAGCGGGGCCACAGCGTGGCATCCCGCTGGCCTCTCGGGAAGGCTGCCCCTGGGAGCTCAGTTTGCAGACCTTTGGAGTAGGGGCCCTTTGGGGCCTGGTCAGCTCCTACATCCCCCAGTTCCTGAATCCTGTAGCAGGATGGTACAAGCAGCAGTGCCTGGTGGACCAGTCTTCACCCTGTCTTTGTCATGTTTCCTTGGCCGCAGTGCTCTTTGAGTGCAAATAACTGAAACTGATGCAGCGGGGCTTAAGATAAGAAGAGGATATGGTGAAAGGATCCCGGGCTATATACAGAATTAAAGGAAGAGCAGACTCTCTGGGCCTATGTAGCTTTGGAGACCTCAGAAGACGGGGTTGGTGGAACCACTCTCTGGAGTGTGGGACGCCATGTGCTTCGACTCCAAATAGCCTCCAATCTCTGCGATTCTCACTCCAGTTTCAGATCCCCTAAAGAGAGACTGTGATTGGTTCAGCTGGGGTCAAGCATCCATTCCTCATCCAATCAGCTTTAGCGGGGCTGTGGGATGCCCACTGTGTATCTTGGGAGGATTCCAGAGCAAGGGCCGGTGTGTACCATGGCAGTATAATGGATGTCTAGTGCGTCTTGCCTCCCAATTATATGGTCCCTTCCTGGAAGATACAAGCCATGGCTGACATTTTTATATTCTTAAATGCCTCTCCCAGAGCAAAGCAAATTGCTCCAACCCCACCATATAGGCACAGGAGCCCTAGAGATTTGGTTATGGGATGTGAGAGCAGTTCTTTCTCTGCTTCTGTAACGGCACAAGCCCACACCTTCAAGCACGGTACAGACAGAGCAGTGTAATCTATTTTCCAGATAGACCAGTCAAAGCATACATCTCACTGGTCTTGGGAGTGAGTGTGAAAAATTCAAGTGTGGTTTTGAATGAGGAGGAAGTGGGGTGTGTGTGATGTCTCCAGAACCCATAAACATGTCCAGACAGGCACAGGCACCGATAAAGGAAATCACACTTAGTATTTGAATGTACGCCACTTGGAAATGTTCTTCATTATTAATAATAATTAATAAATAAATGGTTCAGAGAGTTCTAATTTTCTCTCGCTATCAAAAATTAGCATATTTTTTTCCAGTTTCCCTAAATTGCTACCTTTTTGATAATGTGTATATAATTACGCTCGCTGATTCCACCCAAACTCACTCTTTGTTAGGCTCGCTGACTTTGCCTGCGTGCTGTCAGAGGCTGGTGAGGTTTTTTTAAAGAACTGTTATGATTGATGTAATTAAACCAAGATAAGGCTTACGTTTTGCCTTTTTCCCCTTTTCTTTGCTTTCTTCCCTCCCCACACAGCAGAGGGGGGAGAGAGAGTGAGAGCGAGAGCGAGAATGAATTAGTCGGTCTCAGTTTTGTCGGAGCTGTTTTACCAGAATGCACAGTATCTGCATTTTGCTCAAAGAACTTAATAAAACACCCACAGCAAACTTTAGGCTGCATTGTTCTCGTCAATTACTGGTGCGGCCTCGGGTTTCTCCTTGTTAATTGCCGAGAGCAGGGAAGCTTTGCTCAGTGTGCAGTGTACCCAAGCATGTATGGAGTTTAATGAATCATACTAACTCTGCACTCCAAGCAATTAGGTAAATCTAGCTGTTAGTTAGTGAGGCATAAAATAAATTTAATCTCTCTTCTAAAAAATCAATTATAGTGCTGTAATGTATAATTCAATTTGGGTCATGCTACATAAATTTTCTGTTTTTAGTATGTTTTTAAACTGGTTGTTATTAGATTTTGCAAAATGTGTGTGTGTGTGAGAGAGAGAGAGAGAGAGAGAGAATGAGAAGACTGCAGGATAAGGGGAAAAAATGACTTCAAGACAGTCTGGATTCATTAAAAAAATGGTGTCTTGAAGGGTCTGTCCATCTAATTCTGTAAGTCTGACTTGAGCACCTACTGTGTGTACTATCTTCATGGAAGAAAGAGAAGGTGCAATGAGCGTCTGCCCTCAAGGAGCTTACAGTCTACCTGGTAGTACAAGACCAAACCAAATGGAAAGGACAGACACAAGTAAGTGGTTTGGGAGAAAGAATTTGGGATTTCAAATCTGAACACCTCAGCTCCCTTTTAAACTCTGCGACTGACTGACCGTGTGGCCTGAGGCAAATGATGACCTGTCTGAGCCTCAGTGTCCTCACCTGTAAACAGACATGGTAGCCGCTTTCTCCCAGGGTTTTCAGATACATTGGTGTAATACTGGCTGGGAGCACACTCGGTAGCATCTTAAACCTGCTGCCCGGCTGGAGAGAAGTGGATGCCAACATCTGGCCTCCCCAACTTCCTGTAAGCACTTGGAGTGCATGGGCCACGCCTTCCCTTCTTTTACCTTGCCCTTGGCACATGACCCTGGCCCAGCAAGCACAGAGGATGCTCCAGATGTAGAAACTGAGGCATGAAAAGTGAGCAGTACAGGTCTGGGTGGGCCAGAGAGTAGAGATTTGAAGAGTAAACCAATGGCAGACAATGTATCCAGGGCCACTTTGCATCCAGTGCTGTGCTCAACACTTTATAGCACGTCATCTCTGGTCCTCAGAGTAGCCCTGCGTTAACCACCTGCGGGTGTGGAAGCTGACAGTGAGGTTAAGCCACTGGCCCAAGGTCACCCAGCGAGGAAAGGCTTCAGCAAGAGGCTTGATCGCAGGTCCCCCTGCTCTCTTGCCCTGCCTTGCCTCCCCACATGGACAATAGGCAGGGTGAGGAAAGAGGTGAGAAGGCCCGAGGGAGCCTAGAAACTCCTTCCCAAGGAAGCCTCCAGAAAGATCTCCATCCCCCCCATCCAACTCCCGTCTCTGTCTGCCCATTTGATTTTGTTAATGGAATTCTTAGGAAAAATTACACACCGTTACGTTTCCCTGCTAATCTCCCGGCAACAGCCATGGTACCGAACATTATTAAAATAGTCAAGACTCCATCCCAGCTGTCTCTTTCCAATTTTCTTGCTTCCAGGGGGTGTTCAGCAACGCGGCGAGCAGGCTCACCTACTGAGCGTGCTTCATTGCGAGGCAGGCACAGCATTTGAAGCCAGAGCTCCCAAGACAACCAGGGCGGCATGGGCGTGTGCCACACGGGGCCAAGGAGAGTGGATGAAAGTTTGGGGAGTGTTGGGAAAGGGGGGTTCTCAAACTGGGTTCTGCCAGTCTGCTGAGAGCCCCGGGCAGATCCCTTTCCCTCTCCAGGACTCTCTTATCCCAAACTGCCTGCTGGTTCCCTGCCAGCTCCGAGGCTCTCTCTGCGTGTGTTCTTTGTGACTCGGAGAACACACTTGCCGCCGGCTGCGTTTGAAAATGGAGGCTCCGGGGTGCACGCGGTGTTGCTGTCTAATAAGCCGTGAGCTGCGCAGCACCAACAGTTGACTCACTTTGCAGAGCCTAAGGGTCATTAAAAAAAAAAAAACTACACTAGTGTGAGTGGAGTAGCTTCCACAAAATGATTCCCATCACAAAATAAGCCTTTAATTAGCAGAACATCTCACCCAGCTGAAGCACGACTTTCACAGACATATACCCAGTGATGTTAATTATGAAATGAATTTGCACATGCATGATTTATGGGTCTTTGACTTTAAAGGGAAAAAAAAATTGGCTGCCTACTTTATATTTATGCTTTCTGCCCTCTGAGAGAATTCACGAGAGAGAGAGATACCGTGGATGGTTTCCGTGTTTCTTGGAAGCTTAATGTCCCTTTCGGTGACTTTTGTGCCATGCTTACATCAGTCAGCTAAATATTTATTGAATTCTCAATTGTCCAGCACAGAGCCAGGGGCTGGGGGGAGCGGGAATTCGGGATGAGTCACAGTGCTGGGGCTATGTTTAGATGGATTACGTACCCTGAAGGGATCGTGCGGAACACAGGGTCTACCTTCCTAATTTTGCAGACAAGAAAACTGAGGCCAGAAAGGGGACTAACTCCCCCGGAATAGCTCGGTGAGTCAGGGTTGGTGGCCCAGCCCTGGCCTGACATCCCGTCTAGGTGCTCCTATCATACCCCCACCCACAACGACAGCACTTTGCTAGGCCCTGGAGCAGTAAGGAGGTGTGGAGCCTGCAGTCTGCTGGGGCAGATGAGACTCGAGCACACGAGCGCATACGCATGCGCGCACTCCGGGCGCTCTGGCAGCCCACAAAATAGCGAGGCGAGCGGACTGTCGAGTTGCTTAGGTTGAGAATGGCAGAACTCCAGGCTCTCTCTGAAGACTCGTCTTCAGAGCAATCCAGCAGCTCTGGGAGGAGGAGGAGGCTTTGGGTCCGCCCCCGGGGGATTGAGATAGGCAGAGAGGACGAGGAGCTCTTGCAGGAGGCCGGCGTGGGTCAGCAGCATCTCGGAGGCGGGAGGAAGGCCGACTCTGCAAAGCGTTGGTCCAGGTGTTGGCTGCTCCTCCTTCGGCCCACGTGCCTCATCTTGCTCTGGTCAGCCAGACCGCTGCTGTGGGGCAGTGGCTGCAGAAGCAGCGAGTGGCGGGGATGGCTCTTGGCCTTTTGAGCTTCAAAAGCCATAAACAGTGGGTTTGGAGGGGATGCTTGCTAGCTGCTGTTGATCTCCACCTGAGAGGAGATGGGGGGCAGTGGGAGAGTCCTAGATGCAGAGTAGAAACTAGCGAGAGAGAGAGAGAGAGAGAGAGAGAATTGTTGAGAAGCAGTTGAACGGGCTGCTGGTATTGGTCCTCGGAGGAGGAGAGGCCCTCTAACCTGATCTGGACCAAAGGAAGCTAGAACTGGTAGACCTGAGCCCTCGACAGTCTTGGGGCACTGCTTGCTCCTCCCAGCCGCAGTCACACGGCACTGGCTGGGGACACTGAGCAGCGGAGGAGGTTGGATGTAGCGTCTAATAGACAGGACGAGGCATCCTGTGGCATTGCCCAGACACTGTGGGTCCCAGCACAGACAACGTGACCTGTGCCTTTGAAACTCAGGCTGGTGGCCTGGCAGAGGCCTCATGGCGGAGAGAAGGCCCAGCAGAGGGTGCCTGGCCTTTAACTATACGCGACCCCACCCCCAGCTGTCACCGTCATCACCTTCTGGGAGGAAGAGGCGGGGAAAACCCTGACCTCGCTGAGAAAACACTGCAGTGATGACCCAGAATTCACCAGCTAAATCTGCCAAAGTAGATTCTAAATTGATTTAAGGAAATTGATTCAAGGGAAACCAAGGAGCGATATAAGCACTTAAGTGTGTGCCCTAAAAGCTCCATCCCTGGTGTTTGTGTGGAGGGCAGGGAACTGGAGAGACGGCAGGGGGCGGGCGGCAGACGGCCTCAATGCTGGGGGGCGGGTGGGGGGGTCCTGAGTGTCCCAGGGCTCCCACAGCCTGACCAGGCCTCCTTTCAGGGTAGAAAGATAGAAGGATACAGAGTCTTGGACACTCCAGGGGACAGAGGGCCTGGCTTCTAGCTTAGCTCTGCCACTCACTGGCTGTGTGACCGGGGGCAAGTGGCTCAGCCCGTCTGTGCCTTAGTTTTCCCATTTGAAAATAAAGAGGGTGGGCTTGATCATATCTAAACCATCGGTTTTCAAATGTCAGAGTGTCTGACAATCATGGGATAGCTGGGTTAAAATGGAGGTTCCCGGACCCGACCCTCAGAGATTTGGACTTGAGGGTCCGGGTGACTTGGAGAGCCACTAGTCCCAGGATCCATCGCAGTGACTGTTGCATCTAAGGTCCAAGTGGGCCCTAAGTCCTTGTGCTCCTCCACCTGGGCTCACCCCCCTTCCATTGCCCTCTGCGCCTCTCCAGCTGCCCAGGTTTCCTCCGTGCCCCCAGCTCGTCTTCCCTCCTCTGTTCTGTGTCTCGGTGCTTGGACAGGTTTCCCAACGGTAGAACTCTAAGCTCTGGGGACATCCCTTCTGGTCCCCATCCTCCTCTGTGTGGGCCCTCCTCCCTTTCCTTCTGCCCCATCCTGTGAGCCCCCAGAGCCAGGCAGAGCATGCGTGAGGGGGGCAGCTTCTGTGCGGTGCTGCCCTGTGTGCTGGTGGGGGCCTGAGACCCTCAGTGGCAACCACACAGCCCCTTGCCCACCGTCTCCGGAAGCAGGTGTCCCTGCAGCCCCAGCCTTCACCACACTCTTCCTCCTGCGCAGAATGGCTTTCCTCTGCTCTGGCTTCACAGATCCTACCCTCTTTCTTCTTTTTTTTCAGTTCATGATTTATTTATTATCCACATTTTTCTCCTGCTTTTACTAATATAAAAGAAGGCATTGTAAAAGTTTGAAATATAGCAGTATAGAAAGGAGAAAACTCCTTATGCCTGTGACTCTCACCCAAAATCACGAAAATTAGCCTGCTGTGATGAAGTTTGAAATCACCACGTAATTAAATAAAAAGAAATATATATTTTGAAACAACAATATAGTTATACCATTACACACTATCATACACAGTATTTTGTGATATCTCCTCCTAACGAATATCTTATCCCTGTTCCATGCCACCATATGGAGACAGACCACATTCTTTTTCACCACTCTATAATACTCTTTGAATTAACATCATGGATTCCCCATGGATCGATATTTAGGCATCGTCCAATGTTCCATTCACAAAACACCACTGCAACAAACGTCTTTGCTCAGAAATCTTGGTGCACTTGAATGGTTGTAGGATGCATTCCCAGAAGTAGAATTGCTGGATGAAAAAAATGTGAATATTTACATTTAGCTCATACAGTATTGCCAATTTGGCCCTCAAAATGGATTTCTGCCTATATTTTGTGAGTGGCTGTTTCTCTATACGCAACCCCCCACCCCGGGTCAACCTTGGGTATTATCAGTCTTTTAACTCTTTGCCAAACACATTGACAAAAGCACCTTTATATTATTTCCTTTATTCTTTTCCTTAATTATTGGTGAGGTTGATCAATTTGGGTCCGTTCTTTGAAGTATCACATCAAAACCTTTGCACATTTTTTTTTTCTCTTAAATAGTTAAAAAACACGTAAGGCATTTGCAGGGTTTACAAAGGCAGCGGTGCACAAGGGTATAAAGCACACATGAAAGCTCCAGCCCCAGGCCCCCCATCTGTCCAGCTCTGAGGCTAGAACAGACTAGCACTGAGCCCTGGCTTTGGGGAACATTCACATCCCTGGACAGAGCTTCCCATGGGGTCTGTCTTTCCCACGGCATAGAAAGCAGGACCACAGGCTATGTTTAACGGGGGCTGCCCTGCTGGTGGGCACACTGCTCGGGGATGTAACTGTGGCCGGAACTCCCTTAAGGGGTCTGATGAGGCCCTGGGGTGGGGGAAGCAGAGGCAGAGCGGGCAGGAGGGAGAGCTGGGCCCGCAGGCAGCACCCTGGCTGCAGGTGGTGGCTGGCGGTCAAGTCCCAACTTCACACTCGCTTCTCTTTGAGACTCTCATTTAAGTAGCGGTGGCCCTGGGTTTTCCTACTTGTAAAATGGAAACACTGATGTCAACTTCCAGGGCCTCTTGTGAGGCTCAAATGAGACTGTGTACAAATAAAACTGGAGCCTGCTACGAGTGTAAGTTGTGAGGACCGAATGTTGATGGCTGAAATTCCACATTAGCTCATATCTCTCATGGCTTGTATGCAGCTAAACACAGACTCCCTTCTGCAAGGGGCGTGCATTTGTAGCTGTTCTGTGTAGAATATGTGGTTCAGAGCATGGGCTTTGGAATTGGAGAGAGCTGTGTTCAAGTCTACTCGCCGGCTCTGTGAGTCTGGGCAGGTCGCTGAACCCCTCTAAGCTACAGTGTTCTCCTCCATAAAGTGGGCATAACCGCTGCTCAGTTTACTGTGAGGAGTTAATGAGCTCTGTGTTGAAAGGCTGGTGCAAGGTAAGGGTTCAATAAATGTCAACTCTGCTATTATCATCCTTAGTAACTGTAAATTATTAACAGGACTGATCTCAACGACAGCGGCCAGTTGCTCTCTGTCTCCCATTCTGAGCTTGTCAGGAGTGGGCTCACGGAGGACCCGGACCATCGACTCGTCTCCCACACCAGCACCCACGTGGCCCTGCAAGGTGTGTACCTTGCCTTTGCTCCCAACACCGGGCTCCCTGGGGGCCGACCCAGCCTTGCCCGTGATGGAGGGGGAGGAGGTCCCTTTCATGGCATTACTTGAAGAGTTCTGAGAATGTTTTCTATTGCCCCTTCCTCTGCTATCGGCAGTGGTGACAGGAATCCCAGCATTCCTGGAGAGCCTCACATTGGGGTTGAAATTCGGTTTTGATTTTAGGAATCTGCCTCAGGGCTCTCAGCTATAAAATATAACCGTGGTGTCCATCTCCACCTTCTCCCTGGAAGAGCCTGGGGAGGATATTTGATTTCTCTGTGTCTCAGTTTCTTCATCTGTGAAATGGGGGCATAATATCACTGATCTCAGGGGGGAAAGTGGCCAGCATGGTCTGGCCCACAGTGAGTGCCCACTCAGTGCCCACAGGAGGTGCTCTCCACCCTCTCAGGTAGACACTCGGTCTCTGTGAGTTCCTTCCAATGAGGCCTTCGTCCATTAAGACTGCTGTCACAGAAATGCCATAAACTGGGTGGTTTACAAACAACAGAAGTTTGTTGGTCATAGCTCTGGAGGCTGGGAAGTGCAAGGTCAAGGTGCCAGCAGATTTGGTGTCTGGTGAGAGCACGTTCCTTATTCACAGGTGACATCCTCTCGCTGTGCCCTCCCAGGTGGAAGGGGTGAGGATCTCTCCGAGGTCTCTTGTAGAAGGGCACTAATCCCACTCATGAAAACTCTGTCCTCATGACCTAATCAGCTCCTAAAGGTCCCACCTCTTAATACTATTGCACGGGGGATTATTTCAGCATGTGGATTTGGGGGAAACACATTCTGACCACGGCATCTGACTTCTCATGCTGCAGACCCCTCTTGAGTGGATCAGAGGTCCTGAGAGGTCGAGGCCTACCCTGCGGTTCCGTGCAGGAGCAGGAGGGGAGGTTGGCAGGTGCCCGTGCTGGAGCCTTGGGAACCTCCCTGGGGCATCCATCTGGGGGCAGCACTTCAGCAGGCAGGGTTGTGGGGGAGGCTGGGAAGCCAGAGGCGGGACAAGCGCCTAGCAGAGAACGATGGTGTTAGAGAGCAGGGTGGTGGATGAGGGGTTCCAGATGGAAAGGGAGGAAAGCTGTTTGGAAAGTCCTGGCCTTGGAGTCAGAGAATGGCTTCTCCCCTGGCTCTCGTCTCTGAGCTCCCCATGTTCTGAACCTCTGTTCCCCAGCCTGTAGGATGGGGATGCTGATGTAGGGGATGGTTGCCGCTCCCAGTGGCATCAGCAGAGCCAAACCAGAGAGGACGGGGCCACAGCGCGGCACTGCTGCTGAGCGGGAGCTGCTGCTGTGGGCAACCGGCTGCTGCAGCCCCCCGCCAGCCCGCCGGCGCCGTGCAGTTCCCTGCGTGAGCCAGGCATGTCCTTGACTGAGGCCCTGTACACTGGCTGCTTCCTTTCACCTCCTGTATCTTTGCTCAGCGCCTGTCCTCAGTGAGAGCTCTCCTGGGCAGCTGCATTGCAGCCCCACGCAGTGCCTGTTCCCTCCCCTGCTCTGTCTCCTTTGCAGCATTTATCACCCCCGGATACAATCATTACTTTGTTGTCTGTCTTCCTCCGTGACAACATTCTTGCCATCTATTGCTATGTAACATATTTCCTAACAATGTGGTAGCTTAAAACAACTAACGTCTTATGATATCTCACAATTTTGTGAGTGAGGAATTCAGGCGAGTCTCAGCTGGCTGGCTCTTCCGTCCCCCACGCTGCTCGTGGAGGGTGCTCTGTGGCATTCAGCAGGTGGCTGGGCTGCAGCGTCCAGGGTGGCCTCGCCTGCCTGTCTGCTGCTTTGGTGAGGACAGCAGGACGGTGGGGCTCGGCGGGACGCGAGCACCTACAGGTGGCCTCTCAGGCATGACTGGAGTCGGACTTTTTCCGTGGAGGCCCAGGGCTCCTAGAGTGAGTTCTCAGAGGCATAGGTAGGAGCTGCAAGTCATCTAGCTTCAGAACATTACTTCTGCCACATTCTCTCTGTCACACGAGTCCCCAAGGCCAGCCCAGATTCAAGGGGAGGGAAGTAGATGCCACCTCTCAACAGGAGTGACACCAAAGGACTGTGGCTGTCTCAGTTCTACCATCACACACCTTGCTGGGGCAGGGTCTTAGAGTGTTTTGTGCATTGCTGAATTCCAAGCACCTGGCATACCGTAGGTGCTCAATAAATATATTCATTGAGTGAATGAATCTTTATAGCCATGGCAAGCTCACCTCTACCCCTACCACAGGCCATGTCCTCTCTTAGCGCAGCCTCTGCTTCCTATCTGCCCTCCCCTCCCCCTCGGCCGAGGGCTCCTTCCTCCTCTGTAGATGACCCTAGAAACCAGACACTGGGCTCTCTGAGGGCAAGCGTGTGCTCTGTGTCATGCAGGGAAGATTCCAACAATCAGGAGTTCCTAACTGTATGCGTGGTACAGACATATCTATATATATTGGTTCACAAATCACAACCATTGATAAAGTAGATATTGCTATCCCATTTTACAGATGAGGAAATTGAGGCCCAGAGAAGTTGAACCTTTTGCCTCAGGTCACCCAGCCAGTCGGAGGCTAGCCTGGTGTCTCCACAGACGCAGGTGCTTGGTGGCTCTGTGGACTGACTGTCCCATCCCTAGCATGTGGGAACTAGGTGCCCACAGCTTCCCCTCGAGGCTCCAGGGCCCACCACAGCAGGGCTTCCAGGCCCAAACTGGTCCTTTCTCTCCCCTGGAGACTGTGGTTTCGCACCACTGAGATGCTCCGCAAGAGAGCGGGGTATAATATTCATGGACCAGCCAGGCGTGGGTGATTAGCTCACTGTGTGTTGGAGGAGGGGGGAATAATTGAAAAAGGTATTTACATAACAAGTTAATGCTGTTGCCTGTGAGGCTCCTTTGCACACCACACCCCCACCCCAGCCCCCAGCGTGCCCACTTTGTGCTTCTCCTGGCCTTGCAGTGGAGGGAGTGCTGCGGTCTAGATTGTAAGTGACATTGTTCAGGGAAGAGAATTCAAGTGTCTGGGAGTGGCCTGTGTAGGGGGTTCGACCCCCAAACAAACAAACCCCTTCTGCAGACTCTAAGAACTGGGTTTTTGACATAGCACTACTTGCCTCAAACCCTCAGGGGGCTTTGGGCACAGCCCACCCCATTTCTGGGCTTGTCCTCTCACCTGCAGCAGGCTGGGCGCAGCATGACCCCCTGGGGCCTAGGACTGTGTTCCAGCCGCCCAGCCGGTGACAGCAGGCCAGGATAGGAGCCTGCACACTGGCCATTGGAAAGAAAACGCCTCTTCTGTGGCTGCAAAGGAGAGGCAAGTCACCGCTGCCGCAGCTTCCCAAAGGTGGCCTTTGGGGTTACCCCTGGTCAGTGCTGGCTCGGGGTTCTGGAACGAAAGGTTGTTAGCTCATAATCACCTAGTTCGGGGCTGGCTGGGAGGGGTGCTGTGCGTCTGACCTCGGGCCGAGGAGCACAGCCAAGTCCTGCTGGCTGCAGTGAAAAGGGCTCCACGGCCTCTCGCTGAAGGTCAAGTACAAAGATGGGCTGAGGATTTTTGAGGGGCGCAGGAAGCACGGGCCGAGGGGTGCCATTCCCCCACCCCACTGCAGGTGCACGGGAGCCTGTGTTGTCCACATCTCCAGAGCAGGGGACAGGGCCATGCACGGGCCAGAACGGTCTGGTTCTTCCTGCCCAGGACGCAGAGAGGCAGACTCGGGAGACTGTGCATTTCATCGTCGCGTGCACCCCCTGCAGAACAGGCAGGGTGACAGCGCTGCCCCCACAGGGCTCGTGTGGGGACTGAGTGAGCCGCTGCGTGTCACGGGCTCAAAACAGAACCGACTCCCCAAACAGAAGCCTGGGGTTTCTTCTGAAAAGGCTGTGAAGCCCCATCTCGAGTCGTCAGTTCTAACCTCTTTGATGACTAACTTCCTGAGAAAGCTTGGGGAACTGTCATGGCTCCGAGCCTTGGTTTTCTCTGCTGTGAAATGGGGGTGGTGAGCCTGATCTCTCGAGCCTGCTGGGAGGAGTGAACCACAGACAGTGGGAGAAGATGCCTGGCTTCCGTGCCCGGCACACAGTGGGTGCTTGGTGAGGGCGCCCAAAGATGTGACATCGGGTCTGCAAGGCCTAGCTGGAGGCTGGGGCCACAGAGCCTTGGGAGGAGGAGACCCAGGGGCTGGGGACAGCTGGCTTCAAGTGGCTAAACAGCCGCGTCCCTGAGGGAGAGGCGAGGCTTCTGTGCATTTAGGAAGGGCAGACCTGGGGCCTCGCCCAAACATTGCGACCACAAGTGTTTTAACCCAGAGTAAAGAGGAATCTGCGTTGCCTGACGGCCAGGTGGCGGGTGTGGGCACTCACTCCATCACAGCACGTCCCAGCTGGGACTGGCTGGGGTGTCACAGGTGGGCGCCAGGTCCTGGGGAGGAGGGAGGCTCCTCCGCGGTTGGTTTCTAAGGGCCCTCCTGTGGTGATGTGTGACCGTGAGGTAGGGGGAGCTGTGCTGTCTTTGTTTCTTGTCACTCCCAATAGCTGTGCAGTGACCCCGCTCCCTGCCGCCATCCCCACCCCATCCTGTATCCTCCCCAGGGCCGTGGGCAGCAGGGTCCTTCCAGCAGCCCCGAGAACACGCCTCCTCTCCCCACTGCGGGGAGACCTCCACCCACGGGGGTCCCAGACCCTAAGCTCGGCAAGTCAGGCCCTGCACAGACCGACCCCGACCCTCTCTGCAGCCTCACGTCCTGCTGCCAGACACAGACTCTACTCTGGAACTGAGTTTCCGGACACTGACCCCCTTTCTGGTTTTGTTTCCACGGCATCACGACTCAGTCCAAAAAACCCTAGCGAGGTCCCTGCTGCAGGGCCACTCAGACACCCTGTCATCCC
This sequence comes from Eulemur rufifrons, assembly GCF_041146395.1. Taxonomy (NCBI): domain Eukaryota; kingdom Metazoa; phylum Chordata; class Mammalia; order Primates; family Lemuridae; genus Eulemur; species Eulemur rufifrons. The sequence goes on along the minus strand of NC_090984.1, from coordinate 26,314,338 downwards.
TCCGGCCTTCACGGGGCAGTGTCTGAGGGGTGGGGAGGCCATTTCTTGCTTTCAAAGGGCAGGGCCTCTGGGGATACATCAGGACAGCTCAGAGCCTACAAGGACGACTCCTGGGAGAGCCCTAGTTCCCTCAGTGAAGGGCTGTCCCCACAGTCAAGGCAGGAGCTTGGGGTCCCGGGGTCCTGGCCCTGCCCGGTCCGCTCTCCTCACCAGACCCCGGCAGAGCTCAGGCTGGAGGCAGCGAGCTTGGGTGAGGCCGTGACCGCAGGCCCCGCCCCTGCCACCACCACACACTGGGTCACACCAGGGGCTGTGCTGGACACGCACCGTCCCCTCCAACCCACCAACCCTGCAGGGCGGCCTGTCAGCTTCATCTGACAGATGGGGAAACTGAGGCTCGGCAAGACCAAGTGCTCACCCTGAGCCAGAGACCTAGGAAGCAGTAGAAGCTGGTTTGGATTTTGGTCCATCCCATGACGCTCAAAGCCCACCATGGAGTCAGAGCACAGGCTCCCTGGAAGCCGGTGTCGTGAAGTATGGCCTGGGTCAAGCCCATGACCCAGGTGGCTGTGAAGGCCCTGGGGTCTGAGCCCTGTGTCTGAGGCCCATGGGGGAAGGCCTGGCCCTGCCCCTGCCCCCAGGGAGCCTCTAGTCTAAGTGGGAAAACAGTGGAATGCCCTGGGGACCTCCCCCCTGCCTCTCCCCCTCCTACCCACCCTTCCCCAGCAAGTCCTAAGTGACCTCCTGGACAGGGTCCCAGAGAAGAGTCCTCGTCCCTGGACACGTGTGTAAAGGGGCTGCCAAGGGAGAGACGTCTCCCCCAAGCAGACCATCCATTCATTCAGTGAGCAGTTATGGAGCCCCAGGCTGGGCTGGGCCACCATGGGGGACACTAAGACGCAGCCCCTGTCCCTGAGGCCCCTCCCAGTGCAGGGGCCTTGCCCTGGTCAGGGAGCATGTTGAAGGCCAATGCCGGGGAGCAGAGCTAGATTAGGGGTGAGAGAGTCACTTGCCTCAGGATGCAAAATTTAAGGGGGTGCCAAAAAACTCAGCAATCAAGATAAATAATATTTTAAAGCAATATATTTAAAATAAAAGTAATGCAACAGATGTTTTGCATTAAATTTGACCTTTTAAAATACTGCTTTGAAATAGTATTCGTGTTGCTTAGTGAGTGTCTGGTGCCCCCTTGACACCCCCACCCCACCCCCGCCGCTTCTGGGGCCTGTGTCCTCCAGGTGGCTGGAGTGGGGAACCAGAGAGGATAAGGGAGCTAAGGAGGGGACTTTGGCCTCTGTCTTTGTTGTGGGGAGCCTCCTGCTAGGCGCCCTGTCTGGAGGTGTGCAGGGGGGCCTGGAGCCTAGTGCCTGGGAGAGCCTCTGGCCTGGGCTTCTGGAGAGGTCGGGAGCAAGCCACCTCTTGACAGGTCGCCAGAGGGGACCTGCAGGAGCCTCTCTGTCCCCCAAGCCCTGGGGCTCAGCAGACAGGAAGGAGGCTGAGGAATGGTGGCTGCCACGCTGAAGGGGCGGGTCAGGTGGGAGGTGGGAGGTGGGAGGTGACTGCAGGAAGGACAGGAGTGGGCCCCCCACCCCTGTCCTCCCCAGCCAGCTGGGTGCCGGGGCTGTGCTCGGCCCCTCGGGCTCCCGGGGCACCTTGTCTGATCCCCCACAACTTGTGAGGAAGGCACTGTGTGTCATCCTTGCCGCTGTGCGGATGAGGAAGCTGAGGCTGGGGGAGGCGGACGTGCCCAGACCATGGGCCGGAGCTGGGCCTCTCTCCAGCCCCCGCCTCCCACTCTCTCACGCTGCCTGGGAACCGGAGCCCCCACCCCACTCCTGCCTGCCCGACCCCAAACTGTCACTTCCACCTTTTCCCTCCTCTCCTAACTTTCCCGAAGTGAATATAATTATTAACATTATTTGCCTAATTAACACGTTGGCTGAATGACAGAAAACATGCAAACAGGTTTTGCCAAGGAAACTCTGATTAAAACTGCAGCCTGTCTAATTAGATGGAGATTTCTTCATTAGTGTCCCCATTTTAGATGTGCCTCCTGCCACCCTCAGCTCCCTTCCCTGTGCTTTTGCCTCCCAGCTCCCACCCTTAACCCTGGAGGCCCCGTCCCTGTCCCCTCCCAGTCCCTGTCTGGACACTCCTGCCGCCTGCCCTGCCCCTCCTGCCATGCTCACCCTTTCCCCCTGCGGCAGCTGATAGCAGGGCTGGCCTGCTGCAGTCTGAGGCTGGCCGGAGGACACCACCCTGGGGGACAGGAGCTGGCCCACCTGGCAGGTGAGACCCTCCTGGGAGGGTCTGGTTTGGGGTGGGGGTGCCCGGGTTTCTAAAGTTCTCTTTGTAAATACTCCTGGTTCACAAACAAAGCAACGCAAAATCCCCAGGTCCTCTCAGGCAGACGCCATGGACAGCAAATGTATGTTTAGTAAGAAGAACAGCATCACAGAGCGCTGGCTGAGTACCTACTCTGTGTCAGACCCTTGCAGGTGTTTTCTGGTTTTACCTCCAACCCTTTGAATGAAGAGTTACCGCCACTTTGCAGATGAGAGAACCGACGATTGGAGGAGGCTGCCAGGAGCAGAGACTGGACTCAGATCCAGCACTTTCCAGCTCCCACTCTCCGGCCCCTCCCTCTCGGGGGCTCCTCTGTTGGTGTCTACAGAACTCCCCACCCCCTTCTCATTTTCTCTTCCCTTCCTCTCTGCAGGGCGGGGCTCCAGGGAGCAGGCGGTGCTGACTGATGGGCTTGGTAGGCGAGAGCAGACCAGAGATGCCCCAAGCCGGGGTCAGCAGCAGCCTCGGGACTGGCTCCTTCAAGGGCTGCAGGAATGTGTCCCAGGAGGAGGGGGCCGAGGTGGGGAGGGCCCCTGGACACACTTGACAAGAGAGGTCAAGCACAAAAGGCAGGAGGGTGTGTGGCCCCGGGAGGCGCAGGCCCCTGTTTGTTACCAGAAGGAGGTGAGCTGCGGCCGTCAACTTTTGAGCCCATCCTGCGCCAGGGACTTGTGCAAGGTACTTAAGTGTGTGCCCACAGCTACGCTTCACAGCAAGGTGCTATCATCTCCACGGTTCGCAGAGGCTCCGAGAGGTTCAGAAATGTGGACGCGGTCGCACAGCTAGTAGGTGGCTGTGCTATTTCCTGTGGACTCGCTCTGGTGACTCTAAGGACACAGGGGCATCACGGGTGGTGGCTGGAGGGGTGGGAACGTGAGAAGTTCTAACCACCGTGGGATGGGCTGCCCCAGGACAGGTGTGCTCTTGGTCAATGGAGGCGTGCAAGCAGGAGCGGAAGACCTTCACCGGGGGTGTGAGCAGCGTGGTGAGAGGTAGGAGCCGGCGTCCGAAGGCTGCCTTCCCGGGCAGGCTGTCCGTTCACCAGTATTTATGGAGTGCCCGCCATGTGCCAGGCAGGCGGGTCCCTCCTTGTGGAGCTGGCCCCCTAAGCCATGAGGCTTGGCCCCGGCTTCCCTGCCTCCCTTGGTGGAGTCTTCCCTCCCCACGCTCTCAAGGATGTCATCTCCCCAGTTGCCCCAAATCCGTCCCTTAGAGCATCTCATTCAGTCTCTTGGGACCCAGGAAGGCTGTCGCTGCCTGCCAGGACCTTCCAACTCCACCTCAGTTAAATGATTCAAGATTCCTTGGCCTGAGGGAGGAGAGAGAAGGTTCGGTGGGAAGAGCTGCTCCCTCCCTCTGTACTCTTCCCCTCTCCCCAGCACCCCTCAAATGACAGTGCAGAGCAACACCACCTAGGAAGCTCTGGGAAGCCACTCCCTGAGTGCCCCAGCGGGATGGCAGATAGCCTGGTGGCACTGGGGAGAGACATGTGGGCACAGCTTGTTAATTAGAGGGGGAGCCTGACTCATCCACTGTATGATCCCGGTCGCCGTGCAGCATCTCCGGCCTGGGCCCTGTATCCCAGGGCCATTCCAGGGAAGACTTGGCCCTGCGCTCAAGGATCCTCTAGTCTAAGTGGGAAAACAAGCTTAATGTCCTGGGGGTCCCTCCACCCTCCTGGGAAATGAGCCCTGGACTGGGTTTGAATCCCAGCTCTGCCACTTGGTAGCTCTGTGACCTCGGGCACATTTCTTAACCTCTCTGAACCTCTGTTTCTCTGTCAGTGAAATGTGGAAATGATAATACTTCACAAGGTGGTTGCAAAGATTAAATAGCTTAACGTGAACAAAGCACCCAGTGTCACCCCTGGCATGTAGGAAAACCCCATTCCAATACTCTTCCCGCAGATGAGTCAAAGTCACAGACGCAGCCGTGGTGCTTCGAGGTTAGGGTGATGTCTTCATCACTGTGGGGGCGGGGGGAGGAGGCTGACTCTGACCTTCCATGCCTGAAGTTCCTCCTGGGAATCCCCAGCTTCCTTCCAGCTCTAACACGTCCCGGTTCTCCCATGGGTGAACCTTCAGATGCTCCAAGAGTCAGACTCATCCCATGGGCCTGGCAATGTCTGGTGGCTCCCCAAAGCCTCCGTGTGCCCTTCTGACAAATGGCACAGGCCCAGCACTCCCCGAGGTGTTTCAAGGCCTGTTGGCAACTTTACCAGGAAGCCCAAGACGTGAGGGCGCATGATCCGAGGTGGGGAGACAAGCCTCATTAGACAGCTCCGGTGCCCGCGGGATCTGTCACCATGGCAGCCAGCCCTCGTGCAGACCAGGTGGTTTCTATTAACGAACTTGGAAAAGTTTACGGTGGCACCAACAATGAATCTTTATTCTGTTGTTAATAGCGTGTCTCTTATTAGCATGTATCTTTTCCCCTTCTTAATAACCTTTACATTTCCAAGCCGCATTTATAATTAAGTCATTAATCCCTTACCGGAATTTCTTGTTTTTCAGAAGCAGCAAACCAGAGGCCCCGTCTGGCTGGTGTGAATGGAAGGGCAAAGGCACCACCAAATTGCTCTGGGAATGTCATTCTAATTATTGGATCCTGACCCAGCAGCCTGCTGATAAGCTCTGGGTTGGAGACACCCCATCTCTCGGGGGAGCTCAAAGGCTGCTCAAGGCTTTTTCTCACCCTCTGTAACTTCCCTGCCACACAATTAGCCTTCAAGGGTACCTGAGTGCTAGAGGCTGGGAGGAGCCAGGTGCGCAAGGGCGGTGGGTTCCAGTCTGTACCATGGGGAGTAGGAAGAGCTTGACTTGTTGATTGCTGGGCTTCTGTTATGAGCTGAACTGTGTCCCCCGCCCCCAGATCCACATGTTGAAGTCCTAACGCTTAGCAACTCAGAATGTGACTGTATTTGGAGATAGGGTCTTTAAAGAGATAATTAAGTTAAAAGGAGGTCATTAGGGTGGGCCCTTATCCAATAAGACTGGTGTCCTTATGAGAAGAGGAAATCGGGACACAGTCATGTACAGAGGGAAGACCACAGGGAGACAGAGAGAGAAGACACCGTTGACAAGCTAAGGAGAGAGGCCACGGAAGGAACCGACCTGGCCCACACCTTGATCTCAGACTTCTAGCCTCCAGAACTGTGAGAAAATTAGCTGCTGCTGTCTCGGCCACCCAGTCTGTGGTGCCTTGTTATGGCAGCCCCAGCAAACTCACACGCTTCCTTCTGGCCCTGACGTGCTCATGTTCTGGGTCTCGCACTTATCTGACTTCAGGTACTCCAAGGACCCAGGAGACAGAAAGCCAAGTCTCTTGGCCCCTGGCCCAGGCCATGCTCAGGAGGCAGGGCCCACTCTGACACAAGTATGAGGGGCAGAGAGGCTCCTTTTCTACAATTTCCATTAGCTCTTGGCCTCCAGAGTTGGCTTCTAGAGTCAGGGACTTTGATAAGAGCGTTCACCTGAGACCTTGACAGTGAGTCCAGACAGAGACGCTGTAGGCTGAGCCAGGAGCCCCATTCCAGCTTCCCAGGGAGCACCAGGGTCCAACACAACATGAGAGCTGGCATCAGCACAGGTGCAGGTCAGATTTGGGAAGGGCACGGCAGCTTTGGGGGTCTGCAGCGCCTCGGCGTTCATCACAGGTGGTCTGGCATGGAGTGGGTGGGCCAGCTTGAAGTCCTCCTGTGCCTCCCGCATGGACAGAAACCTAGAGACTAGTAGCCCATGTCTGCTTCCTGCTGTCCCCTGGCTGTTCATTTATCTTTTACTTAGGACCCATCGGTGACTCGTGTTGCTGTCAGTGTGACTTCCCAGCCACTGTTGAGTCCGTCTCCTACTCCATGGTCATTTCAGACACTCTTCCCTTTTGACAACTAAATTTCTCAGTGTTGCCCATTGTAACATGTCATTTTGCAGTTCATTTATCCTTCCATCCCACCATCCACCCATCCATCAATACTCGCACAATGCCTGCCACGTGCGCCATGCTTGGCCCTGGCAGCGCAGTGCTGAGTCCACATGTGCAACCTCTCCCCTCACAGAGCTCACAGTCTAGCGGGGGAGTTAGACATCAAGCCCATCGAATGACTGACATCTACAATTATAAGCCAAGGGAAAATCAGGGGGAGGGGCGCTGAGTGCATAGAACCACGGGACTGATAGGGTTGGGAGTTGAGATGAGCTCCGTGGGGAGGGGCACCGTGTGAGCTGGGACCTGCACCATGAGAGTTAATCAAGAGGAGAGGAAGGAAAGATGGTCTTGACAGAAGGAGGGATGGCACGTGCAAAGACCCTGAGGTGACCGGGAGCTGGAAGAAAGCCAAGTGACTGCTGGATGTGGAGCTCCTGGGGGTCAGGGCTGGGGCTATGCATCTTCTTGTTTCTAAGACAGCCTCTGATTCATGCTGGGAACTCAGTATGAAGAGGCACCTGAGGGTGTACCAGCCATCCTCTACATGGGGATGGCAGTTTGCTCAAGGACTTCTGTAGCACATGACGAGTCCCCACGTACCATCTCTAGGATGTACTGTTAAGGTCATCTATCTACTCTGGAGCTCAGAATCCTTTTTTCCCCCCTCTTCCAGTATTAGAGTTTGGAGAGGTTTTTCTCTAAATTTTTTGGGTGGGGGTTGCTCAGATTTCTGCAGGCTGCCCTACCCCAGGCAGTCACTTTTTCCCTCTGGCTTGACCCTGCCTGTCAAGTCTATGCACATGGGCTCCCTGGAGTCCCGTGGGCATGTCTCCCATGTGCTCACAAACCAGGCCGGTCTGATTATGTGTAGCATCTGTCATGTTTTAGCGTTGCCCTTGGCGACGCCCACATCTGAGACCTCAGATGTCAAGACAGAGTGAAAATGCCTCGCCACCACCTCTGCTGAGAGCAGCAACACCTCAAGGTGCCAAAGAGATGTCCAGCCAGCCAGCAATGGAGCTGCCATGTGGGTTTCTGCCCAGAAGGTGAAGAACTTGCCTGTTCTTCTTTCTATGTGACAGCTGGTCCCCTGGGCACCAGGACAACTGTCTGACCACTGCTTGAAAATGGTGCCCAGTGTCCACCTGCAGCTCTTTCTCCTTCAGGCTTGGTTTGTGGAGCTGGGCTGGGGATCCAAATGTTGGAGGCAGGCTCTGCAGGCAATGCCCTCTGGGGCTCACACACCCGTGGGGGCTTCTCTCTCGAACCTTCCTGCAAACAAACACGTGCAAATTGGACCCCTGGGAGCCCATCTCACAAGATGATCAAGCATGCTTAGAAATATCTGGATCCTCACATAGACATGACTCAGGCTCTAACTTCACTCTAGTATATAGGGCTATTACTATTTTTTTATAGATTATAATCAGTGTGCATTCCATCTTGAGGGCTTTTGTAACATCCTATCTGTAAGAATGTCCATATTACTACATTCTCTGTGAGCATAACTCCTAGCAGCTCCTTTGTAGTTCATTAAGTGGATGCACCATTTTACCTATTGCTGGACATTTAGACTATTTCCAGACTGTTGCTGTTATAAATGATACGCATGGGAGTATCACCATATATTGGTATGTATTTTCAGAAGAAGAATGATCAAGTTAGGAAATATAAAATTGTTTGATCCATGGAGTTCAGTTGCCATCCACTGGCTTGTAGCAACTCACATGACCACCAACACTTTATGTGGGTAGGTCCCAGGTCCTTGTTATAGCTGCTATGGGACCTGCCTGGCTGGATTACCTGTCCTTCACAATGCCAGGTGGGATTCTTGAAGCTTTTATAAAGAGAAAAGGGAGTTGGCTAAAGACAGAATGCAGACCACAGAATGGACTGCATAGAGTTTCTAACCAAACATTGAAATGTAAATATGGATCTAAAAGAACCAATCGTTTACAGCTGTAGCTCCTGGGGGGTCTTGTGTCAATGGCAATCTCACCTCCTAGGATGCATGAGTGAGGAAGAAATCCCTTACTCAGCTTGGTAAAGTGAGGCCCTACCACTGTCCCGGATTGCCTTCTGTCACCTGGGGTAGGGATCACCCCCTGCTTCTCTGTGCCCACCTTGGCCCCCATTCCAACTGATCCACATCGTAGCAGGTGCTCACCCACCTGTACCGGGGCTAGCCTGACAGTGGCATAAGAGTTCTCAACAGAAGTTGCCCAAACCCACACTCCAGGGCAGGTTCTTCATCGGCTGCGTCTCTGCAGCGTTGCCTGTTTTTGCTCCATTTGCTGCTATTCAGACCTGCTGGAACAGCTGGAGGGGCGACGCTCCAATTTGGCGATTGTGTCTTCTGCAGGTGCCTGGTACAAGATGGCCATCTCTTTCTCTTTGCATTTTTCTGATAGGAGGTGTTTATGGACCTTCCCAGCTATTTACGGAAGAGAAAATCTACTTCATATATGTACATGGTACCTGAATTCATGCTTACACCATTTTCTAGGTTGCTTAAGTAAGTGTGCCCTCCACTATGTGCCCTTGTGTGTGTGTCAGGGGGGATATTTAACTCTTCCATGCTATGCCCTCACCATCCATTAACTAAAGCGATAACTTATACGGATGGTCCCCAATTTCTGAGGCTTCCACTTATTATTTTTTGACTTTAGCATGGTGCAATTTTGATGTAATGTACAGTTACAGTGTTCAGCAAATTATATGAGATATTCAACACTTTATTATAAAACAGGCTTTTTGTTAGATGATTTTTCCCAAGTATGGGCTAATGTCAGTGTTCTGAACATGTTTAAGGTAGGCTGGACTAAGCTATACTGTTCAGTAGGTTAGGTGTATTAAATACATTTTTTACTTAAAATATTTTTAACTTATAATGAGTTTATCGGAACATAACCCCACAACCCATCTAAGTCAAGGACTATCTATACGTGATTAAGAAGAGGAATAAACCCTCCCAGGAGGCTATCTGCCTTTTGAATGGGACAATTCTTACCATGAATCATCTTTAATTTTATAATCATCTTTAACAATTAAAAGCAAAAAAGTTATCATGGGAGAATGACAGGCTGGGAGACGAGGTCCCAAATCACTCCATAGAGGCCCATCTCATTTGGGGACCATTTCTGGATCATTGTTTGAAGGCGATGGGAAAGGTCATAATTTCCTACTTAATTGATTATATCAGAGACCTCAGCCACCTGTCGACAACTCAGGAGCAGGTGAGCAGTTTAATACACTGACCAAGACAGACTGTGGTCAGACTGCCTGAACTCAAGCCCTGACTCTTCCCTATATAATAGCTGTGTGACTCTGGCAGAATCACTTCACCTTTCTGGGCTTCAGCTGTCTCATGTGTAATCTAGAACAACAATATCCACTTAATAACACTGTAGGAATTAAATGAGATAATTAGTGCAAAGTGCTTCATGTACTACCTGGCACATAGTAGGGGCCTAATAATTGCTTGCCATTATTGTAATTATAAGCATTTCATTCTCCAAATCCCCTGCCCAGTGCTCCAGCAATAATTGAACACAGTGTACAATGTCTTACAGCGCACAGATGACGTTCATTCCATTAACCCTTTGGATGCTTACAGTGATGGGGGAGGAGAGTTGTTTTTATTTTCCTGCTCTTGATATACTATCCTCAACTCTAAAATGTGAACAATTCCATCCACCTTCCTTATAGGACTGCAGAGAGAATCGCATAAGAAGGTCAATGTTAATTACATTATAAGGTCTACAGCACCATACAAATGGAAGTTGTGTGGGCATTTGGACCTGCCATTTGAGCCTGCACGTTTTGCAAAGCTAACTCTTTTATCTGACCACATAATAAGTTTCACAGGCACAAGCTGCTGCCCTGTCTTCATCCATAATCTTACACTTGAAGGTCACGTGGCATACCGGAACACTGTAGGAACACTCAGACAGACTCGGATTTGCTCCTCTGTGACTTCGGGCAAGTTATTTAATGTCTTTAAGACTCAGCTTCCTCTTCTTTAAAATCAAGGAGTACTATCTATGATAGAGTTATTATAAAAATTCAATGAAATAACTTAAGTAAAATGCCTGCCCATTTATTCAACAGTTATTTACTGAGCATCTACTATGTATTAGACATGATTATGGGCCGTGGGAATAGGATGCTGAACAGAGATGATGTTCCTGTCCTCTTGGAGTGGAGGAAACAGACCAAACCATACACAATTTGGGCTGCTTTCTGCTGCCAGTAACACAAAATTTGACAAAACTTGACTGCAAACAGCTTTAAACATCCAGGTATTAAACATCTCATGCAATAAATCCAGAGGTAAGACTAGCCCAGGGTTGGTTCCTTCACCAGCTGCTCTACACCAGCAAACCTAAATCTTCCCATCTTTCTGCTCTGCCACCCCTCGGCACACCAATGCTTGTCTCCAAGCTGGTGGTGCCGTCATGGTCCTAAGACGGCTGCCGAAGCTCCAGGCTGGCATCCTCACAGGGCCAGAGGAAAAGGCCAGGATTGCCAACAACCCTCCTTGGTGTCCATTTTTATTTTTTCTTAGGGTGAAATTCACGTAACATAAAATGAATCATTTTAAAGTACAATTCAGTGGCTTTTAGTACATTCCCAATGTTATGCGACTACCACCTACATCACGCTCCAAGACACTTTTGTTACCCAAAACAAAAACCCTAAGAAACCTTTCCCAGAAGCATAGAAGACAAGCCCTCAAGTCTCATTGACTCAAGTTGAGTCACGTGATCATTCTTACTCCTATCCCTGGCAAGGAGTGTGACATTATTATGACTGGCCAATCAAAAGTCCCTTCAGATCTCACAGTTTGAAGCCCCAAACCATGGTATTCCCGTACGAATGAATGAACGAATGAATGAGATTGTCAGCAGAGGGTGGAGCACATAATAGATGCCCAACGTATGCTTCTTTCCCATATTAATGAATGCTAGGTGAGTGTGCGGAACACACACCAGCCTTTCCAACTTGCCAAAATAGGAAAAACAAACAAAAAACTGAAAATGGCCCCTTTGAGGGCATGTCCAACTAATCATCAGAGCCTGGGGAAGGCAGCTCTGCCATCAGAGAACAGCACACGCTGTTTCAGAGACGGCAGGGGAGTTGGCATCTGGAGCCCGGACGGCTTGCCAGCCTCGAGAGAGTTCCCCAATCACACTGCTTTTCTGATCCTTTTCACTAAACCCCAAACCGACTGCTCTTCTATTCTTTTTAGAAAATGTTACTCAGAAACAGTAGACCGTATTATGCATTTTTGAGACACCTGTTTGCAATCACATTTCCTTCTATGGAACCATTTTGAAGCTTGTTTTTAGGAGCTACCTAGAAAGCCAAAATGGCATCGCTAACACCTGCACAGAATGTTCTTCACACCTCATCTTGGAGGGTGCCCCTCCCTTTCTTCCTCACCTTATGGTGACTGGTGAGAACGGTGCATCGTCCTTACCTGTCTGATAGCACTTCAGGTGAAGGGAACATTCCAGATCAGCCCTGTGGGGCTCTTACCAGAATTAATGGCTAATGAAGTTGGCATCTTCCCTCCTGTCCCACTGGGGGTCAGGCCACCCCAGGTTGCTCCAGGTGACAGGGTGGGCCAGAGATCCCCATCACAGGGAAGCAAAGGCAATACTTTAGCCACACAAGGGTTTGGTGGCTCCTCTCCCCTTTCAGAGATTCATTCATTCATTTACTTAACAAATACTGATGGAGGTCACATGTGGGCCTGAGCCTGTGCTAGGCTCCCCGCCACACACTGATGCTGCACAGACCCTGCCTCCTTGGAGCTTAAAGTCTTCACTAGCTAAATAACGTTTCAAATATATAACTACACACTGTGCAAGATCTTTATATTTACAACATCCAACTGGTCCAGTCCATCACCAGGAGAAAGAACAAAAGGAGTGACAACAGTCTTGTTGCCAGGCAATTCCAAATGCACACAGAATCCAGACGAAGCAGCAAACCGGCCGTGACTCTTCCCTGTAGTCCTTTCCATGTCCCTTCAAGGCTGCCTCAAAGGAAGTCCAGACACTTTCCCTCTTGGCTTATTTTGAATAATCTTTGCTGCTATCTCATCTGCAAATCTGTCTTTTCATAGCTTGGGTAAGTACACGATAAAGCAAGTATAGTAAAATATTCATTATAGCATCTAAGTCAGGGGTCAACAAACTTTTTCTTAAAGGGCCGGCTAGGGAGTGTTTCCCACATTTTGCAGGCCATGTGGTCGCTCTTGCAACTGCTCGGCTCCGCAGTTGCGTCGTGAAAGCAGTCGTAGACAATCCGTAAACAAATGGGCCCGACTGTTTCCAATAAAATTTTATTTATAGGCACTTCAATTTCAATTTCATATAGTTTTCACATGTCACATAGTATCATTCTTCTGTGGATTTCTTTTCTTCCACCACTTAAAAATCATTCTTAGCTCGAAGGCTGTACGAAAATAGAAGGCAGGCGGAGTTTGGCCAGTGGGCTACAGTTTGCCCGTTCCTGCGTTGGGGGGTGGGAATGTGGGTATTCTTTCAACTTTTTGAGATGTTTGAAATTTTCCATATACAATGTTGGGAAATTGTCTTTTCTAAGTCTGGCTTGTCTTTTAACTTTGTTTTGATTTTTTTTTTTTAATTTAAAAATAAATTTTTTGGACCATACTGAAGTGCTTTATTTGTAGCTAGCTGCATTTGCCAACCTTTTCCTTTGTGGTTTGTGACTTTATACTTTGTTAAGGAATCTCTCCCTACCCTGCCGTCACATAGATAAGCTCCTACATTTTCTGTAATCCAGCTGGGATTTCCCTGTGTGCCTGACGGGACCACAGAGCAGAACGGTACCACTTCCATGTGGATACTCAGTCTTCCCATGTCCTGGGTCACTGGTCCATCCTTTTCTGCCCATTGGGAAGTTCATCTTGGTCACCCGCTGAGCTGCCCCATGGGCAGGTCTGATTCTGGGCTGTTCCCATGTCCCTTTCTCCATCTCTGGGACACTTCTCTTTCTTCTTGTCTCTCCTCCACCACCCCAGCCCCCAGCCCTCTACAGTGGGTCCCTCTGGGGACGGTGACAGCCTTCCTGGCTCTAGTCAGTCGTCCTCAGGGTCACCGTGAAAGGGGCTCAGGTCTCCAGGTCTCACATCCATTTCAGGACAGGCCCTGGATATACCAACCTTGCTTCATAGCATAGCTTTGATGCGCTATTAAGCTGCTAAACTGTCTGTCTTGACCTTTCTTGTCTGACCAGCACCCCCCACCACCAGGGGCAAGGAGGAGAAAACGAAAGGGGGTCAGGGTGGAAAAAGGAAGCTCTGGTCCACTCTGCCCCCTCAGAAGGAAGCCAGCAGGGAGGTCCCCACCCGCTGCAGGCCTCAATGAGCCCTGGGGAGGACCGGCTTCCCGTCCTGTGCCCTCCTGCCTCCCCTACAGAGGCTCCTGGCAGGCTGCTTCCCTGAAGCCCCCAGCCCGCACCTGCAAAGGGGAGGGCTGCCCAGCTTCGTAGTTCTTAGGGTTTCTGGACTCAAACCTTCCCCTGCAGGATGCACAGCCAGGCGTGGCCTCGCCATGGGAATGGCCGAGTCTCTGGTTCCTTCGCCTCTCCGGCATCCCTTTGGCCTCTTGAGTTAAAAGCCCCTTCTCCCATCCCCTCGGCACCCCTCAGTTTCTCCAGCAGCACCCACATTATCTCAGTGCATCTCCCTTCACTGCCCCCTGCTGATTACAGACTCCCTGGGAATATAGGCAGAGCTCTGGCCTGGGGGGCCAAACTCTACCAGGAAAGTGCCCTGTAACCTCAGGCAAAACCCTTGCTCTCTGTGGGCCTCTCTTTCTCTGTTTCTCTTCTAGTAAAAGAAATTTTTACCCTGAAGATGTAAAATTCCAGCCCTAAAACAGTCCTTGCCGCAAACCTGAGCTTGTAGCAGCCTTTTGCCTCCAGACAGCTGACTTTCTGCAGTCAGCAGATATTGGGGAGGGGCTGGGAGCTTATATGCACCCCAAGATAGACTCGGCCAGCTTCCTTCTACCATGCTGACTTGCTCTGATCCTAAATTAAAACAAGCGTCTGCGACCCGGTGAGCACTGTGGCGGGGTCCAGCTGAGGCACGGTGAAGGACGGCCGCCACCTCCACGGCCAGGCGGACCCAGCTCTTCATCCTGTTCCCTTGCACCTTCCATTCGGTTAGGAGGTGGAGTATCTGCCCCCAGACTCAGCCCCTCCAAGCTGCCGGACTCACAGAAACTCTGCTTTTTAACTGCAAAGCCTGGGGGCTCTTAGGAGCTGCTTCCCACCTCCTGGGCTCAGTCCCCAGGTCCAGGTCTCCCAGTCCTGCCCACACCTTGCCTTTCCTGGGCACCCATGTGGCATCGTCCTACCTCCCAGCATCATCCCTCATGTGGGAAGGCAGCCAGGTAGGCTCTGGGTGGCAGGGGTCTTCCTGTCTGACTTTTGGGAGTGGGTCCAGCTAATCTTCTTCTGCAGTGGAATCAGAAGATGTGAGTCCCTGATGATGTTCTCTCTGGGGAAGGCAGGGAGATGAGGCTTTGCTACTGGATGGGACCAGAAATGGCCCAGGCAGGCCCATGCAGACCCCAGGAGGCAGCACGATAGAAGGCCTGGCCGGAAAGGGGGAAGGGAAGGCTGCTTCTGGAGTTCTGCTTCTAGTGTTAGACTCAGTATTTTCTAAAAAGTAGAAACTGGAGGAGTTGTTGAGATGTAATTAAGACAGACCTGGACTCAACTTCCTGCTCTACACTTACCGAGTTATGAGACTTTGGGCTAAGTTATTTAACAGTTCTAAGCCTCAGTTTCCTCAGCTATGAAATAGGGGTAAGAAGAATACCCGTTATAGGGCTGCTGTGGGGTTAGAGTGAGGAAATGCATGGGGACCACATTATTTATCACAATGTTAATTTGGGTCCGTTCTGGTTGGCTTTTCCAACCTTACAGCAGGTGCTCCGGGGGCTCTGCAAGAGGCGGTGAAAAGGGAATGCGTTTGAGATCAACAAGAGGAAAGAGTGTGGAGTTGGCCCAGGCAGGGATGGGACTGCAGTGGGTGGGTCCCCGGGTGCTGAGCACGCTCGCTCCTCTACCGTGACAAGACTCTGGAAGGCATGACGCTGGGCTGACACAAGGAGGCCAGCCCTTGCTGGGCAGCTGCCAGCCTGGCAAAGCCCTTGTGCAGAGGGGAGAGGAGGTGGGAGCCAGGGGTCTTGGACGCTCACCCAGGGCAGGCCATAGTGGCCTGCCTCCAAGGGCCCTTCTTCAGTTCTGGACACATGGAAGCTCCAGGAACCTAGAGTTCCCTAGCAGAGCGGGGTAAGGGGTAGAATAACAAGAATAACTGATAAAATTCCCCACCACCCTGGAATAATGAGCCGCAGACTCAGATTTAAGATGACAGATGTATTTCTTATACATCTGCACTTACGGACTCAGATTCCTATTAGCCCAGGTGAGAAATATTTCGTAGTAAGCCGGGCACAAAGTAAGCTGTCAGTAAATAGGAGCTGTTCTCGGTTTCCGCTCTAAAATGGAATATCACAGCATTGCTGTGAGAGCTAAGGAGGCTATTCATTTATTTTCAGTGCTTGGAACAGCCTGACCCATAAATAGCACCATGGAAGTGTTTGCTGTCACTTGTTTAATTCCAGTTCACTTCCTCCTGTGCAGGAAGGGTCCACGGCCTGGGGAGCTTGCTTTGCTGAGGTTAAACAGAGGCATGCGCTGAGCGGCAACACCATTGTTCCAGATTCAGCTAGGGGATGGCACCAGTGGAGACTCAACAGTACCTTTGGGCAGCTGCCCTCAATACCTGGGAGGCAGAAAGAGTCAAGCGCAACAAGGATGATTTTAAACAGGCTGAATTTGTCCTCCAGGATGGTCTTGGTTTGCCCTCTTGTTGGATGGAGGAAGGGGTGCAGAGGGCTTTATATGCCTCTGCCACACGCTCTTACCTGTCAGGGTTCAGAGGGGACAAGCGGTCTGGTCCAGGTGGTACCTTGAATTGGCACCAGCCAGGGTGAGACCTGGGATGACAGGGAGCCCAAAGGCAAGTGAGGGACCCCCTTGCATGTGTGCTAAGGTGCCTAGAGGTCCAGAGAGGCATCAGGGCAAAATGGAGACAAAAGCTGAGAATCAAAAACCTTAGCGTGTTTGAACCACAACCGGTCTGGAGCCTGGAGGGGAGCAGGTGTGGAAGGGGGGGCCAAGGTGTGAGCAGGTGGTATCTATATGTGGGTCAGGCTGCTAGGGAGACACCAGACTGGCAGTCACAGGAGAAGGGACCAGACGTAGGCAGGGCCAGCCTTTGAGTCACAGTCCTGTGCTCTGGGCCCCTCCAAGGCTCAGCTGACCCAGCCAAGTGTCCCTTCTTAGAGCCCAACTCTTCCCCCCAGCCCCTCCCATCCAAAGCCACTCCTGTAGGACCCACCACCCAGGAGTCCTGCCAGGTCATGGCCTTCCCTGGCTCTGACCCGGGATTTCACAGATCAGCGACATTCAAAATGTGATATAGCCAGATGCCAGCATGAGGGGCCAACTGTTTCCTTTGCCAAGTAAGGTTGCTTTCAAAACCTAATTATTCCCATTATTCTATAAATAGGAGGATTTTCTTTTTTTTTTTTTTTTTACTACCTGAACATCGGCAAGACATAACCTTGGAGTCGTCCTTGACGACCCTTCTCTCTCCCCCACATCCAGCCTCTCAGCAGGTCCCAGCTGCTCTGCCCAGACTGGATCCAGGTTTGGTTGGGATGCTCTTTAAGAAAAAGAATGCCAAATGCCAAATGCAAAATTAGGTATGAGACCGAGTATTATTTAGAATAAGAAATCATAAGTCACAAATCACATTTTAAAAGCTGATGAAACCACAAAAATGACAAAATCCAGAAAAAAATATCTCCATGATGCTTAATTGTGCTAACTGCCTGACCTGCCTTCGAGACTTTCTGTATTTTCAGCTGCATGTTCTTTGATCCTCCTCTTCCCTTGTCAGTAATTTTTTTATGTTGTTTTTAAAGAGAGAATAGAAGGACAATCTGTCTTCTCTTTGGCTTTGTCCATTGCATTTATTATTATTATTATTGATCATTTAGAGAAGTTTCTTTGAGCTTCACAACTCGTTGCTGTTAGGTCATGTAAATTTTAAGACTGTTGGGAAAACCTCTATGAAATTTCCTTCATACATGAGCTGTCAATGTCTTGTGTGTTCATAATTGCATATGCAGGATTATTGAGTGTATTCCAGACGGAAAAGAACTTCTGTTCTGGCCAGACATCGACGAGAGCCAGATCCCCCACTTAGAAGCATACACAGCTGATGACAGGCAGAATTTCCCTTAGACTGGCTTCTGGCTCCCTGCAGTCAAACCGTGTTTCTCCCCCATGAGCCACAGACAGAATTTGGTTTTATCGAAAACTTCCTAAATTCTTCTTACTTTTCTCATTTGGCGGCAGGCTGCAGCTAAAATGTCTTTGTTGACCAGATGGGGAAACTGATGGCGTCCCCAAGGCCCTGGTGGCTAACCCATGAACACTGAGCTAACTTTTCAAGATGATTGCTTTTCAGCAAGGGAGGAAAAAAAAACCTTCGCTGGAATTCGGAGCACAAGAAGGCCTGGGGGAGTTGAGAGTTCTTGGATGGGGGGACCTGGCCAGGGCATGCCCCTCCCCCCCCCCCCCCCCCCCCCCCCCCCCGGCTTCCTGGCCTGCCTGTGCCCACCGGCTCTGCCCCAGCCCTGCAGCTGAAACGGTCACAGTGATTCTCCCAAGAACTCGCCCAACACCTGGATGAAAAGGCACAGACATCTCCAACCAGGTGGCCACGAGTCCACAGCCTGCGGTACCATCTCTTCCTACCTCCACCCCCAAATTTGGGGGATTATTTCTGGGCCTCTTCTTTTCTCTAAAAAGTAATAATAAGGCATCCTCACTTGGGAAGAAAATGATTCAATTTCAAATTACTCTGTTTGCCAGATAGGACTGAAATCTCTGGAGCCAGGCAGGCAGGAGACCTGCTTTGCACACAGGAAGCTCTAACAGCATCTTGCGCATCACGTATGGGGTGGCTGAAATGGGCCACATGAAGGGGCAGCACACCTGGGAGTGAGGGCACTTCTCACGCCGCAAGCAGGTTTCCAGAACAGGGAAATTACCGACACGGTGATCACGACTGCGGACCCGGGAAGGGAAATCAAACCCGCCCACCGCCCCCTCCTCTCCTCCTATTAAAGGCGGAGAGCGAACAGGAGCCAGAGGCCTTTCAGGGTCTTTGGGAGGGAGGAGTCGTGGAAAGTTATTAAACACTTTAATAATGCAGAGAGCTGTGGCTTCAGCTCGGGTTTGTGGGGGCTTTGATCAAACCCAGCCTCACAGCAGGGCCTGCTTCCCCAGGGGACACCAGGGGAGAAAACCACAAGGCAAGGCTGGCGGGGACCAGCCTCGGATTTCAAAGCTGCCCGGAGAATGCATCGTAACCGGCTGTGCTTCTAGTTTTCTTTCAAATGGCTTGAGGGCAGGGCCCAGCCATCTCTTTGTCACTCCGGCTTGTCACCAAACTCAGACTGGAAGCAGGGGTGTGTGCGTGTGTGCGTGTGCATGTGAATGTGTGTAGTCACGCAAGCACACACACGTGTGGGCAGGGCTAGGCCAAAATCCAATGGTGGGTATAAATTGTGATAGTTACGTAAAGACAGGCCTGTGTGTGGTGTCCCTGCACACACAAAAACAAAAACTAGGTAGTCCACAAAGGCTGGTCACAAAGGCCTCATGCTCAGGGTTGGGAAAATTGACACCTAATCACCACAGCCACTGAGCTTAACAAAATTAGCATCTTTGAGCCCCAGTTTCCCCATCTGTAGCTTTATATCCCTTCCCCAGGGAAGACTTCCTGACCACTCACAATAGCTGAGATCCCCCAGTTAGAATCCTGTGCTTCCCTTTAAATGGCATTTGTCACTCAGGCCTTTCCTTGCCCACGGCCACCTTCCCCAAGCAGCGCCAAGGCCCGGGGGCCTGGCACCCACACAGGACCAGCCGTCGGTAAATATTTGAGTGAGTTCATGATGTCCAAAAGTTACTCTTGTTAGCAATTCAATTTTCGGCTGGAGTATCTGGAAAGTCCATTTTAATGAACCAGGAAAAATAGCAAGCAATCGCTACACTGATCATCAGTGTGGCCACTCGGGCATCTGTTGTCATGCCCCGTCCTTATCAGAACTGGAACCCCGAATATTTGCAGGGCCAGGAGCGAGAATGTAAACAGAAATCCCCAGCCCACACCGGCTCCACCCCACATTCCCACCTGCAGTCCGCCTCCTCCCCAAGCCCCCAAATATCCATCCCCTGGGCCATTGTTGGCCTAGGGCTGCATTCTCAGTGATGTGGTCAGACTTCAGGGGGTAGACCCCAGGAAAAGACTCACTCAGGACCACTGGACAGGAAATTTAGGGGTCTTGGATTCCAGCATTTGATCTAGAAGGAGGGACCAGCAGCTTGGAGTGGGCATGGCCCCTTTGCCCTGTGGACCCCTTCTCCCCAGGGTGGAGCATGACCAGAGGTGGCCCTTGGCCCCCTTGCCCAGATCTAGAGGTGGTGCAGACTGGAGTGCAGAGAAGGACAGCGTTCTATCCCCCCACCCTTCAGTCTAAACACGGCCGCAGAGCCTAGCGTCCTCCTATTGGTGCTCACCCCGTTAGGTCAAGTCTCACCCCCACAAAACTTTTGTTTCCAAATGCAACTCTCCTTCTTCCTTGCCCACCCCTCCCTACCCACGCTGGGAGGGCAGAGCCTCCATCACCACACCACGGCAGCCCAGGACGCCAGGCCCACTTCTCCTCTGGTGTCAAGGATGGAGCCAAGGCGGATGAGAGGTACAGGAAAAAGAGAAAACGTGGTTCTTGCTTAGCGTCGATCTTAGCTCTGAGCGGAGCATTTCAGGAGCGGCTTGGGGCCAGTGTGAGGAAGTGCGCCAGGGCAAATGGGCCATGGAATTTCAGAGGATCTTTTGGTGGGATCAGAGTGGCAAGCAGGGTAGGAGCAGCGGCTTTGCAGCTTCGCTCAGATCCCACAGCCTGCAGGTGCGGAGGTCGTGAAGATGCGTGTGTTTTAAATGTGACTATATATCTGGGCATACCTAAGTATGCCTAGCACTTAACCTGGCACAGAGGAAGGGCTCAAAAAACGCCTGCTAACTAGACAGACGCATAAATGCGAGCATGCGGCCTGCTGCTGGCTTCTGGTGTTCCTGACCCCCAGCTGACCGTGGGTTTCTTTCAGAGGGGCTTATTCCAAAGCAGCCTGGCGTCTGCACGTGTGGGACCCTCAGTCACAACCCAGCCTCCTGTTGTAAAGATAAAAGGCTATCTAAGATTTCCCATAAATTGCACTTAGGCTCCGGATCAAAGGGCCCCACTGGGACAGTTGTTTTAAACCTCAGTTCTCATAGTGAGGAGTTCCCTGGGCCAGGGCAGGCGACACTGGCAGAGAAAGCTATAGAGCCTTCCCCTGACTGCCTGTGGAGTCACTTGGGCAGACACGATGGGCCTTTGTCCCCCAGGGGCTTATTCCAAGGGGTTGGTCATCCTGTGGCCCATCTGAAGGAAAGGAGGGTCTCTGAAGGCCACCATACCCATGGCAGGGAGCAAAGGCGGCCGGCAGCAGGGGAGGACACGGTCACAGTTGGCTCGGGGCAGTCCTCTGCTTGCAAACTTCAGAACAGAACTGCTCAGGTCACTTGGAGAGGCAGGGCCTTGCTGGTGGGATGGCAGGGAGCTCACAGAAGGGCCTGTGGCTGCGGAACCAGTGTGGGAAATGGAACGAGAGCCAGGCCAGGCTGGTCCTGCACTGCCCCCCACCCGACGCCCTACTTCTCACTGGCTGCAGCCGCAAAGCCCTAGGGCGAGAGGAAGCCAGCTCACGTGGGGCCTGGGTCTGCTCCCAGCGGGGACGCGCAGCACCTCTCCTGCGAGCTCCTCCAAGCCCGCACCCAGAGGGAGGCCCTGGGGTGCAGCGGGCAGGGAGGGTGTGTGCTGGGCAGCTAGGAAAGTGGTGTGGGCAGGACTCACGGCCTCCCGCTGGGAGGCCTTGAAATTGACGACAAATTGAATAGAAAACACACACACCTCCTCCTTTATGGTCTTATGGGCAAACGATGTGCAGTCTCACCAGCTATTGTTCTGGGGACTGTTCAAAGGGTGCTCGCATCTAACCCAACACACCGACTTGGTGAGGAGTCTCCCAGATCTGTCTACTTGTCATTATTTCACCCTCTCCAAGTCTTTTTTCATCTTCTCTTTCCCCTGGAAAGTGGGAAGGAATCAGGCAGGTGGGTGTTGGGATTTTTATCCACCCAAGTAGGCAAAAAAAAAAACAACCCAAAAAACAAAACTATGAAGTCCAAGCAGCATTCAAAGTCCCGGTACCCAGGGCATTCCTTTACTGTAGAATAGCACCCGGGGTCCCCTAATGGCTACTGGTTAGAGCAGGAAAGGCTGATATTTTAGAATGATTTCCATATGAAATGGTTAATGCTTGTAAAACTATATGGTCCTTAAATTTAGAACCTTAAATGAACTAAAAACGAACTTTCTGGAGCCACCCTTTGCTGTCCAGGCCAAGCAGTGTGCACGTCACCCTCACCACTGAGACACAGAGCTGGAGAACCCTGGGGGTGGGGTGGGGTGTGCAGGTGACAGGAAGGAGAAACACCTGGAGGGCAGGAGTCTGCAGCCGGAGGAGAAGCTGGCTCTGCTCTGGGAGTTAATTAAGCCGTGGCTTTCATGTCGTCTCTCCAGTGGGGGCGCGGAGCCCCCTGTCTTCTCCATCGGGCCAAGAGGTCCCTCCGAACAGCGCCGGGCAGCGGCCGAGTGGCAGCCCTGCCGCTGAGCGCTGAGGGCCTCGGGCACGTTGTGTCAACGACCCCAGGCCTGAGAGGAGGATGGGACAGAAGTTAACTGTGGTTAGTTCTGGGGCTGTTCAGAGAATTAAATGAGATACAGTCTGTCAAGCACCTGCCGCAGGCCTGGAGTAGAGAAAGTCCCCGGTGAGCCCAGCTGAAAGGAAAGGTGAGGCAGAGGGAAGGGAAGAACTGGCAGGTCCCTGTGCGAGTGACAGTGTCCCAGGTCCTACCGGACTTGCCAGCTGCTGCCTGAAATTCTACCATGAAAGCATCTTCCCTTTAGCCTGCAGCGTTGATCCCAATTAAAATGCTAATTATCTCCAAGGGTTCTACTTTTTAATTTTTTTTTTTTTTTTTGCTAGTCTATCACTGACCCCCTCAGTGTGACAGGGATCCACCACATCTCGTGGGTAGAGGACAGAGAGGCTGGCCCATCCCCCCCACCCCCATCTCTGCAGTCTTGTCTCCATCCTCTCCCGCGTGGTCCCTGCGTTAGTCAGGGTGCCCTTCTCGCTGCCACCTGCCTCGCTCACGCCCCTCCCAGCTGCCATGCCTTCGTTCTCCTGCCTCCTGCCGGGAACGCGTCCCACCCCGCCCAACCCCACCTCCCACAGCCGGGCTTGAATCCCACCTGCTGCGGCTCACAGCACGGTCTCTCCCGTCGCCTCCAGGGTATCCTAGCCCCACGTCTCTTAGCACGCACTGAAAGATGGAAGTGTGCGTGCGATGACCGTGCAGGGAAGAGCCTACGTGTGGATAGCAGCTCCCGGCTCCCAGGGGTCTTCCACAGACAGCACAGATCATCGGGCCAGTGTAATGAGGGAGAGAGAGCAGGGCCCTTGGAACTGAGCAGACGTGGGCTCGCATCCCAGTCCCACCACCGCGGGACCATGAGCATTCATCAGTGTCTCTAAGCCTCGTGTCCTCTGCGGAATGGAGAGTCAGCACGGGGACAGCGTGAGGATGTGGGTAAAGGGCCCGGCATGGAAAAGGGTCCCAGAAATATTAGCTGCATCCTCTGTCTCATTTTTCCTCCCTTCTCTTGATTTTCTAGTAACTGTCTGAAGGAGCCTGAGTGTTATCATCCCCATCAGACAGGTAGATAAACTGAGGCCCACAGAGGTAAGGAGACTTGTGCCCCAGCCAGCCTCTCCCGGCCTCTGCTCCCTGGGGAGGAGCTGTCTGGGTCAAATTGGCCAGCTGGGGGCAGGGGTTGCGGGGTGACAAGGAAGGAGAAGCAGCTGGAGGGTACAAATCGCCCGGAGGAGAAGGCCCTGCTCTGGGAATTAATTAAAGTGTGGCTTTCCGGTCGTCTCTCTAACAAGGCTCTCTGTCTCCACGGTTTTGCTGGAGTCAAGTTAATCTCGGTTTCTCTCTGCACTTCAGCTGTTGACGCTGAGGCGATTACGAAGTGAGCAGCTGTCACCTCCCAGGGGAGGGAGCGTGGGGCAGAATGAGGTCAGCACGGCAAGGGTCTGTGCTCCTTTCACAGGTGGGAAACGGGCTGGAAGGGACTGGCTGGAGGCTTCTTTGCAAACACTCCACATACCCCTAGCCCAGAACTGACGTGGGCAGGTGACACGAGGGCAAAAGGGGACAAATGGCTGTGCTATTTCTCAGAACATTTACCTGCGGCCCAACTCTCTGCTAGGCCCAGGGGCTCAGGCCGGGGGCTCCTAGAGTAGGCAGCGAGGAGAGGAGGGAGGCTTTCTTGAGCAAATGCTGCTCCTTGCTGAGTTTCGGAGGACGAGTAGCTTATTAGCTAGTGATTTTCAACCCGGACACTAGTGACATTTTGGGCTGGATAATCCTTTACGGTTGGGACTACCCTGTGCATTGTAGCATGTTTAGCAGTGCCCGTGGTTTCTGCCCCCTGGATGCCAGTAGCGGCAGCCCCACCAGATGTGACAGCCAAAAGCATCCCCAGACATTACTAAATGTCCCCTGGGGAGCACAATGATCTCCCATTGTGCTCCCCAGACCAAGCAAGGAGGGCATCCCAGGTAGAGGAAATCCCATGAGACACAGGAGAAGGTTTGGCACTTTGGGGGAATCACACGGTTTGCCACGATAGGAGTAAGACGTTCCTTCAAGGCTGCAGGGTAGACACAGCAGAGGCTGCAGGCATCCTCAGGGCCCTAATGAGTGGCATTGTGTGCTCAGCTCAGCCTTGTGTAAATTGTTCTGGAAGTTATTGTTCCGCTAATCTGACCCCTTCATCCCACAACAGGTTTCTTGTCTCATCCACCTGTGTGTTGAAGCCTCAGCACATACCCTGAGGGTAGAGCTTTTGCGGAAACTCTGTGGGGGCCGCACACACTCCCAGATCACCCTGTGTCCCTCTCCTGACTCAGCTGGTGTAAACTAAAAGATGATGTGTCCAAGTGGTGAAGCAAGACGGAAGGGAGGCCAGAGAGGGGAAGGGTGCAAAGGCATTTTACAGCTGCCCAGGCCCGAGGAAACTGATTGATTCCACTTAATGGGTACATTAGATTCCCTCCTCGATTAAAACATCCATTAGAAAAGTCACCTGTGCCAGATGCATCAGGGAGACAGATGTTTTTAAACTTGACCAAAGATTAGCCAGTGGAGCTCTTTAATTGATGCCTGTCTGAGTGCATATACAATAATATTCGCTCTGTGAGGGACCAGTTTGTCTACAATGTTTCCAGCCAAAGACACTGCACAAGGCAAGTCACCCCATGTTGGTCTGTACCTAATTCCCAACCCAAATACACTTGACTATTTTGGTCTAGACCACACTTGATCATCACAAACAGCCACCAAATCCCTCTCTTCTCCTATTTACGGATGGAAACAGCTGCTGTATTTGCATGCCCTGCTCCTTAATATAAACACGGCTCTGATTTCCTAACTTTCTTTGGGGAATTCCTCCTAGGCGTCCATGTTTATTTATGAAGTTGGTTTGGAAATAGAGCAGACACTGCTGCAATTTCTGGGAGTTTAGTTGAGTTCGGTGGTGGAGTGCTGGTGTTACCCGGGTGAAGGAGGAGTGAGAGGTGAGGTGGGTAGCACCCACGCCCGTGGGCCCTCCCTGAGGCATCAAGCCTGGCCCCAACCCCAGACAGGGATCAGATTTCCCTTTAAAAGGATCCACATGTTATCTTTGGTTGTTTCATTTTGCTTTGGCTGCCAGGAAGCTCAGAGGTAAATCAGATCTTATTCCAGGCACCTAAAATGTTCTTTATGCTATTCATCTAAATGGCCTGGGAAACCTCTTTTGGGTTTTGTTTTTCGATGCTTTAATATAATCTTTTAATATTGTAAACTGCCTTAAATACATTTAGCAAGTAGATGGGGTATAAGTCATGAGCAAATAAACCTCAGATGCACCAAACATTTCCTCCCACCCATATTAAAATGCAGCTGTCCTTTGTATTTTTTGCTGGAGGAGCCACTCTGTATTAGAGAGCTGATTAAATACCCCCAACAGTGTGACGATTGGGAGTGTCAGCACTGGGATGGAACATAGGCCTTAGGAAAAGGAAGGGATTGACATTATTAACCACCCAAAGCCCTTTGTCTATATTTATAACCCAGAGAGGAGGATACCAAGGTCTGGAGAAAAGGGAAAGGCTTTCTCAAGCCAACACTAGTGCTCAAGTCTCCCAGCTGCTCCCAGCCGGGTGCTCCTTACATGACGGCCCTACCGTGTCTTTGGGGCTGATGAGACAATGCCAGCGAGTTAGCAGAGACCTTCTCAAGCCAGCATCATGTTCCAAATGGGGAGGTTCTACCAGTGGGAATGACAAAGGGAAATCCAAGATTTCAGTGACCGAGTTCACTGCTTAGGTTCTGAGCTTATGGGAGAACCTTGACAGTGGTGTCTGGACGGCTCCGTGTCAGCCTGTATGACACTGGTCCTGGGTTTGGATGTGGCAGAACAGACTGGGAGAGAACTGGCCTGGACATTGAACCCAGCAAGAGAGGGCAGCAGCCTTTAAAGTGCAGGACAGTCAAGGGTCAAGCCCAAAGACGACAACCATGGCTTCTCAGGTTGGGGCATCTGGTCTTACCTTCTGTGTGATGCTTGGATTTCCTGCAGCAATTTGGCCGCGTGTTTGTCCAGCCTCTCCTCACCATCTCCAGGGATGGAGAATTCACTGCCCGCAAAGATTCTTGAGCCATCTGAGATGGGAAGAGCAGGGGGTGAATGTCCTGATTCACAAGGTCCTGGGTCCCAGAGGTCAGAGAGATGTGGTGAGAGAGCACTCGGGTCGTGTGTGATTCTAGAAGGAAGGGAGCTCCCCCAGCTGTCTTCTGGGACCTTGCAGATTCCACAGGTGCTGGCTGGAGCCTGGAGGATGCAGGAGGCAGGCGAATGGTCCTCCTGATGAAGGCGGCTGTAGGTGCTTCCCTCACCTCTCTCGGGAGTCACTGTGCAATGCCTGGGACAAGAGTGGGACTCGGAGGGCTGTAGCCAGGAAGATCCAAGATAAAGGCTGGAAAATGAAGCTGCTTTCTATCCTGGACATCTTCACTGTGAGAGATGGATCTGGAATTAGGTTCGGGAGGGTCGAGGCACAGGCCCTGATTGGCAGTGGTTTTGCACGGCCAGTTCCAAGCTGCCAGTGCAACGTCACTGACGCAGACCTGGGGAGAGACAGGACCCATCGTGCTGTCAGCAGGTCCCAGCTGGCTCCAGCACATCCCTGGGTGAGAACGTGGCCTGGACTTAGTCACTGCTGCCATTCTAACCTGTCCTCTACCTCCAGGCATTGGCTTCCTCAATTACATGACAGAGTTATGAACAGCTGTCTCCACATTGCCCCACAGGGTCATGGGGAGAAACTGGGTGAGAGAGCTTTTCTATTTTTTGGAGAACTCTTTGAAAGGAGTAAAAGAGCATTAAACTATCCACCAATTTTGATCTTCTGAGGCGAAATAAAGAAAAGGCACCATGGGTAGGACCAACACGACAAAACAGGGAGAAAGGCCTGGCTTTGGAGTCCAAGTTTGTGACCTGCATGAAACCAAAGGTCTTGGTTTCCCCACCTGCGAAATGTGAGTCCCGCTTCTCACCCTGGCAAACTCCCAGGGTTGTGAAGCTGAGGGGTGTTAAAGAAAGCACACGTTTTTAGCCTACATAAGGGAGAAGATGGTTGTATTGTTATGACAGAAGCAACAAAAAACGAGGGCCAGCCCAACCATCAAAGGGACAATTTACACTCCAGAAAACGAATCCCTAATTATTCCTTTCAGTTCTAAAGAGACAGGGGCCCAGAAGAGAAGCCGGCAGCTCATCCTTCATGCGACTATTTAAGCCAGAACCAGGAAGAGGAACAACGTACATACAAGGACTGGAATTTGAATATCTAATTTGATGGGGCATATAAATTGGCAGTTATTCAAATGAGGACATTTGCATATATAGGGTTTAAGGCTACATGATAGTTCCTTGATATTTTTTCCACAGTGCAGAGCAAGGACTTTAGATCTTCCTCCTTCTTTGCAAGGGTTTTAGGAAGGGACTGAAAAGGCAGCTGAATGGATCCAGGAAGCGCCCCAGGTGCACTGGGATTTGGGTGTGGGGTCTGCACCTAGGAGACGCTGAGCAGCCCCTGTCTGGAGCAGTGAGGTGGCATCACAACCGCTTTCCGATCCGTGTGTCCGATCATGGCTTCCCAGAGTGGCAGTGCCCATCCAGGGCCCCTCCTTTGCCCCTGAGGGTGGCAGAGGCTTTGGGCTGTCTCCTCTAAGTCTTAGTAGAGTTGGGGCTCTCAAAGTGGGGACCCACAACCATCAGCATCGCCTGCTGCCTTGTTAAAAATGCAAATTCTTGGGCCGGGCGAGGTGGCTCATGCCTGTAATCCTAGCACTCTGGGAGGCTGAGACGGGAGGATTGCTGGAGGTCAGGAGTTTGAGACCAGCCTGAGCAAGAGGGAGACCCCATCTCTACTAAAAAATAGAAAGAAATGATCTGGACAGCTAAAAATATATAGAAAAAATTACCCAGGCATGGTGGCACATGCCTGTAGTCCCAGCTACTCAGGAGGCTGAGGCAAGACAGTTGCTTGAGCCCAGGAGTTTGAGGTTGCTGTGAGCTAGGCTGACGCCACGGCACTCTAGCCAGGGCAAAAGAGTGAGACTCTGTCTCAAAAAAAAAAAAAAAAATGCAAATTCTTGGTCCCATCCAGACCCTTGAATCAGAAACTAGGGATGTGGTCTAGTGCCTGCGTTTTAACCACCCACCAGGTGATTCTGACGCATGCTCAAGTTGGAAAACCACTACACTAGAGCATTCCCAGACATGGAAATGTGTTTTGCATAGACGAGGTCTGTCCAGAAAGTGTCCAGTCATTGTTAATACAACGAGAATGCTTTCTGTGACATCGATGTATCCTGGCAGCCAAGGAGAGTGGACTGGGATGCGCACGTGTGAACCATGACGATGTCACGGTACCAGTCAGTGGGGCGCTGGACGCTGTTGAGTGAGCACGTGTACTGCGTGGCCATCGCATTCAGAATGACCGAGCGGGTAGAGCAACGAATCTGCATCAAACTTTGTGTTAAGCTTGAACATTCCTCCGCGGAAACTATTCAGATGATTCAGACGGTTTTCGGGGACAATGCCATGAGTGCATCGCAAATAAAAGTGCGGCACAAACACTTCAAAGACGGTTGAGAATCTGTTGAAAGTGATCCGCGTTCTGGAAGGCCTGCAACAAGCAGAACACCTGAGAATGTCGAACATGAACAATTGGGTCAGAGATGCTGGGAGAACTGTGTGAGGTCCCAAGGTGCCTACTTTGAAGGGGACTGAGGTGTCACTGTCTTATGTACAATGTATCTTGTATCATCTTCAGTAAATGTCTCTATTTTTCATATTACATGGCTGGACATTTTCCGGACAGACCGTGTATGGGATTCAAATGTTTCAAGTTACGTGATCATCTGGGTTTCTCTCCCAAGGCCTATTCCAAGTTCTCATCCAGCGCCCTTCGGGGAGAGTTTTGACTTCGCTGAAGGAAGAGGAAGGGTCCTGGGTTTTCTCCAGGAGGGGAGGAGGAAACACTGTTCCTCCAATGTGTTGGTGCCCTGGGTGTCGGTGGGCCGTGAGGGGACCTGCCCGGTCCTAAGCCAGCGCTGCCCTCCTGCAGGCTGGGCTGCCTGAGCCCGGGCAGGGCGCCTATCTGGGTGGAGGGAGGCAGCCCTGCGTCGATGCTGAGGACCCCTGAAGTTGCTGGAATTTCTCAGCCCTCTCTATTGGTCCCAGGCCCTGGCTTATGCCTTTTGCCTGATCTAAGTCTCTGCCTTCCATCACGCAACAGAGATTCTAAGGCCCACCCAGTGCCAGGTACGGGGCAGAGCCTAGGCAGGGTGGGACAGTTCTCAAGGAGTGTGCCCCCAGCAGCGGGGCGCCTGACAATGAGTGCTTTCAAGGAAGAGCGAAGGGCCATGGCAGGGAATGCACAGGGAATCTTGGGACCGAGCCGCAGGGAAATCCCACCTGGTCCAGAGGTCTGAAAATGCTTCCTAAGGATGGTGGGGGAAGACAGCTGGTCAGGGAGGCCAGAGCTTCGCATTTAAACAGGAGACAGGGCTTAAGAAGCAAGTGGGGTTCTAGAGGCCACAGGAAGTCTCTGACCCACACTAAACAGAGGAGGGAGATAGTCAGATTGATGTCTGCAAAGGCCACACTGTCTGCGCAGGGAGCCTGGGTGGGAGGTGAAGTTGAAGGGGGAGATCTCAGAGAGGGGCTGTTAGGACAGTCTGGGGGACAGAGGTGGCAGCCTGGATCAGGAAGTGGCAGTGGGATAGAGAGAAGTGGTGCTGATTAGCAGATCGAACCACCTGGGTTGAGAAGTCCTTTGCATGTCGAGACGAGAGGGGAGGTGTGGCGACAGAGGGGCTTTCTCCCAGGCTTGGGCATCTGGGAAGCTGCACGGCACTTACCAAGGCTAAAAAGCCCTGGTTTAGGATCAAGTTTGGGTTCCCAGATTTGTCTCCTAGGTCCAAGGTCCTCCCTTAACACCCTTAAAACCAGACCTGTGGTTGTGGTCCTGGCTCCTGGTGCAGGTAGCTGGGTGGGTTCACCCCCAGCGTGGGCTGGGTGTGCCAGGCAGGAAGGGCGGGCTGCAGCGAAGACCAGCAACGGAGGCTCACGTCAATCCGGTGAGGAAGTGGCCGTGGAAGAACTGACTCAACGGGATAAAAAGGGAAGATTTTTAGGGTCACATAGGGGGGCCCCAGAGAGGAAAGATGGAGCCTGGACACAGATCAGGATGAGGGAGCTGGGCTCGAGGTTCCCTGGGCTGGACCTGACATGGAATGTGTAGGCCCAGGAAGGCCATGGCCAGCCAGTTGCTGGCTGCTTTGTGGGTGCATCCTCCGGAGGGAACAAATGCTGTGCCCTTACTTGGTGGAAGGGACAAAAGGGCAACAGAAAGGCCTGGCTAGTTCCCCCCTGGCTTCTATACGGTTGCTAATCCCATCCAGGGAGGTGGAAGGCTCATGACTTAATCACCTCCTAAAGGCCCCATCTCTTAATATTATCACCTTGGTGATTAAGTTTCAACACATGTATTTGGGGAACACATTCAGACCACAGCACTGGTATAGAACATAAGGAAGCCCCAACTTAGGTCAGATGCCCGCCCACCCTGGTTCATCAGCAGAGACTGGGGTCAGGTCATCTGGGGTGCTTTGTCCACCCCTTGCTTTCCTTCCAGATGTGTGGAGATGGCTTCTCACTCCCTCACTCTGGTCTCTGTATGAGCCGGCCCCTTTAAGGAAAGGCTCTGGAGTTCCAGGCCAAGTGACTCCCGAACTATTCTTGGTACTTGTTCCTACATTTATTTCCGTCTCCCAAAGACTGGAAAGTCCAAGACAAGTAGAACTGTCTTTGGCCTCAATGACTCGTAATCTGGGTGAGGACGGTAGACAAGCACACCCATCGCTCACAGTTAAACCTCACTGTGGTTTTGCATGCTGTGTCGTTTGCCCAGGTAGACCCTGATGTGTTGAACACCTGGGAAAGACTTTGCCAGCACAAGCAGAAGGGAGAAATCCCCTCGACAGAGTCTTCATGCCAGAGGCAGGAGCAAGAGCGAAAGTGAGCAATGCTGACTCTAGCCAAGGAGAACAAACCAGAGCTGATACAATAAGACTGGCTGAGACATAGGGGATTCTAGCAAATGACATGACAGAATTAACGTAAAATATAGCATTGGACTTGAATTTCCCAACAGCTGAAAGTCAATAAGGCTTGATAGCACCAAAGCCAGGAAGAGGCCTGAGGCCTCCATAGATAGCCAGGCCGACCTTAGAAAGTGAATTTCATCTCACTCGTGTGCCACTATATGCTCTTTGCCCTTAGAAGGAGTTTAAAAAATTGGATTTACAAAATAGGCAACATGCAAATTATTTAAAATTATTTTAAAATATAATTAATTTCTGATTTATTTTTCCAAACAATCCAATTTCTTTATAAAATTTTATTTCTAATGAATATATGTATATGTCTGGTCGTATTTTTTAGTTATTTTTCTGTATAGAAGAAAACTTAACTCTGTTCATCTGCCTACTTTACCATGTTGGAGCACCACTAACAACTTCCTGACTGACACCAGCAGGTATCAGGAGGCAGAGTAAGAATTCCCAGCGTCCCAGCAGCCACACCAGTGGTGTAAACCTTGCAGAAGGAATAGTGTTCCCTTCTACATTGGTTACATGAACACACACACATACACACATTAAAATAGTAATACGTGGTGCTGGTGAAGTTGTGGTAAAACACACATAATTAGCCAACTGGGTAGTCTGGAGAGAAATCTAACAATGCATTTTTCCTTGAATCCTGGTAATTTATCCTAAGGTCACATAATATCCCTGTCACCACCAAAGGAAAAAGCTAAAAGGGATCTATGATAAATAACCTTATTTATTAAAATGGAAAATCAGAGTGTGTATTTACCTACTTTTCAAGTTAGGCCAAGCAGGAGGCATTATTTCTCCTTTCCCGGGGGAATGTGGAGCTAGACAGGGAACTGGTGTGTCCGCTGAACGCCAGCTCTGCAGGTGTGTGCTTGGTGTCTCTCTCTCTGAGATCAGCATCCCACCACCACCTGTTAGGTGGGTAGCATTGTCCCTTACGGATGAGGACTCACTTTCCAAGTTACTGGGAGTGGCAGGACTGATTTCTAGCCCAGTGTTTTTCAAAGAGCTGCAAGGAGCTCCATTATTCTTAAAAACTCTGCCCTTGGCATTGAGACATCCCATCTGGGACTACACTCAGTTTTGAAAGGCAAGAATATAATATCATTTGATACCTTATCTAAGTATATTTTACAAAGGGAAAAAAACTCCTAAGTTCAAACACATTAGGGTTTTTTTCCCCCATTTACCCCCTCTTTTATCAAGCACTTCATATTCTCTAAGAAGTTTGGACTCATTAATTAAAGCAGCGGTAATTATAACCCACTTGTATTTCTGCAGAGCCCTTCTGAGGCGCTGAGAGTCCTTTATAAATACCGGCTCATTAATCGTCCCAGCCGCCCTGCAGGTAGGTAGAAGGCGGCTACTGTCCTCAGAGTCTGGGGCTCCGGAGCTGCCTGGGCTGGGGCCACAGGAGCTCTGGTGCCAGAGGCCTGGGCTGCCTGAAGCCCTCTGTGGGGACAGCCACTTGTCTGAGGCACCGAAGACTAAAGGCTGATGGTCACTGGCTTCACAGGTGTCAAGCTGTCTCAAAGTCCCAAAATCAAAGCCCTCAGCCTAGCACGCTCTGCAGAGGTGTGAGCCACATGCCCCAGCCAGCCCCAGCTCGGTCTCTGCACCTTTGCTGGCTGGGCCCCTTGTCTCCTATGCCCTCCTCCTTCTCTTTTCTATATTAGTTCCACCCTTCCGCTGAGCTTCTGCAAGGCCATGCTTCTGGGAGCCTCAGGAACAAGCACAGCGTTCTGTGTACAGTAAGGGGTCAAGAAATGTTGGCTGATGGGCTGATGGGGTCCTGGTTGGGTATCCCTTGGGTGCGCCTACAGTGGAGATGGGTAGGGAAATGCAAGAGGCCACTGCCCCTCCCCCGCAGCCACCTCACCAGCCACCACGCCATGAGCCCAAGCTGGAGGACAGTGCTTGCTACCCTCCAAGGGCCTGGTTTTCACATCTCCAACTCTAACCTGGGCAGCTCCTTACCTTCTCCACCAGCCTGCCTGTAATATCAAACCACACTCGCTCCTCCTTTAAGCCACGGCCACCTCTTTAAGGAAATCTTCCTGAACCCATTCTTCCTCCATGAAAAGCCATTGCTTTGCTGTGAGCCCTCACGACATAGCACATATGAAGTGGTCTAGATCGTGGCTTTGCCACTTCCTAGCTGCATGGCCTGGGACAGGTCTCCACCTCCCCAAGTCTCAGTGTCCTCATCTCTTTGATGGTAGAAACGCACACTATGTAAGTGTGTCGTGAGAACGAAAGGGAGCATTCGGTGCCTGTGCTTAATACACATCACTGCTTGTGTTCTCTGCCACGGGAGGAGAATGTGTGATGCCTAATTCTTTGGTGGGGATGGGATGACTCCCAAAATCTTGTTTTTAAAAAGGTTATCAAGTGATTCTGATACATTTGGGGACCGCAGCTACATTTGGGGACCGCAGGCCTGAACCAGACTGTGCTGTAAGAGAGGAAACCAGGTTCCAGAAAGTGGGGACTGGAGGATTCTGTGTCTAAAGATCACATCACAAGTAAGGGTTGTAGCAAAGTGAGACTATAGTGAAAACCTGGGGTTGGCAGGGACCTTCCATGTCACCCAGCCAACAACATACTCAAATCCCACCAAATCTTTGATAGGCCTGACCACTCTTTTTCTTTTTAAAATCCTATTCATG
Organism: Eulemur rufifrons; assembly: GCF_041146395.1. Classification (NCBI taxonomy): domain Eukaryota; kingdom Metazoa; phylum Chordata; class Mammalia; order Primates; family Lemuridae; genus Eulemur; species Eulemur rufifrons. The sequence goes on along the minus strand of NC_090984.1, from coordinate 26,280,303 downwards.
TAACAGACGATTACATTCTCTCACAGGTAAAGCAGAATCCTCTTGACATCCATCCTCTGCTCCCTTCCCACTGCTGTCAGGGTTTCTGTGCAGCCTTTCAGAACTTTTTCTGTGTGTTCAATTATCTTTTATTTTATTTTCAGGGTACATGGAGGGCTTTACAAAGATTGTGTTACACTATTGGTATTAGTCTCAGTTTAATATTAAACCTGACTTCTTTGTCTATATCAGATAATGGATAAAATCATTGACTGGGGCAGGATTTTTACTCAGTCACAGCCACAGCTATTGCCCAAGTTGACACTGTATTTGAGAAATGTTGCTGAACATCTATTTAGGGCCAGGCAGTGGACATTAATCAAAGCCCCCTGAGTTATGCTAAATTCAGTTTCCTAGGTTCCTGCCTGTATTTTTCCATCTATATTTCTCCATCTCCATCAGGATGTACTGAGAGTCCATGCCAATTTCTTTACTGAAATTAGATCCATTACATTTATTGTGCTTTTCTGACCACCTGTCCAGTAATCTTGTCAAAGGGGGCTTATTTCGACATAGGCTTATTAGGATTTACCTATTCTTTATAAAGCCACCTTGGCTCCTGATGAGCACTATCCCATTTTCTGATTGCTGATAAGTTGTGGCTCTAATCACTTGTGCTACAATTCTGCCCTAGATCAATATCAAGCTCACAAACACGTGATATTTCCGTTGATATTCAGCTTTTCCCATCTCTTCAGCCCTTCCAATGTCACCATCAACTATTTGGTGGTCTTCTTTGCAAGCTGTCTTAGGACTCAGGGGTGTAGTTCATTGCTTTAAAAGACTGAAGTGGGTTCAGGACAGCCTGGGCTCCCCAACCACCCCCTCCATCACAGCTTTGCTGCTAACCAATAGTACTTTTTCCTTTCTAGCCTGAAGCTTACTCTCCTGGCTTGAGGAAAAAATAGCAGTGGAAAATGTCTGTTTCCTTTTTATCCTGAGACATCAGTGGAAGGCAGAGTGGGAAGGACATGGGCCTTAGGAATCAGACAGACCCTGTTCAAGTCCCAGCTCCACCACTGGCCACCTCTGAGACCTGGGGCAAGTTGTTGAACCTTGCTAATCCTTGCTGTATTATTTCTGTAAAATAGGAAGAATTGGCTTAAGATTAAGGACAATGAACCTGCTCAATGAATGGTAGTTATGATAACCATTGTCATACCAAGTGGCTCAAACAATCTTCTCTTGTAGCCAAATAGGGAAGCTTCTTTTCTAAGTTGAGTCATTCACCAAAGCAATCAGCCGTTGCCTGTCTAGGTCCTCACCACCCTCTGCTAAAGCTGATATGACTGACAGAAAACAGAGATGGAGTTCTTCTGAGATCCTATTATAAACACCAAGAGAATAAGGTAATTCAGGGCGCTTCAGGGCAAAGGGTAATTCTCCTCCTGAGTCCCTTTGTGGAAGATGCTCTCCTGGTCCCTGGATAGGGGATGCTGTGGTGGTCCTGTTTGCCTTGATGAACCCCATCTTCTTTCTGTCCTCCATAAAGAAGGTCCTGGCCACAGCTCACCCAAAATACTGCTCTCATGCATGGAATTGGTGAGATCTTTGCTCTCACTACTTGGTCAGACTCCTACAAATGAGATAACTGAGGCTCAGAGAAGGGAGGTAACTTGATCAAGGTCCTCCAAAAATTTGGTTGTGGACCTGGGGTCAGGACATAGTAGTTCTGGGGCACCAGCTCTTCCTCCAGGCCCAACCCCTATGATGTAGTCTCTACATAGCTCACAGGGAGCTTTCCTTAAGGCCAGTGCAAAACAATTTCTATCACTCACCTCTGGTCCTCCTTCACATCCCAAAAGTAGGCCAGGGGGCTTGCCTATGCACCAAGAATGCTATCTCTGCTGTGTGACCTTGGGCAAGTCACCGTCCCTCTCTGGGCCTCTGTACAATGTGGAGGTTGGAATTCCTGATATCTAAAGTCACTTGCTACTCTGATCATCTCAGACTGTATGCGGATAGGACCCACATCTGCATCATTCCACCCTCAGAGCCGGACCGTCCCCAAGCTCACTCCAGCCGGAGGTGACAGATGAGAGTTCCATTCCATTCATGCATGCAGGCTTCATGGCCCAATCACTGAGCTTGCATGACGCAGGGTGGACCTGGGGGTCCATTACTGCAATGATCTGTGCACCATGAACTTACACAGTCAGCTCACCACAGCCTCTCCAACACACAGTTTAGTTGGAACGACTGCAGTTTGGCTGGAGACCCTTGAATGGACACCTCCTCCTGGATGTCCCCCCAAATCCACCTGGCCTCCTGCTGGGGACCCTCAAGAAGGCCACTCCAGAGCTGTGGCTCCCTTGGCAGGGTTCACATGATCATTAGCTGCTAGAATAGACTCTGGAGGCCACCCAACCCACAACCCCCATGCACACACACGCCACCTCCGGCAGCTTCCACCTCCCACCCCACCAGTATCAGCCTTTGGAAAAAGAGCTGAAACAGCTCCCGCTTGGGCCCAAGTGACTACCTGCCCATGCAGCCACATCCAGCCAGCTCCTCCCCTGCTCCCCTGGGGCCACGCCTGCAGAAGGATGATAAGGGAATCGGATTCTCCAATGACACGAGAGGCGCAGTCCAAAGATCCAGCATATTTAGCTGTGTTTACCTGCAATCATCAGCTTCTCAAAGACATGTCGCTAGGGCAGTTCTTGCTACATTGATTATGCTGCCTCATATTTTTGGCCCCCGGGGGCAAGCGGTTCTGATTAATATTTCACAACACCGTTTTTTTCCATATTCCTTTCTTCGTGTTGTTGCTTTTCTCTCTTTTTATTTTTTTCTTCTCCTCCTGAGCCCCCGAGAGCCTGATAGAGAGACACGGAATATTTTACCGTCTCTTGTGTCTGCCTGCTCCAGTAATCAGCGGACTCAATCACGCTGGCAGTGTTTTTATGAATTAATAACAGGCACTTTGGAGGGCTAGCGGGAGAGGCAGGAAATGCAATCTATGGAAGCTTAATGAGCGCCGTGGGGAACAGCTACCTCTCCGCCTCCAACCCTGCCACACTGCGCTCTAAATCATCGTTTCTGAGATCACCCACTTCCAGACCAGCTTGTACAGCTTACGTGGGGCTCCTGAGGGCCCCTGTGTCCCTGCCAGGTCCTCCCAGGAACAAGGATCTGGGAGGGGCAGCCTCAGTACGTTGCCACTTTAATTCGAACGAAGAAAGGGAGAGAGGAGATTGGGTTTGGCTGGACAAATGGCCCTGTCATCTCGGGCATTTTGCATCTGCTGCTCTTTAACAAACTGGGTGAGGAGGGATAAGAGTAGGGCAGGGAGATCAGTGGGTGACGCAGGCAGACCCCCATAGGGAGATCCACAACCCAGAGTAAGGTCCTGCAGTGGGGTCTTGCTCTTGCAGGTCCAGGAACGTGTTCTTGTCGGGGTACTCCATGGTGACTGGATTCTGAAGGACTCATTCATGCCACCTAAAAGCCCAAGCATTCAAACCGCATGTTGTGAAACACCACTTTTTAAAAAAAATTCCCACTTCATCATGGTCTAACATGTGGTCCTACTATGTGTGACCAACACCCAGTGCACACCCCATGAAACTCACCACTTGAGTTGAACAACCCTCAAGTCCTGTTCGACGAGACAAGACCAGTCCGCTGCCCATTGATCACGCTACATTGATTATGCTGTAATCAATGTGTGTGGGTGTCAGGGCAATGCCAAATGACCGCAAACGTCTCTAAACATTTCCTCTCCCTTTCCTTGTATTCTGGTAACAAAGCAATCACAGACAGGCTCCGGTACACGTGCCATACTTTGAGCAGTACTGGACTAAACCTGAAAATTACATTCTTTCTTTGCAAAGGGAAACATAATCACCAAGCAAACCAGGACTGTGTGGCCAGGGTCAGCACAATCTTTGCCAGAAGGACAGTGAGTAATCAGACTCTAATCAGGAAGTTTTATTAGCAGCAAGGCACATGTTGATTTTTCTTTTCTTTTTTCGTACTTTTTTCTTTTTCTTTTGGCAAATGTCATATCTACACAACAGTAGAAAGAACAATATCATAAGCCCTAGGTACCCATTACTGAGTGTCAGTCATTAAGTTGAATGTTTATGACACTGTGTCTTTAAGCACAGGTGACCACCCCTTCCCTGCAAGGGCAGGCTCCACCCCCAGCAGGTACCCTGTGCCCAGGATGCTGTGAGATCAAGTTTGTCTGGCCTCCCGTTTTAGAGACACTGTGCAGCTCGCCCCCTGCAGGCATTACCCGTCTCCAGCCCTCCTTGAGGGAAACCCCAACATCCAGGTTCCTCAATCACCCATTCAAAGATAATCACTTGGCTTCCCCCCGGGACAGAAGACTGGTCTCATTCATTACAATCTTATTCTTCCTAATTTCATTCTCATGTGCTAACTTCCAGGACCTGGGCATGCAAGAAAGCAAGAGTTTGGAAAGTACAATGTATTTTGACTTGGGGTTTGGAGACACTGTCATGAGACCCACAAACTTTCCAAATGCAGCTATGGATTACAAGCCGTGGGGAAACTGTTAAACCTCTTCCTCCACTCCTCGCACCAGGCGCTGTGCTGGGCTGTGCAGCCCCAAACAGGAGAGCACCTGTGCCTGCCCTCACGCGTCTCGTAGTCCAGTGTCAAAATGCCAAGGATTTTAGAAGAGTGAACACTGGTCACCTGGTGAGATGGTGAGTCACCGTCCTCCCTAAACCAGCTACTGGAGAGAAAGCGCAGGGACAATGATGATGATGATGATGATTCGAGTAGAGTGCAGGGGAGGAGGGGGAGGGAAGAAGAGAGAAGAAAAGAGAGGGACAGGTACATTAATAGATAGATGGACAGAGAACAACGTGCCCACACACCACTCAGACACATAGAGGCAGGTTAGAGAGCCAGAACCTCCGAGAAAACCCACGCTGACGTAGAAAACAGAGCAAGGGGGAGGAGAAAGGGGGCAGGTGGGGGGCCAGAGGGGAGGGGAGATTTAGGCCCTCCTGGGCTCTGCAGGGGTGGGGCCCAGCAAGGTCTCAGGGTCCCGCCTTGCATGTAGGGGTTACAGCTCTGGAGAGCACCAACCAGGATCACGTGAAACACAGATCCAAATTTAAAAACAGTGTCCCTGCGTTTTCATCTTTCTCCTCTCACAAGGGGGAACGGCTTTTGGTAAGAATTCTTCCCAAACCATCCTCTGTCATGGGGCTTAGGCCTCCACCCAGAGCCAGGTTTTCTCTGCAGAGCAGGGCTGGCTATTTGTCACCAGCTCTTTCAATGTGGTCCCCGGACCAGCAGCGGCAGCGTCACCGGGAACCTTGTGAGCAATGCAGATTCTCAGGCTCCTCCCAGGCCCCTGGGTGGGAATCTGCAATTTAACCCCCTCCCCGGGTCTTCCACAGCCACAGCGGAGAGTGAGGAGTGCTGGTCTATTCCTCAGGTGGAAACAGCTTCCCGGGACACCTGCTTTTCTTCATCACGCCCCTCCTTCCTCAGCCCCACCCCACCAGCCTGCTGGTTTGCGGCCCGCCCGGAGAAGGCCATCTCTTCCGCCGCAAGTAATGGCTGGATTTTGATGTCTCCCAAATGCATTTTAGTGAAAATGTCTTGAAGATCTAAAACGCCTTTAACATGCCAGGGAATAAATTTCTAATGATGACATTTCAGGCCCTTTGACATGCCTTGGCAAAACAATATTTCCAGATAGGAGAGAAGGCCTTCCTGACATTGTCTAAATTCTGTCCTATAATAATAATTGGAATTTGTATCGCATCTGAGTTTTATACTATGCATTCATTCCTTCTCATGTAATACTCCTGTCACCTGGGAGGTAAGCGAGGTGGCTTTTAGAATCCCTGTTTCACAGTGAGGAACTGGGAGCTCAGAGAGGGTAAAGGACTTGCCCGTGGCCGCCCACCAGAAGAGGAACAGAGGCAGGCCTGGACCCCCAAGTCACCTGTCCCCAAACCCTGTGGTCCTTCTGGGCAGATTAATAATTAAGGACAGCCCTGCCAGAAAGTGCTGTGTACCCACTGAGGTTTGGTTTGGCTTTCAGTAGAGTCCCATCTTAAAAGCACAGTGCTCAGATGTCCAGTTCAGCCCAACTATAATAACATCCCACTTTGCAGCTTGGCCCTAAACTGGGCGTGGGGCCTGCAGGGAGGAATGAGATCCGCCCCCTGCCTTTGGGAGCTCACACGTCGGGGTTTCATTTTTTTAAAAATCTTTCGATGGGGCAGAGATGTGTTCTTACTTCACAGCCTCCCTCAACAATATATGAATGCTTTTTTCCCATAAGAAAGGAGCAATTTGTCTTCTCTTAAAGGAAAGGTTAAAAAACCATCTCAGCTCCCAGATCCTACCCCTACATCCCCAGCCAACAGGAATTTCCCACGATGCCTCTGGCTATCGTAGCTTGAACTGGACACGGCCCCTTGGGCAATGGGTTAGCAGCTTTTACAACACGACTTGGCCTGAGAGTTCCTGGTGCGACACCTAACTTCTACAAGAAACCCTGTTTTTGTTTCAGCAACACATTTATATAAGCGTTTCTCAAATTGGATTTCGGGTGGTTTCACTTCCCTCTGCTCTTGTTTGAATCAAAACTTACCTTTCCTGTGTCCCATTTCCTCAGAGCCTTCCAGATGATTTAAAGCTAATCTGTTAAACTACTTTGCATTTAGAAGGATTTAGACAATATTAGAAGAATATTTTTCTCCTCCCCTAGAAAAACATGCCTTTCTAAACTCATCAAGGCCTTAGTCCAGCGTTCCACAAAATGCGTGTCAGCAGAGCACTAGGTCTGAAAAGGGCTTTGTGAGAATGGTTTCCTGGCTGATAGGGTTGGGAGATCCTGCATACTGCAGCCCCAACTTGGGTCCTTAGTATAGCAAAGGCTCTGAGAAGTCCTGCAGAGTATAAAATGCTTTACATTCATTTAAATCAGCATTTTCCAAACTTCTTTGTACACAGAGCCTTTTAACAATTTTGCGCATCCCAGATCTGGGTTCCACCTAACTCACCTGTGGGAAATTGTACCAACCCAATGGACGACTCCCCATGAGGTTTTCTGGTCCACAATGGTGAACAGGTGAGGCAGGACTTCCTCTATCCCTCCAGTCAAGTCACCCTGCGCCCACAGCATCCCCCTGGGCCTCTCCTTAGGGTCCCTTGCAAAAGCAGCAAAAGCCTCCCAGCCTCTTTTTCCGTCTGTGCTTGGCTGTGTGACCAAAGTCCGGTCACTCAGCCGCTCAGAGACTTGCCTGTGAATAGGAGGGCAATTCCCGCTCGTTGTACCTCACAGCGTTCTGGGGAGGCTCCGGAAACAGGTTATGTTTCTAGAGCATCTCAATGTTTGTCACCCTAGATTCCCTGGGGACCCAAGGCCAGTTGGCTTCTTAAACAGGGTGCAAGTCTGGCTGTTCTCCAGAGTGGGTCCTCTAGCTCCTGAGACTCAGAGTGACATTTATGTCCCCTCACGTGTCCTACCGAGACCAATCTTGGAGCTATATCGCCGCCTGGAATCCCACATGTTGGCAATTATGCCTGAGACTGTGCCCAGTATTGAGTCTGGGAAGGGGACGGGGCCAGGTCGTGGGAGAGAAAGGGGGTGCCGCCCTCTGCCATCACTTCGTCACCCGCCCAGGCGTCGCAGTCTGGCCTTGGCTGCATCCTTCCCCTGAGCCACACCTGTTAGCAATCTGCACTGGCGTGTGCAGTGCCTGTGCGTGACAGCCTGGCTGGCGAAATCCCGGGGGAGTTATTTTTGTCGCATACATACATACCTTGTGTGCAGTCAGACGGGGGTGGTGTTTATGTCTCAGTTCTCTTTTGCAAAAGGAAAAAAAAAATACAGTGGAGCTAGAAATGTGTACATTTTGAACAGCCGCCCTCATGCACTGTGTATATAACTCTGCTGCATGAAATTTAAACAGAAATTTGAGTTCTCTGAGATTGGATGGAGAAAAATTTGGCCATTGGCATCACAATTATTTTTCTGCACAAAGTGCCAAAATCTGACATTATAATACAACACTTCCACCCCCAGCAAAAAAAGAAAAAAAAAAAAAAAACACATACACATCTATACAACCTAATTTTTCTCTGGGGAAAAGGTAGCTGTTGCTGATATGACATGTTTTTGTAGCACAAATGTTGGCTCTTCGGCCCATTTTGCTCTTTTCCATACACTCCAATGTGAAACATCTGAGAGAACACAGCAGCAGTGCGGAGCATCTTCCCTAGCCTGGCTGTGAGCTTCTTTTGCCTGAGAATCTCTGCACCAGATCCAAGACAAACTCTCCAGGAGTGGAGACTGAGGCCATAAGGTTTTATTTATCGGCACAGAGGGAGAAGGGTCTCACGCTTCCACCAGGGTCTAATGGTGGATGGTCTGTGCACAGTTGTAAAAGATAATGGTATGAGTGGGGTCAAGAAAGGGAAGATGAAGGGGGTGTGTTCATAATATGGCCACTGGAGAAATAAACAAAGCCAAGGCAAAGTCCATTGGCATCCAGAACTACCTTGTGTGTGCTGGAAGGGAGATGGTGTGGACTAGGCAAGCAGGCTTTGGACACAGGTGGAACTGAGTGTGAGTTCTGAAAGGTGCTCCTGGAGGGGCTGCCTCCTCCAAAAGCAGCAAGGGCTCCTTCCTCCTGTGTGCCTGTGCAGAGCAGCTCAGCTCTGAGTCCATATCATGCCTACGGTGGCCTCCATGGTTCATTCTTGGTGCTGTTGGCTGCCATTTTGGATTCTTCCTGTCTTCATAAAGGGCAGAAAATGCCCTTCTCTCCCCCGTTCCCTCTACTCATACTGGCATCACCATTAGGTCATAAGTTGGAGGGTAAACATGTTGAGGACGGTGATTTTCTTGGTTTGCCAACTTTTATAATACATATTTTTAAAGTTTGGAAACTACCTGTCTTACTCTCTACTTTTTGCTTCTATGACAAAATACCTGAGACTGAGTAATTTACAAAGAACAGAAATTGTTTTCTCACAGTTCTGGAGGTTGGGAAGTCCAAGATCAAGGCACCCGCAGGTTCGGCTCTCTGGTGAGGGCTGCTCTCTGCTTCCAAGATGGTGCCTGTTGCTGCATTCTCTGGCAGGGAAGATGCTGCCCTCGCATGTCCTCACATGCCCTCACGTGCCCTCACGTGTCCTCATGTGTCCTCTCCTGTCTTCACGTGCCCCCACATGTCCTCATGTGTCCTCACCTGTCCTCATGTGCCCCCACATGTCCTCACGTGCCCTCAGATGCCCTCACATGCCCTAACGTGTCCTCACATGGCCTCATGTGTCCTCACCTGCCCTTACGTGCCCTCACATGCCCTCACGTGCTCTCACATGCTCTCACATGTCCTCACATGCCCTCACATGCCCTCACGTGCCCTCATGTGCCCTCATATACCCTCACATGGCCTCATATGCCCTCACGTGTCCTCACATGCCCTCACGTGTCCTCACATGCCCTCACATGTCTTCATATGTCCTCACGTGTTCTCACATGCCCTCACGTGTCCTCACATGCCCTCACATGTCCTCATATGTCCTCACGTGTCCTCACATGCCCTCACGTGTCCTCACATGCCCTCACATGGCAGAAGACAGAGAGGCAAAAGGGAAGAAATCCCTCTGTCAAGCCCTTTTCTAAGAGCATGAATCCTATTCCACCTTCATGACTTAATCACTACCTGCTTCTTAATACGGTTACATCAGTGATTAAGCTTTAAAATGCATTTTGGTGGGGAAAAAAAAAACATTTAAATCATAACACAACTGAAAAGTAGGAAAAAATGTATTAATAACACTTCAAACAATCCACCTATAATCTTGCTGACCAAAGTCAACCATTGGCAGTGTTTTTTGGTATTCCCTTCCAGTCCTCAGAGAAGGGTTTTTCTCAGGAATTTCCTTCTGCAAGGGCAGTAGGAGCTATGCTAGGAGCAATGAGGAGGAAAAGCCTGAACAAGAACCCAACAGAGGTTGGAATGGAGAGGAAGGAAGGGCTGAGTCTAGGCTGCCTCCTTCCAGTAGCCAACGACAAGTGGAAGATAGCCAGAAAGCTTTCTGGAGGAAGATGGATGGAGAGGGGGAGACAGGAAGGTTAGTGGAGTGTCAAAGCAAGAGTCAGGGTTCCAGGTTGTGGAGAAACAGGGATTGGTGGGGTCCTGGGTGGGGTCGGGGAAGGTTGGGGGAGACCAATGTGGGACAGGACCCATGCTCCCTGCCCTGGGTGTGCCTGAGCCAGTCAGGTGGCTCAAAGTGTGGGACCTGCTACTGATAGTCTGAAAACCAGTGGCAGCAGAATCCTACAGCTGGCAAGCCAGGTGCCTACTCACCTCATCTTTCTCTCTCACTTGTACTGCATGGCACCTCCCTATCTGTCTGCAGCAGCTGGCTCTGAGCAGACCTGGTCACGCAGACAGGCCACCCGATGTTCCCATGCTGACTGTGCTAGCCTGGAATGGCACCATTCCATTGAGGAATCTGTCAGACCTTCAGCACCAGGTCCCTGGCCATTTTATGAACCTGGGTAGGAGACTCGCCAAAGCTGGGCAAGGTTGGATTTGAGGAATAGCAAAGATCCCTCCCTGTCCAAGGCCACCATGCATGTACTGCCACCCTCCCGGCACTTTTAAGAGGCAGTGTGATGGTCTGAGCACCAAGGGGGCAGTCGGGGCAGCTGGGTCCTAATCCAGGGTCTGTTCCTCTGAATTATGACTCGGAGAAGTTGTTTCACACTCTGTGTTTGCATTTTTCATTTGGTTATAAAAAAGAAAAGAGGAGTATGAGGCAAACCAGACACAGTGGAATGGAAGACTTGCTCCAGCGTGCAAGGCTGAGTCAGTTCTGCAGGCTCCGTGGGCCAGGTCCCTTGAGGGTTAGCATTGCACACCCCTTCCTCTTTGGGCTTGCCGAGCCACTGGGGGTGGTTGTTCCAAGACCTGAATGTGGATGGGTGTATTAGACCCTCTCTGGGAGCCCAGGGACCCTGGGAGAAGAGAGAAAGGTGCTCAGGACCAGGCCTGAACTCAACATCAAGAAAAGGAGATGGGGAAAGTAGGGCGGGGGGTGCCCCAGCTCCATGTGTCGGACAGACATTGCCTCAGTGTCCCATTTGATCCCTGCAACAACTCTGCGAGGTATTATTATCCCATTTTATCCAGGAGGCCCTTTCAAGGCTCAAAGAGGTGAAGTGACTTACCCAAGGTCTCACAGCTAGAGTGGCCAAGTCTCAAAGCCAGTTGTACCCAACCCCAAAGTCCAGGCTCCTTCTAGATCTTCTCAGTGCTGGAGCCCTGGGGTGAAGTGGGGCTCCTGGGAGTCAGCCCAGGCTCCCACCCTCCCCTGTTCTCTCTTATCTGAACCTGCCATCATGCAAGGGCTTTGTGGAAATCTCTGGGCAGAGGAGATGTTTTCCCTTATGAGGGGTGAGGGAAGGACTTAGTGGCTGCCTTTGGTGGGCCAAGAAAGCCAGCTGCGCCGGCAGATAAGAGCCAGCTGTGGTGGCCCTGGGAGGCGGCAGGCAGGTCCAGAGGGATGCCATGCCTGCCTCTCATCACCCGATCCTGCCCTACCTCTCCACCCAGGCCCTGTCCTCCCCTGGCTCCCACATACTCTTTAACACCCCTTTAAAAATCAAGGGTGCGGTGGGGGTGGGGGCACCTCCTGAAACAGATAAGAGGTAATTGCCTGCCTGTGGCTCCTCTGGATGTGAAAATGGGATTGGAATGACTCACTCTGGTTGAAAGGTTAGTTGAAGGTTATTACAGGAAAATTGTTATTCATACATTTTTTCTGTGCGGCCGGATAGCCTAAAAGATTAAATTCACAGAGTGCATAATGACCCATCAGGGCGGACAATGGTAAGGGCGTCCCCGGGGAGGGGAGATAACGGAACAGAGACTTCTCTGAATAATTCATGCTCCAGCGCAGTGGCACTAACAGATTACATGAGGGTTTTCATTAGAAAGGAGAGGAGAGAAAGGCGTTTTGCAAACAGCCGGTGTGTTTCTTGGCATCAGGGCAGCTCTGGCCCAGTTCACTGCGGCTTCAATTAACACCTGTCCCCACATCTTGGGGGCCCTGGGAAGGGGGACAAGTGGATAAGAGAGTGTTGCCCTTCATCACAAGGTGGGCAGGTGATGGTCACCCGCTCCTGAATGCGTCTGGGCTACCCCAACTCACCCTAAGCCTGGAAGCTCTCACGAGGCGGGCAGGCCTGCAGAAGAGGTGAGGCCAGGAGCAGCCTGGGGGACTCTGGATGTGTTAAGAAATGGAGACGTGCTCATGGAAAATTGGGGTTTATTGAAAGCGTGTGATAGGCATCTTCTGCCCATCCCACTGATCGTATTTCAACTGGAACCGTTTCTGCTCTTCCTTGTGGGTGCCAGGTTATCCCACCCCCCAATCATTAGTGCCCTGCGGTCTTCAGTACGGAAAGGGCCTCTCAGTGCGTGGTGGGCAGAGAAGGGGCTGTTGATGTGAACGAGGGCTCGGAAGGCAGTGAATGGACAGATTCAGGCTCTGGCCAGCGTCGGGGGTTTAGATCTCAGTCCTGGGACCTTGGGCATTTGGCGTCTCTGTTCCCTCCTCTGTGGAATGGATAGAATAACTGCGCTTACTCCAAAGACTGCTGAAAGGATTAAGGTGCGTGAAGAAGGCAGAGCTCAGTGCCTGGCACTGGGCATGCAGGAGCTCAGAGCATGTGGGCACTTCTGGGAAAAGGCAGACATTCTGAATTGCCTGACGTTTGGGTCTCTTTGTCTGAACATCCATCCATCCATCCATTCATTCATTTCTCCACCCATTCCTGAGAAGCCCACTCCAGCCTCCCCTCAGGTGGGCACTGGGCACAGAGAACTCACTCCTCTGTGGGGCTGTCCTCACAGGGCTCCCATCGTAGGGGAGCCAGCCTGGAAGAAGAGAGACCAGAAATGGTAAAGGGAACCCAGGAAAGGCTGCTTTGGGGAGCCCATGGAGCTTGGAACAAAGTGAATTCTGACAGTATTTATTCTTGCCAAACTCTGGGGCAAAATGCTGAGAACTCAGTGTGGTCATGAGTCAGCACATATTCCCGTGGTAACAGATCCAGGTCGTTTTTACTCCTGTGCAGCCATGGAGACCCACGGATGGGGAGGACTTATTCAAGGTCACGTGATTCATAAACCGCCAAGACTCAATCCCGGCTCTCCTTTGTCTCTGCCTTTGACTTTTTCACTTCTGCTGTATTCTCCAACTCCAACCTCACCTAAAGGTGTGAGATTTTGGTAATGTTTTTCTTAGAGGTTTGAAGAGATTGTCCCTTCCATTTAAATAGAAGTTCACTGTTTACCCCCAGTTTACTGAAACTTATCTTAAGTGGGTGCAGTATATATCTGTGGATCACGTGTCATCATACCCAGTTAGTACTCAAGATAGACATCTGTTGTTGTCTTAAACCCTAATTGAATGCTAAATCGAGCAACTAATTTAGGCTCCTGATGCTTATGATTTGAGTACATGGATTCAGACCATTCTTTTCTTCTCCTTCCTTCCGTTCCTTCCACGACTGTGTAATGAGTGGGTACTTTTTGTCAGTGCACTGACACATAGGGACCCAGAAATGGCTGCAGTTTTTGTATGGAGCAACCATATTTATGGGGCAGAGAAGATAATTGGGTCAGGTGCATTTCCCCTTACGATGAGAGCAGATGTCAGAGACGTGCAGATCTGGGTCTGCCCGCCATGCCCCTTGTCAGCCCTGGGTCCTCAGCCACATGGCAGCTCCTCTGAGCCTCAGCTTCCTACTCTTTAGAGAGTGGGCTCTGCTGTCACCCTCGAGGCTGCCACAGAGGTGGAGTGGGAGGATGTCCCAAGGCTCCCAGCTTTCTGAGAAACAGGTAGCAATATAACCTGAAGTGACGTTCCAGGGGTCAGTGGAGGGGAAGCCACTCCGTGATGGAGAAGCAGGAAGGGTGTCATGAGGATGGGGTATTGAAGCTTTATCTTGAACTATGTGGGGTCTAGATAATGTGTGACGGAACAGCAGGGTGTCAGCGTGGGATTCCTGAGAGTGAAGGCTGGAAAAAGGCTGGGTCCTAGAGGAAGTTGCTGATTTTGAGTCAGAATAGCCACAGTCACAGAATTGACTGTGTTAGATGGTTTTCTCTTCTCAAAAGGTCAGCCCAGTACCTCGTGTAAATTAGAGTGAGGAGGAACTGCAAGCCCAGCTCCCTCCATATAGATCCTTCTTTTTTATATTAAGGGATTGTTATGATTTGAATGTCCCCTCTAAAACTCATGTTGAAATTTAATTGTCATTGTGGGAGTATTAAGAGGTGAGACTGTTAAGAGGTGATTACGCCATGAAGGCTCCACCCTCATAAATGGACGGACGCTGTTGTCACCAGCGTGGGTTCATTGTTGTGAGAGTGGATTGTCAGAAAAGCAGAGTTGGCTCTCTCTGTCTCTTGCTCTCACCCTTGCCAAGGGGAGGCTCATTGTAAAGGTCCTCACCAGACACTGGCGCCATGCTCTTGAACTTCCCAGCCTCCAGAACCATGAGACAAATAAATTTCTCTTCTTTGTAAATTACTCAGTCTGTGGTATTTTATTATAACAACACAAAATGTACTAAGACAGAAAATTGGTACCAAGAAGTGAGGCAGTTACTATAACAAATAGCTGAAAATGTGACAGCAGCTTTGGAATTGGCTAATGAGTAAAGGCTAGAAGAATTTGGAGGAACTGGCTAGAAAAAAAGCCCAAATTGCCATGAATGGAGGCTTAAGGTAAATTCTCATGAGGGCTCAGAAGAAGACACTAGAACTAGGGAGAGCCTAAATGTTCTTAGGGATGACTTAAGTGGTCATGATCAGAATGTTGGTAGAAATATGGATAGGAAAGGCCATTTTGATGAGGTCTCAGATGGAACTGTGGAACAAGGTATTAAAAACTGAAGCAAAAACTATCTTTGTAATACAGTTGCAAAGAATGTGACTGAATTGTGTCCATGCCCAAGGGCTTTATGGAAGGTAGAATTTAAGAGCAATGAGCTAGGACTTCTGGCAGAAAAAATTTCTAAGCAAAATATTGAAGGAGCTGCATGCCTACTTTTCATTGCATACAGTAAGATGCAAGAGGAAAGAAATAATTTAAAGTGGAATTTATTTATTTTTAGAAATGGGGTCTCACTTTCTCAGCCAGCCTAGAGTGCAGTGGCATGATCACCACAGCCTCAAACTCCTGGGCTCACGCAATCCTCCTGCCTCAGCCTCCTGAGTAGCTGGGGCTACACATGTGCACCACCACACCCAGCTAATTTTTTTAATTTTTATTTTTTGTAGAGGCAGGCTCTTGATATGTTGCTCAGGCTGGTCTTGAACTCCTGGGCTCAAGCAATCTTCTTTTCTTGGCTTCCCAAAGTGCTGGGATTACAGACATGAGCTACTGTGTCAGGCCTAAAGGTGAAATTTATAATTAAAAAAGGAGCAGAACAGAAAGATTTAAACATTTTTCAGCCTGGCCATGTAAAGAACAAAAAGTCATGTTCAGGAGAACAAACCAAGAGTTTGGCTGAGCAACTGTTTGCTAACGTGGTATCAGGACAATGGGCAAATGACCCAGAAGGCATTTCAGAAATCTTCAAGGCTGTACCTCCCATCACAGGTGCAAAGCTGTACGAGGGCAGAATTGTTTCAGGTGTTGGATCTGGGGCTTGCTGTCCAGAGCTACGTTGGAACACTGATATCCACATGCCACAGCAGCACTCCTTGGCCACCCCAGCCACGGCTCAACTCAAGTGGGCCCAGGTACAGCTCAACTCTGGGAGGTACAAGCCGTAAACCTTGGCAGCACCCATGTGGTGCTAGTTCTGCAGGTGCACAGAATGCAAGATATGTGGGGGCATGACTACCTCCACTTGGATTTCAAAAGATGTCTTGGACTGACTGAGGGCCCAGGCAAAGACTTGTCACAGGAAAGACACCACAGGGAAACTCTCTCACCACAGAGTTCCCTCTAGGGCCATGCCTAATGGAGCTGTGGGAGCAGGGCCACTCCTGAGACCCTAGAACTGTAGAGCTGCCATTGTGCAAAGCCAGTCTGGGAGAGCTACAGAGACAAAACTCCAGCCTGAGAGAGCTGAAACATGGGCTGAGCCTAGCAAAGCCATGGGGGTGGGGCTACCTGAGGCCCTAGGGCCCACCCCCCACCCAGTGTGCCCAGAATTCAGGACATGAAGTCAAATGAAATTATTCTCCAGCTTTAAGACTTAATTTTGTTTTCCCTGTTGTATTTTGGACTTACTGGGATGAGTTACCCCTTTCTTCTTGACCATTTTCCCTCTTTTTGAATATCTATCCTATATTTAGCCCTCCATTGTATTTTGGAAGCACATAACTTGTTAATTTCACAAGTTCACAGCTGGAGAGGGATTTGCCTCAACACAAATTGTACCTTGAGCCTCACTCATATCTGATTTGAATGAGGCTCTAGACTTTGGACTTTTGAGTTGGTGCTGGAATGAGTTAAGACTTATGGGCCTATTGGGTGAAATGAACACATTTTACATGTGATAAGGTCATGAGTTTTGAGGAGAGGCCGGGAGTGGAAGGCTATGGCTTGACTGTTCTCTCCAAAACTCATGTTGAAGTTTAACTGCCATTGGGACAGTATTAAGAGGTGGGATTGTTAAGAGGTGATTAGGCCACGAGCACTCTGCCCTCATCAATGGACTAATGTCATTATTCACAAGTGAGTTCATTATCAAAACAGGAAGTCTTTAGAGGAGTGAGTTCGGCCCTCTCTGTCTCTTGCTCTCACACTTGCTTACCCTTCCACCTTCTACCCTGGGATAAGGCAGCACAGAGACCCTTACCAGATGCTGGTGCCATGCTCTTGGACTTCCCAGCCTCCAGAACCATGAGTCAAATAAAATTCTTTTCTTTACAAATTACCTAGTCTATGGTATTCTGCTATAGCAACACAGATAGACTAAGACAGGCATTAAGGTCAATGTGTTAGCTTGATGTAGCAAGACATTAGCCATTTTGGTGAGGGTTCTGTGTCTCAGATTAGCACATAATGCCTGATGACTTTGACTGGAGGTGAGAGAGAAAGTCAAGAGAGTCTAGATTCAAGGTGTGTTCCCAGGTATGAACCCTAATGGTAGGACAAAGATTCCCAGAAACCACTGAGCAATATGAGGGCCCCAGGTACCTAGAGAGGAGTGAAAATATCTGTGGTTTCTGGCTACCTAGCATCTCCTGCCTCTCCTTCTGGTAATAGTACACCATCCCCTTTGGGGAACAGCTCCTGCCCTAGTCACTGTGTTACCCCTGGGGTAGCCATACAGCGCCAGACTGCAGGCTGAAAGCATTAAATTCTGACTTCTGCTCTTGAGATTTCTCCAAATAACACACCACAGTTAGAACTATCTCTCTCTGTTGTTAAATCTCCCCCAATGTTTTCTTTACTGGAAAAACAAGTTAACGTCTTTGTAATGTAACTTTTTGGATATCTTTCCTGCACACATTGAACACTTAACTGCTCCAGCATATACACAACCATTTTGTTAAAAGTGACTTTCCCTTTAGAGCAAGCCACAACCTTCTATTTGATTTTATTTTTATTTCAGAGGAAATTACAATTCAGTAATGTTTCTGCAACAAACTAGGTGTTCATATAATCTGACCTATGAATCACCAGCTCTTCCACTTCTGTCGTGATTTTTGATGGTGAGGTTGCTTGGACAAGGCATGGGCTAGACCAATCAAAACCCTTGTCCAGAATTTGGGGATTTTATCCATGAGATAGTGTGAGTCAGACACCCTCCAGGTGGTTGTATCTTCAACATGTGGGCTTGGTTGCTGGAACTTGGGATGGTCCATTGCCGTGTAGATTAGAGAAGTTGAGAGCCCAATTTGAGCCACAAGAGGAAAATGAAGCCATTATTAGGGACAAGAGGGGGAGGGAGAGACCAAATCGCTTCTTGTTCTGACCTGTTCCTGAAGCCAGGAAGCCTGCTTTCCTTTGGATTCTGTTAGACATCTCTGTATCCTAAAAATAAATCTCCTCTTGCTCCTTTTAAGCTAAATCCAATTGGTTTCTGCCTCTTGGGAATGAAGAATTCTCTGTAATACATGCAGGCTTTTGCTAAGCTACAAAATGCTTCCTCCATCCTTCTCTTCCTTGTCCTCCTTCCCCTGTTTCAATCAAATATGTGATCGCTGACACATGTATATTACGCAGAATATCAAATATAGGTCAATGGATGTCACCATGGTAAAACAAGCAAAAGAAAAGCTCACACTTCTCAATGCTTGTTAGTAAAAGGATACAACAATGCGTTCATCCCCCCTGCTGGTGGGGGGTCATGAAGGTCAGCCCATGCTTTGGCATGTGAACTTCTTGTTCCCACCAAATCAGTCAGCTGAAGTGGGAATGTTTTATTTAAGCAGACATGTGTCAGCCTCGGTTTGAAACAAAGACACTCTGCCAGCATCTACCATCACAAAAGCAGGCTGTGTGAGACATCTTTGCTAAGGCAGTGATTTCTCTCTATTGCCAGGCACCATTTTGGAAAGT
The DNA here is from genome assembly GCF_041146395.1 of Eulemur rufifrons. Lineage (NCBI taxonomy): Eukaryota > Metazoa > Chordata > Mammalia > Primates > Lemuridae > Eulemur > Eulemur rufifrons. The sequence continues at coordinate 26,261,712 of NC_090984.1, read as the reverse complement.
TGCTATGGGAGGTTGGTCTGCACTTTAAATGACGTCTGAGACACATTCAAGGCTAATGCTTTTGAAAAACAAAGCACTGGGAAGGTTTCCGTTGGTAGGGAGGTGGTGAAAATCAAATGACCCATTGAAGCTAAATTGCCAGCCTCACAGAGCTTTTAGAAATACCATTCTGCCTCGGCCTGGGGCCACCACTCTCTAGCTTGCTCTTCCAATTAATTATTGTGTTTTAACGCTATCTCCAAAGATAATTGCCTGTCAGTGTATCAGTATGTAACACCTCGGGGTGAACGATGTTCCTGCACTCCGTCTGTCAGCATTAATAAACACAGGGCGGAGGAGAGCCCACCTGCTTTCTTGTGATCACCCAGGACCCAGATTCACCACCGCAAAGACGCCGCCCCGCTCGCTCTCACAGTGTGGGGGTGCAGGTGCGCTGTGCGCAGAAGCACACACACTCCGCGGTAGAATGCTTGCCTTGTCACCACCCTAATTCCAAGGATAACTTCTTTTCGACAGATCTGTGTTTATTAATTGAATGTTGAGGACTGCAGGATAGACATCAAAGAAATGATTTTTTATTTTTTTTTGCCACCTATCCTGTTGCCCTACTGAAAGAAAAGGCATAGATCAATGGCCTTGGTAATTACAGACTTGGTAAAAGTCAAATATTTTCAAAATAAATCATGATTGGAGGGGTTCTTTTGTATTTTTTAAAGCAAAATGGAAGAGTGATGGAATGCTAGGATTGAAGCTATTTAGTTAAAGCCTGCCGCATTAAATATTTCAATAGGAGAAAGAAAAAAATTCCTCATTTCAAATTAAATTGAACCCATTCGGTGAATGTATGAGCATCATATGGAGTAAGTGTCAATTAAAGTGATAAGTGGTGGGTCTGGCACCAAGTTCTGGATTGTTCTGAGGGCTGCTTCCCCGCGTGGCCATTCAGTGCTTTGGGGGAAATTGAAACTGATCCACCATGGGCGACCTGGGAGTCTTCCGAGAAACAGATTTCAGTTCAATACCTCTGAGTTAATTGGCATTTTGTTCTCATTTAAATCTCTGTCACAACCTTTTATTTTATTTTATTTTTGTATTTCAGAGGAGGCTACAATTCCAATACCTTCCCTGCAGCTTTCAGGGAGCTCAGAACAAATGAGGTGGTGTCGTAGAATCTCACCCGCCGATCTCGGAGCCGCCGGCTTCTGTCGGGATTTGGGGGGATGAGGTTGCTTGCCAACTGCTCGCTCAGCAGCAGGGTGGAGAGGAAATGCAATCAAAGGGGCGCTGGGCATTTTCTCCAAAGCCCAGTTTGGTTCCTGTCTCCCTTGCGCATAGTTACCTTGGCAAGCATGACCCTCCCTGTGAGGGTGGGGCAGGAATCACCTGAGATGCGAGAGGCAGAGTGTGGAATTGCTTATAAAGTTACATATAATTAAAAATTATGAAGTGGACACAGATCTGTAGCCTGGGCAGTAGGAATGCTCCCAGGGTGTGCCCCACGCTCATCCCAAGGTAGCACCTGGGATGCCTGTTAGGAACCCCCTGTTGTCAGCAAGGGAAGGCCAGAGGGGTGTTGGTTCCATCCTCTCAGGGAGCCCTCCTCAGGGCTGGGTTCCTGGACTTGATTTTCCTGCTTTCATCTCCAAACAGTGTCAGTTTGTGGTCGCCCTCCCAGGAGGGTCCAGCCTCACCAGATTCCTTAGACAAGCAACGTGCTCAGGGCATTGCACACACCATCCTCCCTGGTCCTCACCAGGTATTAATACCTCTTACTTCATATAGCCTTGCAGACCCTCCAATAACCAAAGGATGTTTCTCTGGGAGCCACTGAGTAGGACTGCTATCTCTGTTATCCTTGGCAACTCACATTTCCGCAAACACAGATACAAGCCCACGCAGACATGACCCACGCTTACCCCCATAATGTTCCGGTCCTTCTGTGGCACACTGAATTGCCCCAGGCCTCCTCTGTTTGTTGGTACACAAAAGGTCTCAGCACTTAGCAGTACCAACCGGGTTATTCCGGCTCATTCCATTCACCTGCCGCCATGGGGCTCCCTGCAGATGTGTCTCCTCTCAGTAAGGGTATTCCTAGGAATCCACAGGAAGGTCTCACAGGGGTCCCCCAGGAGTCTGTCTTGCCACCACTCAAAATGATTGGCCGTGACCGCCAGGCATAGGCTCTCTCCCACCAAGTTTCCCCTGTGAATTGCACCCACAGCCTGACATCAAAGTCTCCCTGCTCTCACCGCCTGCTCCATGAACAAGCACCGGGGTGAGCAGAGTTCTCACGGGACCCAAGTGAGGAGAAATGCATGCTTCCTGTACTCTGCTGGACACTTTGTCACCTGGGCTCCCAAACAACACTGCTTGAGCCCCTGTGAAAAGAGCTTCATCAGCCCTCCCGCCCAACCCCGTGTAGCCCCCACTTCTTAGCATTCAGACTGCTCCGGGCTGGGCCAGGCAGGGAGAAGGCTCATGCTCTTTTCCTCCAAGGACCCCCGTATCTGCTCCAGACATCTATATGCACATCCTCTCCCAGCACCTCCCCTCCGATGCAGCAAGTCCTTCCTGGGGGAGTTGCCAGCCCACCAGTTCGGCAGACACAATGAGACCCTGACTCCCCTGCAGGACCAGCTGGAATCCTGGCTCCAGATCTGTGCCACATTTTGCAATTTTCTTGGCCAGTCAATGACAAAGACTGGTATAAGCCCTCCTATGATCTCATGGCTCTTCCAGTGTGTCCGTCCACTGGGCTCTCAGCAGCATCGCCCAGAGAGAGCCGTAGTTTCATGGCCTTGAATTCGCTCCTGAAGTTGTCTTTTTCTTCTCAGATCTTTGAGCTGTTGGAGGGCAGAGCCCATGTCTAGGTAGTTTCATACTCTCCATGAGATGTGGCCGGTTCCCTGGCACAGAGTGATTATCAGGGGCAGAGCCAAGGTCAACATGAGACAGGATAAGATGGAACTTAATCTGGAAACCCTAAGAGGCCCTTGCAAAAACATATTTTTTAAGATTCTGATTCAGGAGGTCTGGAAGAGGTGCCCAGAGATGAATGCATTTAGCAAGTTCCAAAGTTCTGATGAACACCATCATCTGGACCCACTGGCTCAGAACTCAGTACTGCTACAGCTTGCAGGGCTGTTCGCTAGCTGTGGGGTGTGTGGGTTGCTTGGTTGCAGTGGGAAATGCATGCACTGTCTTCCTGGTGTGTCCCCCGGAAATCCCTGGATGTCTCCTCCCCCATGGTTGAGTGTCAACATCCCACACGTGGTACATACCGTGTACCACATCCGCTGTACGGTTCTCCAGTGCCATCAAATCTCAGCATGAAGTCTCCTCGGTTAGGTCCGTGCATCTCCTTCCTTCCTGACCCTGAGAGATGCGAACTGTGCCTCATCAGGGACAATTACCCTGGAGTCTCAAACCGTCCATGGTTGAGCCTGTCTTTGGTTTTAGGTCTGTGTGATTCCAGAAACTCAGATATGGGGACAGAGATAAAGAAGAGACTACTACCCCATCGCACTGAATTATGACTTTTCTCTCAAAATCGTAATTCACCACCCTACTTTGCCATCCTACCTCTGTTACCTTGGGCACGGGTAGGCGCCTGGCTAATTCGACTTGGTCCAACTGAGGGACTTCAAAGGTAACAAACGCTCTGAGCTTCTTTCTCCTACTCCACTCCCAACCGCTGCCAGTGTCCTAGGACTTATCAAATTTTACAATTAATCATCCATTGAAAGATTATGGGCGGTCCTCGGGACACATGTGACATAGTGATAAATGAGAAATATTACAGACGTATCTTGGGTTTGACTTCAAATTGTATGCCAGTTTTGTATTCTGCTCTTCAAAATAATTGTTCTTTTACTATTTAAAAATCATTCCATTTTTTCCAGGAGAAAAACTGATGCTCCAATAAGATGCAATGCATTTATCTTGTGGCATTTTGTACTCCCGGACATACTTCCGGGTACCATCAGACAACCCTGTCCCAGTGTGAGACGCCTGGCTCTAGCTTATAGAGCTGCGGAGATCTCCAGTAGACAGAGCTCGACACAGAATCAGGAAAATGTGTCTCCCCACCTCCACTTGGACTCTGGGCCCTTGAGAACTGTGGCACAAGGATGGTGACACCCCAAGGATGGATCAGGAGCAGGAGTGGGGTCTCAGTGATGCCTGGGACGCTGAGCCTATGGGGGATAAGGCAGAGGTGCCCACACACTGCCCAAGGCTCCCTGACTGATGCCTTTGGACATGGCAATAGAACAGCAATGTAGCTGGGAAGGCCGAGCGTGGTGGCTCATGCCTATAATCCCAGCATTCTGGGAGGCTGAGGAGGGAGGATTGCTTGAAGCCAGGAATTTGAGACCAGCCTGGACAACATAGTGAGACCCCATCTCTACTTGCCTGCCGGGCATGGTGGTGTGCATTTGTAGTCCCAGCTACTCCGGAGGCCGCAGCAGGAGGATCCCTTGAGCCCAGGAGTTGGAGGCTACAGTGATCACACCACTGTGCTTCAGTGTGGGCAACAGAGTGAGACCCTATCTCTTAAAAAAATGTAGCTAGGAGGCTTGGACTTATTTGTGAGCACATACGAGATATCACCGTAGAATTCCCGGAAGTACCAGGTGGGAACAATGGAACATTTTCAGGGGCTGGGGGTCCTGCGTCAGCCCGGAGCAGTAAAGTCTGAGGCATTACTATCAACGCGGTCTTATGTGGTCTATTCACTGCGCAGAAGCATCGTGGGAAGAGAGGCTCATGGCAATCTCGTCACATGGCTTTAAATACCAGCTTTATGCTGGTGACTCCCACATGTATATTTCCAGCTCAGACCTCTTTCCTGGACTTCAGTCTTGTATATCCAAACACCCACTCAGCATCTTAACTTAGATGTCTAACAGGCATCTAAAACTCAACATATCCAAAATTCTTAATCTCCTCCTACCCAAAACTGTCTCCACCCACACCTTTCCTCAACTGAGCTGAGAGCACTTCAATCCTCCCTCTCCCTCGGCCAAAAACCTTGGAGATGCCCTTGATTCCTCTCTTCCTCTCACATCCCCATCCAAGGGGTCAGCAAACCTGGAGCTTCCACCTCCAAATAGACCCAGATTCTGACCTGTCTCCCCACTCTCTGACACCAGCCTGGTCCATGCCACCATCCTTTATCCCGCACTCTATAGCAAAGACGTCCTAATGGGTCTCCAGGCTTCCACTCTACCATCTGCTCTTAACAAGAACCAGAGGATCCCTTTAAAAGATGGATGCCATCAAGTCTCTCCTCTGCTCAAACTCTGTGGTGGCCTTCCGCTGGGTGAAGAGTCCAACTCCAAGTCCTGACAATGGCTAACAAAGCCCTGTGTCACCTGTGCTTTCTGCCAACGCCTTCTGCATGACCATTTCTGAAACTCTGAGCCCAGCTCCTTCCTGCCCTCGAACATTCTGGCACACCTTCGGATCTCTGCTCGTTTGTTCCCTCCATCTAGAAAGCTCCTCTCCCATCCATCTCCTTGGCTAGCTCCCTCCTCCCCATCCCACCTTTGTTAAAATTTCACCTTGTCCACAAGGCCACCCTGAGCACCCTACTCACCCCTGCAGCCCACACCTCCTACGACGCTCTCAGCCTACTTTTCATTTCCTCATTACACTTGCCACTTTTTAGCAGATCATGTAATTCACTTATGTATCGTGGTTACTGTCTCTCTCCCCTCCCTAGGATGTAAGTTCAGCCAAGATATAAATCTGTGTTTTGTTCCCTGATTGGCCTGGCATGCAGACAACGCGTGAGTAGGCACTCAGTGAGTGTTGAAGGTTCAGTGTGGAACGGAGGGTTTGTGAGTGTGTAGCGGAGAGCAAAGGAAGGTGCATTGCCAAAGATGGTGGAAGTGTGACATAAAGCCAGGAGTTCTTGGAGTAAAGTGCACCAGTTGTTTGAAGATCCAGTTTGAAGGTGCAAACAAGATTCTTTGAGAAAATCAAGATAGGTGGGGTCAACTAGAGATCCCAACCTCTTAATGCTGAACAAAGATGTTAAATAATAACAAAAACTCCTCTTAATGTGTAACTTCATTCGCATACAGTCATTTCACCGTCCAACAATTCTACAGCATAGATTTAATATTCCTATTTCACAGTTAAGGAAACAGAGGCTCAGAGCGATAAACAAATTTGCCCAACACTACCCAACTAGGAAGTGACCGAGCCAGCCGGGTTTGGCCAACTCCAAGTCCCGAGCTCCCTCTCCTCCCCCTCTCATTACTGTGCAATCCAGAGGAGTAGAGAGAGAAGAAAGAACACTGGCTGGGCAGACAGAGCTGGGGTTATCACTTTTCATAAATATCCAGTCTGGAAGAATTCCTTCGGAGACTGAGGTCATTCCAAGAGATGCCAACTCGCATTCCTTTGTGCAGCCTGGTTCTCCACTCAAGCATGAAGACCTCGTTCTCAGACCTACGCAGACAGTCTTCTAGTGACCTTATCCTGGACTGTCCTCCTCCTCCACTCCCCACCCTGAAATCATGTCCATTCCTCACAATTGAACTGGCCTGATCAAGTTCCATTTTTCCTTTTCTTCTAAGAGGATATAAAATCGACAGCGATCTGGAGAACAATTCTGGCATTTTAATCAGAACAATAGAATTAGAGGCCAAAGGGTTCCGTGTTGACAAGACAAAGACCACATTGAGGGCTGCAGACAGCCAGCAGAAAGGAGTTATGACTGTGTCCGGCTTAATGACAGCCAGACACAAAAGAGGTTATTCACCCTAACGAAGTTTTAAAATTTCTATAGTGTGCAATTTGGACCTCGTTGGAGTTGTTTTGTCTATTTTTGCGGACGCGGGCCCGTCCCCTTCCTTGGCAGGGCCAGGAGTGCCTCCATAACTCACTTGCAGATGTCCTGTGGTGCCGTCCCACTTCTGGAGTTGATGTTCATTAGCAGATACAACTGGAAATTCTTGAGCTGTTGCAAAATAGGCCATTTGGAACCGAATTCTGGTCTCTGAGTGTGTGGATTGTTGGAGCTCTTTTGGCTGCAGGAGATGTGGATGTGGTCATTATGCTTCAAGTGCTGAAAAGACCCGGCTAGACACATGTGGTGTGTCCTTAGGTCACGACAGCTGCAGCAGGTCTCTGGCAGTGTAGCCCATTTCCGCTCGAGAAGCCCAGGCCCTGAGCTGGGGGTCACAAAGCCGTGATGGCAGACCCTTATAGAAACCATCGTGGAAGCCCTTTTTCTTTTGTCCCTGCAGACACTGTAATTGCCTCGTCTGTGGCACTGGGCCATTTTATGGTTGGCAAAGGCCATTGCAGACCTTGACATTCTGCTTTTGTTTCGTTCTGCTGCGTGCTTTTTCACTTTTGTGTTCTCAGCGATTTCAGTCGTTTATTCGACAAATGTGTTGAGCACCTACGACGCCTACGTCTGCTGGGCACTCTCAGCAACAGTGACAATACCTGACAGCACAGAGCTCTCACTGCGCAACAGGCACAGGTGTAAGAGCTTCACCCATAAAAGCTAATTGATAGTCACCACAGCCCCAGGAGTAGACGAGCTGGTGAGCACATGTAAGAAAAGAAGCCTCAAAATCCTTGAAAGCCGGATGCTAAGTTCCCTTGTTTCCCAAGGATTGCCTCACTGACGTCCGCAAAAAGTTAACTATGAAATTTCTGTTTATAAACTGAATCTGGTCCTCCAGGAGCCACCCCCAGCCTCTTCACTTTGCAAGGCTCCCCAAGCGCCACTCTCTCCTTATCTGGGGGGACCAAACATCCTTCTAAGGGGAAGAAACATTCTCTTGCTCACAAGATTGCCAACGGCATAAGGATCAGACTACCAAATAGGGTGGTTTTGCTTTTCTAAATACAAAGACACCCCAAAGGGACCTGCCAGCACATTCTGGGCAGACACTCTGGTCCCAGGGAATTGCAGGCAACTCTCTTAGTCACCATTTGTTCTCTTAGGATCACGTGCCTGGTGGCTGCTTGGCAGATGTCAGTGCTGACGCATGTGTGCATGCCTGAATGAATGAATTAACGCATTTTTAAATTTCAGAGACCTTGAGAAATTCTTGTTCACAAGAATCCCCTTGCGTGCTCTAAAATGCCACCTCTCTCATCTATCTAAAATTCTAGCACTGAATTTTTGTCATCTCACGCTACGTCGTCTAATGGTAGCTGCCAGCCACAGTTAAGTCTGAACTAACTCATTTAAATAGAATTAAAAATTCAGTTCCTCACTTGCACTAGCTACATTTCAAGTGCTCAATAGCCACAAGTGGTTGGTGATTACCATGTTGGACAGCACAGATGTAGAACGTTTCCTTCACCAGAGAAAATGCTACCGGACAGGCCTACTCTAGGGAACCATTTCTTAAATCTTGTTTGGTTCACAGACTCACAGCAAATCTGATGCAAGACATGAACTTTCTCTCCAGGAAAAAAGAAAACTGTGAGTACATTGACTGTATCCACAGTCAGACCTTGGACCTATACGAAGAACACCCGCTTTATGTTTAAATCTTTCTTAGAATTAAAAGAATCCCTTGGAGAAATGACACATCAAGGGGTTATCAGTTATCTACACCCGAGTGTGTGAATTTATCAAGTGCTCTTTGGAGCTCCACCCATCTGGTTTGGAACAAGAGGAGGAGGTGAGAGCCCTGAGGACCTTGGTAGCTGGCAGAGAAGAGCCTGGAGCAGACAGAGGGCGCGTCAGCCCTAAAGACACCGGGGTATCACACAATGATTCAGACCAGTTTGTCCTGCACCTTGCGGTTCATCACAAGCAAGGTCCTGAAGACAGTGTAGCATGATGCCTGCACATAGTAGGTGCTTAATGCACAAAGATGCTGAATTTCTATGGCAGATATTGTGTTGTGCATCCCAAAGGAAATAAAGGTGAATTAAACATAGTTTCTGTTCTCATAGAACTTAGAGTCTCCTCTGGGAGAGACACTTATAGAAACCACAGTAACAGCAAATAATGATGGCTAACATTGACTGCATTTATGTGACGTACTTTGTTATATATTGGTTATATCTTTTTTCATATTTATCATCCCAGCAGCACTGTGGGTAGGCATTATTGTCACTCCCATTTAGCAGATGACAGCTGAGACTTCAGGAGGGGACTAACTTGCCCAGTGATGGAGCTGAATTCAGACTGAGTCTCCCTGAAACCAAGGCCAGTGTTTGCTTCCTGGAATCCGGCTTCGGCAGGTCCACGAGAGGAACGCAGTCCAGGGCATACATGACCTGCCGAGCAGAGCATGTCCCAGAACAGCTGGGCAGCTCTGGGTAGGGGGTTTACAGGGGCCTGAGCACGGGCTGGTGAGGGGGTGGGGGAGGCCACTCAGTAGCTGGCAGCCCACCCAGGACACCCAGCGTGGCCTGCACTGCCGTGGCCATCAATGTCATTGAGGGGGACAGTGAGCCAGCCGTTCCCAGCCTTCCCCAGCTTCCCTTCTCTCCCTGGCCCCACCTGCACACACTGGCTCATCCCTGCTCAGCGTCAGGGTGGAAATAACAGTCAGTTGGAGAGCACAGGCTTAGCCTTCCCATGATTCTCCAAGTCCAGAATCCTCTTGGCTGGGCTGCGCCCTTCATATTATTGATGACAATTGTGCCACGTGCACCACCTCTTTGAAGCTGCACAGCCTAGTGTGGCGCAGGACTCTCACCCCACGTCCCCATGGGCATGCTCGGGCCCAGGGGCTTCACTGACCTGCCTGTGGTCAGAAAGGGGCTCGGACCAAGGCACCCACCAGCCTGCCTTGTGCTCTGAGGCTGCAGTGGCCAAGGAGCCCACATCGTGTTTTCTAGGGCACCATGGGGTCTTAAAGGCCAAGTGGCACAGAAATAGGGAGGGAAAGGCCTGAGGCAGATGCCCTGGAGACGCCAGCTGTGTGGCATCACCTCTGCTGCTTCTCCCATGGTGCCTTTTGCTCCCGCACAGGCTCCACCTCTCTCTCTCTCTCTCTGTCTGTCTCACACACACACCCCACCACCACCACTGCTGACCACTGTGTCACTCTGGGGCTTCCTGCCCCTGCTGCCCTGGGGCTGCCGTAGAGCAGAGGGGGACCCTGAGTGGCAGCCCTGGGCAGTGTGCCCCCCCCCACACCCTCCATCCTTGCACACTCCGGGTGGGGCCTCCTCCCTCCCTGTCAGAGGCCTCACCTGCGCCCCGGTCCGCCCTCAGCGCACTCAGGAGGACACTTACCTCTCGGAGGCTGCCTGGCCAGAGGGCCGATGCCCCGCCTGCCACTCCCCCACAGCAGCCCCTCAGCATTCCACGCCGCAGGGGCGGGACATGGGGCTCCCTCCCACCTGCCTGCCTTCCGCCAGGACGGGGAGCCTGGCGGCACAGCCACGGCTGCTCTCTGCTGCGGGCAAGTGGGCGAGAGGTGGCTGGGATGCAGCGAGTCTAGGACTCCCAGTAAGCGGCTTAGCCTCCTGAGCCCCCTCTCCCCTGGCAGGGCAGGCACGGGGGGGCAGAGGAGGTGACCCATCAGAAGGTACCTCAGAAAGCACGTTGTAAATAGAAGCTCGTTCTCTCTCGAGGAAAAATACCAGAATGCCACCCGCATGCTCATACACGCATGCACATGCATGTTCCATTTTGCAGTAAGGTTTAGTAGGGATTCTTTATGTTAATACCACAATCGCGTTCCCAGGATAGTGCTGCGGATGCAGGGAGATCTCAGCCATGGCTTCCCCTCCCTGGGAGAACATGTGTCGCTGGGGCAGCAGGAGAGCATTCCCACAGGGTGCGTGGAAGATTCCAGAGCCAGGTGGGGGAGGAGGAGACGCTGGGGGCCTCAGAGGGATTGTCTGAGAGCAGGTGCCTGGGAACCTGGAAGGCGCTGTCCTGCCCATTCTGCAGTCCTGCCGAGGAAAGTGCAGGGAGAGCTCTGCATTTCAAAGCCAGCAAAGGGGGGCTCAGGAGAACGCAGTGATTGCCTGAGGTCGCAGGGTCAGTGGCAAGATCTGATGGACCCGGCACTGCCTTTTGCTCCTTCAAAGGCCTGCCCGGGACCTCATCCCTTACTCTTGACCTGGGAGATAAACGCACACACCCACACTACACATGCGTGCAAACACACACACACACACACACAACCCCCCTGGCTCCATGCAAAACAGCCTGTCGGGAGGCAACATAAACACGATTTAACACTGGGCCACCTCCGTGACATCTATTGGAATATGAAGCACCATAGTCAGGAAAGCTGCTCTGGAGTCGGACCTGCCCTGAGTAGAATCCCTGCTGTCACGTACTAGCTGTGTGACCCTCGGCGAGTTACCAGTCCAAGCTCCTTAGCTGTAAGCTGAGCCTGTGGATGGTACTTGCTTGTCGCAGGAACTAAAGGAGACGATGCATGCGTAAGAGCTCAGCCCCCACCTGGGCCGTAGCTCGGGCTATGGTGTCACTCTCCAAGAAGAAAGAGAACAGAGAACCTACACCGCGGGGTCCCCTAAGCCTGACGCAAGGATATAACAGAGCACTTGGACAGCACTGGGCTAAGTGTTTTAAGTAATTATCTCATTTCATTTAGCAATTATTCTATGAGGTTGTTATAGTTATTCTTATAATAGAGGGGAATGGAGGTTCAGAGAGGTTAAGTGACTTGCTCAAGGTCACCCAGCCATTAAGTGGCAGCACAGAGATTTGATTCCAGGTCTGTCTGCCTCTAAAGCACAAAGGTCTCCTTCTACTCCTCACTGCGTCTCCAGAAAGTTTCGCCTTGTCTCCCAGCAGATGGCCTACAGCACAGGCCCTGGAGTCACAGAGCTGCTCTCACTGCCCAGGGTTCTGGCCTGAGTTTCTTGGATGGTCTCATGGGGCAGGGGCCTGGCATGATGGCCACCTCAGCACAGCTGGGAGGGGTGGTGGCTGTGCTCCGACAAAGACAGCCACTGTTGTCAACTGGGCCAGGCCCACTCGAGGGTGCACAGTGAGGAGGCTGACTGCCTGGGTCCCTGCTGACTGCCATGGTGTCATCTTGCAGCCTGGTTCTGGGGCCCTGCTCACAGCCCCTCGGCTGGTCCCAGACCTCATTGATCCAGCTCCTCACCAGGCTGCCCCAGCGATGGGGCCCAACGGGGCTCTTCATTATGTTTTAAGGCCTACCTGGACTAAGGCTTCCTTCCTAACCAGAAAAACAGGTTTTTTACACGAGGAGGGGGATATTCCAGGATCCACTTTCCTGAGGCTGGAGGCCAACCTCCCCTAGCAGCAGTAGCAGGTGCAGGGAAGGAGTAAGGACTTTGGCGTCAGACAGACTGAGCTAAGCTCCTAGTTTGCTGCTCCTGGCTGAGTAGCCTGGGCAAGTCAGGGGGTGCCTCTGGGCTTCAGCCTCGCCCCCTGTAAGATGGGAGCGGTGGGACCTGCCTCGCAGGGTCATCCTAGGAGCCAACGAGAGTCCGCACAGGAAGGTTCCCAGGACAGGGCTGACCACAGAGAGGGTGCTCGAAACTGTGAGATCTAGCCTTGTTGGCAGCCAGGCCTTGTCTCAAGGACACTGAGGCAGCCCCATGACCACGGCCCCCTGCGTACCCCTCTTCTTGCCCTCTGCCCTGAAATGAAGCCCAACCCCACACATATACAAACCCACAAGAACCACTCCACCAAGATTCAGAACTGAAGAATGTTTGTGTAATCTCAGCCAATGATCTAAGCCTCAGTATATTTTCCCTTCCTTTTTTTTTTTTCAAGTTTAATTTCATTTAGCCTGGCTTCCATACTAAAAATACCAGCCCTCGAGATAAAAGCGTGTGCATTCTGATTTTGCCTTATTCAACCTTCCACAATACAGCGCGCGCTTGAATAATGGAAAGGGGGAGCCAGACGCTCCGTGCAAGTCTCCAAGCCCGCGGAAGCTCCGTCCGCCGCGGGAAAGGGTCTTGGTGAGGAAATTGATCATTTTCTCCCACAGCAATTGTGTCAGAATTAGGCAAGGGCTGCAGGAAGGCACGGGTCAGTTACTTTTCCTTCTCTGAATACAAGTAAAACTTTATTCCAGATGAAATCTTGCTGTGGTCCCATAAATCACGAGTCCTGATACACTTCGTGCATCTGTAACAGGAAGAACCAACACTCTCTCCCGCCCCTGGGGCGCTGCAATGCGCAGAGAGGCCATAAATCCTCATCCACCTCCCTTCTGCTTTCAGAGGTCAGTAGGGGGCACCTGGCCAGGGAAAAGCAGGGATTTCAAAGCTTCTGCTACCTTCTGTGAAACCAAAGCCCTGCCAGGGAGAGTGCCTCTGCTGCTTGCAGCTGCAAAGGTAATGGGTCTGTTTCCTCCAGGGATGAAGGGACAGGGATGAATGAAAGGGAGATGAATGCCACTCTGCTCCGTCCCCAGAGGGCAGGCAACATATTCAGGCAAAGGTTTTGCTACGTTTCTATGGGTCTGGGCTCTAATGTCCCTAGGGATTACTGCTAGTCCTTGGGAGTGGGTGTGTGTGTGTGCGTGCGTGTGTTTGCATGTGTGCGTGCATGTGTGTGTGCGTGCATGTGTGTGTGCGTGCTGGGTCCCCCAGGGGTCCCCTAGATTATCCTACTGTCCCCAACCTCTCCACCCAAATTCAGTTCAGTGTCATGTCAAATTGGATTCCCTGGGCTTTGGGAAAGACATTGCTGAGGAGAGATTACATCTTTCAGACTATCTGGTGGGGACTCAGGTCCAGCCCCTATGGGTAGGAGGGGGGTCCCCTAAATGCTGGAGAGCCACCCCATGGAGATTTGTAAGAAGAAAGAGTGAAGATGCTGGAGCTCAGGTGAGTAGAGGGAGATGGAGACCTCGGGGTGCCCACAGGGGTCCCTCCAGCAGACAGTGAACTGTTCTATTGCTGCTGTTGTTTTCCTTTAATGGGAACTGTCATATTTAACCCGTGGATTTAATTTTTTCCTTGGTTACAATTTATTTCAGATGTCCACAACCCTGTCTTCGTCTATTTTTTGCTGCTATAGCAGAATACCACAGACTCAGAAATTTATAAAGAACAGAGGTTTATTTGGCTCACAGATCTGTAGGCTGGAAAGTCCAAGAGCATGCCTCCAGCATCTGGGGAGCATGGCCCGCGGCAGAAGGCATCACACGGGGAGAGGGAGCGGGAGAGGGTGAGGGCACACAAGGCAGAGAGGAAAGGGGCCAAACTGACCCTTTCACCAGGCACCCACTCTCGTGATAATGGCATCAATCCATTCATGAAGGCAGAGCTCTCCCCACCTAATTTCTTCTTAAAGGCCCCACCTCCCAATACCATCATATTGGCAACTAAATTTCAACATGAGTTTTGGAGGGAGCATTCAAACCATAGCACCTTCCTTACTGCCTTGGCAGAATTAAGGGATGGAGAGGTGGCCGGAGGCGTGGCTTCCCCCTTGCCTCTCCACTGAGGTTATAGTGGTAGCAGGATCACATGAAGGAGGACAAAAGTTCTGTGCCGGCAGCAGGGACTCTGCAAACATGCAGGAAGCAGCTTCCCTGCAGATATGACAGGAACAGATCCGAGGGTGATGCCTGTCCCCAAATATACCACAGGAAGGCCACCCTCTGAGGGGCAAGGATGTCTTTAAGTTATGCCACAAAAGTGTTTTCAGTGCATAGCAATGTTGGCGGCATTTTGTCCCAAGCATAGAAAGAAGGCCTCACCTTTTTTTCAATCACAATTCCCTGTTCCCTGTTTGTTTGGATCAAAATAGAAATTGGTCTGTAACCCGTGAATGAATGAGTGAATCATTCATTCATTCAACAAAGATATACTGAGCACCTACTATGCGGTTTGCCCTCTTCTAGGCTTCTAAGAGCTATAGTGGACATCAGAAATTCTAAAGTCAAGTCACAACTTTAGGGGAAAACTCTCTCTAATTTTTTTAGAATCACATCATTTAATCAACTATTAGCCACCCATTTCATGTTTATATACCTGCTCCATTTCTCAGCCGGTCTAACTATTAGGAGGTTAGGGATGAATTCTGCCCACTGTGATGTCTATGCTGTGGAACATCCCAGAATTTTCGTCACTGTTCTCTGGACCTGACCTTCATAAATGTATGCCCTGAATGTGCCCATTTATTGCCTAAACCTTCCCAGTTCAGCCACTACATCCCAGTGGATGTGGTTTTTAGCCTCCTTCCTGCCCCACCCCACCCCCATCATCATGATTTCCTTAGCAGTCCGCTTTCTCGCTCAATTGTCCCAAACTCTAGGACACAGACTCCTGGGAGCCTTATTTCAAGGGTTTGCTAAATCTTTTGGTACCGTATTTCTTAGGACTAGATTCAGTTTCGTACAATGAAAAAAACTCAGATAACAATAGTTTAAAACAAGATTGACAGTTCCCACTCCCTCGCATAGAAGGCTGAGGCAGGCAATTTGGAGCCAACGTGGAAGCTCTATGATTCTATCAGACGCTGCAGTTCCTACTTTCTTCTCTGCCATCTTCACAATGTGGCTTTCATCCTCATGGTCTGAGATGGCTGCTGAAATCCAGCCATCACATCTGTGTTCCAGGCAGCAGGAAAAGGGGAAAGGAGGGCGTGTCTTCTCTGTTACGAGTTTCCAGAAGTGCCACACAAAGCTGCCGTCAGCCAGAATCTGATCACGTGCTCACATCTCAGCTGTAGGGGAAGCTAGTAAATACAGTCTTTTATCTCGGCTATAATGTGCTCAACCAAAAAGTGGGATTCTGTTAACTAAGGAAGAGGGGAGAATGGATATTTGGTAACCAATCAGAAATCTCTGCAAAGCACCAAGATTTGTTAGAGAAGTGTCATTATCATGGGGAATGGGAGGATGGGAGAATACAATTTTTATATTAAAAACAGGCCCTCCCCACAAAAGTTGGGAACCACAATGTCATTTTAAAATATTTCTCTTAAAGGGCAGTGTCTGGAGCAGAAAGAACATACTGAGAAGTCCTGATAGCCTAGAACAACTATTGTTCCGTTTATCCAGCATTTTCCCCTCTTGTGAGAAACCTGCCTTCCCTAAGTCCAGCCAAGGGGTTCCAATGACCACACCCTGTGCTCAGAGGCTCTGCCGACCTGGCCACAGTTGATCATGCCAGGGCTGGGCATCTGTTCCTTCTGATGCAATCAGAGACCCAGAACCTCCAACCTCTCTCTTCTCCGCTCTCTTCCCAGGAGGCAGCAGTCCTGGGCAGTCCTGCAGGCCCAAAGTGTGACTGGGGCAGGGAGGGGGCAGCGAGAGGGTGAGAACGACCTTTTGGCAGAACACATCTTCCAGCCTAGCTTTCATCAGAAATAAAGCTGACTTCTTGATTCCTGCCTGTCTGAAGGGAGGAGAGTTCTTTCTGGGCCCCTCCAGCCCCAATACTGTTCAGTGACAAGACAAGGTGGGAACACTAGGTACCATGTAACTTTTACTATCAAGTAAAAGAAAAGGACAAGAACAGCAAGAACCAAACATGCAATGGCCGTCTTTATCCTTGGGACACTGTGCTGAGAGTGGCAGGTATAAGCTGAGAGTCCCTGGGGGAAGATGCCACTACAGCAGCAATTCCAGTAGTGGGGTGGGTGTTAGGATGAGGAGGTCCAGAGAAGGCTTAATCTGGGGAGGGAAGGTCTTAAAGATGAGCAGTTATCATCCAGGCCAAGGGGGCAGGTAGACTGGCAGAGGGAGGAGGGGTGGACAGAGTCCCAGGCAGAGGTGAAGGCCTGTGCAAACACCCAGGGGTGAGAAAGGCATGGTAGGGTCAAAGACGTGAGGGACGCTCCCTCGGGTGGACCTGTGGAACGTGGGAGGTCGGAGGCCACACGGTGTCGAAGCTCCCGCGGACGCTGGCCTGGAAAGCATTGCGAAGGAGCGTGGGCTATTCCAGAGCCAGTGGGATGTCAGTGACGGTTCTCAGTGGGGAAGTGGAATAATCAGGTTTGGATTCTAGAAAGTTCATTCCTGCTGCACTGGGGGCACCAGAGGTGGAAAGGGAAGGGGAAGGCAGCGCGATCAGGAAGGAGGCTGGGAAGGGTAGTGGCTCAGGGCTGGGCAGATGGATGGAAGAGGCATTTAGGATGCAGGAGCAGGCCTTGGGGATGGGCGGGAGGCTGCCCGAGGGAGGGGGGACTCCAGGCGACTCCTAAGGTGGACGGCTCACTGCAGGGCGGTGCCATTGCTGCCCTTTGTCAGGTCACTTCTCCTGGGGCCTCAGTTTCTAGATCTGTAAAACAAGGGAGTTGGATAATACCTTTTATATAGTCCTTCAAGTTACCTCCTCACACCCTAGATCCCTTAAGAGCGTGATGGAAGGGCCCAGGTGTGCTGGAGGAGTTGGAAAGAACTGTGGGAACAGGTTAGATATGAGCAGCGCCTTGGAAAGAAGGACTTGGACAGATGGACTGGACAAGTGAGGAAGCAGTTGACGGGGTCAGAGCAGAGCAAGGGCATGGGATGGGAGGGGACAGGGCAGACTCTAAGACCAACCATGACACAGAGGAGCTGGGCTGGGGACAGTCCAAGTGGAACTGGATGTTAATCTCATCATGGGGATGCTATATAATCAGAGTTGATGTGTCCATGTCTGGAAGAGTACACGTGACTGGCCAATCTTCCACACCCAAGCTAGGTGGTGGCCAAGTATGACCTCCTCTGTGTGCCCCCAGTAACCTGAGCAAACGCCCACTGAGCACCCATCAGGGCGTTTATGGATGTTTAACTCCACGTCTGTGTTGCTGTAAAGAATGCTAATTGTCTGAGGGCAGGGGTGTGCCACAATAATGTCAACTATAATAATACTATAGCCACCACCTACTGAGCACATATTAAGTGCCAGGCACTGTTCTAATTATTTGACAGGATTATTTCTTTATAAAAATCCTATGGGGCAGGTATTACTAGTGCCCCCATTTTACAGATGAGGAAACCAAGGCCCAGAGAAGTTACATAATAATTTTCTCAAGATGACACAATGAAGTAAGCAGGATATGTGAATCAAATTTTGGTCATCTCTATGTCCAAAGCCTGGTACACTACCTGGGACACAGTGAGCTGCCAATGTCTATTGGTTGAAAAGATCCGTGGACAAATACAGTCTGATACTCCCACTCAACCATGTCAGGGCTGGCCTACGGGTTGCTGTAAATATTTGTATCCTGGCTCATTCTTTTCTTGAAAATGGCCTCTCTCCTAGTGATGTTCTCAGGCAAAAATGTTGCAATGTGCCAAATAAACAAATAAACAAGCAAAAAACTTTGTGGCTGCTGAAGCATCCATTCCCAATCTGCTGAAGGGAAGACAGTGGATATCTTCAGAGGTGATGAGATGGGGAAACCAGTTGGAAAGGACTAGCAAGTGGAAGTGGCCAATCAGCTGGCCCAAGAGGACCCAGCCAGCCAACAAGCAAATCAACCAGACATGTGCTGTATAGAACTAAGAATCTAGCCTCTTCCAAAATTTACATTGAAAATTCAAGCTTTGAAAGTTGGAATGAACCTCATTCAAATCCATTGTGTCTAAAACAAATGTTGGAATCTGTCAGGAGATTATTTAGAACAGTAAGATTAAGTCCTTGTTTTAAAACTTATAATTACTTCCATTGTTTAAAAAATACCACAACATGGATGAATCTCAGAAACACTATGCTAAGTAAAAGAAGTTAGGCACAAAGACCACATATTGTATGATTCTATTTATATGGAACATCCAGAAAAGGCAAATACAGAGACAGAAAGCAGATTAATGGTTGCCTGGGGCTTGAAGTGGGAGCTGGGAGTGACTGCAAACAGACACAAGGATCTTTCTGGGGTGATGAAAATGTTCTAAAATTGGATTGTGGTGATGATTGCACAATTCTGTAAACTTACTAAAAATCATTGAATTATACATTTAAAATGGATGAATGTTATGGTATGTAAATCATACTTCAATGAAGTTGTTTTCTAAAGAAGTAAAAATCATGAAAACAACCAAGAAATCGATATTTTATAAAATCTGTGTGAAAGATCTTAGAGATCACTGAATCCAGATTTTTAGAAAGTCCAGGGAAGAAGTGAGAAGCTGCATGCAGCTGGAATCCAGACCCCTTGATGCCCAGGTGGAGGTATCCACTTCCTTACAGAGCTAATGTGGAGTGTCTAATTGAAGGGGGGATTTCCCTTCACACGTCCACAGACACTTCCAATGTGGATGCCGGCCACTACGGGCAGCTGCTCTCTCCCTCGGCCTGTGAGAGAGGATCCCTGGAAGCCCTCCTGGGGAAGTTCATAGGAGAGGCCAGGAGGAGAAAGGACTGTGGTGGGTGAGACACCACCCATCCCTCTGGATCCCAGGGAGTGGCAGGTGCTGGGCAGGAAGTGGCACTTTTGGATTCTGGGCTCACTACGTGCCTCTCTCCAAGCCAAGAGTACCAAAATCTAGCTGCCTCCTAAGTCAGTCCCCACTGGCCCTCCTGGGGAGGCTTGAGACAGCCTCTTAGCCCAAGTGAGAGGAGATTATGTCCCTCCTTCTTCCTGCATTAGAAGATTCTGATGTGGTCTTGATACCAAAGTGGACATAGCCTGTCAACCAGTCATCCACCCAACTCAACACTCACCCACTCATCCCTATCCATCCATCTATCCTGAACCCATCTGTCTAAAACTCCATCCACCCACCAACCATCCACTCATCCATCCATTCTCCCACCCATCCATCCATGCACTCATCCATTCCAAAATCTACCCACCCATTCACCTGTCCACCCAGCCACCCTCCCAGCAAGCCAGCCCACTCTGAGCCAATCTCCAGGCTGAACCCAGCTCCTGCCCTCCAGGAAATGACAGCCTAGAACACATTCATTTGGTACTTAACTTTTCAAAGCACATTTGCATAGGTGGCTCACATATATGCAGGAAATGTATTGCTCCCTGGTCTTTCAGGAAATATCTGATTTGTTGTTCCTTCACTTCCTACATCCAGTGTACCAATAACTCATGTAGGCTCTCCCTCCAAGGTACATGCTGAATCCACCCTCATCTCTCTGTCTCCTCCACCCACCAAAGTCCAAACAACCATTTACTGCTCACCTGGACTATTCCATCAGCCTCCTCTCTCACCTTTCTGCTTCCGTTCCTGTTTCTGTACAGGCCCTGCTCCTCACAACAGCCAGAGCCAGTCAGAGCCCTTCGCTCCCCAGAGATCCTCTGTCCTGGAAGACAATCCGAGCTCCCCATGTCCACCTCAAGGCCCCATAGGCTCTGCGCCTGGCCGCATCTCTGCCTTGTTCCCTCACTCTCCCCTTGCTCACTCGGCTACAGCCACGATGGGTTCCCTCTGCGCCTTAATCGCTCAAGCTCCTTCCCTCCCCAGAGCCTTTGCCCGTGCTGATGCCTCGCCTGGAACCATCCCTCAGATCTCAGGGCTGGCTCCTTCCTGCCTGCAGTCTAAGGAAGCCGCCCCCTGCCCCAGCTGCTAGAGACTGCGGTTTCATTTTCCCCACAGCACCACGGCTCTCTTTTGAAACCGGGGTCTGAGTAAAGTGCACTGACTACCCACTCACTTTATTAGTCAGGGCTTTTTCCATTGCAAATTACTGGTCTTAGTTTAAAAAAAAAAAAGCAGGAGAGGTTCAAGAAGCAGGCTGGTTCAAACACTTGAATCGAGTCCCTTCAAGGCAGCAGGAATCGGCCTCTTTCTCTCCATCTCCCGACTCCACTTTTCGGCGTTGGCTTTGTTCCCAGGCTGGTGCTCCCCATACTTAGTGGCGTAGCCTTGAGGCACCCGCATCACTGGCTGTTCCTGAGCACAGGAAGGCCTCTTTCTCCAGAATCCCGGTGAAACCCTGGGAGGATTCTGATTGGCCTGATTGCCCAGCTCTGAACCAATCAGAGTTCAGATTGATTGGGTAGAGAGCTCTGATTGGCCAGTCCCGGTCACATGAATGCTCATGTGTCACGTGCCCTTGGAACCACAGACACTTCTCTTTGGTTCTGGACAGACAAAACACATCCATCCAAATTCTTAGGGTTTCTTCCCACCTTCCCGCCTCTCCTACCCACATCCAAACACATACCTCTAAACTTCCAGAAAGAATGAAACGTGGTCAAACAACCCGCCTGCCTCGGCCTCCCAGAGTGCTAGAATTACAGGCGTGAGCTACCGTGCCCGGCCACGCCTGTAGGCCCAGCTACTCAGGAGGCTGAGGCAGGAGGATCACTTGAGCCCAGGAGCTTGAGGTTGCTGTGAGCTAGGCTGACGCCACGGCACTCTAGCCCGGATAACAGAGTGAGACTCTGTCTCAAAAAAATAAATAAATAAAAAATAATGAAATGTGGGTTATCTTATCATACCTTTCCCTTCAAGGGAAAAAAGTTGGCCATGAAGGTTGAGTCATGTTCCTAACAGCTGGCTCTCCTTTTTCCCTCTGTAATGGGTCTATACTGAGCAACATTTAGACACCAGCCACTTTACAAAGAATTGCAGGAAGTGCATCAACAGCTAGGTTATGGTCCTAGCTCAGGAGGCTTGCAGCCTACCCAGGAAGAAAAAGCGGACCCACAACAATTTACTATGAAAATAATTAATCCCTTTGTCATGTGGTCAGAGAAAAGGAAATCAAGGCATCTCAGAAGGCTTGGAGGAGGGAACAGAAATCAAGCTTGGTGGTTGGACTCATTTGAAGGGGCAGGGAGGTCTGTTTCCTGCCATCACGCCTTTCTCCTGCCAGTCTCGGGGGGGTGTGTGTTTCGGGGTAGGGATCGTGCTCACACCTGCACAAGCATCCTGCCCCTGTGGCTACACTTGGAGATCCCTGATGGTAGAAATGTGTTTTCTCCTTCCTGGACATCCAGTGAAGCCTCCCGACATCACGTGGGTCTTGTTCTTGATCATTTGGGGGCCACCCCTGCTTTTTGTGGGTCTGTCTTCATATTTGTGACTTGTTCTCTTTGTCTCCACTCCTTCATTTATCTCAAAGTCTCTACCTTTGTCTCTCCAACTTTGTGTGAGTTTGTGTCTTTAAGACCCTGCATCTCTTTGTGTCTTTTAAGAGCATCACACTCCCCGGTGTGAGGTCTCACTGAGGAGGCCCAGTAGTTCCTCCCAATAATAGCTGATCCCACCTCTCAGAAATGGCACTGTCCTTCTGTTGCCACCACCCACCATGGATAGATCTGTTAGGACTTCAAGGCCAAGTATAATACTATGGGCACCATCCATTGGCATTCAGTCATTCACTGATTGGACAAAAGTGAAGGGTAAACAGGACTGCAAAGGACATATGTAGCCAGTTTAAGAGAGCCAACTATTCTCAAGCATTTGAAAAGCCTTTTCTGTCATGCAAATGCACAAAAACAGGTGAAGTGCTTACTATAGCTGGTTCTTTTCTATTGGCTGAGCTGGTCACTAATTCTGCCTAAGCTGGTGCTGTAGACACTGGCATGTTTAGAATCTGGGCCTTTTAGTTCTTCACTAGAAGTCCTCTGCTGAGTGCCAGAACCTGGTTCAGTCAGGGGACGAGGGACAGAGCTGGGTGAGGACATAAGGAAACAAATCTTCCTGAAACAATGAAATATGCTCAGAAATGGAAGTGGACTTTTGGGAAAGTTTCTGAAGGGATCTGTGTAAGCTGGCCCTTTGAGGATTAGTAGCCTGAATTGGTGATTGTCAAGATATAAAACTAAAAGTTCGCCAAATACAGTCCCTCTCTTGGTGCCTAGCCAGGACCCAAAACTATCAGTCAGCTGATAGTTAACGTGGCTTACTTTGCAGAAAGCCTGGGGAAAATAAAAATATCCACAATTTCTATCCAGTGATTTGTGAGTGATGGCTTCCACCCTGGAGAAGGTGACAATCCAGGGACACTGGTAGTAAAGGCCTCCAGAGTGCCAGGCAGGAGACAGCTCTCAGCTGTGGGGCAGGAAAGGATACATCAGGAGAGAGGGGAGGTTTGAGGGACGGGAAGCCCCACCATTAGTCTGTCTTTTCCACAAGGGCATTGAAAGGGCAGAGAAAGGGGATCTTTCCTAATAACAGTCATGATGTAATCCCCACTCCTCGCTTTTTTGCCGAGGAGAAAGTTGAGACTTAGAGAGGTTAAGTGACTTGCCTAAGATACAGCTGGTAAGTGATGAAATAAGATTCAATTCAGGTCTTTCTGGATCTCACTGTTTCGGAGGGATTTTACTTCATTTCCAAAAGAGGGAATAGATATATAAATTAGAAGCCTTTTGGTGAGGGCTTTGTTTAAGTTCAGCTACCAGGTTTTCTGGTATGTATCTAAAACATGGGACACAAAAAGGATACATTTTGATGGGATTTCAAGATCAGGAAAAGTCCAAAACATGGGTACCCTTCAGAAGGGGTATTTTAATAGGGGGAACAGAGCAGCTAGAGGCAGCTGGGTGTGTCGGAGCACATAGTAGACACTTGATGTGTGCTCACTGGGCATCAAACCATTACAAAGACAAACAGGACATGAAGCAAAGATTCTTGTCTCCTACTGGCTAAGTTGGGCCTGTCTTGGCCTGGAGGGTGCAAGGGCCCCTCACCCTTGTATTCAGGGGGTCCCCCTCAGACAAAGCCACCTGCTGGGCTGTGCCACAAAATTGGGTCATGACTCTGGACACACACATGAGGGTCTTGGGAAGCTCTCCCCGCAAAGCAGCGTAGAGAAGGACCCCCTTGACCTTGCCTTCCCCTTCCATTTGGGTTAAAGGATAATTGGGGCATTATTTCTCCTCTAGTGTGTTCCTGAGAACGTGGCAGGTGACAAATTGCCCCACGCTTGGCGCTCAGTGCTGGGGATTCTGGCACTTCCAAGGCTCCATCCTGACCTTTATCCCTGCTCCTTCACTTTCTAGTCAAGTGACCTTCGACCTTTGGGAAGTCACTTAATCTCCATGACTTTCAACTGTATCTGTCCCCTGAAGATAGCAACCCTTCACAGGCTGGGAAGAACCAAGTAAAGCCCCTAGCTGGGGTGTGCACAAATCGGCCTTCTTCAACACAGCTTACCTCAAACAAAAGCATTTGTTATGGCTCCAACATGAGTGTGAATCTTGTCCTATGAGGTCTTGCTTCCCCTTTGTAAAGTGGGAATTCCTGCACTGCCTACTTGGCAGAGGTGTTAGGATCAGTAAGGCGAGGCATGGTAAGCCAACCTTTGAGAAATACCACCCAGTGTCCACATGCAAGGACCTGTTATATTTCGTGTCAATGAAGAATCTAAAAATGGTCTTTTCCAATTTGCTAGCAACGAACCATTTGTTCACTAACCTCTACTCTCTGTTCACACCAGGGCATATTAACAGCTCCAGGAATATTTACGCTATCACCTGGCGGAAGCAATAAAACGGGGGGAGGGGTGATAAAGTTTAAACCCACTCTGGTTTATGAAATGCTGTGGCCCTAATAAACCACTGTGGAGAGTCGCATGTTTCAAGGAAAAAGAAAACAAAAAAAGACAAGGAGAAAATAAAACCTCCCCTCTCAAGTATTTAGAATCAATAAATATGCTATGGAAATAATGCATTAGGCGTGCAAGGACTGCTTATCTGCCAGGAGAGGACTCTTGCTAGCTGGAGAACACAGTGGGGAATAGGAAAATTCTTAAGCCTGGCGTTTGCATTGATGTCATCTCAGTGTGAATAATAAACCCTATCACCCCGCCTCCCCCCCCCCCCCGCCCCCATTAAGCACACATTCTCGTTAAATAAATGGAAGAAAAACAGCTTGTGGGAAAAGCCTCTTAAAGTGGGCATGCATCCTGACCTTGTCACCAGCACGCTAAGGGACCTCTCAGGGCCTCAGTTTCTCTATCTGGGTTGAAATAGATCAAATTTTTTTTCATTTTTTAATTTATTTTGCATATTGTTAAAAAATTGGTTTTAAAAAAACTCCAATATTAACACAGAAAATTAAGAACTAAAAACAGACATCGAAGTGAAGTAGAGGCAAAACTATGGCCCCCGGCTCCCCCACCCCTTCCCTACATCGATCACAGCTGCTTCCAGAAGCCCAGGGCTCTAAGCAATACAGTTCCAAAACCACTCTTCAGATGGTCTTTGGAGACCCCTTAAAAGGCGACTTTCTGTGATTTTATGACTCCTTTGACATTCTTTGATTCTTCTAGCCTTCTTTGGTCCTTTGTGATATGTGGGCTTAGTTCTTGAGGCTGCGTGTGCCAGAAAAGCCCTGTCTAGGCTGGAGAGCACCTCATATGACATGGGATCACACACGTGGGTGTGCCTGGCACAGAGCCCGGAAGTGCCTCCTCTCTTCCTCGTCCGCAGCCTTGCCAGGGGCGCCAGCCTCCAGCCTGGCTGTCTGGGCTCTGTCAATGGTCCAGCCCCTTTCTGTGGGAACTTAATAGCCGTGCACTTTCTCCTATGGCCTGTGTGTGTACATGCACATACGTGTGTGTGCGTGTGTGTGTGCATGTGTGTGTGTGTGCTAGGCCTATGCCCTGAGTCCCTGAAGGGCTGTCTGCCCACCCTGGCCTTCTCCACCAGAGCCTGAAGGGGCGTGCTTACAGCGTTTTCAAATAACCTGGACGATTTTTTTCTAATAAAACTGTTTTTTTTATTGCTGTTCCCAACCCACCTAGCACCAGCTGTGATGAGAATCACTTGTATGGTAAAGTGCTATTGATAAAATTGCTCCCTCCGGAACTTAGCTATGCACTCATGCAGCGCGCTGGCTGCCTCTCTGCTCATCTAGGCAGCCTGTGCGTCCCCTCCCCATACTCGTCCCCTCCCAAGCTCTTCCCCACAGGCCCCCTCCTGCACCCTGGCCTCTTCCTTCTTCCCTATTCTCCTCCTTCCTCTGCTCCTTCTTGCCATTTTCTCTCTCTTCACTCCTCCCTTTTCTTTCTACCTTCTCTGGCTTTCCCTCCCTTTCCTCCTGACATCTGCTGTGACCTCCCCCTGCTCTCCTTCCCCCCTCCCCAGGCCTGCCTGCCTCTCTACCCTTGCCCCCTCGTGCTCCCCTCTGCCTCCTCACTACACATCTCCCCTTCAGTCCCCACGTTTCGGGCCAGGTCAGCTCAGTGAGGTCCGTAGGGAGGTCCCAGCTCTCTCTTTGGACAGAGGCCATCCCAGCCCGGTCCCAATAGGCAGGCCCTACCCTGGCAGCTGCTTGGCCTTGAGGACCCCAGCATCCTCAGATGTAACCCTCCTCATCTGGCCCAGGCTCCCCTCTCCTGCCGGAGGTGCTCTGGGATAAAGAAGGGGCAAGCAAAGAAAGGCAGATAGGAAAAAGTATGATAGGTTCAGGGAACAGTGTGTAATCTGGAGGAACAGCATGACAAGAGCAGGCCAGAGGAGATGTTATACCCCCCTGAGTTTGAGCAGGTAGGTAGGGACTTGGTTGCAGATTACAAAAGGCTTAACAACCTGGCTAAGAAGTTTGACTTTGATCTACAGTCCCTTCCAGTCATTAGGGCACTCACAGCTGTGGTGACAAACTTGACTTACTGAGAAGGCTTCAACGACATATTGACTCACACAACTGTGCGAGCTTCAGGACCGGTTCTGTCAGGGCCCCAGCTCAGTCATTTCTGGGGATTTTCTCAGCTGCACTGTCCTGTGTGCGTGTCTGCTTGGTTCTCAGGGACACAAGAGGTCTGCACGCAGCAGTCAGTGCTACGGGCTCCCTTGTTCACTTCCAGCAGGAGAGACAGAGAGCACAGCTTCCTGTAGCTCTCGCCTGAGAATCCTCCCACCTCATGTCCCACGAGCCAGAATTGGATCACACGTGCCTCCAGAACCGACGTTGGCAACAGGATGAAATGATAACCCTCGCACCAGTCGGGCGCTCCCTCTGGCTGAGGATAAGCCCCCAAATTCAGTCTGCTCCCCAGGGAGGGGGAGGGGCCGGGGTGTTAGAGAGTCTCCTCCACCCCCTTGACAGCTTAAGGGTCCCCTGGAGGAACAGGGTGATGGGATGGCAACACAGTGAGACTCCATGTCTACAAAAAATTTTAAAAAAGAAAATTAGCTGGACATGGTAGTGCACACCTGTATTCCTAGCTACTCGGGAGGCTGAAGGAGGAGGATCACTGAGCCCAGGAATTTGGGGTTTCTGAGACTTATGATTGTGCCACTGCACTTCAGCCTGGGCAACAGAGACTCCATCTCTAAAAATTAATTAATTAATCAATTAAAACATGAGACGCCAAAGAAAATTTCTATTTAACTAAACTGCGTGAGGGTTGGCTTACACCTACTTTGATTCTTACTGCATTTCTAACACATGGAAAATGCACAATAACTACTTGCTGAATGAATGAATGAACAAATGAATCAATGATTAAGACAGGCAATTTAAGCCTATTTCCAGTCCTGTGGGTACCATCACCTCTCCGCTATTAGAGGTGCTTCGGTAGAAAATTTTGAGAAACATTGCAATAAATAAGAGGGGGTGCCCAGGAAGTGGTTTTCTTTTTTTTTAATAAAAGCCTTATTGAGATATAATTCATATACCATAAAATTCATGCTTTTAAGAGTACGATTCTGTGGTTCGTAGTAGATTCCCAGAGTTGTATGACCATCACTGCTATCGGAGAGTTTTAGAACCAAATGTGGAAAGAGTCAGGCCCACAAAGAGTGAGGGCTCAGGGCTGTGAGAGCCTGGGGACAGAAGGAGCCCTGGTTGGAGGAAAGTGTCTGGTGGAGGCAGGCAGGGCCGCCAGAGAGCTATTGCAATTCTAAAGGGAGAGCGCTGGAGGCTCAGTCTCAGTGTGTCGCTAGCAACACCGGAAAAGCCTGGCTCATGTAAGAGAGGTTGCAAAGGTTGTAAGTGCAGTTGGGAGTCTGCCCACGGTGGGCAGAGACTGCAGGGCAGAGGTGCTTCCTAGCTTTCAAGCCATCAGATTTCGACAGCTCACATCTCCACTGCACAGATGAGCCAAGATGCCGCCAGGCGCAGCAGTGGATGTTCCTCTCTCCTGCCTGTGGCAGAGACGTTGGAACGTGGGTCCCCAGGTGCAGGCCACGTGCAGATGCAGAGCAGGTGTGACCTGCCTGGATGGCTCTGAGAGGGGCACCCCAGGCAGTGTACTCCTTGCCACAGGCACCCGAGCTCAGCTACTCATAAGCCACATTTCAAGGATGGAGTTGATCCAGTCAGAGAAAACAAACCCAAATTCATGTTCCACTCAGGTAGGACCCCTCAGGAGTTCTGGAACTTCCTGCAGTTGTGCTGGTGGGAGCAGGGGAAGGGGTGTCCAGCTGCATCTAGCGGGGTGTGCCTGGAGATGCTGAATCCAGGACAGTGGTTTTCTGGAAGCTCTCCACGGAGTGGGCTTTGCAAGACCAGACTCAGCAGTGTCTCCGGTACCACGTGGAAAGGTGGTGGGAAAACCTTGGCGTGAAAGCAAAGACCCAAACTCAGGACGCCCCTCTGCCTCTCGTGAACTGCGCGGCGGCCGCACAGGCTGCCTTCTGGACTGCGCAGTCGTCAGCTCTAAAATTGGGGGTGAGACTAGCTCAGAATGAACACCAGGCCCTCCAAATGTTCCGTGGAAAAAAAGTTTGAGATGTGCCGTGTACCATTTTGGGATATGCCCAATACTGTGTTACCCTCCTGGAGATATAAGGGCTCTGAGTATTCTGGGAAAGGAGGCGGCCGACCTCTGCTCGCTTTAGAATTTCCCCAAGTACTTGATGGATGGGGGTCAGGGTGGAGAGCTGAGAGCATCACTTCCCAGCCCCATCTAAAATCAGCTGCCTGCCCCTAGGTGACGCCGTCACAGGTTAGTGGTGTGGATAAACGGTAAGCCATGCTAAGTGGACCTTTTGGCCAGGACTTCACCAACAGTTGGCTGAGCACAAGCTAGGCCTGGGGCGAAGGGCAGGACAGGGGAGGGAAGATGGGTTAAAAAGCAGGAAAAGAAAAAACAAAAACCTCTATCTGTCATGTTATGACTCAGACTGGTTTTAAAGAGGGAGATGTCACATAAAATCGCTTGTGGCTGCAGCCGAACAGGAAGGCTAGGCGTAAAGGCTTTTATACACAGGATGGGATTTTTCAGGTGGGGAAAAATCCCAGCCAAGCCCAGAGAATAGGGTGGCCGGGCCCAGGTCCCACAGAGAGGGAGCAGCAGGGCCGCACAGGACCCCAGGTCTCCCAGACCCGCGTTCTGGCCGCGGTGCCAAGCTCATCGGCCCCGGGCTTCCCCCTCGCATACATGGCGCGTGGCGCCAGCCCCAGCGTCGGCTCTGCTCCCGAGAACGATCTCTCTTGACAGAAAGCGGAGGTGAAAGGGCGAGGGAGTATTTCCAAACGGTTGATCTGACAGCTGCAAATTTCATTTCGTGTTGCGCATTGACCTCTGGTTGTTTCCCAAGTAGCCTGGGACTGTGAGATCAATAAATCCCACAGATAGTTAACATCCGCTCTGGCATCCTCGGCTTTAGTTAGAAAATAGTCAAATTCATAGCCCTCTGCAAATCTTAGCAGATTTTTCGTTTTCTGCGGAGCCCAGTGAACTGTAATTCGGCCACGGACCTGGGTAGGGCCTGAGAAATGCACGGCAGTGTGGAGGGCCACTGCGGGCCCACCCTCTCCTGGTCCAGGACAGATGAGGTGACTCCTCCAGGCCCACGGCGGCCACTGAGGGAGTGGGGGCTCCAACCCACCTTCCTGTTAGTCCGCATTGGTCCAAGTGGCCTCCATTAGCTCATTAACATAACAAAAGAGTTACGGCTGTTGGACCAGACCTTTTTAAAGGAAGGCTTGTTTGTAATGAGGGAAAAATGGACTTGTAGTTATAACAGCTATTTCCTCATTCTCCTTCCTCTGCTCCTCCATAGCCGGTTGACCTTGGTCATGGCACTTTCCCTTCTTGCTGAGCCTCAGTTTCTCAGCTGCACAATGGGAATGATTGCAATCCACATCTGAAAGGACTGTTCCAAGGATTAAATGAGTTGGTAAGTGCAGAGCCCCACCCAGAGCCTGATGGAATGAGTGGGAACCTCCGTGAACCCGAGTGAGGCTCAGCTCTGCTTAGACATTGCAGTCCTCAGACCTGAGGAAGGAATCGGCTGCTGGGGGAGACCCTGAATTCACAACCAATACCTGCAAGGACTGCCCTGCTCAGAGTGCGCCAGCTGTGTGCAGACTCCCCCCGGATCACAGGTGGCTGGTGGCAAAGACGGAACGTGAGGTCCCTAGCGTCCCCTCCCCAGTGCCAGGCTCTAGGTGAGTACTCAGTAAAGGTTTGCTGAAAGCACACATCCGGGAGACAGTGTCTGGTGATGTGACAGGGTGGCATGTGGTCCGCAGGACATTGTCAAAAGGCAGGACAGTTGGGTAGGCCACCATCCTCTCATGCCCAGGTGCACACACACGCAGAGCTATCCATGCACACATGACTGGCCGAATAACCAAGGTCAGTATTGGCATCAAAGTCTTCCTCCAATGGCCAGCCCAATCTGAGGAGCGAACTCTTCTGGCCCGCTCATATCCATGCAATGCCAGGGCTGAAATCCACTGAGGCCCATACCTCCCAGCCCGACCTTGGCATCCCGTGCCGTGGGTTTCAACAGAGAGAACACCCGTCTAGGATCTGCAGAGAGCAGTTTGACCTGAGCATAACACCAATCAGCAGTGTGATTCCGAGAAATTCACTTCCCCGCTCTGGGCCTTAGTTTTGCCATCTGTGAAATGGAGAGATGGAGCTGCCTGTGTTTGCCTATCTTGCAAGGCCTCCTGGAGGCAAGCCGCAGCCTTGGGCAGGGCATGGCAGGTCGTCGAATCTAATGCCTCACAAATATTTATTTCACCAGATGAATCTTCAGTTTTTTTTTTCACTCAGAATCCCAGCTTATAAGACAGACAGATCTGAGATGCTTGGGCCGAGCCGGAGGTGGGAGGCAGCCTCAAGGCCTCCTCCTCTCCTGTGAAACTCCGTTTGAGGAACAGCTGCCTCGTTTTAGAGGTGAGGGAGCTGCAGCTCAGAGAGGGCCCTGCTCACGGTCACGTGCTCTGCACAGCCCCCCGGAGATCCCTGAGTGTGAACACAGAGGCAAGGGCACCCCTACTCCTGCCGTGGCGCCTGAGGGTCTATCCACCACCTGAGGCCCCCAGAGCTGCCTGCAGTTACCAGGCAACCAGCACGCATGGCCCAGCATTGCCCGTTAGCCCCCGCAGCTGTCCTCCCAGCCAAAACTGGTTTAGAAAAGGCTGCCCGGCTGGCAGGTAGGAACAAAAGGATTGGGCCCCATTTGACAGACAGTGTCCCTCCCATTTGCATGTCATTAAGCTGCAGGCCAGTTAGCAGAGGGGGAAACATAGCTTCAGATTCCCTGCCAAGCGGGGGCACAGAGGCACTGGGCCTTCATTTGCATTTTGGACACCTGCCCTGAGCCTCCAAAGCCAATTTGAAGACCACGGTTTTCTTGAGGAGGTGACCGAGGTGCTGGAGTGGACGGGGGGCGGGGGGTGCCTCCCTCTCAGTGGTGCCCCCAGCTTTTCCCCGGCTTCCCCTCAAACTGTGACACAAACTGGAACAGACTTGTTTGAGGGAAAAGGGCTTCCTTGCTCTGAGAGTTCAAACTGGGCCCCATGCAACGGGCAGGGAGAAGATGGGTAAATTCTATGAACCCGAGTTTATCCGGGCTCCCTCCCGGCCAGCATCCCCACCGCACACACACCAGCCCAGCCTAGCCAAAAGACAAAAAAAAAAAAAAAAAAAAAAAAAAAAGAAGAAGAAAGGAACACAGGCCACATGTTCTCTGCACTTCCCTTCTGGGGCCTCCTGGGGTGCTCCTGATTGACGGGACGCTAAATGCAAGAGGTTTCCTGTGATAGAGAAAGAGATTTTCTCGAAGCATTCAACTCCTGACCTTTAAGAGCTCGGGGAGAAAAATGATTTTCAGTCACTGGGGCCTGAGTGAAGGGTATGTGAATTGATCGACTGCGGGGCTCAGGCCTCCCGAGGTCTCAATGTTATGTCATTAAAATCTTACAATCGAGTTACCCTAATGTATTCCAGCAGCCACCTTCTCAGAAGCGATTAGTAAATAGACTCAAAGTTACATGGTATAAAATGCTTTCTGCAAGGGCCTGCTCCAGCACTGGGAAGGCCAGCAGTGACTTAGGGGCCTGGAGCCACATCTGGCCTCTGCCATTTGAGGTTTTCTCTTTTGGCATTAGACCATGGTAACTATTATTATTGCTTCCTCTCGTATTTCTTCCTCTAGCTCCTTTTGTCTTATAAAGATGCCTACCCCTCTGGCCACAAGGTGGCTTCGTTTATTGGGCTGCCTAACATGGCTAACCATGTTCCTCTGGCAACAGTGATTGGTCTGGGAGTATCCCTGACCCAGGCTGAGCCAATCAGAATCTTCCCTGGGATTATTCTCTTTTACTGAGGATCCTGAGCTGGGAGAGTGTGAACAGGGGTTAATAGCAGGCTCCTTCCCTGCCCTGTGTGGTCTGTCTGCAGAAGGCAATCAAGCTCAGTGGGCAGAGGGGAAAGAAGGGTGGAGCGAGAGAGGCCTGGTTCATGAAATCCCTTCTTCAGTTCTGTTGAAATACCCTCCTATCTTTCCTAGCTTCATGAGCCTTAAAACTCCTCTTTTGCTTAAGTTAGCCAAGGTTTGTTTCTGTTGCTTGCAACCAAAATCCTGCCATGTAGTAGGAGCTGCTCTTCCCAAGGTACAGTAGTCTGGGGCTTGGGGAAAATGAAATTGATAGGAAATGATACAAAGTGTGATTGTACAGGTAAAAGGTGGAGACCATAGAGGCCCCTCAGGGACAGTCCACTACAATGTGAGCTCCATGAAGAGAGGAACCTGTGTCTCCCAGCTCCTAAAACAATGCCAGGTGCATAACTCCTCTCACCACCTCCCCTGTGGGCCACTGGGTCTTGTCTACCACATGAGATCTCTGCTTCTCCCTGAGCCTCTACTCAGAGCCTCCTCCATCTCCTGACTTGTACCCCTTGCCTTTTTGACTTTCTGTTCCCTCCTACCTTCAATTTGTCCCTGGCCACAATGACTCGCTCTGCTTCACAGCTCCCACGTTAACTGCTTTGTTCTCTCCTTGTTGCTTGATGCCGGATTCAAGTGAAGTTCCAGAGTCAGAGAGAGATGGAATCCAGTTGGCCCAGCTTGACTTTTTTGTGTGAGGCCACCTCATAGGTCAGGCTGGTGTCTTTGAGTCAAGTGCCCACGCCTGAGCCAATGGGCACAGTACAAACCAGGGCCACCCAGGCAGTGGAGGACAGGCCAACCAGTGCTCACCCTCAGGGGCTGCAGCATCTCTAGCACAGAATCCCTTGCTTAGATGAGCCTGGGAGAACCCAAGGACTATGTACACTTCCTTATTCCAGAAACTTCTTCTGAGGCAGAGGATTTTTATTTGGTGGTGGGAACCCCTCCTCCTACTGCTTGCTCACAGGTGCCTCCCTAGTGTGTTTCTTGCTTGAATTGCAAATCGAATCGCTGCATAAACCCTACATAACTCAGAGCCCCATGTTGGCAGTATCTTATTTTTCAATTTCTTTTATTTTTTAATTGAATGAACATATTTTATGCAAGCCGCTCTACCTTGGTGAAGGCTGTTCCCCTGTGATTCATCAGAGTAATAACTAGAAACACCATTATTTGGCTCCATCCTCCTGCTGAGAACATCACATAACTGAGAAATGTTCATGCATCTCACAGAGTTTGGGGGGAGGGCAAAAGGAGGGGACAGTGAAAGGAGGAGGCAAGGGAGGCAAGAAGGAAGAGATGATTATGTACACGCACGCAGGTCGGCAGCCGGAGACATGGCGAGACACCGAGGGGACGACACAAGCCCACAGAGGGATTGTTGATCACATACACACACACACACACACACACACACACACACACGGAGGCACAAAGGAACCAAGCATACTTCTCTGCTCAGTCATCCCATGAAAAGAACAAGCCCATAAATTCATTTCAAAGTGAGAAGTGATGTTACAGAGCTGGTCTGGTTGCCTCATTCAACATGTAAGAATGAAGTGCAGAAAGATAGCCGATGCCCCTGGGTGTCCCATTCGAAGACACCAGTGTTCCTGGGTTTCTGCCTAGAAATATATACTTCAACTAGTCTTTGAGGCAGACTGTATCTTTATTTATATTGATTGAACTCTTGTTGCTGGCTTAAAGATTTTCAGACATTCTTATCACTTTGATCTAAGATGTGACTGGGGTATTCTTATTATTGTTTTGTTTTTTGATGATGTTTTTTGAGGTTGTCTGAGCACCTGGAAATATTTTTAAAAGGCTCTCCTCAGGACAGAGGGGCCCCTCGATTAATGTCTTATGAACCCTAGCACGCACTCAGGGGCTGTGTGAATGAGCACTTTTAAGCTTAGACAGACAGAACTTTCAATGCAGGCTTCTGAGAACCTTCTCACTTCTTCTCCAGGTTTACTGGCATTTCCTTAGCGCCGCTCTTCTCACCTCCTGCCTGGATTTTCACCTTGTCCAGTGCCTATTTCCAACCTCTCCCCTCTCCAATCCCCTCTTCCTCTCACCACCAGACTGATTTTTCTAAAACATGGCTCTCGTCTTGCCCTTCTCAGAGTACCCAGCATCCCAAGCTGCGCGCGTCCATCTCTGCTCTGGTCGGTCACCTTCCGGCTGCAAGTGGAAACACCCAACTGAAACAAGCTTACGACGTGGTGAGGAGGAGAGGGGATACTTGCAGCTTCACACAACTGGGTGTTCAAGGGGTAACGGCTGCATTCTGAGGTTAGCAGACGCCGTCAGGAACATCTCTTTTCCTCCATCTCTCAACTCTGCTCTCCTGCATGGCGACTTTTTCTATCCTTTTACTTTCCACAGTTCAGTGTCCTCATGAGTTATGTATGTCTTATAAACAACATAGAGCTGGAATTTTTAAAAATCCACCGTGATAATCTGTATTTGAACCAGAGATTTAAATCCACTGAAATATATTTTGCTTACTAATCTATTTGGATTTATTTATACAATTTCATTTTTTTGTATTCTTTTTACTCTGTTTTTTCTGTGCTTCTTTTTTTTTCTTTCTATTGAATTGAGTGTTCTTTTTTTCCTTTATGCCCTTCTTTTCCTTTTACTGATTTGTAGCATATTTTATATACATATATATATGCGCTATATATAGCAAATATGCTATATGTATAATAGGCTACTATGTGTGTATATATATATATATATATATATGGTTGTCCTTAATGTTTTAACACGGATACTTGACTTAACTAACTCTGAAGTTAATAAAAATCCATATCATCAAACAATTCAAGAACTTAGAATACTTAAACCACTATTCACCCCTTCCCATCTTACATATTCTTGTCTAATACTTTGTTTTATATCCCAAATTATTTAACATTATCACTATAGCTTTATGCAGGAAATGCTGATGGGATTCATCCTACGTTTATCTTTTTTTGGTGTTTCTTTTTTTTTTTTCTTACCATTTCTTCTTGCCTCCTTCTTCTTAAAGTAATCCCACAGTAGATCTTTCAAAGTGGATCTGTTAATAGGAAACCCTTTAGACTTTGTTTGAAATGGCTTTACTTTTCCCTTTTTCTGACTCTTGATTGGAATTCTAATTTGACAGTTTAGGTGTTTTCCCCCTCAATTCTTTGAAGAAATTATTCCATTTTCTCCTTGCTTTTATTGTCGCTATTGGTTCTATAGTTGCCAACTGTCCTTCCTTGATAATAATCTACCTTGACTCTGTTATTTCTCTTAACATCCTCTCTTTGTCTTGGTGTTCTGTGGTTTTAGTATAATATGTGACGTTCTAGGGGTAAATCCAATTTTATTTACCCTGAGACTCTGTGATTCCTGAATCTGAGGATTAATGTCTACTGATAATTCAAAATACTTATCCATTATGCTATTTAACACTGCCTCTCTCTCATTCTCTCTACTCTCTTTCTGTAACTCCCAGGAGATGTATGTGGGACCTTTCAATCCTGTCCTCCATGTCTCTTGACCACCCCTTCATATTTATATGTCTTTAACCCCCTGCATGCTAAGTATTGTCCTCGGATATATTTTCAAGTTCATTAATTCTCTCTCCAATTGTGTCTAATCTGCTCTTGAATTCACCTACATTTTTAAAAATATCAATGACTATATTTTTCATTTCTAGTAATTCTTTTGGGTTATTTTTTATAATATGAAAATTATTTGCTCACATTGCCATGTTCTTTCTTATGTTATCGATTTCTCCTTTGAGGATTATCCATTCTAAGTAAACTTATGTGTATAGACTAATAATTTTGCAACCTGGCGTTTTTATGGGTTGAGGGTGCTAGTGTATAATATTGCTCTTTGTTGGCTATCCTGACTACCACTCAAGGTGGACAGATTCCTCCTGTGTTTTGCTGTGTAGGATTATGAGGTTGCTTCCAATGGAGCTTAAGCAGTGGGGAATCTTTTGGGTTGATGATATGTTGCCAAAGAGTCTGGGTTTGCTTTTGCCCAATTCCCCAGGGCCATCCCTATCCATCCTAGCATCCTTTTAATGTTAATTTATAGATTTGGGGATCCCCAGGACATACAGGTAGTACCACAACATACCCCAGCCCCTCACAAGACACAGACTTGCACTATAAATTATCAGAGGAGACTCCTCCACCCACAGAGCTCAGGCCAAGACACACGGCTTTTCTGTTGTCTCCCTGTTACCAACATTTTTCTCCTTTACTCTCTTGCTGCAAGAACAATGCTTGAAGGATACCACTTTCATGCACGATTCTCATTATAAACTTAGCATAGCTCAAAGCTTTGTCTTCTGCTCTCATGTGCAAATTCAACCTCAAGTCCAAAGACGGCTCCCCACCCCCATGCTAAGGTAGCTACAGCCTAAATTCACATGCCAAATGCTCTGATTTTTATTCCATCTTTCTTTTGGATTCTTTGTGATTTCTTTTGTTTTTTGCAAGCTTTTATACACACACACACACACACACACACACACACAAACACTTAGTATTAATAACTTATATATAATTTTTAAAGGAATTTTTGGAGGGAGGGATTTCAGGTCATTTAGGTAAATGCCGCCAGGAACAGAGATCTCTTCTCTTCTCCGTGTTGACTTCATTCCCGGGGCAGTTTTCTCCATGTGGTAACATTAGTGTCACCTAGCAATTCCAGGCTTTATATGGGCCTTGGAGACAGAGAGGCTAGAAGGAGGGAGTGGCTCATTCTCAAAACAGGCATAACTACCGTTGGCCTGATTTGGGTCACGTGCCCATCTGTGATCAATCATCATGACTCAGCCAGCCTCCAAGGGAGAGATTAACATAAGGCCGACCCAAGCCACGGGGATGTATCAGAAAAGGGGGAAATGTGTGCTTGGCAAGCAACCACGACAGGTGTCAACCACAGCCACTCTAAAATGTACAAAGTGCTATCTCATGTAATCCTCACCCTGTGAGATAAGATTTATAATCATCTTTCAAAAATTCACACAGCTGCCGAGGGACAGCGCTAGCAATGGAATGTTGGTCTCCTGACTCAAGTCTTGGGCAGTTTTAATCAAGGCTAAATCTCTTGCCCTAACCCACAAGGCCGTATATTTCTCAGTCCTTCTTTATCCGGCCAACCTCACCTCCTGCTACTTCTCTACTCACTAAGCTCTGCTCAGCTTCACCTGTGCTTCACCTGTGCTTCACCTGTGCTTCATCCGGGCCACTCCCGTGCCTGTGATGCCTCCCACAGCCTTCCAGCCAGACAGTAAGAGTGCAAGACCTGTAGGGAAACCACAGGTTTCCCTTCTCCTGCCAGCTGTGATCAGCGGGTGGTTGCTACGGAAGACACTATGTTCAGTTGACATCCAGGCTCAGTGGGTAGCTTAGGTCTGGTTCTTAGAAGCAGAGCCTGAGCCTGGTATTCTCGTGCGCATTATTGATTGAGGGTGTGCTCGCTCGCCCAAGAAACCCGTAAGAAAATGAGAGACGCAGGAGAAGAAGCTAAACAACAACGTGGTTTCAGCCTCGGCCTGATCCTCAGAGTGGTCCCACAACGAAGAGAGGCGTTTGCATCCCGGAATCAGCCAGTCGCTGGCTGTGTTCGGACCCCAAGGGTTCGGGGGAGGGAGCATCACCTCCCAGGTATCTCCTGGAGAGGAGGCTCGCACCTGCTGAGGCAGATGGTCGGAGAGGGGTGGATCTGTGAGCTATCAGCACCTCCCCCCCCCCAGCAGCTGGGGGCTGGGACAACTGGCCAGGCAAAGGGGGTCTGGGCAGGACACCAATGGCACCCTCCACAGTGGGAAGGGGTGCTGCAATTGACTAAGAAAAACAAGGCCAGTTATGAAGGCTGCCTTTTGTGGGGCACTCACGGGCCAGATATCACACCTCACATGTGTGCTCTCCTTTAATCCTGACAGTAGCCACATAGCTAAGTGCTGTCATTTCCCAAGATCACAGGTGAGGACACTGAACGAGGTGCAGAGTCTCCTCACTCAAGGTTGCACAGGAGACACTGTTCCCACTGCGCCCCAGAGCCTGGGCGTGCCCGGCAGGATGATGCTGGTGTGAGCACGGGGGCACCGGTGGCAGGAACCCACCATCGCGAGGACGTGGGAAAAGTCTGCCTTGCATGGGAGTTCCCACCTTCTGGAATCCTCTGGTCCTTACACATGTGCTGTATGGCTCACCAGCTCACACTGCCCAGGCCACAGCTGGAGACGGTGTCCACTTCCAGAAGCGGGAGCTTCCGTCTGAAAGGGAGACCGACTGCGTGGAGGCCGTTCCGGCTGCAGCCAGCCAAGGTGGGGAGAGATTCGGAGATCAGAACCTACGAAGAATGAGCGAATGGACTGGGGACGTTTAACCCAGAAGGGCACTTGGAGTCCCCTGTGACCCTGCCTCAAAGCGGAAAAGGACTGTGGAGCTCACAGATTCAAGTAGATGGGAGCAGAGAGCCAGAGAGGAGGATTTATGCCGGGTCTAGCAGCTGGTGGCTTTAACCCGCAGCCTCTGGTGGAGTGCTGTGCTGGTAAATGTTGAACAAGCCACTCTCTGGGCAGACAAAGCCCTGGCTTGTAGCGTTCCCCAGTGTCTGCGGTGTTCGTACTCCCACTGTGGCCGATTGCAAGCTCCCGGTGTGACATCACTGAAGGCAGAGCGGGGAGGGACGTGCACAACTGGCTATTGTGAGTCCGCAGAAGCCGCCTCCTGCACACCCGAGGTTCCCACTGCAGAGCTCTTTCTGAAGGACCAGTGGTTTCCCGACACTAAGCCCAAGGCGCCCCCCAAAAGAGCATTCTACGGTCACACAGGTTTGAAACGCAGAGCTTTACGAATCCCATTCTCAGAGCACGGCCCAGTGCCTTAGCTTTGGAAAGGTCCCAGAAGTCCCGCCACGGAGAAAGCTATGTGACTTCAGTTAGCTCAGCATTCCCCAAACCTGTCTGCCCGCCCAACCGTTTCATCACCTGCCTCTCAGGAACATCCCCCAGAACTGGTGTTCAATGGAATGGGAACGCACTCTGGAAAATGGCAAACAGACAACGTCTTCATACAAACAAAAGGCCATTGCTGAGAAAGAGGTTGGACTGGCTGTTCCGTTTTGTTTCGGAGGGTAGAAATAGGACCAGTGAGTTAAAATGTAGGGGAGATAGAATTCAATGTGGTAAAAGAAAGTCTTTTCTAATAATGAGAACCACCTATCAGTTGCACAAGACGGCACGTTGAAGGAAGGAGGTCCCCCCCGCAGAGAGGGTGAAGGTCTGTATGGCAAAGGGCAGCAGGAAGGGGCTCCTTGCACCAGGGAGGCAGTGAGAGAAGTCTCTCCAAGGACTCTCCCTGAAGGACTAGAATTCTAGTAACTTGAAGTGCATAGGCCCTGTCTGGGGCCTCAGAACGGGGGCTGTCAGATGGCCGCCTCTATGTGGAAATGGATATTCCAACTCTATTCGTGTGCGTGATATAATTTTAGAAGGGTGAGGATGTCGTCACTTCCCAAAATATACTCCTTGACTGTCTAGTTTCTGCATTAATTCACCATTAAAACTTTTCTTCTTTAGCTTAATACTTTATTCCATGCTCAAATGCACATTCTCCTGGGAAAAGAGTCGCTCCATACGAACGGCTCTTGGCCTGTGACATGCCCCAGCCGTGCTGAGGTTCTCAGCCGCTCCCCAGGCGCAGGTCTGGTTTGGAGAGGGAGAACCTGGGGGTGGGGGAGGCTTGGGGCAGGGGTACTGGGTATCTGGGGTGGGGGCTAGAGAGCAGGAGAGGCGGCAAGCCAGGAGGGAGTGGGAGTGCCAAAGACAGTCTTGGCTGCCTTTATGAATGTGTTTGGGGCTGGGCCTGTCCTAGAGATATCCCAAAACTATTTTAGGAGGCAGCAAATTTAGCTGGTGGCTGGTTTGCAAATCATCCAGATATGTTGGTATTTCTGATGAGACAATCTGTCTCGGAAGGAGACATTTAAAGCCTTTATAACCAAAAGGGATGTGCCTTTTTGAACACTGCCATGGAAAAAGCACAACCACCACAACCTATTTTGTTGGCCAAACCCAGCAGTGGGTAAAATGTTTATGACCATGGCAGCTTCCTTTGTACAGAGCTCTCCAAGGGAAAACCTGCTTCTATCTTTATTATCTGGCACAATTCTCAGAACAACCTGAAAAGGCAATGGTCTGATATTCATTTTATAGATGGGGAAACTGAGGCACTCACCTAAGATCACCCAGGGAATTGGCAGAGCGTAGACTTCAGCCCATTTTTTATTTTAAACCCCACTGTAATTAATTTTTTAAATTCAATTTGCATTTTAACAAGGTAATTCATGTATTATAATTTAAACTGTCAAATAGTTGCACAACACTTTTAGTGAAAAGTAGCAGTCCCTGGCCCCATGCACTCCTCAGCCCTGATTTTCCAAAACCTAGATGTAATCGCATCCTATTTTTAAGGTATATCTTCTTGTATTTATGTTCATATTTCTAAGTAAAATGTTTGCCATCCAATTCTTGATTTAAAAAAAAATAGAGGTAATCTATAATCTTCCTTCTATGGAAGACAAGGATTTAATGTTTTTATATACCATTTACACACACACACACACACACACACATACTCCTACACTCTCACACATACTTCCCCCTTTCCCGCCTCTGCACATCACAATATAGTTACATCACAATTTTTATTTCCTATATGATAGTTTTAATATGACTGCTCCTTTTGTATAGCATCCTGTTTTTGTTGCATAGACGATATATCTTTGGTTATCTCTCTGAGGTTTTATTTTTTTATTTGAAGTTTTTATTTTCTCTCTATATTGTTTCTCTTTCTCCTAAGTTTATTTTCCATTGGTTCATGTTGGCATCTGCCTTTCAAGACAGAGGTTGTCCTCAAATATGTGATAGT
The DNA here is from genome assembly GCF_041146395.1 of Eulemur rufifrons. Lineage (NCBI taxonomy): Eukaryota > Metazoa > Chordata > Mammalia > Primates > Lemuridae > Eulemur > Eulemur rufifrons. Next base: position 26,220,390 of record NC_090984.1, on the reverse strand, counting down.
CCTTGTCTTTGCTTTCATATTGACTCATAAGATGCTAAAAGGCATCTGGAAGCTCTCAGTGACAGGGTGGATGGTTTCTCTATGGGATAATGAGATGGAGATCGGCCAGTTCCTTAGGGTATTCCCACATGTCAGTAACTGTAAGAATTATCTCTTGGGCCTGTTGGTCTCCCCAGGGGAAAATAAAAAACTCCAATCTTCTGCAACCAGGGAAAGATCAGGGAAAAGGTAGCTCTAAGCCTGCCACCAGCATTCTGGGAACCAAGTGGCAACAAGGGTCCCAGCTTTATTATTCACACTGGCACTCAGTCCCACCTTCAGTGGTGCCTGCTTTTTCCTGGGCCAGAGCTCTCCTGCAGAGCCTCTCCAGGGAGGCAAGCCTTTTTCTGCTGACTAGGGGAGGAATAGTTGTTTATTTTCACTGAGAGAGGAGGAACTCCATGGTATAATATTTTTTCTGTTGCAAACTGTATCAGCCCTGCTCCTGGGAAATAGACTCTGAGTTTTGCCTGCAGGAAGCTCCCTAGGGAGTAACTGCAGGATCAGTGTCTAGGTGTGGAGTGAAGGAAGCAGGATTGGGCAGAGGGAGGAGAGAGACTGCAGGTACAGCAAAAGCCTCAGCGCATCCCATGGGGAGTTCTAGAGCTAGAATAGTCCTGCAGAATTGCCTTGCCCTGTGGCAAGAAGGCTGGGCCTTCATGTACCTTCATTGACCATTCGCTGAAAGTGGGCTCTCCCAGAGAGGGAGGTGATTTTGGTAAGAAGTATCCCTTTAGCTAAGAGAAACTCCTGGGGAGAGACTTGAGCTGAGAGCCACCAGTACTCCCAGCAGGCTGGAGAAATGAGTCCCTCGATCCTGAGGGGGGGTGTGGGCAACACACCATAGCAACCACTCCAGTGCATTCTAACCCTGCTCCAGTGACCTTCCTTCATATAACCCTTCAGGATTCTTAGTAGACCCTTCACCTGCAGAAATACACTGGAGGATGGTTAGCGTGAAGAATATGCTCCCCCTGCTTCCAGCACTGAGGCTGGTCTCAGTGCCCCATCTTTTTCTTCTATTCCCCAGTTTATGTGAGTATTGATGCTGGACCAGATGAGTAACCTGGTGGAGTGGCCCAGACCCTCATCCCTGAAGAACCTGAGCCCTTGTCCTCATGCCCTTCTCAAGCAGCAGATGTGGAACTTGCCCATTATCAGTCAAAATCGGGCAATGGAGTACCAAGAGACAGCCCAATGCATCACTTGAGTGCCAACTACATCCTTCCCTGCCTCCGTTTTATAAGAGTGGTCCTATACTCTCCTAATGATCAGAGTCAACCTCGCTTGCCAGGATGGTGACTCCTTTCTTTGTCTACTGGTCTCTTAGCACAAGGAGCTCAGAGTGACCAGGGAGCAGTCATATATTAAAGTTTAATGGAATTCTTGCTATGTCCTTGGTGGAAGCATAGCATGCTCCCCCTGGAAATCAGGAACTTGAGACCCACTGGGCCTAAAGTTGTATGAAAACCTTCCCACGGGAGTCATTAGGAGGGTTAATAGGCAGGTCCTCCGCTACTGCTACTCCTTGGTTCTCAGAATCATTAATTCCACCTACCGGGAATACAGTCAGTGCCCATGAATGAGTCCATATATTTTTTTTGCCTTGGGTCACTTCTCTCTCCACACAAAGTAGATGGTGGCCAGATGCATAGCCTAAAGTTCCACCCATTGGGAGGATTTACACTCACAGCTAAATTTTAGTTGGGCTGTAGTGCAATAGATGTTGTGCTTCTTTCTTAGTAGCGAGAAATGAAAGATGCACTATCTGGCTCTTTACTTTGGGGGGAATGTTCCAGACCACTGAAGCTCTGAAATCTGCTGTGGCAATTCCCTGAATCATTGTACTTTATCTGCCAACCTCTGGAGTACATGTATTACCAGAGTCTCCAAAGCTCTCGCTCACCCAATCTGATTAGCATCGTGCCATCAATAAGATAGGCAAAGGTGATGTTCTATGGAATGTCCAGAAGCCCAGGTTCCTTTAGACTCAATTGTGACAACAACAGGAAGCTCTGGGGGAAAATAATAAAGGTGTACTATTACCCATCCCAAGTGAATGTAACATATTTCTGATTTTCCTTCCTGATAGGGCTAGAAAAGAAAGCATTTACCAAATCAATGGCCATATACTATGTACCTGAGGCTATGTTAATTTGCTCTTACAAAAATCACATCTGGAAGAGCAGCTGCAATTGGGGTTACTACCTGTTTGAATTTACGTATAGTTCATTATCATCCTGAAAGATCTGTCTGGTTTATGTAGGGTGGTCAGATTATTGAATTAAAAGGGGATATAATGGAGCAAAATGACAGAATAGGAGGTTCTAGCCCTCAAATCCCCACAGAAAGACCCATTTTACCAGTAAGCTATGAATAAGAATAACTTTATGGGAGACCAGGAGTCCAGCTTAGAGGTTGTGGCACCTTTGTGGAGTGAAATATCAAAAAACAGATGCATTGAAGAAGGTAAGAACAGTTTCATTTTACCTCTGTCACTTCTCTCCAAAACTGGCACAGCTCTGTGCCAAGAGAGACCCCTCAGCCCATGATTTCTCCCATGGGGAAAAGTGAGAATGAAGTAAGCACCCAGCTTCCTCAGCCTTGCAGAACCCTGCCCAGGAGATCTACTTCTGGCTTGCCTCACCCAGAACACTGAGGAGACTGGCACTGCAGAAGCATTTGGAGCAGTTAGGAACAGGGAAAAGAGGAGGGAGTTTGTGACAACTGGCATGCAAATGTCAACAACTGGCCTCAGAGCCTACTGGCTGGCTTGTTGACTCCTCCACCAGGAGCCACATCCATGAACCCTATGGGGTAACCTCACCTGCAGCCCCTAAGTAGCTTATGTGTGCCCCCAGCACTCCATGTGCCCGCAGCACTCTGTGTATCCCCTTCCCTGTGGCTGGCACCATGTACTCTGCTGCAGATGGTATACACAAGCCCAGGCAGATGGCACATGCAAGGTTCCACAGAGAGCACACAGATATCAGCAAGAAGATCAACTCAACTAGATTGGCAGGAGGTGTACAACCTTGAACACTTCAAAGCACTTTGCCAGGAAAAATAAGCAGGAACTCTCAGCACCTGGCCTGGCTTTGTGGAATCAAGAGAAGGCACACAATGCTAAGATTTTCCTCCACAAGAGGGGACAAGAGGAATGAAGCAGGCACATTCATAGAGGTTTGAGGGACTCCCCAGAATCTCTCGTCAGGCTGATTGACAAAGGTATTTTTCTCCTAAAACCAGTCAGTAAAGAATGGAATAGGTGACTGTTTCTTCAAATGCAAAGACGGCAACACAAGGCATTAAGGAATATGAAAAATCAAGGAAAAATAACGTCACTAAAAGAACAGAATAAAGCTCCACGGATGATCCCAAAGAAGTAGAGATCTACAAATTTCCTGACAAAAAGTGCAAAGTAATTGTCTTAAAGAGAACACATATATACAACTAAATGAAATCAGAAAAACAATACATGTAGAAAATGAGAAGTTCAACAAAGAGATAAAAATCATGAGAGAAAAAAAGAGAATCGAACAGGAATACTGGGGCTGAAGAATACAATGTCTAAACTGAAAATTCAGTAAAGAACTTCAACAGCAGACTTGATCAAACAGAAGAAAGAATCAGTGAACGTGAAGACAAATTATTTGAAATTATCTAGTAAAGGAAACAAACAGCAAAATAAGTAAAAAGAGTAAAGAAAGCCCATAGGACTTCTGGGATACCAAGAAGCAGACCAATTATAGGAGTCCCAGAAGGAGCAGAGAAAGAGAAAAAAGCAGAAAGTTTATTTAAAGAAATAATGATAGAAAACTTCCCAAATCTGGAGAGGAAAATGCACATCCAGCTTCATGAAGCCCAGTGAATTCCAAATAGATTGAACATAAAGAAGTGTTCACTGAAAGACATTATAATCACCTTGTCAAAAAATCAATGACAAAGAAAATTTGAAAGCAGCAAGAGAAAAGCAACTCATCACATACAAGGGAAACTCCATAAGGCTATCAGTGTATTTCTCAGCAGAAACCTCACAGGCCAGGAAAGAGCAGGATGATATATTCAAAGTGCTGAAAGGAAAAAAAAAACAAAACCTGTCAACCAAGGATACTATACCTGGCCAAACTTCCTTTCAGAAATAAAGGAGAGATAAAGACTTTCCTATAAAACAAAAACTAAGGGAATTCATCACTACCTACCTTACAAGAAATGCTACAGGGAGTTCTTCAAGTTGAAACAAAAGTATGCTAATTAGCAGCATAAAAACATATAACATAACAGCATAAAAACACAAAACTCCCTGGTAAAGGTAAGTTATGTAGTGTAATCCAGAATACTCTAATACTGTAATGGTGGCACATAAATCATTTTTAACTCTTGTATAAAAGTTAAAGACAAAAGTATTAATAGCGATAGTGATAATAATTTGTTAATGGATAAATATAAAAAGGTGTAAATTGTGACATCAATAACATAAAATGTGTGTAGAAGGGCAAAAGTGTAGAGTTTATTATGTAATCAAAATTAAGTTATCAGATTAAAATAGATTTTTATAACTATAAGATGTATTAAATAAGCCTCATGGTAATCACAAAAATAAAATCTGTAGTAGATACACAAAAGATAAAGAGAAGAAAAAAGAATCAAAGCATAACACTACAAAAAAATCACCAAATCAGAAAAGAGCACAGTAAGAGAGGAAGAAAGGAACTACAAGACAGTTAGAAACATTTAACAAAATGGTAATAGTAAATCTTTACCTAGCAATAATTACTTTAAATTTAAATGGATTAATTTCTCCAATGCAATGACATAGAATGGTTGAATGGATATACATTTTTTTCAAAAGCTCCAATTATGTGCTGCCTATAAGAGACTCATTTTAGCTTTAAGGACACACATATGCTGCAAGTGAGGGGATGGGAAAGATATTTCATGCAAATGGTAATCAAAAGAGAGCAGGGGTGGATATACTTAGCTAAAATAAACTTTAAGTCAAAAACTATCACAAGAAGGTCATTATATAATGATAACAAGGTCAATTCATCAAAAGGATAAAACAACTGTGAACTTATGTACCCAATGTGAAAGTACCTAAATATTAGCAGAACTGAATGGAGAAATAGAGAGCAATACTATAATAGTACGAGACTTCAAAGACCACTTTCAACAATGGATAGATCATCCAGACAGAAAACCAATAGGAAAACAATGGCATTGAACAACACTATACACCAAATGCACCTAACAGACATATATAGAACATTTTACCTAACAGCAGCAGAATGCACATTCTTCTCAAGTGCACATGGAACATTCTCCAGGATAGATCATATATTAGCCCTCAAAACAAATCTTAACAAATTTAAGTCCTATCAAATATCTTTTCTAAACATAAAGTTATAAAACTAGAAATCAAGATAGGAAAAAAATATGGAAAACTCACAAATATGTGAAAATTAAGCAACATAACCCTAAACAACCAATGGGTCAAAGAAAAAATCAAAAGGGAAACCAAAAAATATTTTGAGACAAATGAAAATGAAAACACAACATACCAAAACTTAAAGGATGCAGCAAAATCAATCCTAAGAGGGAAGTTTATAGTGATAAACTCTTACATTAAGGAAAAAAGAAAGATCTCAAACAACAAAACTTTACACCTCAAAGAACTAGAAAAAAAGAGAACAAACTAAGTCTAAAGTTAGAAGAAGCAAATAATAAAGATTAAAGCAGACATAAATGAAATAGAGACTCAAAGAACAATAGGAAAAAATCAATAAAACTAAGAGTTGGTATTTTGAAAAGATAAACAAAATTGACAAACCTTTAGGAAAACTAAGAACAAAAGGAAAAAGCCTCAAACAAAATTGTAAATGAAAGAGAAGACATTGTAATTGCTACCAAAGATATACAAAGTATCATAAGGGACTACTGTGAACAATTATATGCCAACAAATTGGCTAACCTAGAAGTAATGGATAAACCTTAGAAACATACAACCCATTAAGACTGAGCCATGGAGAAACAGAAAATCTGAACAAATCAATCATGAGTAAGGAAATTAAATCACTAATTTAAAATCTCCCAGCAAAGAAAAGCCCAAGACCAAAAGGCTTGACTGGTAAACTCTACCAAACATTTAAAAAAGAATTACCACCAATCCTTCTCAAACTCTTTCAAAAAGTTGAGAAAAGGAAACACCTCCAAACTCATACGAGGCTATCATTACCGTAATACCAAAGCCAGACAAGAACACTACAAGAAATGAAAGTTATAGGCCAATATTTCTGATGAGCATATATGTAAAAATCCTTGATAAAATACTAGCAAGCCAAACTCAACAGTACATTAAAAGGATCATACACAATGATCAAGAGAGATTTATCCCTGGGATGCAAGGATGGTTCAATATATGCAAATCAAGAAATGTGATATACCACCTTAACAGAATGAAGGATGAAAACCACATGTTCATCTCAATAGAATCTCATAGGCTCTCCTCCCTGAAAAGTCCTCTCTTTTCTCTGCAGTCTCTAGCCTTGGACAGGTTGCCCAGGCTCCCACATTCTGGACCGAACCATGATCCAGACTGATCAGCCCCCAAATCATTATTTCTCAAAGAAGAGCACAGTACATCCTGGGGTGTGTGTGATTGTTTCAGGGGGAAACAAAGCCACTGGATAAACACAGGGCATTATCTTGGGATGCCAATGACTGCCCTGTTGGAATAAATAGAATTATATATGTATGTATGTAAGTTTTTTCCACCCAACAAATACAGATTGTGTCCCAGAGCTGCAGCAGGGTGATCTATTCTCACATTCAAAGATGGAACCCTGAATACCTTTCCCCATGGAGAAGTGGTTCTACACTCTGGGTAGGATCTGATCGTTCATTGATTCACACGGTTGGGATTCCCTGCGTGCCCTGTGTATGCCAAGCACCCCAGTAGACTAGAGCTAAATAGGAAACCAGACCATCGGGGTCCCTGCCCTCGTGGAACTTTCACTCCAGTGGATATAAGTGGTGACTACTTTGAAGAAACACCCACCTGGCTGCATAAATGCTCATTTGAATGAGTAAAATAAAAAAAAACCTGATTTTATACAGAAAAGGTCTCATTAATAGTCATATCTTCTCTTGTAAAGGGAAAGAAAAGCTGAGGCAGAAAATTCTAAAAGGCCATTAAGAGGCCACAACTGACAAATGCGGACCAGAGATCCAAAACGAGCCTAAGAAGCACAACATCAGGACTCTCCAGGGAAATGGTTAAGTCAAGGCCACGGGCATTAGCACTGAATTAAGAGGAGGGTGAGCTAATAAGAAGGAAGCAGAGTGTGGAGGAGGCCAGAGAGGGAGGTGACCAGGGATCAAGTGCGGAGGGAGCCAGGAGGGTGGCGGGAGGCAGGCTGCAGACAGCGGCGTTGGCATGCTAGGCACGGCTAGGCACGGCTTCCTCCTCCCCCGTGGGGTGGCGGCAGCAGAGAGAGAGAAAGGCAGGAGTTCCGAAGGAAAGCAGCACCTGCTAGACGGCCTCTGGGGTCCCACTTGGACTTCTGACTTCCGGCAAGGGCTGAACCCCACGTGGCCAGGGCCAGGGCCTGCCTGATGTTGGGGTGTTGCAGGGTTGTGTGGCAGGTTGGTTCAGTTCCCTTTGCTTTCTCTGTCCCGTCCTTGCTCCCTCCTCTCCGTCCACCTGGCTGTCTCTGGCACCGCCGCCTAGGTCCAGGTGTGGGGCATTGCGTTTCCTCCTTGGGAAGTAGGGGCCAGCTGAAGCTGATCACTGAGGGTGGGCAGCAAGCCCTTGTTCCCTGGTAAGGGAATCTCAGGTTGAGATAACCGGGCAGACACTGGACTTTGGGACAGAACAAGGGAGGTGGACATCTTGTCAGCATCTCCAAGCTCACTCAGCGCCAACAGCGACCCATTCATTGCAGGTCGGAACAAGGCGGGCCCTAGACTTTGCCTCTTTGGGGCCCATAGGCAGTTAGTCCTGGGCGGGGCCACAGCATGGCTTAGCAAGACCTAGGACGACTTCCAGCCATGCCAGCCATGCTGTCGCGCGTGCCTGCTCGGTGCCCAGCCCAGTGCAGGCACGGAGGGTGCACAGGGAAATGCCAGGTGCTCACAAACCAGCCAGGGCCACAGCCACACAGCCGCCCTGCTGTGTGACAGTTGACCCCTTCGCTGCTGCTTTTGATGCGCCAGGGATGAAGCCCCTGGAGGCTACTTGGAGCCCCTCCCACCCCCTCCCACGCAGAGGGCCTCAGGGCTCTGAGCCAGGACCCCAAGGCTCCCCCGCCCCTGCCCAAAGCAGGTGCTCCCTGAAGTGACAAGGGGACGATGGCGCGGGTGGGAGCGCGTGAGTTATGGTGTGCCGGGTGCCTCACAAACAAGTTTGGTGCCCGCCTGTCGTCATGAATCACAGCAAAGCCTAATCCTTCATTAGAACATTCAGCAGTAATTGCTGGCGAAATGCCACTTGCCTTTTTCTCATTTTAACAAAACATTTATGCATGAAAGATTTAATGCCAGGTATCAAGCATATCATTGTAAATTTACCACTAATTAAGCCTAATTAAAATAATTAAATGGCTGTGGAGTCACCATGTGAATTAAAATCGCTTCTCCTCCGTACTAAGCTGTTTCTCACTAGCCAGGCCCCGGGTTTGGAAGACAAATATCTCTCTCCCTCTCGATTTTTCCGTCGCCCCGCTCAGCTTCACGCGGGGTATTTGCACGGCCAAGGAGATTTGATAATTAAGATAATGCTGTGATTTGACGGTGCGGTTTTTCAATTTCGGGACCCCAGGAGATTTTCCTTTATCTCGGTGAAGTATAGACAATTTGACAAATCTGTTGCTCGGAGCAGTCGCCGGCGTTTGCATATTCATTACTCATTGGATTTTTAATCAAAGTAGCTGATGGACCCCTCGCACCACAAATAACTCGGTCATGAATAATTTATCCGTGTTCACTGGCTGGGCGGCGCAGCCTCCCGGCGCCCCGGGGCCCCTGATTGGCTGGCCGGGGCTGGCCTGCCCCGAGCAGCACATGGCCGCTCCAGATGTTTGGGTCTCCATATGTGCACAGCTCATCAAAAACCGCAACGGCCCGCACCCAGGGGCCTCTGCCGTCCCCAGATAGGCCATCTGGAGTTGGAGGGGAAAACAAACCTCGGTGAATTGTGGGATGCGCGGTTATCTGCAGTGGCGCCTGGCAGTGGCCACCGAGGGGTGCGAGGTGGGGGCGGGGTGCGGGCGCCGGAAGGCAGTGGAAGCTCTGCGTGCAGGCCCGGATCTGGGGCGGCAGGAAACGCTGGTGCGGGGGAAGCTACAGGCAGAGCGTCACAGGGACACTGGCTGGCCCTTTGCAGATCGTCTTGTGGGTGGCCCACAGCTGCCCCCCTGCTTCTGTGGTCCCCGTCAGTACAACCTCTGCTGTCATGGGCGCACACACCTTTCCCCTAGGCGGGAGGGAGCCAGACACGTGCGCCGCTCCCCACTTCTCTGACTTTGCCCACGCTGCACCTGTATATCTGCAATTTTCCTCCTGCTCCGTTCTACCCCCAGCAGAGCTTGTTTAGAATTTTCCTAGGCCTCGGGCACTCTTGTGGAGGCCTCACTCCTAATCATATCAAACCCATTCAATTTACCCACATGCCACATCAAATGTATTTTATACATAAGCGTGGAAGAGTGGAGATGCAGTTGACTGGTTGACATAATAGCACGTTTTGTCGGCATTTAATGGACCATTTACTCATTTTGATTTTGCAGTTGTCTTTTCCTATGGAGCCCACGGCTTTTGGCTCCCGGGTCTCAGGCATTTCTGTAGGCGCTTGACAAGCAGGTCTGCCTGGCCTTGGGCCTCCAGCGCCAGGTGGTTTCAAAGGCCCTGGTCCCATGTCAGCCTTTACCGGCCTTTACAGCTCGACTTGTGGAACCTCAGCTGGGGAGCCTTCTTCTGTGACGGTGACAACGTGAGGCTGAGGTGATGCCCCTCCCTGGTGCTTCTGGAACACCCCCCGATCACCCTTCTAGCCTGTCATCCATGTGGTGATGGTAGGTGGCATGACCTCTTTCTCCACTAGACGATGAGCTTGGGAGGGGCAGGACAGTACCTTGTTCTTCTCTGTCCCTCCCACCTTGTTCGGTGCCTGGCACACACCATGCTCAAAACAAATGTTTAATGAATAAATGAACTTTGGACTTCATGTTTCAGAGAACAGGAACAATGACCCTTGAGGGGACATTAAGGAAGAACAGTAATCTGCAAGTGTATATGGAAGGCAGCCAGGGACAGCCCTTCTTGCCTGACCCCAGATCTTTGGTGCAGGGTGGGGAGGAAGACACTCCCTCTGCCCCTCCAGCGCCTTCCCTGGCTCGCTTCTCAGCTGACGGCCTCACGGGTGATGGTGGGGTGAAAAGGCCCCCAGAGCCCAGATCTGCTGTGTCACCCAGATTCTCCCCACGGGGAGGACTCAGATCAAAGGAACAGACCCTGCCCAGAAGGCTGAGCTGACAAAGATGGACCTCAGCCACACACACCCCGTCTTAAACGTGGGGTGTAGGTAGTCGCATGTCTCTTGTTACTGCAGCAGGTGGGGCGTGCTCGCTGGAATGGCTTCCCCCGAAATCTGGCTCCGCACCCCCAGCGTGCTGGTGAGGAGCTGGGAGGAAACTGCAGAGCAATTGTCAGGCAGGCAGCAACACCAGCAGGCTGCGCTCTGCCTGTGACAATTAAAGTGAAAATATTTCATGATATTTTTTCTATTTTTTTAATGTGGGAGGGAAGGTGTGATCGTACAATGTGTGTGTGTGTGTGTGTGTGTGTGTGCGCGCTGTGGGGAAGGAGGGAGTGAAGAAACAGCCTGAGTCATAAGCAGATGCTTCCCAGGGCCTGTCAAGGATGGTAATGACTCCCCCACCCCCACCCCCGCCCTGCTGAGCGACTGCTGTCAGGGCCCCCCCGGGAGGAGGCTGCTGACACACACACCACGCGTGCCCTGCCCTGTTCACAGGCTGCAGTTCCCCACTGAAGCCCACCCGTGCTCTGTGCCGTTGGAGAGGGTTGAGGTACCGCACGTCCTGGGACAGGCAGGCCCACTGCAGATTGAGAGGGCCAGCCTTGGGCAGGCCGGGGACCTGGGGACCTTAAGCCCCACAGCTAGAGCCCTCAGCTGAAATTCCAGAGGGAGACAGACAGGGCTGACTGAAAGCAGAGGCCCAGCAGAGGCGGGCAGTGATGGGAGAGAATGACATTTGGAACAGTGAAGTGTTTTCCCTCGGAGGACCGGCGGACACCCGGGGGCTGGCGAAAGAGCAGCATGCTCACACCAGAACCTTTCTTACACCGCTCTTGCCTTCCTCTGGAAACCCACCCACCCGGCAGTGCTTATTCCACCAGACACGTCAGCCCCAGACGGCCTGCACCGCCTGCCCTGCAGGGACCCTGCCCCATCCACCACCCCTCCCAAGGGAAGCAGAGATGTTGTGACTTGCACAAGGGACTTGCCCCATCAAATGTTGAAGGTGGGGGGCCAGAGAAGGGGGTTGGAGGACTCTGGCTCTAGATGCGGCCAGTGTCCGGACTGGGGTGATGTCAGGATGAGGGGCATGTCAGGCAGACTGTCCCCTCTGGAATTTGCATGGGGGCACATTGGAGAATCTGTCAGGTGAGGCCAGAAGAAAGGCATGAGGACCCAGAGGAAGGAGCAGCCACGTTATAGGTGGAGCTTGGAGTAAGAATATACCAATTCTGCCTCTAAGGGAGGAGACAAAATCAGCTGGGCTGCTGGGGTTGGTTATTCCTGGGAGCCAGGAGACCCTCATCTCTCCCACGACCACCCCACACACAGGCATCCTAAAGTGCCACGCCCTCGATGCTTAATGGCACACCTCTAGGAGTGCTCCCGAAGGCCCCAGTCCTGGGAGATCTTCTTCTCCACTGACTTCCAGGAGCACACATTGGAGCACAAGGGTGCAGCAGCAGCCCAGCGCATGCAATAGCGGTGCAATTATACACCTCGCTCAGAGTTCCCCAGCCAGCCATCTGCAGCCGTAACCATTCTTGGGATGCATTTCAGATCCTGCAATTGCCAGTCTCGTTTTGTTTGTGTTGTAGTCAGAGCAATAACATATACTCCCAATTCCTTGACAACTAACTTTGTTTTTCTTGTCTTTGTGTTCTATTGTTAAATGTACAAAATCTGTGTTTAACAGCAGTATAATCATGTTCAAGTACAAATACAAATAATATTTTAGGTATGTTTTCAACATAACAAACATCCATTGAAGAACTATTGGATAAAAGGGGTGATGCTGGCTACTGAGGACACAAAGATGATAAGAATAGTGACCCTTACTGAGCATTGCTCATTTAATTCTCCTAAAAGCCCTATAGATTCTTACTATTATAATGCTGATTTCCACCCATTTACCAGTGAAGGAACTGAGGTCGCACAGCTAGTCACTGCGAGAGCCAGGGTTTGGACATTCGAAGTCTGGCTCTAGAATACACACTCATGGTCACTATTACAAATAGAAAATGAAAATCCTGTAAATCCTACTTGCTGTCAAATAGCAGGAACAGACTCATAAACAGATCATTTACATTCTTCTGTTTCATACTAAGAGAATAGTATGCACTGCACAATCAAAAGCTGTGGCTTTATATAACATTTATTTCCATTAATGCAACTCTAATTTTTCATGACAAATGTGTTGTAGACGACAAGTGTAATAGCAATGGCTACTAAGCAAAGAAATGCCTCTCTCTTGAGCTCTCGGTTTCTTTTCCAATGGGACCCAGCTTCTGTGCTGGAAGGGCTGGCAGGAAGTAAAACAGGAAGGCCAAGCATTGCCACTGTCTGTCACATATGTACAGTCACCAGCCACATACTGTTTTGTCTCATAGCCCCAGGGAAACTGTGAGCGCCTTGAGGGCAGAGCCTGTGACTTTCCATTCATTGATTCCTTTATCCATGAAAGGAAAAATCATTACACTGAACACCTATGGGGGCCTTATTCTGGAGAGGCAACATGGGCAGAGACACCAGGGAACACAGTGCAGCCAGGGCTGGCCCAGAGGTGAGAAAACGTGCCAAGAGCCCAGGGGCTCGAGCGGCCACCTCTGCCCAGGAGGTGGCTGTAACCAGCCCATACAGCGGAGTTTCTATTTGCCACAAGGATAAAAAGGAGAGAAGAACAATGTCAAGAGGGGCCCAACTGTCGAGTGCCAGTAACACACACAGTCTTTATGTGATTGAGCAGTGCTGTCGTGACCGTGACAGTTTATGGAGGCACTTCAGTACGCGCCAGGTCTGGCATGTGGTCCTGCTCGTCTCTCTCTAGTCCACACTTCCCATCCCTCGCTCCCTCCTCGGCTACCCTTTGTCTGCCTGCCTTTCCCTCCCCTCTTCCTCCTCTTATCACCTTCCCCTGATGGTCGTCTTCATGTCCGTCTTTCCCCTTCCTTTCTTGACTGTGGTCAGCTGGACAGGATGAAACCCTGAGATCCTGAAAAGAACCAGGAATCTAGCCAGAGGAACCATGGCACCAGCCTGGGTCTACTCAGGTGACATCTTTCTCTCTCCCAGGCTGCACCCCTTCCCCCTGGAAGTTTCTTTCACGCTACTCAGGAAAGAGCCTGAGTACTTCTCATGTGACCGAGTCGTCACCTTCAATCCTGGCCTTGGACTCCACCCTCTTTCACTGGGCAAAATGTCACTAGTGGTGCTAAGTGCATCCATTCATGTGTCCATGCATGCATCCATCCAGCCACTCGATAGCAGGACATTCCGAGTCCCTGTGCTATGCCAGGGAGGTTGAGATGAATGCACTGCATTCATGACACATAAATGCACAATGACAAAGTGATGCAGTGCAAGTCAGAGCTGAGAGCATTGGTCTGTGGAGAAGGAGCCATGAAAAGGGATTGAAGAGCAGTCGGGCAGGTAGACTAAGAATCAACAGAGATGATGTCACAGAAACCAAAAGCAGACGTGTTCTGGAACAGGGGAGGTGCCAGTGGGGTCGAATGCAGCTGAGCGGTCCGGGGAGAGAGAACAGAAAAGCTTCCCGAGGACTGGGCTGCAGGAAGCCATTGGTGACTGGCGTGCTGCAGTCCCAGGGGGTGGGGATGAGGGCCAGGCGGTGATGAGCCAAGGCAGGGAGTGGAGGCTGCAGAGTGGAGAACTTCTAGTGCACACAACTCTACAGAAATTTGCCTATGAAGAAAGGAGAAAAACAGGGGAGGAGCTGGAAAGAAACATGGCGACGGAGCGTTTGGGGTTTATTTTTAGGATGCAAGAGACTTGAGCATCATGGCAGATCCCACTGCCTCCCCCTGGGACAGGAAGAAGAGAAAGTCTGTCAGTTTCCCTCTGTCCTTCCCTTCAGAGGGTACTAGGTCGTTCACCAACACCTGTCATGCAGAGAGAACACAGACAGGCTTCTGCTGTCGCTAGCTTTGCTGGAAAGCTGGGGCCAGCAGACTCCCCCCAGCTGCTGCATCCAATGAGTATATGTCATGGTTGGTTCCTAAAGGCGCTGGCCCAGGAACAAGAGGGCTGAGGGTCAAGAAGCCCTGTTCAGGGCAGGGTGTGCTCTCTCACTCATCTCAGCTACGCAGGGTGAAGGAGTGGGCTTTGCACAGAGTTCCCACACTGTACCCCGTGAATCTGGCTAGTTGGGTCATTCCACGCACAGGCCTGAAGACCATCACATGGGAACTCCCCTCTGGGTCTCTGTCCCCTCGCGGCTCCCTATGCATTAGGCAGAGGGACACCAAAGCCAGCAGATGCAGAGTCCTGCCCCTGTGAGCCACAGACCCTGCAAGCGGTTTGCTGAGTCAGTGAAAGCAGGGAGTAGGGGACGCCATGGAACAGCAGCCCAGGGACGGACTCAGCACGGGTGTAGGAATGTGCTCACACAGGTGTGGACGGTTTACATGGAATACCAAAAGCACAGAAGAGAAGTCCACAGCATCCTCAGGTCTAGGGGGCTTCTTTTTACAGATGAGGAAACTGAGGCCCAGAAAGGGGAAAGAACTTGCCTGAGATTGTACAGAGATCTGTGGCAGAGCTAGGACTAGCCCTAGCTCTTGAGCTGTTGGCATCTAGTACCATCCATGCCAACCATGAGAGGCATGGCCATGCTGCGTCATCACAGGACTGAGTGTGAAAGTTCACTGGAATTCAGAATCATTTTCCCAGTAAGACACTGTGGCTCCTCGTGGTTACATGGAACCCTCCAGGCAACCATGATGGATGACACCATTCATCCACCTCGGGGAAGCCCCCCCAGCCCCCACCTAGGTCCCTGCTGCAGGCCCCAGAGCACCCTGGACACCTTTGTAAAAGTCGTGGCACGTGGCAGTTCTTGTTCTGTAGCCACCATGCACACAGGACCACAACTCCATGGGGACCTGGCTTGTTTGTCACGTTCACTGCGTTGCCCCAACACTTAGCCCATGAACGGCCCAGGGTGCAGCTCAATTAGTATCTGTTGAAATAATTAATTAGTTAATTAATTCTACCCTGTAAAACCAGCTCTCCAGGAGGAAAGGTTTCAGAATTCTGACCTCAAACCCGAGGAAACTGTCTCCCTCCAGGGCAGCACCAGCTGCGGGAACAGGCCCATTCTGCTGTCCTCCTTCTCACGGGGAGGACCCAGGGCGGGGGCTCCTTCGGAAGTCGGTGAGCAGCACACACTGCGCCCGGCTCCCGCTCCCACGTTAGATGCTGTGCTTCTCTCGCTACGGCCCAGCCACGGCCTCTCGGTCCCCTGCACCACAGCTGACAGGCCGCTGCCCCCATCCTGCCTCCATTTTCAACATACACCCAAGATTTGTGTAGTTGACCTGGGGGCCCAAATACAGGCTTGGATGCTTATCCTTGGTCAATTTGACCTTACTGGGTTTGCCCCTTCAATCTAGATTGTCGCGGTGTGCGTGCACACTACCTTTCCTCCAGTGTCTTTACTGTCCTTCCCAAGTGCGGGTCACCTGAAAATTCAGGAAGCAGTTGTTCTATGTTTTCATCAACTTTGTTGATTGAAATATGAACTGGTCAGCATTTAGGACAGAGTCCTGTGGCATAACACAGGGGACGCCCTCAGGCTGACGATGCTCTTTTATTGACATTTCCTGAGCACCCTCCTTCACTACTCACAAGGGCATCTTACTAGACCACCAGCCAGTTCTGGGTTTTCCCCAAGCCTTGGTCCAAAGACTGGGAAGACAAGATTGTATGGCCTTTTGCCATTTTCTCTACGCATCTTCCTTTATATCTCAGTTCGTCTCTGGGTCCCCCCACCTCCTCCTTTTCCTCGTTACTACAGTTTTTACAAGAAAATGTATATAGCTTATATATACTTACAGCCACAGCGTAAGTACTGGGGAAACCCTGATCTAGCCCAACTTTCTGTTGAGGGTTTTCTCATGATTGCACAGAACCTAACATAAAATCAATGTGTAACAGGTTTGTGGAAGAAAAGACAGACACCATGAGTGAGTCTGTCACATTTGTTGGTGGAACTCAAATCTGTAATATGGATTAATATTCTTCTGAAATATGGGTGTTTTCTTACCCCTGTTTGCCTAGAGGGAGAGTCTGAGACAAAATTAGCAGGCTAACACTTTGTTGGAAGGGGGTACAACAAGAGTGAAAGCAATAGAAAAGGAAGTATGGAAGGAGGGAGTACTGGGTTGAACAGTGTGCCCCAGAATTTGTGTCCACCCAGAACCTCAGAACATGATCTAAATTGGAAGTTGGGTCTTTGCAGATGTAATTAGTTAGGATAAGGTCATACTAATTAAGGTGGTCCGTAAATCCAATGCCTGGTGTCCTTACACAAGGAGGGATACCGGGACACACAGACACACAGGGAGGAATGCCACGTGAAGACAGTGGCAGAGGTTGAGTGATGGTACCACGAACACAAGATCGCCAGCAACCACCAGAAGCCAGAGGAGGGAAGAAGGAGTCTTGCCTAGAACCTTCAGAGAAAGCCTGGTCCTGCTGACACTTTGATTTTAGACTTCTATCCTCTAAAGCTGTGAGAGGATAAATTTCCCTTGTTTTAAGCCACCCTGCTTGTGGTACATTGTCACAGCAGCCGAGGAAACTGACACAGAGGGAGAGCAAATGCAAGCCGTGCAATCGGAGATGGTCACGCCTTTATGCAAAAAGAAGCTGGACGCCTGTGGAGAAGCTGTTTGGAACCACTGCCCCTTGGAGTGGCCTGGCAGCAGGGAGAAATGGTAGGAATGTATTCACTGTCTTCTTCCCACCTACTTTCTCATCAGTCAGAGTTTGCCACCCAGGCTGTAAGTCCTCTGGACTCTCAGATTCTGCCTCCTGGGAGCGAATGCTGGGGAGTCCAGCCTATGTCTGCAGCACTGTGCTTCCACTGAGCCTGGACGTGGTGCTAAGTGACAGAGGCTCTCTGTCTGGGACAGTCAAGCTCCATGGCATGCAAACCAAGGGAGGCTGAGACAGTGTGGTGTCAGGAGACAAGGCACGAGGGACATTGACAGGACCCCCTGCGCAAGCCGCCGTGGAGCCAGAGGCAGGTGCAGATCAGGAAAGGTGCATGCCATGCAGCAGATTTAACAACGATGTGAACGCACGTGAGAGAGTCAAAGTTGCAGAATCAGGATCCCAAATTCAAGCAGTAATGTGAGGGTAAAGGCCTAGCAGTGACACGAGAGGTGACCCAGGTGCACAACCAGAAACCGTACCGTGGTCTGGGAGCACGTGCTCTCTGCGAGGACAAGTCTCTGTCAAGTGGGCAATCAGTCGCTGCCTGGCAGGACGCAGGCTCAGTGTTGGCAGCATTTCTAATTTGTGACAAGGAGCAAAAAAAATTCAGATTTAAAAAAAATTCTCTCAATTTTTCAATGTTGCTAGCTAATGGGAAAAATATGTCTAAATGCTATAAATGTGTGAGAACTAAATTAAGAAACTTAAAATGCTCCTGAAGGACGTAACAGAAGATTTAAACAAATGGAAAGACATACCATGTTCCTGGATAGGAAGATACCGTATCCTAAGGATGTCAGTTCTCTCTGAGTTGGACAGTTTTAGAGTAATCCTTAATAGCAACTTGAGGGAAATAGACATGGCACTCTAAAGTGCATGTGGAAAAAATAAGCAGTGATAGTTGGGGAAATTCTGAAAAAGAGTAAAGGATTGAGGAGACTCGAATTATCAGATCGTAAAACATAGTATAAAACTTCAGGAGTCAAAACCGTGGTCCTGGTACATGAATAAACACAGAGATAGATGGAGCCTAAAGGACAGTCTAGAAACACACACAAACACATATGAGAACTTAAAATATGGTAAAGATGAAGTGTCAGGAAGGGGGAATGGATTGTTCAGTAAACCCTGGGTAGACATCAGGGAAGAACATAAAGTTTGATCCATGCCTCCACTTCCCACAAAAATAATCTCCACCCAATCTAAGGTGCCATTTGTTTTACCCAGGGCTGGAGGAGCATGCAGGGGGTGTTTCTATGGGACAGGCCCAGAAGAGCACAGATCTCCGCTCACTCTATTGGCGTCAACTCAGTCACATGACCACAGTTGCAAGGGAGGCTGGGAAGTGCCCAAAAGGAAAGGAGGGCTGATTTCGGTGGCCAGCCATCGAGTCTCCGTGGGACTATCCTTCTGTACCTTTTAAAATTTGAAACACATGATTGTATTATTCAAAATAACAGACATAATTAAATGTAAGAAAATGTGAGTTCGGTCTGGCCTGAGAGCCGCCAGTTTACGATCCATTCATAAATGGCATTTGATTCTGTGACAAAGGTGGCAATCCACATCAGTGAGAAAAGTATAGACCACCCAATAAACGGTGCTGGAAAATCAGAGGAACCACTGGGGCAAAAAAGTAAAGTTAGGTTTCTCACCTCATTCGGCACCCAATAAAAATTTGCAAATGCATTAGAGAACTAAGCACCATAAATGCAACAATGTAACAGAGGGAATAGCCTGGAAAAGATGTTTGCTCTCTCTTTAAAACATCCCTCACTCTTTTTGGGGACTGAGGCCTGCATCCCTGCCTCGGGCAAGTGGTCAGGAGGATCAAGGGAATGTCTTTTGTTCTTTATGTTACAGGAGACAGTTCAGCTGAACTGTGGGCTCCATCCCAGACCCAGCGTCTGGTCTGAGAAGGTCTGGGTGGGCCTCCCAGGTTGTCTGCGGCAGAGAAGGGACAATTAGAACCGTTAATTATAGTTTAACAACAGTAGCCTAGAACTAAGGGCCCTCCCTTTAAAAGTTCTGTATTTCTGCTTCTGCACAGGAATTCAGATTTTGAGATGATAGTCTGACATTCTCCTCCTTTGCTGGCAAAGTAATAAACTTCTCTTTCCTTCTCCTCAACCTCTTGTTCTCGTTCTTCTGATGCAGCCTCAAGGACAGGTGTCGAGCTTTTGGTAACAACAGTGAAAGTATTAGAAAGAAATACAGTCTCAGAGAAAGAACATGCCTTTGAAAGGCTCAGGATTCAATGGCAATTGATAAATCTGACCACATAAAAATGACAAAGAACAACATAAAGACAAGAGACAGAGTGGAA
Source organism: Eulemur rufifrons (assembly GCF_041146395.1). Classification (NCBI taxonomy): domain Eukaryota; kingdom Metazoa; phylum Chordata; class Mammalia; order Primates; family Lemuridae; genus Eulemur; species Eulemur rufifrons. The sequence goes on along the minus strand of NC_090984.1, from coordinate 26,200,753 downwards.
AAAAATGTTTACCATATGAATAAAAGACAAGGAAATAATATCCCACATATATAAATGGCACTTACAGATTAGCAAGAAAATAGGGAAATAATCCAGTAGAAAAATGAGCAAAGAATGTTGAAAGGCCATTCACACAAAAAGAAATGGTCAACAAGCTATGAGATGACGTGTATGCTCACAAGTAATCAGGAATATAAAAATTAAGCAGCAAAGGGGTTTGTGTGTTACCTAACAGACTGGCAAAAATTGAGCATACAGGGGAGGAACATATTTGGAGAGGGATTGAAGAAATGGTTTTGTTAAGTGTTGCTGGCAGCTGTATATTGGAATGTCATTGTTAGAGGGCAAGTTGGTGTAATCTGTCATATTTTAAAATGTGCGTACACTTCAACTCAAAATTTTGAGTAGCCACTATGGAGAAATACTTGAACATATACACCAAGAAATATGCCTGAGTTGTTGATTGCTATATTGTTAGAATGAAAAAAAAAAAAGAAGAATCAAACTAAATGTTCATCTACAGAGGGATGTTGAACTGATATATCCATATTATGGGGCACTCAATAGCAGTTTTCTTTTAATGGGATAGATCTATATGGAAAAAATGAAGCTATCTTCAAAGATACATTGCTAAGCACCTGGGATGCATGCTACACCAAGTGCCAGTCCCTTGGCTATGATACCTGGCCCACATAGGCTACCCTGAACCACAGAGCCCACACCAATGCCACCCTGAGACTGGTGGGTGAGCTGCAGCACCTGGTGGCCGTGTCAGGGAGCCACCTGCTTGGTCAGTCCACAGTGGCATAGGAGCCTCTCCTGGCCAAAAGCCACCTCTTCCCTCAGCCGCATAAAGGCTGCTCTGCTCTACAAGACAGCCTGTAATGTAAGTTGCCTTGAAAATTGTGGGCACCAAGGGGCTCAGCCTAGAAACACACAATGCTTGAGAAAAAGCACTGTTCTGGGGCACAGGAGATCTGGGTTCCGTCCCTAGCTCAATATGTGAACACAGCTAAGTTGTCACCTTACCTGAGCTTCAGTTTCCTCATTTGTAAAGTGAAGCATTTGCTTGGTCAAGGCCTTTCTGAATGACATCAGAGGTGAGAACTTGGTTGAACACTTTTGGTGCAGAGAGAGAGAGAGAGAGAGAGAGAATGTGTGTGTGTGTGTATCCAAATGGTGAAGATTTAAGAATCACTTCAAACTGATTGTCTTGTGCTAACTCCACCCCGCCAGCCCTGCCTGCTGCCCTCGTCCAGGGCAGGCACTCTCTGAATGGCTTTGTCATCTTCTCCTTCCTGACCTACTGACACATTGCTGCTCCCTTAGCCCCTCCCAGCCTTCCCATGCAAATGTCCCAACATCGCCCCCAACACAGACACCAGCCCTCTTAGCTCACACACTTGGGCTTCAGCAGGCCAGGAAGCAAAATCTGCAGGCCTCAGGCTGCAGCTCTGACTGGAGGAGAATTGACGAAAAGGCACCTTTCCCATCCACAAAGGAGCTTTGGTGATGGGGGCGGGGAGAAGAGAAATTTGTTGTCACCAACTTCATCCTCCACTTCATGCCAGGAGCCCTTCATAGCTTGCAAAGCGATTCCTCTCCCGTGCTCCCATTTGATCCTCTGGGTACCATCAGAACCCATCTGGCCAGGCAAATATTAGAGTTCCCATTTTACAGGTGAGGAAACTGAGGATTGGATTAGAGGAGAGACTTGACCGCAGCAGCCCATGCCATGGGGCAATGCAGGTCTTTTACTTCCACAATCAGCACCATTTCTCCTACAGCACATGGCGGGGCCCCACCCCAGGCTCAATAATAATAATAATAATATAAATAACAGTGCATATTTATTGGATGCTTTCTGTGGGCATGGCACTGTTCTGGGCTCTTTATATGTATTCTCTGATTTAATGCTAAAACAAAACAAAAAACACATGACATAGGTACATCCCTATCCTACAGATAAGGAAACAAAGGCCCAAAAAATTGAGTGTCTTGACCAAGGACTCCACTAGGAAGGGGCAGAGCTGAGAGCTGCATCTCCCTGGCCCCTCTCTGGGGAGACAGAGGTCTCATGGCTGGTGGAATGTTTGGGGGAGATAGCTCACTTTAAATCAAAAGCTTGAAATGATTAAGCTTAGAGAGAAGGCATGTCGAAAGCCAAGACAGGCCAAAAGCTAGGCTTCTTGTGCCAAACAGTTAGCCAAGTTGTGAATGCAAAGGAAAAGTTCTTGAAGGAAATTACAAGTGCCACTCCAGTGAACACATGAATGATAAGAAGTCAAAAAACAGCCTTATTGCTGATATGGAGAAAGTTTGAGAGGTCTGGATCAAAGGTCAAACCAGCCACAACATTCCTTTAAGCCAAAACTTAATCCAGAGAAAGACCCCTGACTCTCTTGAATTCTATGAATGCTGAGAGAGGTAAGGAAGGTACAGAAGAAAATTTAGAAGCTAGGAGAGGTTGGTTCATGAGGTTTAAGGAAAGAAGCTGGCTCCATACCATCAAAGTGGAAGGTGAAGCAGCAAGTGCTGATGGAGAAGGTGCAGCAAATTATCCAGAAGATCTAGCCACTGATGAAGGTGGCTACACTAAGCAATAGATTTTCAGTGCAGAAGACACAGCCTTCTATTAGAAGAATATGTCATGTAGAATTTTCATAGCCAGAAAGAAGAAGTCAACGTCTGGCTTCAAAGCTTCAGAGGACAGGCTGACTCTGCTGTTAGGGGCTAGTGCAGCCGATGACATTAAGTTGAATGCAATGCTTATTTACCATTCTAAAAAGTCTAGGGCACCTAAGAATTATGGTAAATATACTCTGCCTGTGCTCTATAAATGAAGCAACAAAGCCTAGATGACAGTACCTCTGTTTGCAGCACGAGTTACTGAATATTTTAAGCCCACTATTGAGACCTACTGCTCAGAAAATTTTCTTCCAAAATATTACTACCCATTGACAATGTACCTAGTCACCCAAGAGCTCTGATGGAGATGTACTAGGAGACTAATGTTGTTTTCACGTTGGCTAACACAATACCCATTCTGTAAAGGTGTGATGTCAACTGTCAAGTCTTATTGCTTAAGAAATGTATTTCGTAAGGCTACAGCTTCCATAGATGATGATTCCTCTGATGGATCTGGGCAAAGTCAACCGAAAACCTTCCAGAAAGGATGCACTATTCTGGATGCCATTAAGACCATTTGTGATTCATGGGAGCATGTGAAAATATCAACATGAACAGGAGTTTGGAAGAAGTTTATTTTGACCTTCATGAATGATTTTAAGGGGTTTAAGTCTTCTACAGAGGAAGTAACTACAGATGTGGTAGAAATAGCAAGTAAACTAGAATTAGAAGTGGAGCTTGAACATGTGCCTGAATTGCTGCAATCTCACCATCAAACTTGAACCAAATGAGGAGTTGCTTTTTACAGATGAGCAAAGAAAGTGGTTTCTTGAGATGGAATCTGCTCCTAGTGAAGATGCTGTGAACATTGTTGCAATAACAACAAAGGATGCATTATTAATACATAAACTTAGTTGATAAAGTATCAGCAGAGTTTGAGAGAACTGACTCCAATTTTGAAAGAAATTATATTGTTGGTAAAATGCTATCAAACAGCATCATCACATGATACAGAGAAATCTGTCATGAAAGGAAGAGTTGATCGATAAAGCAAATGTCACTGTTGTCTTATTTTAAGAAATTGCCACAGGCACCACACCCTTCAGCAACCGCCACCCTGATCAGTCAGCAGCCATCAACATGGAGGCAAGACCTCTACTAGCAAAAAGGTTATGACTCACTGAAGGCTCAGTGGATCATTAGCATTTTTTAGCAATACAGTATTTTTGATTAAGGTGTTTACTTTTTTTTAGACAAATGCTATTGCTCATTTAATAGACTCCAGTATAGTGTAGCTATAACTGTTATATGCACTGGGAAACCAAAAAATTTTGTGTCTCTGACTTTATTGCAATATTCACTTTATTGTGGTGGTCCGGCATTGAACCCACAATATCTCTGAAGTATGCAGTCTGTGGGAGAAAGAGAAGACATAGTCAATGATGTGAATAATTTACATACAAGGATATTCAATGCGATGTTAATCATGTTAGCTAGCCATTAGAAACAACGTAAATGACTAGCAAAAGGGGAATAGTTAAATAAAATATGGTATGTCCATATCATGGAATATCCTGCAGCATTTAGAGAATACAGAATTAAGCAACAAAGTGCCACCTACACCTTTCACATTAATAGGACTGATTTGATGATGACAGCAGGCTCAACCACAGCTGCCTGAGGGAGAAGTGCTCAAAATCACTGCTCAGCAGGACGCATATTGGTCCCACATTGCAGAAATGCAATTTCACTACATATGTATCAAGAATCTTGGAAACTTTTATATTTGTTTAAGAAATAATTCTCCTTCTAGAAATTATCCTAAGAAAAAAATCTAAAAATGCACACAGCATACCTCACTGTTACATACGGCAGTGAAAATTTGGAAACAATCTAGATGTCCAACTCTTGGGTAATGGTTAAGTAAAATATAGTACATCCATATGATGAAATACGATGAGGCCAGTAAAAATATATGTTTGAAATTTTCTTTAATACTATAGGAAAATGCTTATGAAGTAATGTTAAGCAAAAAAAAAAAAATCAATATTCAGAATTATATACAGTACAATATCATGTAGGAAAAAGAAAAATGTCCTTAGATAAAATGTGAAATAAATGTGTTCAAAATGTTATTAATTGCTGTCTCTGGGTAGCAAGAATATGGTGGTGGTGGTGGTTGGCTTCTTTACTCTTTCCCTTTATTCCTTTTTTAATTTTAATTTCTTTTTTTCTAATTACCTCCAAAAACCACCATGCTTTACTCTTTTTTGAATTTACAAGTTTTAGACAAAGAGCATACATTATTTTGATAATTATAAAAAAACAAAATTTTAAAACTACAAAAATTGCTCTCTGGGAAAAAAGAAGAATGAATATATGTGAAAGAGTGGAGATAATGAGTGTAGAACATTCTTTTAATAAAACTGGCCGTCAAGAAGATTTTAAAAAGCTTAATGGCATAACAAGGGGCCCAGTTTTCAGGGTAAAATGATTTTTTCTGGCAGTTGTTTTGTGTTTGTGTTTTAACTGATAGAAGAGGTCTGTCCTGGTTCGTAGGCTGCGCGGAAGGCACCAGCGGAAAGTGATTGAAAATGCAGGACAGACAGACAGACCTGAATGCAGGCTGGCAAGGACCAATAGGCTCCTCAACTCACCATTCAAGTGTCCACACTGATGAAGAAACGGCACCCTGGACACTACGAAGAGGGCCACGTGCCCAAGCGCAGTGTCAACAGGGCTGAACCAAGAACACAAACGTGGGCCACTCCCACTCTGCCTTTAGGTCAAAACAGCTCAGAGAGCCAGGAAGAAAGTCAGAAAAGCGCTTGGCTCACCCCAGCAACTGCAGCTGGCTCGGGGCACCAGGGCCACACTGACAAGAGAACCAGGCAGCCCAGCTCCCCTGTCCCCAACCCACTCTTCCTGCACTTAGAAATGCCACTGTTGGCACAAATGGCGGTACTTGGCACAGTGGGATGCCACACTGCTTCAGGACAGGGCCAATGGGAAGGGGAGGTGGGCAGGGTTGGGGCTGCAGAGCAGGAGTCGGGGGGAACTGGGAACTGGGAGGGCTGGATCAGAGAAGAAATGATACTCTGAGATTCCCTTGGCAAATGCCCATGGGACCCCAACATCTGGGCCAGGGTAAATGGGTAAACCAACTATGGTGCACCCAAACAGTAGAATGCTACTCAGCAGCAGAAAGGAACAAATTACTGATGCACATAACAACTCGGATACACCTCAGAGACTTTATGTGGAGTAAGAAAAGCCAGTCGCAACAGACTGTGTGATTCCTTGTATGTGATATTCTGGAAAAGGCAGAACTCTAGGGATGGAGGAGAGATCAGTGGTCACCAGGGGTAGGGATAGGGGTGTGGGGTGACTCCATAAGGGGTCTTTGGTGGGTGATGGAACTGATTGTGATGGTTACGAGAATCTATGCATGTGCTAACATTCATAGAAATGTACACCAAAAGAAAAGAAGGCAATTTTGGTGTATGACAACTTTTTTAAAAAAATGAATAATATATATTTTTTAAAATAACTTAGATAACAGAAAACAGATCAATGGTTGCCAGAGGTTGGTGGGGTTGACTACAAAGGGTCAGCATTAGGGAATTTGGGGGAGGGGTGACAGATGTTCTATATCTTGATTGTGGTACTGATTACACACCAAGGATTTATCAAAATTCATAGAGCTATCCACCAATGAATGATTTTTACTATGTGTAAATTAAAAACCAAATAAGAAAACTTTTTAAACTTTGATTAAAAATTTTTAAAAACTGTGCAAGGGGTTATACACACCAATTTATCCCTCCAGACCTAGCTTTTTACTTATTCCTTGAAAAATATATTTTCCAAGAGTACCTTGAAGAAGAAAACTCAGTGAATAAAGTCACTCAAAATTAAACTCAAAATAGAAGAAATGTTTTATTTTTCACTGTGTTACAGCAATGACTAATAAACAAAGACTTATCCTAGGGACAGTTTCTGAAATTATGAGAACTAAAATATGTCTTATGAGCACTCAGGCTGAGAAAAACCAGCTTCACCTTAAATTTCTCAACCATACACCAGAAGAAAATAGATCAGTCTTATAAAGAATCTTGATGGGGGAAAGGTTAAACCCAGCCAACCAACATGTTTTTCATCTGAGCGGTCAAAACACAAAGACAGTTTTTCAGATATGTAAGTTTCAGGCCCACATGGCCCTCCTAGAAAAAAAAAATTCAAAGCATGTTTCAGTCATCTGAGAGATGAATTAAAATTGACAACTCAAGAAAGGAAAGGCAACAGTTCAAAAGAACTAGAGACAAATATTAAAATCAATTAAAATGCTAAAATATAATTATCAGATTAAAGCAAAACAAAGAAACAATTCTTCAAAGAGAGGCTATATATGTTTTAAAAATAACTAAGAAAAGGCCGGGCGCGGTGGCTCACGCCTGTAATCCTAGCACTCTGGGAGGCCGAGGTGGGCGGATCGTTTGAGCTCAGGAGTTCGAGACCAGCCTGAGCAAGAGCGAGACCCCATCTCTACTAAAAGTAGAAAGAAATTATATGGACAGCTAAAAATATATATAGAAAAAAAAAATTAGCCGGGCATGGTGGTGCATGCCTGTAGTCCCAGCTACTCGGGAGGCTGAGACAGGAGGATAGCTTGAGCTCAGGAGTTTGAGGTTGCTGTGAGCTAGGCTAACGCCACGGCACTCACTCTAGCCTGGGCAACAGAGTGAGACTCTGTCTCAAAAAAAAAAAAAAAAAAAAAAACAACTAAGAAAAATAAAATGAAATTCCTAAGCTCTGATTAAATTGAAAAATTTAAAATGTAAATGTAAAAATTCAAGATACGACACAAACCGCTGCATTCAGCAACCTACCAAGAGAACAATCTGCCGTAGTCTACTAGGGTTGACCTCAGCAATGTAGGAATCACTTAATATGAGGCAGCCCAAGGATGTTATATGACATTTCAATGTTAATTTTTTTTAAAAAAATTAACTTATATTTGCTGACAATTATTTGATGCATTTAAACATATTCTTAATTTAAAATCTCAGAAATTTTAAAATAAAAAGACATTTTCTAACACGGTAAAGAATCTCTCTCTCTGAAACCAACAGCCAAATTGCAAGTTATAAAATACCATTATAATCAGCTCTAAGAATAGTAATAACAACTATCATTTAATTAGTCCCTATTAAGTGCCAGGTGCTTGCAAGGTACCGTAACAGTGTTATTTCATCCTACACCAATGTCACAAAGTTAATGCATTTGACAGATGAGGAAACTGAGACTTACAAGGACCATGTGAAGACATTCACAGACCTTTTTAAAGAGCCCAACAGAAGTGGAGGCCGTGCCCAGTTCCCAACAGGGCCTCCTGCTATGTACTGGCTGCAGGCACTCTGGGAGGAGGGGACAGCAGCAGCAAAGACCTTGGCAAGCAAAACTGGGGCGCCAGGGGCACCATTTGTGGGGAGCTTTGAACACTCCCCTGTCGAGGGCTGTGCCCAGGCGGCTGTCGGGAGGCTGTGAGAGTTTTTGAGGTAGGAGTGGGGGTCAGAGAAGTATCCTTGAGTATCACAGGCCAGGCAGGAAAATATTAATAGTGAACAACATTGACAATACTTGAAAATCTCTAGTTACATGGTAAATCATGCAGGAGGCGGACCTGGGAGGCTTGGAGGTGCAAGGACATCAGCAAAGGTGATGAGGAAAGGCTCCCAGAGCAGGTGGGACAGGGGCTCGGCCTGGAAGCGGGGCCAGACGGGCGGCCGGAGAGGCACAGGGAGGAGGGCCCGGCCCTGCAGCGGCGCTCTGTGCTGTTTGTAAACACGCAAGCTAGAAGGAAGTGGACGGGCCATCTGCAGAGACTAGTTACCTTATGGAACCGCCTTCATATACGACACTATAGATGCTTGAAAAAATGTGGCAACAAACACGGAACACTATCTTAAATCGAACCATATGAGATCTCCATTTGGTAGGTTATAAACCAGTCACATGTCAGCAACTTCATATGGTTCAATCTAATATATAGTATGATCTCGTTCTTGTTTTTAAAAGAAGGGAAGAGCAATTGTGCGTGTTCATGTTCATGTCTACTACGATAATGGGAAAAGGCTGGAGCAGGGATGGAGTGGGGGTGGGCTGAGGAGGTACGTTTATTTTCCCTTTAACAATACACTTCCAGATGGAAGAAAGGAAGGGAGGAGCCAGCCAGCCTGGGAAGATGCGTTCTGACCAGTTTTTCCCTAGGTGACACTGATGATTAAGCTGGGTATGGGAACCGAACCCCTGGCCTCAAGGTCCTGTAAGTTTCTCCGTCTCTCACACTACTTTATTCCACGTCACTTGTTGTTTTCATCTTTCTCTCTTTGACCAAGTTTAGCCCCAACCCAACTCTACATCACTGAACTGCCTTAAAGAACCCTTTGAGTAACCAATGGCCCTGGCCAGGAAGAACTAGAGCCAGAGCAGAAAAAAATATATATTTTAATGCTCAAATGCTTCACATAGATTAAGCATTTGGTTTTACTTGGATTATTATTTTTTCCATGAATATAAACCATTTTGCATTTTGGAATCCTTCTGCAAACAGAGCAGTTTGTCTTTGTGTTTGCTCATTTAAAAACAAATATTTGCCTGCCAAGCAAATACTGTCTCTTAGGATGTGCTATTAATAGGATAATTAGGCAGCCGGTAATGAAAAGGATTGCTGGTAATTATGGCAAGATTTGTTTTGGCATTTGAAGGCAGCGATGGAGGCTGGAGTGCTAAAATCTACCTTAGAGTTAATTAGCACAATTAGAACACACCTGAAAAAATAGCCCAGCTAATGAACACTTCACTTTACTTTTAAAGTGACAGCACTCAGTGCTTCCCGGGCTGCTTGGGCAGTCCCAGCCCTGGTGTTTCTAATGTGACGGAGGGTCGTGGACAAGACAGAGGACCTGAATTTGCCCAGCCTCAGTTTTCAACAGTGCTCGTTCTCTGTGAGCTCTTTCCTCTTTCCTCTCCGCACCGCCCCTCATCATCCCACTTGTTTGGAAGCAATTTCCCCTGCATGTGCTCACCAGAGCCTTGTGATGGTCTTTCGAGATGGATCAGCAAGGTGTAGCTCTTTTTTCCCTGCTTTTCAGATAAGGAAATTGAGGACCAGAGATGCCCAGGGGTCACCTAAGAGCACAGATGAAGTCAGCGGTCACAGCCCTAGGCCTAAGAAAAGTTAGAGAATGAGTCAGAGAAAAGCAGTTCTCTAACTCCCTTGGGGGTCCTCGGGTCTGCACAAGATGCTCAGCTGCCGAGTCACTCCAAAGCAGGTCCTCAGGGCCCGCCAGCCTGTGACTGTGGTTAACTTTCTCAGTGACACGACATGAATCTGAAATAACTAAGATCATTCAACTTAGAAAATACTCTCAACTTATCCTTTCCCTCTTCCCTGTGGGCCTGCTCCCTTCTGCGGCTCATTCTGGGGAGCTTTCCCTCTGGGGAGCGGGCAGGCGTGTGGGCACGCTGGGTATGGGTGGCCTGAGGCACACGTGTGACATGCTGGCCAGTACATGTGTGGCTGCGTGAGCGCTTGAGAGGGATGTGTTTGCATGCGTGGGGATTTGAGTGGGAGGTACACATCCACACACCATGGCGAAGAACATTAGAAGAAGGAAGGGAAGAAGGAAAGAGTCAGTCAATCTAAGGAAAGTTCTACAATATAAAGCAGATCACCTCTTTAAAGTCTTAGTTTTCTCATCCAAAAAATGGGAATGGAATTGGTCTCCAACTGGTAGGTTTGTCGCTAAGGATCTGGTGAGACAACGTACACAGCATGCGGGCCCGTCACCATCACCATACTTATTATTACTGTTATCATTATGGGCGTTGTTGTATAATGCACTTTCTTAGTGGCCGTTTGTATGCCTTGAGTTGTCCTCATTCAGACCTCCGGGGCAGGTTGGCAGGGCGATGACAAAGGGAAGGCTGGAAACTCCGGGGAGACCACAGTGTCCTGGATCCGTGAGCCCTGTTCTCTACTCAAGGCAGACACTAAGCCACAGAATCCTGCCAGAGGGAGATAGAGGCTCAGGCCGGAGCCCTTTGGCTTTTCCTGCACCGCATGCTCTAGAATCTCTGTCTTCATCTGCGAACAAGAGTAGCCACAATTCACCAGGCAACGTGCTAGGCACTTTCAAACATGGCCTTGAATCTTCACAGTAACCCCACGAGGAAGGTCTCATCATCTTTTTAAGAATGAAGACGTTGGGGCCCAGAGAGGTTAGGTAACATGCCCTAGGCCACACAGCCAGGATTAAACATGACCTGCCTGGCTCCAAGCCCAGACTCTTTACATTGTCCAGGGCCCCAAATCTCCTGCTGAGAACTTGAAGACTTGGGGCCACTTCAGCACATTCTTGGGCGTTGTCAAACAAACCTCTCAATCACCCCATGGCCATCAGCACCATAAATCACAGGAACAGGGCTTGCATTTTGTAAACTGAACTTAAAAAAGAAAACCCCTCACATAAAAGCTGAAATCTATGTTCCCTGCAGTGGCCGGATTTGCACTGATTAATTAGAAAATTGCATTTATAAACCCTTTAATCTGTATTTGTGTGTTGCTAAGGATGCAGCGAGCTGGGCAGGGAATTACACCCAGATTAGCCTTGATCTGTAAGCAGCCTGGATTGGAGCTGCTTTCGGTGCAGAAAGGGGAGAATCAAAGGATTTGGGGCAGGGATCCCCAATGAGGACCTTTTCCTTCTCTCCCTCCCTGCACCCTTGGAGTCCCAGGCCTTCAAGAGCTACCCGGTAAACACTGCCTGGCCTCTCTGGTCAAAACAAGGGGTGAGATTACCCAAAGAGCTAATTTCCAGCTGAGCATGGCCCTCAGTTTCCTAAACAAAATTGGTTTTATTCTTCTCAACATGTGTTCGGTGAGATTAAAGATCCATCAACTGCACAGCTTAATACGAGCTGCACTGGAAACAGCCCATGGCCTCCCGGCGTGGGGGTAGGAAAGTGGGAGGGGGCAGGGCCTAAAATCCTATTTATTCATTCAGAAATACCTTTAATGGATAAAGGATATTGAAGCAGGGATCTCAATGTTTTGTGACATTTTGGGGAAAGAGGTTTGATCACAAAATATCATTTTCAAAGTATTTCCGTTGTGGTTGTCATTTTTTTCTTTGTCTTTTTTGAAGTTGGGTCAACAGATGAGCGTGGATGGGGGAGATGTGGCTGAGAGGGTCGGCCCCTTCTCTGGCGCGGGAGGCAGTCTGCCTCTGGGGCCACATGGCGGGGACCCAGCGGATGACGCTGAGCCCAGGCTGCCAGATGGGCAGGTGGGACCCGGTGCAGCTCGGAGGGGAAGTGGGGGGGAGACACGGCTGGAGTCTGACTCCAGGGCAAGGAGCCTCCTGCTGTCCCCACCATTGCCAGGATGCTCAGTTTCACTGAGTCCAGTGTGTGGCCAGAAGTCGTTGACCTTGGCCAGTCTGTCACCCTACCTGGCCTGTCCCTCATCAGGTATAATGAAAGGCGTAGACCGAACGATGGACGAGGCCTGTTCCAGCTCTAATATTCTGCTCTTATGAGCATCTCTGTGGGTGTCATCACCCATCAGAGCAGCATTTTCCAAAATTCTCTGATACTCCCAGGCGGTGGTAGAGCACTGTGGTTTAAAAGTGTGGGTTCTGCTGGGATAGAATCCATCCTGGCTCTATTGTTTATGAGCCCTATGGCCTTGGACAATCTCCTGAACCTTTCTTTGCCTTGTTTTCCTCTGAATTTGCAGTGACGGTACAACACCCGCATCACAGAGCTGAAGTGCGAACTAGATGAGTAAATACGTGCAAAGCTGCTAGAACAGTGCCTGGGGCCCAGCAAGTGCTCACTAATGGTCGCTGCAATTATCATCACCCTCCTGGCTGCAAACCACAGCCCCCTCGCCACCAGGTACCACTTGTCTGGGCCCGAGAAGATGTGCCCTGGACAGCTCGTGGGTTGCTCTTCAACTTGACACGTGCAGGGCCGGGCTCCTGGAGCGCACGCCAGGCTCTCACAAAGGAGCCTGTGAAGGGGCCATTTGCCACCCACAGCCCACGGGCGGCACCCGAGTTTCGACCTCAGGGTCTTATACCACTCCCTCTCCTCTAGTCCTTGGAGAACATGAAAACCAAAGGTTCTCCCGCACCCAGCATTCCTGGTCACACTGTCCTCGCTCTCTCTTACCTTGGGCATTTTATCAAGAACATGCACATTCTCTGATTTCCAAGGGGCCCAGTGGCCCCTCCAAGTTGTAAAATGACTTGGAGTCTCCTGGAGGCAGAGAGAGTCTCTTGGGAGAGCTGTGAGCAGCGTGGTGCTTCAGAGAGAGCCCCGGAGCAGGGGCAGGGACGGGCCTCTGCTTCGCCCCACGTGCCCAGCTGGGCTCCTGGTTCCCATCGGTTGTGTCCCACCAGGGCAGGACACTAGATCTTGCTCTTTCCTGCAGTGTGTTCAGCAGGACACTGATCCCAAAAATGCTGTCAGAGGAAAGAAAATATCTGATGAAAGAAAAAAAAACAAAAACTGGGGAAATGTGGCTGCTAAATCCCCTTCTTGATGAGAGCAAAACTTATCCTTATAGTAAAGGCTCTGAGGGGTCCTGCAGTTTAAAAACAAAACTGTTTAGTTTCACTTTATCCAGGGGTATCCAGAAGTTTCTACCAATAGAGTCCTCTTTTCATGTGACCGCCCCCCCCCCCCCCATTGGCCTCATATGGAAGTAGACGGCACCCTCTGGTCACTCCTAGTTCCAACAGTCTGCGCTTCCTCCCCAGGAAAAATAAACAAACATACAAGATTCAGCCATTCCAAGAAGAAGCCGTTCCGTGTCCTCATTCCCTGGCCTGAGGAAGGAAGAGACTAGGAAACCAAAACCATGTGGCCAGCTTTGCACACTATCGGCAAAGGGATCCTGACCCCTGACCCAGGGCAGCGGGGACGGAGGTGGGAGGCGGTCCAGAGAAGGTTCAGGAAGCACAAGCTGCCTGACATGCATGAATCAGGCAGGGGCCGCCCTGCAGAGCAGGTTGCATTGCGTTCTGTGCGCAGGCCGGCCCGACATCTGGGCGTTCCTGTTAGTCCCCGTCCCTCCTGTTGCCATAAATTTAAGCTAATCCTATGGGGCCCAGGATCATAAGAATAATCCTCACATCTGTGTGGGCTTTTCGGCTTTCGAAAGCTCATTCATGGAATTATCTCATTAGTTCCACTCATTGCCTATGGGAGGGACTCAGGGATGATCACCGCCATTTGGCGGATAAGATGCTGGAACCCAGAGAAGGAAAGTGACTTTCTCAAGGTCACACAGCAAGGCAGCAGAGCATTAGGATGAATGCGCAGGTCTCCGGAGCCCCCAGCTCAGGACTCCCCCATGGGAGCAGTACTGCCTTACACAGAACACCCCGAGACCCGGACGTCCACCCCATGCCTGCTGCAGTCCCCAAGCACAGCGCTGCGTCTGGCCCAAAGACGTCGTGGTTCCACCACACCCGCCACTGTGAGGGACTGGAATGTAGGCAGGAAGCTACAGTGGAAAGACCTCGGGCTTCACGGTCAGATTGTTCCTGCTCATCAAACCTCAGACAGTGCGGTCGAGGCCTCTGCACCTGCTCCTCGCCCCCGCGTGGGAGGGTTAGCTGTGCAGCGAGTGCCACCTGCTTTAGCTGCTCTCGTCTCTCCTCCCCATAGCAGCTCTCCGTCTTTGGGAACTGCTTCTCCCGGACTCCAGCCCCGCGGCTCCCAGGGAAGCTTCCAGCACGGCATCCCCACCTGCCTGGCGGCGGGAGCAGGCACACACCCCAGCCAGGCCGACCAGAGGACTTGCCGGAGACGACTTCCAAAAGGAAATAAAGGAGCCGGCGCAGAGGCTGGTACCTGCAGTCCCAGCTACTCGAGAGGCTGAAGCATGAAGATTGCTTGAGCTTAGGCGATTGAGTCCAGCCTGGGCAACACAGAAAGACCCCATCTCTAGCAATAAAAACAAAAACCAAAATGAAATAAAGGAAGAGCCCTTTCCTTTCCAGGGGAGAAACTGAGAAGATACGACTCCAGCCTCTGGTCTCCTGGAAAAAGGTGGCCTGAGGGATTCCAGCTGGCATGCAGAGGAGGCGGAAGAGAGGTCAGGAGAGAGTTCTGGAGGCATTTGAGGCCTCGGATGCAGCCAGCCCTGGGGCCCTGGGGCCCTGCTGTGGGTGGGTTCCCTGATTAATTGCCTGGGTGGCCCCAAGGCCCAGCCCCTGTGCCCACGCTGCCCTGAATGGATAGCAATTGGGAGGCACCCCACCTTTGCCGAGCCCCACTAGCAAGAATGCCAGGAAGAGGGCAGTGCCTGGGGGCACCTCAAACAGCACCCCATATAGACAAAGGCTCGAGTCTCCTCAACTTTCATAGACTCCTAGAAACTCGGGTTTACAGGGGTGAAAGACTGGAGTCCAGACCTCTCATGTGAACGGAAGGGTGAGAGAGTTTATTTCCTGTGCCTGAATGTTGGACTCCAAGGGCACTTACCTAGCTGGGAAGAGCTGCAGGGAGCAGGGATCCGGGTTCCAGACTCCCGGCCTGGGGCCGCTCTGCCGCCCTGGCCTGCCCTGCTCACAGGCACAGAGAATGCAAAGAAAGACATGCTGCTAGCGGTGCCCTGGATCATAAGAATGCACCTGGACGCTCTGCTGTTCTCAGAAAGGGGTAGGAGGATCAAACCACATTACATAATGTGTGGGTATGAACGGATTTATCAAAGTGTAAGTATTGTCCCGAACCAGGAGATGATGGTTATTATGAGATGACGGATTTGAGACTCCCTTGACACAAAGCCTGGCTTTCTCTAGGGAAATAATGGTGAGCGAGGCTGTCCACGCGGCTGCAGGAGGTGGGTGGAAAGCTGAACCACCATCATCTCCCAGCGAGTCCCAGCCAGAGAGCTGGCACTCAGTCCCCCGTCCCCCCACTCCCTGCCCTCCAGGTGCCTGAACTTGAGGACTCAGGTGGCCAACCAACCATCCTGGTTTGTCTGGGGCTGAGGAGCTTCCTCTGGGACCCCCCGACATGCTCCTGCACACTGCCCTGCATCCTCTAGTATGTGAGAGAAACAACTGAGGACCAGGAACGTGGCATTTCAGGCGTCCTCCGCACAAGGTGGCCAGCTATCTGCTTTGCCCGGGACTGAGGGCTTCCTGAGCTAATGGGTGCCTGGCAAGACTCACAGCACCCATATCAGGGCCATCTTTTACACACCTGTCTCATCCTGCACCCTGAGCCGTTGTTCTCACTGTTACCCCAGGGCCTGGCGTAGGCATAGCTTGGCTCACATACAACCTCATCCTGTGCCTCTGTCCGCGGTTCTGAAATATTTGCCTGTGCACCAGGGTGAGGCGATTGCTCCTAACCCTGGGGTACTTGTTGGTGCATCCGGGTAGTCATTCAATAAATATATTTATATATTAGCTTTGGCTATGTAATAAATCATCCCAAAACTTAGTGGCTTGAAATAAAAATATTATTTCTTATAATTCTATGGGCCGCCAATTTGGTCGGGACCAACTCTGCTGATCTGTGGTCAGCCGGTGGTTTAGCTGGGGCTGGGTGATCTAGGAAGGCCTCAGCCATACGCCTGGTGTCTGATATGCCATCAGCTGGGGCACCTCAGTCGTCCTCCACGCAGTCTCTGTGGCACGTTGGCTCAGGCTTATTTGTGTGATGGACGCAGGGTCCCAAGCCTACAAGAGAAGGCAAGCTCCAACGCTCGTGCTCTTCTTGTACGTCTATTTCACATTTTCTAATGTTCTGTTGTCCAAGGCAAGTCACAAGGACAGGCCTAGAGCCAGTGTTGGAGGGCACTGGGCACAGGTAGGGGAATGATCGTAGCCACTTTTAAACCAATCTACCCCTTCTCCAATTTTCCTGCATCCCCCAAACGCTGCAAGGCTGCAGATAACAGGATGACCCTCTGGGGAGCCTGCAGGGAAACGACATTACCCCTAGAGCTGAGAGCATCTTTGGAGAGTGAGTTTGACATCTTTCAAAATTTTAAAATGTGTATGTTCTTTGATCTGGCAGTTCTACTGGGAATTCGTGTTAAAGAAACAGATCCACATGTGAGCGAGGATATAGGTACAAAGATGTTCATTTCAGCATTGTTTATAATAGCAAAAAAAATCTGAAATTAAGCAAAGGCCCAAACAAATTATGTTTATCCGTGACACAAAATGCTATTCACCATTTAGTTATAAAACGAGGGGAAGGATCTACTGATGGGAAATATGTCCAAGTTATATTATTTTAAAAGAATAAAGCAGATTTATATATGATGGCATAGAAAGATCACTTGAACATATTTTAAGTGAAAAAGTAAATTTAGAATGATAAACTTATGCATGTTTATTTATGTTTATATAGAGAGAAAGAAAATAATTTGGCAGGAAACACACCAAACTATTAACAATTGCTGCCTCTAGCAGCAATGAGATGATGACTTAGATTTTGTTTATTTGTTTTTGACTTCCTGGACTTCTCAATTGTTAAAAAGAAAACATTCACAACAAACATGTGTTGCATTGTGATGTCAAGAAAGAGCATAATTCTAGCACTAGAAGAAATTTGAAGACCACCGCAGTCCAGAGAGGGAAGCTGATTTCTTGCTGTCACATGGCTGACCAGTGGCAAAGTCAGGCTGAAACCCAGGCCCCCAGCGCCCAGTCCAGGCTGGCTTCAGCCACCACGGGGATCCCCTCGGGAAGCACAGACGCACAGCAGCCTGGGTCAGAGTGCAGAGGCAGCACAGGGTCCCGGCTCAGCCGCCCACATGCTGCCCAGGGGCTCACAGCAGGGGAGGGGCCTTTCCAACCCCTGTGGCTCTCAGGGAAACACCACCCTGGTCCTGGGTCGAGCCTCTGCTCAGCACTGACCATCACGCCCCTCCGGCAAGTCCCCCCGACTTGCCTTGGTCTCCCTGGCCTGGCAATCCCTGGCCTTGGTCTCCTCCCCTGGAGTGCCTTGTCACAGCAGGTGCACATACAGATTGCCTGGAATTCTATCAAGGAGGCCAGAACTGCTGGTGGCCAGTTGTCATGACCCGTCAGCAGCCAGGTTGGGAGAGAGGACTTCTGGGCTCTGGGACTGACTCCGGGGGGGGGGGGCATGACTTTGCATTCAACTGGAGCCAGTTTTTCTCTCCACAAAATGGGCACACGCATGCTCCATTCAAGCCACCATGAATAACAAACCTCTCATAAAGCCAACTTCCCTACCTGTCCTGGACTCAGGTGACACTTTGTCAAGAGCCTACCTCGTCCTCAGCCCTCAGCCCCTGAAGGGCAGCCTCACTCCCTCCCACTCCGGTAACCCCACTCCATCTACTACGAGAGCCACAGCCCACAGGAAAACATGACACGAACACATGAAGTCACAGCGGGTCAGTCGATGATGTGTCACTCGGACTGTGAGTTGGCAGGAGGTCAGAGAAGGGAAAGCCCCAAGAGTCCAGCATGCCAGCACCCTGGGGCTCCCTCTCTCAGTGGGCGCCTGAGTCAGGCTGCAAGCAAAGCAGTGTGATTTATGATCAAGCTCTCAACTGCAGTGGTTTCTCTGTTCAGGTCTTTGGATTGAGGAAGGGCGTGTGTGTGTGCGTGTGTGTGTGTGTAGAGGCACAGTTATTTAATCCTTGAGGCTGTTGAACAGAGACATCAAAAGACACTTAAAAGTGCATAAAGTAAAAGTATACTTGGGAGACAAGAAGAAATAACAACTCTCTGACTTTTCTTCTGCTATGAAGCCTTCGTTTTAACATGTGGATGTGGGGCTTTGCATCTCAGGAGGGCTTGCTGCTGTGTTTCTGTTGAAGTTCTGGCCGTACCCCCAGGATGTGGGTGCCTTTGTCACTCCAAGTAGGGTCCCTGGACCTGCAGCGTCGGCATCTCCTGGGAGCTTGTTAGAAACACAGACTCTCAGGCCCCCACCCGGACCTACCAACTTAGAATTTGCATTTTGGTGAAGTCCCAGGTGTTTCCGGTACACACGCATGTTTGAGAAGCTGCCGAGCTCCAGGACACAGTTTCCCGGAGTGGGGTATACTCATTACTGTTTTAATAGTTTTCGACTTTAATGTCCATGTATAGCAAATGATGCAACAAGTACAGAAACGGTAAATTGACACGAATGGGTATGGTTTTAAAAGTGAGTCAATTTAAAGAAAACGTTCACTGACTGGTAGTCTGGGGTGCCCAGATAGGACGATGCCTTCAAAGTGGGGTGAGAATGGCTATTACCAGAAGTGCTGAGCCAGTGCGGGGCCCTCGAGGAGGGTGCAATGAAGAGCCTGCCACCCAAGAGAGACAGGGACTTGCCCAAGGCCACACGGGGAGCGTGTGACAACAGGGCAGGCCTGGAGCCCCGCCCCACCCAGGTCAGCAGCACCCCTTCCTTCCATCTGCCCTGGCTGCAAACTGAGCCTGGGGCTGGGGTTGCGGCCACAGTGCCATCAGGAACTGGGATGTCTACAGATGACACCCCAGTGTGCATGGCTGTCACTGCAAACAAACGTAGCGTGTGGCCAGGGGAGGCCAAGGCTGAGTCATTTTGAGATGAGCTGTCTCCCTCCACCCAGGAACCACGAGGGAACCTGACTCTTTCCTCATGAATAAACATTTTGAGCGGCTTTGTGTAGGCTGAGAAGCCGAATGTTTCTCGGTTGTAACTTGGGGAGGTTTTGCAAGTAGGAAATCTGAAGTTCGAAAGGAGTGGTCACGTGCCTTCCCAGCCTGGCTTGTGGACCCTTGCTCAGATCTCTGGAATAGAGTCATTCACACACACACACACAACTTCACAGTGTTTTGTGTTCTCCCCAGAGCGTTCCTCTGCCGCGTGGTGCTACCTGTGGTTCGGTGTTGTCAGTATCTGTCTGCGTTCTCACTTTTCCTGCAACACAGACCAGAATGATAAATCCACACGTCTCCTGTCCTTTCTCCAGTGCCGTGTGCCGGGCTCCCTATCCTGGCATTCAAGGCTGTCATCAATGTGGCCTCTTGTCTAACCCTCCAGCCCATTTCCCCTGGTCTGCTTGTCACACCATGCTCCACCCAAAATATACCGTCAACCAAAAGGGGCCAAACCACACCCACCCTCTGTAACCTTCACTCATGGCATTCCGCAAAGGCTGTGCCATCTACCCAGAACTCCCTCTCCACCGTTGCAATCCTCCTCCCTCATGGCCCGGTCTAAATGCCTTCTCCTCCAGGAAGCCTCTCTGAGTTGTCCCCAGCCCTGTTTGAAACTCCCATTGCCCCCTGTTGCTACCTTGTTATGGTGTTTAGAACAGGCCTCGCATTACAGCTGCCAAGGCTGCGGGTGGGTTCTCCCTCATCTCTGCGTCCCCAGCTGCCTCACCCAGAGCCTGACGCATGGAAATCCCAGCAGGGTTAAAGACCTTGGGCCCAAAGTCCTGGGTTCGATTTCCAGCTCTGCTGGGAACACTAGTCAGGGTTCATGCTGGTGAGTTACCTAACCTATTTACTCAGCTGTAAAGTGGCGGTATCAATCGCTCCTTCATAGGCAGGCATGAAAATAAGGTGATGCAGCACGTGTGACACACGGAACATCCTGCCTGGCACTATGAAGTGATTAATGTGTCATAGCAGTTACTATAATAGTCCTATGCATAATAAAAGCAAACACTACTGGATTGAAATACAGACTTATAAAACTTAGTCGTGGATGGCCCGTGAAGGTGTCTGGGCCACCAGCCCACCCTTCCCACCTGCCCACTGGCCCCATGCTGTGCCCCCCTTTCATTCTGGCCCCAAGGTGGTTGCTCCCAGCTGCTCCCCACACCCAGGTCTGCCCGAAACTCTCTCGTCTCCTTCACCCTTGTGTCTTCAGTAAGGATCAGGCATCCAAGGAGTCTGCAGTCTTATTTGGGTTAAGAAAAAATGATCTGGCCCAGCTCTCATTTCATGGGGGGAGGACCCCAGGCCCAGGGGGAGGAGGTGCTGGCCTGGGAGGAGGACTTCCTAGCCAGAGCTCTGCAGTTTCCAGAGTGGCCTTTCCTCCCCCAGATCCGGCACAGACACAGCCGCTGAGAAGCTGCCTCACTCCTTCCTCTCTGTTTTCCAGGAGCAATGACCCTTTCTTCATCCGTATCTTCCTTGACAAATGCACTTGTCTGAGGGAAGCATAACTTTCAAGTCTTTCTTCCCTGAACTGGGAGGAGATTCCAGGGTGAGGAAACTTTCCAGGGACCAGCCCTAGGGTCGAGCCTGAAAAAGAAGGAGGAGCAGAGGGTCAGCCCCGCCCTTTCCACAGAGACAGGACAAGTCCAGGCCTGCCCAGGCGGCCCCTCTGGGAATGAGGGTGTCAGGCCGACCAGGCAGGTGGGAGGGAGCAGCCGGGAGGCAGCTAAGATGCTGGACAGGTGTGTCTGGCTGCAGTCAGCCCTGAGGAGCCCAGGGGGACAGCCTGAGCCCGACACCAGGGACAAAAGGGGCCAGAGGAATGGCTTTGGGCCAGCCTCTCTAGACAGCATCCAGGAGGAGCCAGGGGACAGATCAGTTGACATTTACAGGAATAAAATAGGGAGTAGGATTTTTCAAGAGCTCATGATGACCATCCACTCCTCTAAACCTCTACACCTAGGAGCGAGGTTCTCTGACATCCCCACTTCATCGTGGGGTCAAGGCACCAGACACGGATTCCATTTCAAATATCACTCAACCCCACTCGGGAAAGACAAACTCCAGGTCTGAAAAAAAAGAAAACCTGCCCAAGTGTTTGGTTGAGGGTTCGGCGGAGGAGTGGGGTTTAGGGACCAGGACCGTCTCTGCACAAGCCCAGCCTGAAATGCACATGCTGAGAGTCGCCCCTTTGGGTTAAGTGCTGAGTAACCCAGGGAGAAGGCAGGAGGCAGGAGGGGGAGGAAAGCAAGCTCTTCTAGTTCTTAGCGGGGTAAGACAACGACCAGATATGCTGCCTGCCCTTCCCTGGCAGTGCTGCAGGGCCCTGGGCTTTGGTCCAGGAACAAAAGGTAGGGTCTGACTCAGCAGTGTGCAGGCAGGGAAAAACCCAGGGAGGCTCCCCAGTGGGGAGGACCTGGGTGGGTTTTCTTGTAACCCAATCAACAGTGTAGCTTTTTAAAAATCTCAAAGAATGCCTTTTATGAGCCTAGGATCAGCAGACAGGGTGAAGGTCAGAGCAGTCAGCTGACACTATCCCCACAGGCTTTTACCTTGTATTTACTATTTCTGCGGTGCCACGGTGCAGGCAAAACTTAATAAAGAAATCAGATTGCAAGGGCGACCTATTCCACCCAATGGCAGCCTGCATTTAGAGCAGCCCTGCCCTTAGTTAGTATAGTAGATTGACTGCTCTATGGCCCTGACTGTTCACACTCGTACACACACCCACATCCACAGCCATCGCCATGGGACTTGGCAGTTCCTCTCACCAAAGACTAGGAGACTATATTTCCACCCTTAACTCTGGGTTGGCCTGTGACTGGCTTTGGCTAAAAGAACGCAGCAGAAGTGACATGAGAGTGTCACTCAGGCTCTTTGAGCCTGAGCCTCGAGGCCTTGTGCCTGTGTCACCAGTGTGAGAAGATGCCCAAGCTAGGCTGCTGAGGATGAGAGACACAAGGAACAGACCCCAGTCGCTGCAGCTGCCCGGATGAGGCCATCCCAGGTCAGCCAACAGCCAGCCCACCCCAGACATGCGAGAACCCAGCCAAGAGGAGCAGAGCCACAGGCTGCCTGCAGCTGACCGCACACATGCAAGCAAGGAGCAGTCCTTGTGTGCCTTTGGGGCATTGTGGCTGTTTGTGATGCCGCATTATGGGTAACCCACTGGTAACTCCTACAGTAAACTCTCTAGTCTTCACCCGATGAGTAGCTGCTCACGACCAACCTCAACTGGGATGATCCTCCAACCCAAGTACAGATTTCTAAGAAAATTTAGCCAAAAAGTGCATGGAGAGAAAAAGCTATGTGTTGGCTCCTGAATTTTAAATTAAGGCTAAGATATTTTTTTCCTCATTCAGAGAAAATACATGACCTACAGAATCAATTATTATACTCATGACACATTCTTAAAACAAATCAGATGGACTTCCAGCTCATCTCTGCTTCCTTTCAAAACCTTTACTTAAATTATAGTAAGGAAGTTTTAAAAAGGATAAATACCAAAAAATGGGGAAAATGAAAGAGAAGACAGCAAACAAAGTTTCAAGAAGTTTTGAAAAGTAAGAAACAGCTGGACAACTGGCAGATGACTTAAATGGCTTTGTCTCTCTGCAAGCACCTATAAGGGCTAAACAAGCCAGTTTGTATGTAGAAGTCCTAGGAAGTCTCAGGAGTGGGAGATAACCAGGCGCTCCTGAAGACAGCGGTGCTGGGAGAGGCGGAAAACTGTAGACGTGCTGGGAAGTTGTGCTCAATCACAGTGAGAGAGTAAACAGAGAGAGGAGAAGGATGGTGTCCAAGAGATGGGAGGTCCAACACAGGAGAGAGGCCCCCCAAATAAACAAATAAAAACCCCCAGGATGATGTTGGAGGGAGATCCAGGACGGTAGACTCAGAGACCACCCCAGTCCAGATTGGAGCAGAAGACAAAGAGCTCCAGAAGGAATGTCTCCATGGAAATCATAAAACTGACCTACTATCTGATGTGTTTAATCATATTTAGAACAGTTTTGTAATTTTTTGGAGAATGTAGAGATAAATTAGTGATAAGAATATATAAAACTAACCAAACAAGAAAGAGGCGAGTATTAACTGTAAGAAAAATTGAAGTCGTAAAAGAAAGGAAATATAATTATAGTACACTGCATGGCTCAGCTGCAGACAATATTCAGATTGTCATAATAGCATAAACACTGAATGTTGCCATTGCCAAAGCTTGTGATAGAACTATTAATACATTGGGAGCGTGGGGGAGAAGAATGCATGTGTTGTGTGTAAGCTAATTCAACCATGCAAAGGCAATAGGTAATATTTAAAATTAAAAAAAATCAGAAAACAAAGGTATAATCATACTATTCTAAAATATGGAGATGAAAAAGATAAAGAAAATAGTTAAAATGATTGTCTCAAGGAAGCAGGATTGGGGGTTGGAGAAGAGTAGAGCAGGGGCCTGCTTTCTTTTCCTGGAAGCCTTGAATATCAGTTAGCTTTTAAACAGTGTGTATGTACATAATATGTATGCGTGTATATACACAGTATAGGTATACTGTACATATACATATACATGTATTACTGTGATGGTTTTGAATTAAATTTGAAAAATCACTCGAGGGCCACATGTATTAAAATTATAGAACACAATATATATCCATTAAGCAAACAATTATTGGCCCCCTAGAGAAGAAAGAGAGCAGGGCACACCCCCAGCTCCCCGCTCAGTGGGGACGGGCCTATTAAGTGACAAGGACCCTTAGCGCGCAGGAGTGCCCTGACAGGGTAAGCAGAGGGTGTCGCCATGGCGCCCAGCGGGGAAAGCTTTGCAGAGGCAGTGATGCTAATTTTCTCCTACTTACCTGCCTCTTAACAGCAGAGAACTTAAGATCTTCTCCCCAGCTGTATCACCTTCTTAACACATCTCGTACAAAAGTGAGGAACGATTGTCTTCATTGTCATGCGCAGCAGCGTCAACAGGCTAAACAGCTCTCCAACTCTAAGGAGTGTTCAAAAAGTGGAGAGGTAGTGAGCTCCTGGGCTCAGAGTTAGCCAGGCTGAGCCTCAGAGGTCAGCGGATATCAATCAGGAAGCCTAGGGAGCAGTGAGTAGGGGATACTGCCTGGGTGACAGGCTGGACTCGGGGATCCCAGGACTCCCCTGGACCTCAGGGACACCACACAATACCTGGGTCAGCCTGTGTTCTGCCCTCCCTGACAGCCCAGCAAAATCACAGGGCGAGGTGAGGTCCTGACCAGCAGCCCTGACCTGGAATCGTGGCAGACCCGCTTCGACCTCCCAAAGCAGTCCTCTGGCTCATTTCTAAATCAGACATCCTCCAATCGATCCCTCCTGGAGAGCTGTCAGGCTGGCTGCTTCCTGGTGTCAGCCGAGAGGAGGGAAGCAATTCATTTGTTGGGTCTGACTGCAGCTAAATGAAATCGAAGACAGAGAGGGCACCTTCTGCCAAGGAAGGAACCCTTTCACTCAGGGCAGCACAAGGAACCACAGACAAAGGGTGGTGGGGAGGAGGGAGAGCGGTGAAGGAAGATAGAGACTTGGAAATTCTCAAAGCCACCCTCCTCAAGTCACAGATGGGGAAACCAAGGCACAGAGAGAGGAACCTATTTGCTCAAGGTCACAGAGTAGTGTAGGGAAGACCTCAATCTAGAATGATAACACCCAGCACTTATAGAGTACTTACGGTTGCTGAGCACTTAATATGCATCACCTCATACAATCCTTCCAAAACCTCATGTATTATATGAGATCTGCATTTGAAGATGAAGAAACTGAGGCTCAGAAGTTGAATTAAGTAGTCTGATATCATAAAACTCCAGTATGCAGGGAACCTGGGACTTTTACGCCACCTAATTTCTAAGCTGTGGATCTTTTAACCACAGAGGAACACTACCTCTTGGAGATAGACGGAGGTCCCCTGTTTCCAACATGAACTTGGCCCTCTGCCCCTCCACGGACAATGGTGCTCAGCCCTGCCAGTGCCCTCCTGCTGGGGAGTGTGTCTGCTTTTCCCTTCATCTCTGTCTGTCTCTCTATGTATTTCCTTCTCAGTGGGTCACCTGTGTCTCCATCTCTGTCTGTCCCTATGTCGCTATCACTGTCTCTCCATGTATATGGGAGTGTCTATCTCTGCTCTGTGTGTGCACGTCTCTGAGTGTGCACATGTCTGCCTGTAGCTCTCTGAATAACGAGAAACAGACTTCCACGTTGGGTGGGTGGGTGGGTGGATGGATGGATGATGGATGAACGGAGACCACCTCCATCTACAAACAACAGACCTGCTACCGAGCAAGCACAGCCCAGCCCAGGCGTCTCTGGCAGCCGAGTCTCACAGAGCCATTGATCTGTCTCCCCTCTAATGCCCTCGCTCCCCAAGGCCCACACATTCCATTTCCATCTTAACCCAAAGCTGCTTCCCCAGGGCTTGGTGGCTTGTATCCAGTTTTATTGTTGATACAGATCTTTATCTGCCCTGGGCTTATAACTGACATTTAAATTACTCTGCAAACAATGAATCAATATTTATGGATTCCTGGACCAATGCATTTGCCAAACCTGATGTCCTGAGTTTCTTCCAGGCCAAAGGGGCAGATGAGTCAAGGTCAAGGCTTCTTCTAATTAAAAATGGAGAAACTGGGTCTGCCTTTAAGCAAAGGTCTCGAATTAGAATACAGCGTGTTCCCCTAGACTGTCTAACTGGACCGAAGGGCTTCCCCGCTGGAAATTCACATCACTTCACACACACTTAGTGGGCATTTCCTGTGTGTGCAAAGCACCATGTTAAGCCTGTATGAGTAACGAGGATGAATAAAATCGGGTTCTATCTTTTAAGGATTCACACACTCAGAGGTGACAGTGGTACTATGAGCAGTTTGCAGCAAGGGCTGTAAGAGAGGTCCAGACAGAGTCTGTGGGGAGGTAAAGAAGGGAAAAAGTAATTCTAACAAATAGAACTTCTTGGAGGACTCCCTGGAGGAGGAAGTGCATTGCAGGAGGGGAAATCATCTGGGATCAAGGCCTGAAGGTACCAAACAGGTTTTTAGGGGTGGAAGAAAAGGTTAGTGGGAAAATGTAAAAGGGTAAACTGAGCCCTGATCCTGGAAAGCTCTGGATACGAATCTGAGGTATATGTCTAAGGGAGTGTCTATCTCTGCTCTGTGTGTGCACATCTCTGAGTGTGTGTATGTCTGTCTGTAGCTCTCTTAATAATGAGGAACAGACTTCCACAGTGGGTGGGTGGGTGGATGGATGGATGATGGATGACTAGAGACCACCTCTACCTACAAGCAACAGACTTGGTCCCAAGCAAGCACAGCCCAGCCCAGGCATCTCTGGCAGCCAAGTCTCACGGAGCCTTCTGCAGGTCAAGGGGGGCCGTCGAAGGATTTAGCGACAGGGAGGCCCCCCAGCAGAGCTGCTCCTCTCTAGGAGCAGGGGATGCATGGGAAAGTGGTGAGAACTGAGGCCTTACACTGGAAAGGGTGGAGGGCTGGCCAGGGGGCACACTGACATGGAATTCCACCACCCCCCTGGTCTCACTCCCCAGGCCTCAGCAGGATGGAGGAAAAAGACGCCTCGAGAAAAACAACAAACATGAGACTGATGCTTCTGGGGCCTCTTTGGCGCGGTGAGTGATGGAGGTGGCCTTCATCGTGGAGGCCAAACCGTTTATCACTCTGCTGAATTTAAGCTCTGGTTCCAGGAAAAAAGACAAGCAATCTTTTGTCCCTGCATCCGTGCAGACACACATTCCCAGGCAGCCGATTTATTTGCCCAGCTGCCCTCTCAGGCTCAACTTCAGAGACAAGGGAGCCGAAGCTTCCCCTGTGGCATCGCTCCCTGAGCGGGGAGAGCGGGCTGAGCTCCTGGAGTGTGGGGAGGCCACCGCGGGACCTGGAGGAGCTACAGGGCACTTCTGGGGGGTCAGCAGGGGGGCTCCCCAGCAGGGCTGACTCACCCACCAGGCAAAGGAGGCCCGGTGCCTGGGGCCACCTGCATTCAGGGGGCCTCGAACGTGTTTTATATTCCTCTTAAAATCATAAGAAGAAAACTAATATAAGCCAGCCTGGATTATGTTCACCTTTGTGCAATTGCAGTTATAAAATATAATTGTGTATATATAAAATATAATTTACATATAAAATGGAGGAAGGGGCCCATAAAAGCAGATGGCCCAGGGCCCATGACACCTGGGCCATCAGTTGCAACAGTCTCCCACTGAGAATGAAAAAAGCCAGGCAGAGCTGGGACCAAACCCTACCTCCATGAATGCATGGCTCTGATTTCCTCTCTGAACCTCGATTTCTCCCTCCATGAAACCTTACAGGTGGGTTGAGAGGGCTGGAGGTGTGCACAGTACCTAGCAGAAAGGTACCTATGATTATAACCTGTTTGTCCAAGCTCAGTCAATGTTCCCATCTCCCTGGGATGTTTCCCCATACCAGGCCTCCATGTCGCCTCCTCCTGAATGTCTGTACTGCTGGTGGCAAAGATGCCCCAAGGGCCTCAGCTTATTTCTGTAGTTCCCTGCTAGGCTGGATCCGGGCCACACCCACCAGGCACTAGGTGTGGGGAGGCTGTCTATGTCAAAGGAAGCTGTCCCCAGTGCAAGGCTGGGGACCACAGCACTTCATTCTGTTTCCCACAGCATGTGGCACAGCGCTACACCCAGGAAATGCTCAGTGGCCATTAGTTGGTTGAGGATCTCTAAATTTGGGATTGAGGCTCCTTGTAGTTTTCTGTCTTTGTGCTTTCACAGGCAACAATTGACATTCACTGTTTCATTCAAACTCCTCCCCACAGCTGCATGCTCAAGCCTGCTCAGCCTGCCAAGCTTATCTTGCACCACTCTCCCTCCTCCTTCTAGCTAAGGCCACACACAGACCTCAGGGCCTTTGCACATGCTGTCCTCTGCTCCAGGAACGCCCTTCTGCCCACTATTTGCATGGCAGGTTCCTCATTCTTCAGGAGTCACTTAGACATCACCTCCACAGGGAGGCCTCCCCTGACTACCTGCCTAAAGTAGGTCTTTCCATTGTTTCTTTCAGCCCTGAACCTGACCAATTTCTCCACGGTGCTTACAAATTTCTTGTCTCCTCTCTGAACATACATAAGTCCCCTGAGAATAGAAACTTGGCCAATTTAAATCACTACTATGTTTTACAACACCTAGCACAGGGCCAGACTCCCCAAAATACTTGCTAAGTGAATAAATGAGTGGATGAGTAAATTAACTATCTTATTAAGAAATATTAAGTGCTCCCTCTACACTGGATTGGCACTGGGGGCCATCAGAGGTTTCTATGACCCAGAATGGGGGGGCAGCGACCCCTCCAGCAGTGCCTGAGGGCAGGGCTCCCCTGCGGGAGACTCGAGAGACCCTGGGAGGTCCAAACCCAGGACACCCCACTCAAGGAGCTGCTCCTCCAGCAGGGACACCAGACACACTGAGGGTCTAACACGGGCCTTCCCTGCACAGAATGCAACACCGGGCTGCTCCCCAGACTTCACTGGAGCCTAGGCTAAGCTCAGTATTCTATGCTTATTTGAAAGGTTTGTGTGTTGAAAAATAAATGCCAACAAATATTTATTAAGCTCCTACAACGTGCCAGGCACCGTGCTAAGGCCAAATGCACAAAATGCTTTTGAGGCACAAAAGCAGCCACTATCTGCTTGTGGTAAGTAATGAACAGAGAAGGCAGGTAAATGCTAAACATTATTAAAGGGGACAGGTTGTTCAGAATGTCAGCGCTATAAGGAACCTGAAACTCACAATTAGCGTGCATCAGAGTCACCTTGAGGGCCTTGCGACCCTTCACCGAGTTACGGTGGCGCCCAGCTACCGCAGGGCAGGGTGGCAGGAGCACAGGGGTTCAGGGTAGGAGGCTGGTGGGAGGAGGGTGAGGACACATGGGGGTGCCTGCCTGCCCTGCCCAGCCCTAGGACAGGCCTGCTTTCTGGACAGTGGTACGACCTGGGGGGTCTGGGGCTCTCTCCCACCGCCTAGCTGATCCTATTTTCCAGGCATGGGGACGTGGTAGCTTCACCACACCCAGGCCCCCAGCACCCTGACCTCGAGGATCAGGCAGAAGGCACCTGGCACAGCACCAAGGCCTTAAAGACAAATGCAGCGCCCAACATCTGAGTCTCCTGCCTAGTTTGGCTGCCAGCTTGTGTGTGTGTGTGTGTGTGCCCGTGCACGAGTGTGCATGTGTGTGTGAGAAAGAGAGAATGTGTGTGCAAATACATACGTGTGAGTGGGAATGCGTGGCTGTGTGTGTGAAGGCAGGCTGCATGCGTGTGCACAAGTGCGTGCGAGCGAGCGTGTAAGCGTGAGCGTGAGCGTGCCCTGGTGCGCCCAGCTGGGCCCCTCTCTCCCTCCCCCCGCCTCTCTGGAAGGAAGCTGCGGGGAAGGGGCCAGATGGTCTCCTCTGACCTGCTATTTATCATCCCGGCAAAAGCTTATTCAGTTTAATGCTCTTCGGCAATTCATTTAAGGGCTCTGTTTGTTTCTGCTGATGAGGACTGTTAATTTGCACAGCGGTCTCATTAGGCCTAAACCACCAATTAATTCCTTTTGTTCTCATTAAATGGCTGATTCCTAAACATTTCATGGACAACAATGGGCAGCCTAGCTGAGCTGCCACCCCGGGCAGCGGCGGGGGCTGGAGGGTGGCCGGGCAGATGTCATGGGGCTCTCCTGGCCCCTGGGACCCTGGCACGGCCACCCTGGCTGAGCTCTGTAAACCCTCAGGTCCCGCCAGCCACAGCCCGGGCCCCAAATCCAGGTCTTGAAGACCATCACCCAGGAGGGCCCGGCCAAAGCAGGCAGGTGCGGGGGACGGACATGCCAGGACGGCTCTCACCACGGAGCCCAGGGAACAGAGGATGTGGGAGCGGGAAGCAGAGAGAGTGGGAAGTGGCCCTCAGGCTGCACAGGGCAGGAGACCTGGCTGCCCTGAGCCCACACGTCACCCCCACGCCGCCCCTCCTGGGCTGTTTTCTCTGCTGGAAAAGAGAACATTGAGCTACCAGCAAGATGCTCATTTTGAAGGTCGCTGAGCATTTTTAATCAAGTGCAGCCTCACACAGATACCCAATACGGACCGTGGGCAAGAGCAGAGGTGCTCTAGCTGGAGTCCTACTCCATTTTCAGCCTCAGGACACCGTAGGTCCCTCGATGGCACCTAGGGGCAAATGTGAGAACCTCTGGACCAGCTGTTCTCTGAGAGTGGGAAAGCCCTGCTTTTAAGGAACTTCAACTGCCTGGGCCTCCGCCCATTCTGTCCTCTGTTCAGGGCCACTCTGTGATTGCCAACCCCGCCCACCCTCCCTGGGATGGTGGGAAGATGGGGTGAAGGAGACAAGGCACAGGAAGCCTCGTGGAAAATTCCAACGAGGTACAGCCAAACGTACACCAGGGGTGGAATCCCAGCTCCACCACGTCCCAGCTGTTACCTAACTTGCAGGTTTCCTCATCTGTAAAATGGGCATAATACAAGTGCCTCCCTCCTAGGGATGGCATGAGAATTAAATGAGTCAATACCAAAGTGCTTGACAGAGTTCCTGGCACATAGTAATTGCTCCAATAAATGTCAGATAATACGTACTCCTAATTAGCATTAACTGCACAATGCCCTGCCCTGCCTCCCTTTCCAACCCCACCCTCCACCCTCCCCACCGCCTCCTCGCTCACTCCCACGTGCCAACTTCACCCAAGTCCCCTTCCCCTGAGTTTTCCTAGTAAGTTCCCTGGGCCTGGCATGCCCTCACCCCCACATAGAGTTACCAGATTTAGCAAATAAAAATACAGGATGCTAGATAAATTTATATTTCAGATAAATAAATAGTTTTTTGGTATAAGTATGCTGCAAATATTACATCAGTTACACTTACACTAAAATTATCTGTTGTTTTTCTAAAATTATAATTTAACGGAGCATCCTCTATTTTATCTGGCATCCCTACGCCAAACCTATGAGTCTGGTGAAATTCTACTCATCCCTCCAGATTTGGTTCCTGTCCCTACCTCCAAACTAGGGATGGCAGGCAGGAGGTGGGAACTGGGACAGAGCATGTCCATTCTCCCTTCTTCGTTAGTAACAGAGCCCTGCCTGGGGCAGCATTGTACTCAGCTTACAGACTACATTTCCCAGCTTCCCTTGCAGCTCAGCAAGACCACATGACTAAGTGATAGCCAATGAGATGTATATGGGAATATCTGGAAATTCCAGAAGGGCTAAGAAGTGGTAACTTTATCCTTCCCTTGTCCTCATTTCTGCTGCCTGGAATGCAGATGTGCTCACTGGAGCTTCCATAGCCATTTTGTACCATGAATTAACCTTGACCGTGGTGGAACAAAAGGAGCCCGGCCTAGATTGCTTTGTGGGGTCACCATTCCAACCCTACAGTATACTGCCAAGAGTTGCGAAAGGCCTGAAAGTTTATCTTACCTGCAAGCAAACAAGTTAACCTGCCACCGTTTCATGGATACCAGCAGAAGACATGACACTCCTGGGTCGGAGACAATGGCCCTTATCACTTGTGACACAGCAGGCAGCATGAAGCTCATGTCCACGTCAGCGTGCACTAGTTCCTCTTGACCCCAGTCCCATGGGGCGACGTGCAGCCGTCCAGGTAGATGCTGCCAGCGCAGCAGGTTTGGGTCGCAGCTGAGGAACCCCAAGCTTGGGAAGCCCCAGTCCTTTATAATGGGGTTGCTAGCAAACCTGCCTCACCCTTGCCCTCGGCAAGACGTTATCTTTATTGCACTAGACAGCACGCACCTTCACCCTTTGACCTGGAGAATGACACTATCTCTGTCTCCCAAGTATATTTACCATGAAACATCCTTGGAAGATGGTCTGGGACAAAACCTACCCATGGCTCTGCCCACGAGATGAGTGAAAACACGGGAGGCCTATGGAGCATGGTCTCAGCACGTGCTTCCAGACTGCTTTCCAGTAAGGCACGACTCCGTGTGTTTAAGCCATCATTGTTCAGTGTTGTGTGCGGCTGGATCTGTTGTGTGCTGAGTGACACAATAATAAAGCTGCTGCTTTGTTCCTGTGTCTGATAAGTATATGTCCTCTGGGAAAGGGAGCCCTTAAGGGAAAAGAGTCCGCCCAAGTTTTGTCCTCAGAACTGGAATATTTGTCTTCAATAATTTAAAATAAAACTAACTACATTTATTATGTAAAGATTAATTTTTTCCTCCAAATTGAATCATCAGAAGCCTATGCTATAGTTTGGATGCTTGTCCCCTCCAAACCTCATGTTGAAATGTGATCCCCTGGCCGGGCGCGGTGGCTCACGCCTGTAATCCTAGCACTCTGGGAGGCCGAGGCGGGTGGATTGCTCAAGGTCAGGAGTTCGAGACCAGCCTGAGCGAGACCCCGTCTCTACTAAAAATAGAAAGACATTATATGGACACCTAAAAAAATCTATATAGAAAAAATTAGCCGGGCATAGTGGCACATGCCTGTAGTCCCAGCTACTCGGGAGGCTGAGGCAGTAGGATCGCTTGAGCCCAGGAGTTTGAGGTTGCTGTGAGCTAAGCTGACGCCACGGCACTCACTCTAGCCTGGGCAACAAAGTGAGACTCTGTCTCAACAAAAAAAAAAAAAAGAAATGTGATCCCCAGTGTTGGAGGTGGGGGCCTAATGGGAGGTGTTTGGGTCATGGGTGTGGATCCCTCCTGGGCGGGTAAGGCAGGGGGCAGAGGGGGGTGGTGGGGGGTGGTGAGTGAGTTGTTGCTCTATGAGTTCCACAGGAGCTGGCACCTCCCTCAATCTCTCCCTCTGGCTTCCTCTCGCCATGTGATCTCTGCACACGCCGGCTCCCCCTTGCCCTCGGCCCTGAGTGGAAGCAGACGATGGCGCCGTGCTTCTTGTACAGCCTGCAGAACCATGAGCCAAATACATCTCTTTTCCTTTTAAAGTACCCAGTCTCAGGTATTTTTATAGCAACATAAACAGACCAAGACAACCTCCCAGAACTACCAAGATAGACTCCAGGGCAGCAAGAGGCAGCCAGAACAGGACTGTGGTTCAGAGTAGCCCACTCATTGCAGTTGCCATGGATGGCCCACTCATAGGTGGGCATACAATGCCTTTGAGCTATGAGGAAATAATAGAAGTAACTCAAGAAAGCCCCACTGCAACTTCCATGGCCCCTGTAGGATAACGGCTGAGTTGTCTGTCCAGAACTCCCCTCTTCTGTGGCGACAGCACTCTCACTTCTTTTGGGAGCTGTTTGTCCCCCTCATCCACCAGCCAGTGAGGCCTGTGAGGTTACAGAGGAGACGTCCAACCAGCGCACCCATGCCTGGCTCTGGCACGGCCAGGGACATGTGACTCAAGCTGGCCCAATCAGAGCCCTTCTCAGGGGGTTTTCAATTGGGAACTAAGGGAAGAGGGTCTTTTCCCCCTGGTGGCAAATCTGGACTCCATGGGTAGGAGTTGTGGGCAGTCACAGTGCTTAGTCTTGTAGAGAAAACCAGTCTGAGACTAACACCGGCGCGGGATGGAAGGTGAGGAGGGCCACATCGGTGGCGGTGGCTGATGGAGCCCATCGCCCCTGCTCTTTCCGTAGGTCAGTCCCCAAGGACAGTGAATCTCCTCTTTTGCCTGACCAGCTTGAAATGGAGTGCCATAATTCTAACTTAGAATCCAAACCAAGGTCCCGTTGGGTCTGGGGACCTTAGACAGGGACTGACTGGCCTCCTATGTGTCCCATCTGTGTGTCAGCCTTTGGAGGAAGGCAGACAAAAATCAGCCTGGCCTGCACGAACGATCCGTGCACAGCACCACAGAGACTGCTCCGGTGGAGCTGTGCCCCCGACCACACAGTTAATAAGGATCCAAACGTCCCCGTTCCTGTCTCTGTGCCACCGCATGGAATGGAAGCAGTGGGGTGAACCAGTCAGGGAGGCCTCATCTGACCTTTGCTACCTGCTGGCGTGCACAGTCTCAGCCCCAGCCCCATCAGAGCCCGCCCCGGGAAGGCAGGTGCTGCCTGCTCTTTCCGTGTTATTAGAATTCATTTCCATATGTTCCTTTCGTCTTCTCTCCAGGATAATTGTTCTTCTGGGGCTCAGGGCGTGGGAGGGCAGGAGGTGCACACTCCTGTTTATCAACTCACTAAATGCTTGCTTTAAATTAAAACCCACACCACATGCTGGCTCACACAGGAATAATATTAAGACCAACTGTTTGCCTGCCTCCTGCTATCAATGCCAAACTGATTTAAACCTGCGTTTCCCTCTCATCTGGGGACATCCACTCTGGAAGCATCTAGCAATAGCCTAGTTCCTACAGCTCCCAATCCTTTCTTTTTCTTCTCTTTATTTATTTATTTTTTTTTAAGTTTGGGAGACTCCCCTCCATTTAAGAGGACACACAGACTGAAAGGTCCCTTTGTACCCTTTACTGTCAGCCAAACCCTAGTCCAAACAGTGTGTCTGTTTAATCAGTCAACAAGCCATTATTGTACCTTCTCTGTGCCAGGCCCAGTGCTAAGTCCTTCATATACATTGTCGCATCTAATCTGATCTAATCCTCCCCATAAACCCGAGAGAGCTATTATCATCCCTTTCCAGAGGAGAAGCAGGGGTCGAGAGAGGAAAGTAGAGTGACCTGCTCAAGGTCAGCACTTGTGAGCAGTGGCGCTGGCAGCCCCACCCCCGCCGTCTCACTTCAAAGCCACACCCTCACCCAGCAGTTTGCATCAGTCTGCTCTCCATCCTCCCAGCTGCTCCTCCTCCCCGACTTGCGGCCACGAGGCCAGGACCACAGCCTGTTCTGCACGTACCCTGGATCCAGCCTCCAATGCAGACTGTACTGGTGGCCACTCGCCTAAAGCGATTTGATCAGGAGGAAGAAGGACACTGTGGCTGCTCTAAATCTCTCCTTCTATTGCCTTCCATGGACTGAGATGTGCCCAGCAATCCTTTGAGTTAAGGTGTGTGGTCCCTAGACACCCCCTTTCAAATGTACCCACTCTTGGGGTATCAGTTATCTGTTGCTGCAAGACAAACAGCTCCAGAATTTATTGGCTTAAAACAAGCACCATTCGATTTCCTCACTCTTCTGTGGGTCAGCAGCAATCTGGGCTGGGCTCTCCTGGGCAAGTCTCCTGGTCTTGTCTGGGGTCCCCCACACAGGTGCACTCATGTGGTGGCTCACCTGGGGCTGGATGATTTGGTGACCTCACATGTCTGGTGGCTGGTCCTCATTGTCGCCTGGGTCTCAAAGGGGATGACGGCGGAAGCTGCAGGACCTCTTGAGGCACAGGCTCAGAAGCCTCCTGATGTTATTTCCTCTGCATTCAGTTGGTCAAAGCAAGTCACAGCGGGTAAGAAACAGGCTCCTCTTGACGGAGGAGCCTGGGGTAAAAGCTGTATATATGGGGATGGGGGAATTTGTGGCCGTCTTTTTCAACCCGCCATACTTGGGGAGGTTAGTGAACGAAGGTGTCTCCAAACCAGGTTTCCTCGACCTGGGCAGTACTGGCGTGTTGAGATGGATAATGCAGGCGATCCTTGGTCACAGGAGGCTGTCCTGGGTGCCGTGGGATGTTTACCAGCATCCATAGCCTGTACCCACTAGTTGTCACTAGCACTGCCCCTGTTGTGACACCCAAAAATGTCTCCAGACATTGGATAATGTCTCCATGGAGACACTGTCTCTCTTTGAGAACTGCTGCTCTTAAGTGAGGGCCCCAGAGAAGCTGTTCCCGAAGGCTCTTGCCATGGGTCCCTTCAGGCCCTGTGACAGCCCAGGCAGAGCGGCTTTGAGAATCAGAGGCAGGAGGTACCAACTGGAAACACAGCCCTTGCCTTTTGCCAGCCCTGCTCAGCGGGGACACTCACGGCTGGGGTCGGGAGAATGTCGCCTCAGTCCTGCCAGCGCCGGCGCATGGTGTGACTCTGGGCTCTGGTCTCACCGCCTCCCCGGCCTATGTGCTCACCATGCTGCAGCCTCTCCCAGGACCGCCCCACCCGCCCCCTTGGCAAGGCCAGGAGCGAGTCTGCCCTGCCAGCCTGGCCCTCACGCTTGCCGGCTCTCTCCCCGAGCAGTCTGGGGAAGCATCTAAGTGGATTGACCACTGGAACCACAGACCTGCGGCCAACTTGGCCATGAGCAGCATCACTGCCTGAGACGCCTTTGGCTGATCTGCCAACAGACACAGCCAGCTCCACATTCCAGCTGTACCCAGGCTCTGCACCTCCTGCTCTTCCCGCTGCTGCCACCAGCCACCAGCCACCAGCACCTCTCACCTGCACGGTCCCATAGCCTCCCATCTGGTCTCCCTATTCCAGCCTCGCTCCTGGGGTCTAGGCTCCACTCAGCAGCTAAGAGATCCTGTTAAAACATGAGTGTGATTATGGCACATCTCTGCTCAAATCACCAATGGCTGCCATTTTCTCAGAGGCAAAGCCCAAATCTTCACTGTGTATGGCCTACAAGGCCCTCCCTGATCTGGCCCCTGCTGCTCCTCAACCTCACCTCCTATGGCTCTCTGCGTCGCTCACTCTGGTCCCGCCACACTGTTCCTTGTTCCTACCTCAGGACCTTCGCACTTGCCCATTTGTCTAGATTGCTTTCCCTCCACATGTTCCTATTTTCTTTCTTCACTTCTCTCAGGTCTTTTCTCAAAGTCATCATTTCAAAGAGGCCTCTGTCTCAGTCAGCTCTGGTTACTACAACTAAACACCACAAGGGGGTGACTTAAACGACAGACATTTATTTTTCATGGTTCTGGAGACTGACAAGTCCAAGATTAAAGGCGACTGCAGATTCAGTTGTTGGTGAAGGCCTCCCTCCAGGTTTGCAGACGGCCACCTTCTTGCTGTGTCCTCACATGGCAAAGGAGAGCTCTGGTCTCC
Organism: Eulemur rufifrons; assembly: GCF_041146395.1. Lineage (NCBI taxonomy): Eukaryota > Metazoa > Chordata > Mammalia > Primates > Lemuridae > Eulemur > Eulemur rufifrons. Next base: position 26,163,508 of record NC_090984.1, on the reverse strand, counting down.
CCTCCTGTCCTTTTAAGGACACTAATCCCATCACAGGGGCCCCACTCTCGTGACCTCATCTAAATCCAAACACCTCCCGAGGGCCCACCTCCAAATACCAACAAGCTGGGCGTTAGGGCTTTGGGGGGACACATTCAGTTCATAACATCTTCCTGGCCACCCTTTCAAACTGTCACCTCCTGTCACTCATATTTCTCTTCTGTTTCACTCTCTCCATGGCAACCATCACACTCTAGCACATGACCCATTTCACTTGGCCTCATTTATGACTTGTTCTCCCACTAGAAGGCAGCTCCGTGAGGACAGGGGTTTGTTTCTTTTGTTCACTGCTCTGTGCTGGTACCTAGGACAGAGCCTCGGATAGAGGGCTCAGTAAGATCTTGCTGAATAAACTAATCAAATGAATGAATAAATAACTCCTATGCAGTTCAGGGGAACCTAGAGAATCTGCAACTAGCCTGAGTCCTTCAAGCCTCACTGTGCCTGGTGTTCGGATGGCTTGGAGGACGCCCTTCCAGCCTCACGTGCCTTGCCCCAGCCCCAGCCCCAGCCAAGCCTTGCAGAAGCCAGCGCCCTCCTCCCCCTCCCTGAGCCTCACCCAGCCTCTTCCCTGCCCCTGCCGAGAGAGCCCCGAGCTGCTCAGTCCTGCCTGTGCCAGACAGCAGGCCACAGCCGGTGTCCTTTGGGCGCTCTGAGCCGCCTGGTCCTGGGAAGGGAGAAGAACGGGAGGAACCAGGCTGGAGGGGGCAATGCCACAGGGCAGAGGGTGGGGACAGAAGGACACATCTCTGTCACTAGGCCAAGGTGGAGGCTGAGCCCACATCTGCAGACACACTTCTGTACATTCAAGCACACTCCACACACCGGAGTCAGCTCCTCCCTCCCTCTCGGGGGCTCCCTCTCCTTTAGGAGCATGAGAAGTGCTCAGGGTGCCAGTCACCCAGCCCCGGGCAGGACACAGGGAGCCAGCGCAGGGAACAGGTGACGGAGCCTCCTTCTCTCAGCCCTTCCTGGAGTTCGATGGCTAAAGCAACTGACACTCAGAAGGAATCTTGCTTTTGGACCCTGTGCTCATCTGTCCTATTTGAAAATTTCCATGCAAGCATTTGTTTACTCTTACAGTTAGAAAGAAAACTGGTTAAACATTACAGATAAAATGAATGGCTTTTGGATAAAAGTATAAACTAGTTTTATAAGCAGAAGAAAGAGAGACAGACAGGCAGAAAGAAAGACAGAGAGAGGAAGGGAGGGAAGGAAGAAGGGATGGAAGGAACGAAGGAGGGAAGGAGGGTGGGAGGGAAGATGGCTTCTATCCCCCGGAGAATGGAAACCCCCAGCCTTAACACTGATCACATATGAACATGAAAATCATTATTTCTGCTAGGACTGCAGTATCCATTTAACAGACAAAAAATGTATTACGGTGAGCATGTTTACCAACTCCCCCCACCCCAGCCAGTCCCCCAAAGAAAATGCCCTCCTTCTCCACCCAATCACTCCCTCCTCCCTCCTCCTGGACAGCATCGTTGGGGAGAGACGAACTCTACGCGTGACACAAGGCTGAGAGAGAGGGAAGGAGGAAGAGGAGAGAAGTCCCTGCACGGGGCAGAGGGAGGTTTAGGGGCTTTGGGGTCACAAGGGGCTGGGCCCAGGCGGGCAGGAAGGCAGTGAGTGGGTGGGAAGGAAAAGAGGTTAGCAAGTGTTGCTGGGGACAGTGTATTTGAAACCGTTTTTATGACCTTTGAGAAGTTTAAGTAAAGAATGAATTTTTTTTTAATGACTTGGAGTTGTTGACCTCTGCCTCGCAAACGTCACACTCATGGAGGCTCACGAGAGCTACCCAGGTATTTATTTATTTATTTTTAATTTATTTATTTATTTTGAGACAGAGTTTCACTCTGTTGCCCGAGCTAGAGTGCTGTGGTGTCAGCCTAGCTCACAGCAACCTCAGACTCCTGGGCTCAAGCAATCCTCCTGCCTCAGCCTCCCAGGTAGCTGAGACTACAGGCATGTGCCACCATGCCCGGCTAATTTTTTCTATATATATTTTTAGTTGTTTGGCTAATTTCTTTCTGTTTTTAGTAGAGACAGGGTCTCACTCTTGCTCAGGCTGGTCTCGAACTCCTGAGCTCAAGCAATCCTCCCGCCTCGGCCTCCCACAGTGCTAGGATTACAGACATGAGCCACCACACCCGGCCTACCCAGGTATTTAAAGAGTGCCTTCTTGCTGACTAAAGGCTTTGTGTATGTCATTTCACAGCCACCACAAACCGTGAAGCAGAGGACATCATTCCCCCTATTTTGCAGGTTGGGAAACAGCTCATGGCAGGACAACCAGAACCAGACAGTTGAGCAAGAGCAGGAGGCGAACTGGGCCTCAGCACTCAGTCCCACCACCTCCCCCAGCCGCACCAGAGTCACCTGGGGGGTCTGCAGAAAATGCATTTTCCTTGGTCCCTCCCCCCTAGAGGTTCTAATTCAGCAGGTCTGGGGAAGGGCCCGGGAAACTTAATTTTTATCAATTAAAAATCTGATGTTGGTTGGCCCCTGGACCAAACTTCAAGAAGCACTGGGATAACACACAGGCATGATGTAGTTCTGTAGTGGGCTGGGTCCCTGCTCTGGCTGCAGGAGGTGGATTCACACCAGAAAGGGTCAGCGTGGAACCCTCTGGAGGCAGACAGGGCTGGTGACCTGCGCCAAGAGGGCGGGTCATTCATTGTACCCAGCACACTGCCTGTCTAGGGAGCTCAGGGCAAACGGGCAGGCCCCAGGGCACCCTTTGAACAGGGGTTTGGGGCCTGTGGTGTGAGGAGGGATTGAGGTCACCCAGGCATGTCAGGAACACAGTGGGGACCACCGAGCGGGCCTCGGGGCCAGGAGGGGCAGGAGCAGAGCCAAGCTCCAGTGAATGTGGTGGTCCTACCTTTGGTCCTGGAGGCCTTTATCTTCAGAGGGTCCATGCATGGTCCCTCCATCCACTTTTAGCCATGAGTCCCTCTTGGTTCTTGTCAAAAGTTTAGTAAAATTCCTTTTGACAATTTCCCTGGGAGGAACTATCAAAACGGCATTTAATCAACCAATTATATAATCAACAAATTATATAATCAACAAATTATATAATCTCACATAGCAACTGCTATGTGAGAAAGTGTTGATTTGCTCACTCACTGTGTATTCCCTCCTCTTCCTCTGAGTGATTCCTCCTGGAGAGCTACAAGCTACATGCACTGACTCCCTTGCAGCTAGGGTTCCACATTGATTTGAGTTCTACCAACGGATGGACTCGGATAAAGCTTGAATTCACAACTGACCCAAGAGGGAAGAGAGGCAGCAGGAAGCTGCTATCTTGCTGCAGAGGAATCAAGTTCTAGAACATGCCACTGTGGTGGCAGCTGCCCCATGTGTCCCAAATTGGACTGCTACAGTTTAAATGTGTCCCCCAAAGTTCATGTGTTGGAAACTTAATCCCCAATGCAGCAGTGTGGGAAGGTGGGGCCTAAGAAGGGGTGATTGGGTCATGCGGGTGCTGCCCTGCTGGGTGGGTTAATGTTCTTGTGCTGGGAGAGGCTTGTTATAAAAGCCAGCTCAGCTCCTTCTGGCTCTCTTTTGCACTCTCCGGCCCCTCAGCCTTCCACTGTGGGGAGACACAGCAAGAAGGGCCCTTTCCAGATGTGGCCCCTCTTCCTTGGACTTCCCAGCCTCCAGAACTGCAAGAAATAAATCTCTGTTCTTTATAAACTACGTAGTCTCGGGTATTCCATCGTAGCATCACAAAACAGACTGAGACAGGAACATTCTCGGTGGCCTGGCTGTTAAGAGTCACCCCCAGAAGCTTGGCCTAGTGCCCGTGACTCTGAAGGCCACTGGATACCTGTGATGAGCCCCTTTCCGCATAGAGGGTCAGAGTGGACCCTGTTCTTGGCGGCTGAACCATGACTGACTCAGCTGTTTCATGCCAGTGTCTCCTTGAGGGCAGAGGCCATAGCTCTCTCGCCCACCCTTAAACCCCCGGGCACTATCTGGAGCCTGGCACACGGCAAATAGGGAATATTTGTGACCAGGCGAATAAATTTCCAGGACACTGTATTGCTGCCGAGAGGAGACTGCAGAAGAGGGCTGTTTCCACTCTGGCTCGAACCGTTCATCGGGATCCAGCCTTCCGGAGTTGGAGGGGCAGCTCGCCGGCCAGCCCTTCCCACACGCTTCTGTTCGCTTTTGGTTTTTCCTCCCTACTCACCCAGCAGTAGCCTGGCTCGTGTGAGCTGCGGGCATGGAGAAAGGAGGGGAACCTGCTGCCTCTCTGTGCCTGGCCCCGGCTCCTCCGGCCATGGGAGAGTGACGGTTTGAAGTCCCTTTGATGTCCCCCCACCTGGGGCCCTCCTCCCATGGTGAGCCCTTCAGGGCCCCCCATCGCCTCACGGCAAAACAAACCCAACCAGGGTGCAAATTAGTTCTATTGATTTGCAATTAGAAGAGTCAATTAAGAAAAATATTACAACAGTGTCTAACCCCTGCCGTAAAAATCACTCCTCTTGAAAGCTAAGTGGTCAGGTCCCCGGGCTTCAGAACTGCTGTCCTCCTCTGCAGCCAGTGGGCTCGGAGACCACCGCTGAGGCTTCAAGGAAGGGCCGGGGACAGGAAAGGTGCAGGCAACGTAAGCACAACTCCCCATTCTTACTCCCACCAGCCAAGGCACAGCCCCAGCCCTCAAGGGGGGCCCCAGGTGTTTCTGAGCATCCCCCTGGAGACACCTCACAGGTACTCACAAACAACGGTGCTGGGTACCACAGCGAACCCCCAGTGTCCATGTCCCATGCGCTTGGCCCACCCTCTGAGTCCAGCCCGGCTGAGGTGACCCTCATTCGGTGCCCAGATGCTCCAGGGGCTGCTGGCCTCATACCTCAAGGCCACTGGGCGTCTCTCCTCAGAGCTTCCTCCTGCCCCGAGGACGGCACGCATGGCCCAGGAGCGTGAGAAGCAGCAGGAGTTGAGGCCTTGGGGGCAACTCCCTTCTGACAGGAGGTGGGAGCCCGTGGGTAAAAGCCCCGTGGCTCTCAGTGGAACCTCGATTTCCCTCCCTTGCACTTGCTTTCCTCCTTCCTGTCTCACTGTCCTCACTCTGGCTTCCAGAGACCACCTCCCACACAGCCACCTGCACCCACTCCTGGTCTCAGGCTCCGCTCCCTGGGCGACCAGAACCAGGACCACTGCTCTGCTGAGCCTGTGCCTCCCCTTTCTCCTGCCTGGCACCTTCACTGCTGCCATGATGTCTCACGGGCACAAAAGGTTCTTCCAGGCTTTGGTTAGGGCCACTGCATTCGCTGAGCGTGACTCTTCCTTCCCCCCGTCTGGCCCTACATCCCTGGGCTGTTTGTGCAGAGGGAGGGGAGGACTGCTCTGGTGGGGGGGGGGGGGGGCCTCTGGAGCAGAACTGCCAGGGCACCAGGGTCGCTCTGGCTTACTTATGATGGGCCTTGCCATGTACCCTGTGGGCACAACCACGAGTCCTTGGGAACGGGGCTAAGAGAGAACCCAAGTGGCAGGCTCTGGAACACTCAGAATTCCTGCTTCCTTCTGAAAGCTAAGACTCGGTCACTGCATGAGACCCCTGCTTCCTTAGGGTACAATTTTCCCAGCAGGCACTTCCACCACCCTGCAAATGCGGTTCTGACTGCCCCACCAGCTCACGGACACGTCCTGACTCTAACGGTCAGTACAATTTGGGCCCTTAAAAGAATAACACCAGTGCTTTACATTGGTTAGGACTTTGCCATTCACCAAAGACTCCTACCTGTGTGGGATCCACAGGGGTACTTGTGGCCATGTGTAACAGAAACGCCAACTCAGATTAGCTAAACGATGATGAAAGTGTATTATCCTCCTTTGGAGGAGGTAGGGAAGGATGGGGGTGAGCAGCTCCAGCTTTGGCTAATTCAGCTACTCCACAACGCCTTCGGGGACCCAGGCTCTCTCGGTTCTTCCTCTCTGCCTTCCTTAGGGCATTGGCTTTGGTCCTCAGGCATGTCCCTTTACACTTATGAGATGGCTGCTGCAGTTCCAAGTGTCACGTGATCACGCAGCAATGTCCAGCCAGAGGCAAAAAGCAAGCAGTCCCTTCTTGGTATAACTTTTTAGGAGCAAGAGACACTTCCCCAGGAGCCCCAGCAGATTCTCTGCCTTTGGGGCAGAATCACATCATGTGGCCTCTCTTTACCCACTTCCGGCTGGCTGGCTTGGACCGAGCCTCTTTACTCCCTGGGCTGGAGAGGGGCCCACACCATCCTGCAGGCCCTGGCGTCCTAGCATGGGCTCTGCGAGCAAGGAAGGAGCAGAAGGGATGAGTATTGACGGACAACGAATGATAACGTAAGGGGTCTGCCTCAAAGCACCTCAGGAGGCAGGGCGCGGCCTGTGCTCGTTTCACCAAGGTGGGAGCTGCTGGGGGGGGGTGCCTGGCCCAGGGTCCCACAGCTACAGCAGGGCGCGGTCAGCTCTTGACCTCGGAGTGGATATCTCCTTCTATCTTAGGAGGCACAGCCCTTCTGGTGACATGAGGCCTGGTGCCAGGGGCGGAAAGCACAGCCCCAGCCCTGCCACCCAGGAGTGGGACTCTCCAAGCAGGGAGGGAGAGGACCCACTATCCTCCCAGACACCACTGACTGGTGGAGAAATCCTTTCTGAGAAGCACAGAAAATTACTTTGTTAATGAAATTCCTCCCACCTGCCTGCCCACTCCTTTGCTCACCTTGGATCCATGCCCCGCCCCTTGTGGTTATGTCCCGCCCTCTTATATCTGTGCCCCGCCCCCTGCCTACTGCACCACCTGCACTGCTCGTGACTCCTTTCCGGCTCTGGCTGCAGCGAGCAGGACAGTGACTGTAAACTGTCCCCCGTTGCATTCAGACCAAGCAGTCATTAACAGAGTCACAATCAATTTCTCCAGAATGATTGCTATCACAGGGAACTTAATGGAATCACAGGGTCATTTGGAAAGAAAGATGGGGGGAAGGGTGGCGGGTAGCGAAAGGAACGTTGTCCCTCCCATGGCGATTGCCAAGAGCCTGTGATGGGAGCTCATGGTATTCTAGCTGGTTAATCACGCAGCACAATGGAGACTGAGGCTTATTAGGCAAATGAAACATGATGGATGTTTTATTTCAAGAGTGGAATTGGGAGGTGCAGTGGGGAAGGTCTTGCAGCAACAGCTGGACCAGCTGGGTCAGGAGGAGCCAGGTTGTGGTGTGTGGGCAAGTTGAAGAGGTCCCTGGGGGACCCCAGTACATAGGAAAGCAGGTTTAGGGAGCTGCACGAAGCAGGAATTGTATCCTCAATGAACAACAGGAACAGCTTCCCTTTATTGAACTGGAAAACTTTCCAAAGTTGCCTGTGCCTGCCACATCCACAGCCCCAGATGGCAAGACTGAAAGTAGCCTGGGGACAGCATGCACTTTCTGTGTCCCCAGGGAAGCCTTCCTTCATGGGGCTGTTTCCTCTGCAGGAGGCAGCTGCCATGCTGGGGTGACTGGCAGAAGGAAGGGAAGCTGTGGGCTGCAGTGAGCTGGGGGGACCAGGGGGACACCAGTGCTGTGGGTGTGGTCTCACCAGTCTACTGTCCCTGGAGCCTGGAGGGAGGCCGTGACTCCAAAGGCTTTGCAGAGAGCAGCCCTCGGCAGCAGCTTACAAGGGCCTGTCCTCGGCACAGGGGGTCCTCACAGATGGCTGGAGGAGCCCATTTCTCCAGGGCTTGGGAGAAGCCAGCAGGAAGTCCCTGGGGAGAGAAGCTGGTCCTTTCAGCCCCAGCTGTCCTTGAGTGACTCAGGCCCTGTATCCCCTCACCAAATTGCTCCCCCCAACCCAACCCTGCAAGTCAGTGACTATCTGAAGTAGAATTGTTATTATCCTCATCAATGAGGATGATGAAATGAAGGCTCAGACAGGTCAGCAACTTGTTCAGAGTCTCGTGAGTGAGTTTGGACAGAGACGGGGAAGAACCCAAGTTGGCCTGATTCCAACCTGGGCACAGGTAGCAGGCACCCTAGGAGGCTCCCAGGTTCTTGCTGAGTTCACCTTTCTTCTCCAAGTCTCCTATGAGAGCTGCTCATCCACCCAGGAAAATAGTTCCATGTCTTTTGCTCGTTCATGCCTTTGTTTATTCAGTGGACCTTAACTGGGCAGGCCAGTGTGCTCTGAGGGGCGGTGTGCAACCAGACACACGCTGGGGGACCCTGGGGCTCTGGCAGCCTGGGAGGGCGGCCGAGGGGACCGTTGTTGGATCTGCATTCGGAGGCCAGGACTCTTGGCCCTGCTGGTTAGCAGCCATGGTGCCCAGGACAAGTTCTTTAACTGCTCCACACTGCAGTGTCTCTGTCTGTACAGTGGGAATAAAGTTCATTCCTTCTCAGGATTATTGGAAGAATTGAGAGGACAATAATACTTCACCCAAATTCCTTGGGACCAGGAGTGTTTCAGGATTCAGAATATTTTTTGGATTTTTTTTAAGTGGAACATGGTTGATACACCACGATTTTGTAATACCCCAGCGTGATCTGGGCTAGCGCCCCGTGATCAACCGCACTAACACTTCCGCAGGGAAACTGACGAGTGTTCACAGTCCATGGGATCCATGAAGACTTAGCATAGCTGCCAAATGACTTTTTAGAAGCTTTCTGTGTTGGAGAGTTTGGGATTTCAGGATCGTGGATAAAGGATCTGGACAGTAACGATCATAATAGTTTTGCTGAGCAGTTATTGATCTACGTGCATTAACTCACCGAATCCTCACGGCAACTCTGTGAGAGCAGGCACTGTTATTATCCCCGTTTTAAAGTAGTGACTGAGGGACCAGAGAGGTTAATTCATTTGCCCATAATCACACAGTTGTTTAGCGATAGAGCCAAGGTTGGACCCAGGCAGCCAGGCTTCAGCATCCGTGTCTTTGTTCAGGTTAGCAGTTGAGAAAGGGGGCGGGGCTGCTGGCAGGGCCTCAGACAGCACCTAGCTAGCCTTCCCGACGTTGCAGTGCAAAGAGGACAGTGACCCCCAAGCTCTCCCATCTTCTTTGCACCAGGCTGGGAATAGAGCCATGCTTCCAGACTCCCAACCCAGCGTGTTCTCACACACGCACTCTCCCAGCCTTCGCCTCCCCAGCACCCCAGAAGCCAGAAGCACCCCAGAAGCCAGAAGCACCCCAGAAGCCAGAAGCATGCCTGCCCAGACGGAGCTGTTAGGAGCTGCGCGATATTTGTGGCACTCCTTTCTGCCTCTTCTTCCCTCTCAGTGACGCCCCCCCTCCCCAGGGCCCCACACCCTCCTGCTCTCCCCCTAGGGATCAGAGGCCTTCTGGGGGGCAGAACTTGGGAGGGGCTGTCCCTGGGCAGTGGAGCCCTCCTGGGCTCCTGGCCCACACAGCGTCACTTCCACCTGACCACAAACACACAGATCCAGGCTGAGGAACACCCCAGAGCACGAGCCTTGGAGTCAGACAGGCCTGGATTTCAAGTCCAGCTTCTTTTCTCACGAGGCAAGTGATCCTCAGCAAGTGATTTCAGCTCCCTGGGGCCTGGACAGAATAACAGGTACTCGCAGTCACCACAGGGCCTGAGTCGCTCAAGGACAGCTGGGGCTGAACCGACCAGCTTCTCTCCCCAGGGATTTCCTGCTGGCTTCTCCTGAACCCTGGAGAAATGGGCTCCTCCAGCCACCTGTGAGGACCCCCGTGCCCAGGACAGGCCCTTGTAAGCTGCTGCCGAGGGCTACTCTCTGCAAAGCCTTTGGAGCCACGGCTTCCCTCCAGGCTCCAGGGACAGTAAGACTGGTGAGACCTCACCCACAGCGCCGGTGTCCCCTCCTGGTCCCCCCAGCTCACTGCAGCCCACAGCTTCCCTTCCTTCTGCCAGTCACCCCAGCATGGCAGGGCTCCGTCCTGCAGAGGAAACAGCCCCATGAGGGAGGGCTTCCCTGGGGACACAGAAAGTGCATGCTGTCCCCAATCTGCTTTCCATCTTCCCATCTGGGGCCGTAGATGTGATGGGCATAGTCATTCTCCTCATCCACAGGCTTTTATCCCAGGGCCTTCAGGGCAGCTGGCCCATTGGTTCTCCCTAGAAAGCTGGGAGGCTGGGCTTCAGGACCACCCACCCACCCTCTCCCACGTGGTGGGGAGCGCTCCGGGCTGGGAGCCCCAGAGGCAGCTTCTAGTCTCCTGTCGGCGGAAGGAAGGATCGTGCCTGGCAGGACGGCTATGGCTCAGGGCTCCTGGCACAGGGCCACAAGTCAGGAACCTGGTCTGAACTCCAGCCCCGCCATTTGCCGGCTATGTGACCTCGTTCACCAACTGAGCCTTCACTGTTTCACCCGGAAAATGGGGATGATAACAGCTCTTGCTTCAAACAGCTGCTCTGAGGATTAAACCAGGGAGCCCCGCTATGTGTCAGGCCATTGCTGCATGCTTTGGGGGGACCCTAGGCTTCCAGTCTGGGGGAGAGTCAATGATCAAGGCATAAAATAAAACAAAATGTGAAGAACTTGGCTAGTAGACAACAGTGTTTATTATTCACCTTCCAGTGTGTCTATGGTTAGCATTAATTGATGAAAGCATTACTGTGTATCAATATTTATTATTTATTTGTGGGTTACTAGGAGAGTTAAGAGATTTTATATAAATATACATAATAGAATCATATATGTATAAATGCATAATCTCAATTAATGCCCATAAAAACCCTATGTAGCAGATATTGTCCTCATTCCTCAGAGAAGGAAACCAAGGCTTAGAGAGGTGAAGGCCACATGGCAAGTGAGGAGTGGAAGAGAGACTTGAACCCAAGGCAGTGTGCCCGGAGCCTGTGTTCTTAGCCACAGGGACACTGTCTCCTCGATAGCTCAGAGGCCCCGGTGTATGTGAATGGGCTCCCCGCAGATGACAAAGCCCTGGGCACATGTGAGGGATCGTCACGGCTCCATTGCCTGAATCACATCTGGTTTCCTGAACTCAGGGCAGAAGGGCCCAGGACGGGAGCCAGGGCCACGGGGGTTCCAGGGGAAGAACCAGCCTCCCTGGCCACTGGGGGACACTTGGAGAGTAGCAGCAGAATCCTCCTGGTCGACGCTTCTTTAGGATTTCTCGGAGCTGCTGAGCCCGCAGGGCACCATCACTGGAGAGCTCAGATTGTCCCTGGGACGGCCTTTAGCTGGTCACTGTCTCCATCGTGCAAGGCCAGAGAACCCCCTCAGCCCTGGATCTGCCATCCGGGAGGTGCATGCTTTGGTGGCAGACGTCCCTGGCTCTGAATCCCAGTTCAGTGTTTTCCAGTGTGTGACCTCAGGCCAGCCACCTAACCTCTCTGAGCCTCTGCTTCCTCATCCGCAAGGTGGGGGAAAGGTCTTGTCTGCAGGGCTGTTGTCAGAACTCAGATAGTGTCCACAGCGTGCCAGCACGGTGCCGGGCACAGAGCTGGCACTCAGTAGGTAGCAGGAGGTAAAGCAAGGTGGCCTGGGCAGGCGCCACCGGAGAGGAGTGGTGCCTGCTACTGCCTATCTGAGGCTCATACTTGAAAGAAGTAGGGATGATATTGAATCCAGCCAATTAGGAGAATTTCCCATAAAAATTTAATTCTTCAATAAAATAACAGTGCAAAATGAAATAGGTGAAGCATTTTTAAACTGTAAATTAACGATCTATAGTTATAGCCATAATAATAATAATAGCTACCACTTACGGACTACGGAAGGTGGACTCCGGGCCAGGAGCTAAACACATGCATTGCAGCTCCTGTCCCCTGAGATAAAGGTGCTTCGCTGCACGTTGCCGGCCAGGGGACTATGGCCCAGCTCCAGTGGCTCACTCCCAGGCCCTTCTCTCTCCAGAGTCCAGGCCTTTCCAAATAAACTTAGAGCAGAATGTACAGGAAAGCCCACCGGAACAAGAGCCAGCTCTCATGCACTTCTACTGTCTTCGAGCACCTTCCCTCTCTAGACCTCTGTTTCCTGGTGCCAGTTCGGCTTCCAGGCCAGGGAGGCCTTAGGAGCCAGGCGTACCCTCAGGCCCTGCCTGCAGCCCCTTGAGCAGGGCAGTGAAAGCCCCCCAAGTTTTTCTCCTGCATCATCGTGTGGTCAGAAATCACAGCCCAGACTTTGCATCGGTTCCCCTCAAGGCCTGCCCCATCCTCAAAGAGATCTGCTCTCAGGGAACCCTTTGGAGCCTTCTCCAAAGTCTCCCCCACCCGCTGTGGTCCTCATGACTCCTCTTCCGGGGCAGAAATAGACAAGGCTCTGCAGTCTGGGGGTGGCTGAACTCGTGGGTGCTGGAGCCGGACTACCAAGTTTAAACCCTGACTTGTCACTTACTGTGTGGCCTTGGGAGAGTCACTCAACTTCTCTGTGCCTCTGCTTCCTCATCTATAAAATGAGAGTGTTAATAATAACATCAACCTTCTAGGACTTTTGTGGTATTAAACAAATTAATACATGCAGCTCACTTACAATAGTGTCTGGCACTTGTGCTCCCTAGCTATTAGTTCCAGTTATTACTTTCTAGGCCCTGTGTGTTCATTTTTCATCCATGGCCATAAAGATTTCCTCCCAATGGTAAAGATAAGACGCGGGATAGCTCCCATTTACAAAGCCACGCATAGCACTAAGCTCCTTAAATGTATCAGTTCCTAAAGTGCCAAGCACTGTGAATGGCACATAGTAGGTGCTCAATAAACATCACCATCCCTGAGCACCCAAGTTACTTTCTCAGGCAATTAACTTACAACCCTCTCTCTCCTTTTAACCATAATTCAATTAGAAGCAAATTGACTACCCTCAACAATGTGTTTCTTAAAAAAACCAACACATGTTTTTTTCCCTGTGTCATTTGAAATGGACAAAATCATTGTACAGGTCACCCAGCGGTTGACTCCCACCTCCCTGGGGGGGCCTTTCTTCATGGTACCCCCCATTCTCCCGAAGCTAGATGCTCACATGCCCCGTATCCAGCCAGCCCCCAAATCCAGGGGAAATCACCCCTAAATTCCCCCCATTCCCAGGCCTTGTTTTTGCTCTCAGCATTTCCTGCACTCTTGAACTGTGACAGTTTCCTCTGGGTCCTCCCCTTCCCAATCAATCCCACGTAGTAAATCTCCCCTTTCTGGGATCAGTCTCCTCTGCAGAAACCGACTGGGGGCCGCTCTGCCTGCCCCACCCCATGCCTGGCCCTTCTAGTACTCCTCCTGCCGCAATCTCATTCCAGGCAGCTTTTCCTGCTTTCCAGCTCAGCTGAGCACTCTGAAGGGTGGCACCATGTTCTAGGTGCTGCATGAACCTTCCAGCACCCTCAACATCTAACGTGGGGCGCAGAGGAAAAGAGGCCGGGGACACATACTCCAGTGTGATCATGGAGTGGTTAGAGCCGTGCTTTCAGATCCAGTTGAGCTGGCTCTGGCTTTAGTTTGAGAAATATTCTGGGGCCTGATTTGCCAGTCTGAGTAACTAGGTGTGGCACACAGTGTCAGCAGCTAATTACTTTTAACTATTATTAATAGGTCTGCACTAATTATCTCTTGCACAGAGGCAAGATTTTACAGATGAGAGAGGGAGGGAGCCGGAAAGTAAAGAGATGTGCCCAAGGCTACAAGGTGAGTGGGTTGTCAGGATGGGGCCGGAATCCAGGGAGCTGGAGGCCTAGGCTGGGGGTGGGGGGCTTCCCTCCGGAGAAGGGAGGAGTGGGGTGGAGAGCGAGGGGCAGCGTCAGGGCTGCAGGGTGCAGGGCTGGGACAGGGAGGGCAGTTCCCACCAGTTGGTGGAGCGACTGGCTTGCCTCCCCTCCCCCACTCCCAGAATGCAATCTACCGAAACCTCTTATTAAAAGTATTCTGGGGGTGATAAAAGTGTCACCAAAGATTTGCTCATTTTCTAAACTGTCATTAAAAAAAAAATTTATGGTCAGGGGAAATATAGGCAGTGGAGGATAGAGGGTGGGAAGGGAGAGAGGGAGGATGATTTAAAATCAGTCCTCTAATAAATTAAAGATGCTCGCTTGCAAGAAGGGGCTTGGAAAAGGAAATTGCTCCAGAAAGTCAGGGCTTTCTCCATTCCAGCTGGCCGGTGTCCTCACCCTGCACTCTCCCATCTCACCTACATGCCCGTTCGTATCCACCCCTCCCCTCCTAGCCAATCCACACAGCCAAATGCCTCCTCCCTGCAGCCCCACCCCAAGCCCCTCCTGCACCGGCTCCAGCTGCCCACCCAGGGCGCTCCCAGCCCTGTTGTCTGAACATTAAGTAGACTATTTCTCACCCCACTGGACTGTAAGGTCTTTGAAGACAGCAGTCCTTCCTAGAACTATTGCTTGATTCTTCACTGGGCGGTGGAGTGATCTCATTCCCTTAGAGTTAGGAAATGTTAGCAGAAAAAAGGGATGGAAGAACCCAAGGAGTTCAAGTCCTCATTTGACGTGCGGGGAAGCTGAGGCTCGGAGGGGAGCCACCGGAGCCCCCTCTCCAGGGGCCCAGCAGAGCGCTCAGGAGCTTCGGCCCTGAGGCCAGCGGTGCCCCTCACCACTCACCAGCTGTGCGACCATGAACAAGTCATTGAGCCTGCTGGCCTCGGGCACCAGAGTCATGGGTATCCATCATGACCTGTATGTGCTTTGCTCAGTGATACTGTTGTTTTTCTTCACCTTGCCATGGTCACCGTCGTGGCGGGGAGGCGGGCAGTGCAGCTCGAAGCTGTCAGAGCCTTTTGCCTGGCTCACTTCAGCTGCTCAACACTTGTCCAAGCATCCACCACATGCCAAGCCCTGTGCTAGGTTTGGGGGACACAGAGACCAGCAGTCATGGCCCCTGGAAACACTGAAGCCCAGAAGGGACGCCACTCCTAAGAGTGAGGTGTCACCGGGGCTGCTCCCTGAGGGCCCAGCTCTGCTCCTTTGGGCAGGTGGCAGGCTTGCATTTCCCCAGCCACTGGGAGTTAAGTGGCCCCGTGTCTTGCTTTGGCCAAGCAGGACCAGCCCAGAAGGAGGCCTCTGGGGAAAGGAAGAGGGTGTGCCTGGCGGGTGGGACAGGGTGTGGGGAGCTGAGCAGGTGCTGACCCACTGAGAAAGGGAAGTGAGAGAGCAGGTTGGGGCCAGGTTGCAGGCTGGGCCCATGGGGATGAGGTTCTCAGGCCTGCCGAGCCAGGCCAGCAAGGGGCAATAACCTCGTTCTCCCCCGCCCCCAATGCAGGTGCTCAGCTCTTGTCCCGAGTAAGGTGGAAGAAGAGAGGCTGGGGACAGGGTGCAGCCGGGGCAAAAGCCTTGTTCCAGGACCGAGTGTGCCTCAGCCAGCCCCGCCAGCTCGGCAAGCTGCCTGCCAGGGCCTCGTTCCCCTGGGTCTGTGGGCACGATGCTGTCCTCTGCTCCACGCCCTCCATACTGCGGGTCAAGTGAGGGAACTGCAGGAATCAAAGTAGCAAACTTCAGACCCTCGAGGAAGCCCCTCTGCACACACTCCAGGAGGCCAGGGCGGGAGGGGAGAGAAGAGGACAGAGAAGAGGATTTGACATCTAGACGGATGGAGAGTGGGGAATGGCGAACTTAGTGTACAGCGCATACAATACTGTGTCACAGATGTGGCCCAGCATGGCAGACCAAAGAAGCCTGGGGACATCCCTGGGGGCCATGGGACTTCTCCAGGCCTGGGGAGGGCTTCTTGGAGGGGGCAGAGGATCCTGGGTTGGGCTTCACCGGCTCAGTGCACACAGAGAGAGGGAAGAAAGGAAGGCACAGGCAGCAGTGGGAGGGCTTGGGAACGTGGGGACTGTGGCCACCACGGGCCTGACCATGGGCGGGGTGGAGGCCAGGGGGCTCCCGGCCTCTAAGAGGCCTGAGGAATGAGGACTCTGCAGTCCTTCCGGCCTACAGGGACCCCCTCCAGCCTGTTTGGAGGGTTGGTTGGCAGCCTCCACCTAGAGCCTCAGCCTCAGCCTTCTAGAAACCAGGCAGATAGAGCACAGGCTGCTGGCCACACGCTGGTGCCCCCTTGGCTAGGTTTGTCCCAGTCCTGTCAGCCTTGTCCCGGTCTCAGCCCCTGCCTCACTCGGACACTCCTCTCACGCCTTGCAGCCTTGCTGGCGTCTGGGGCTCTTGGTTTTCTTTCCTTTCTGTTCTCTCTCTCTCTCTGTTTCACTCTCTGCCTCTGCCCCTCTCTGTCCATCTCTCCTTGTCCTTCTCCCCATCCCCTTTAATGCTTCTCAGGCTGGAGTTCTCCAGGCGCCAGGCAGGCCTCCGGGAGACTCCAGCCTGCAGGGAGTGCAGCTGCTCTTGCTTTAATCTGGGGGTGATCACTTGGGCTTCTTTGACCTCCTCTGCCTTTGATCTTTACCTTTCTTTGAAACCCTGCCTTGTTAGGAAGCTATTGACTTCAGATGTTCTCATCTCCCCAGGCAGCCAGGTGAGTGCCAGCAAGGGGCTGGCCGATCCCCCACAAGCGCACAGCACAGACCCTGCCAGGGCCTGAGGCTCCAGGCCAGACGCCTCCCTGGGCTGGGGGAGAGCCCGTTCCTTAGCCAGAGGGCCAGGTGGGGCTGTGGGGACAGCCTGGGCTCAGGAGACAGGCCTTTCTGCGTTCTAACCCCAGCTCTGCCATTGCTGCCCGGGTGACCCCGGAGAGGTCAGAACTGTTCTCTTCTGGAGTCTCCACTTTCAGCTCCTGGAGGCAACACTGAGCATGAGAACTCAGTGCGGCAATATGTGTAAAATGCCCGGTGTGTGTAACAAGTGCTCAAAACATCCCATTTCCTCTGCCTTCCTCTCCCCGCTCTCCATGCCTAGAACAACAGGACGTGCCCAAGACAGTGGCAAACCTCGCTCATGATCCTTGCTTAGCAGACAGACCACAGCACAGAGCTGTGTTTACTGACACGCAGCTCTCGCCCCACACCCAGGCGACCAGCACGGGCTGTTTTCACAGCCTCCAGGACCCTGCCGGCCCTCCTGCTCTCCAGCCCCTTCATCCGCTGAGCCGCCAGGCCACAGCGGGTCCAGCAGAATGCAAATGACCAGCACAAAACCAACAATCACCATGAAGCAATCAACTCATACAGTCTTTAGTGTCTGCAAAGTTTTCGCCCAGACGGACCGTGCTGGAAGCCCTGCCAGGTCACAGGCAAGAGGCTGGACCACTGACAGTGACCCAGAGAGGCAGGGCTGGAGCCGGGACGCAACCCTGGGCTGATTCCCAGACTCGCCCACTGTGTGTCACCGGGAGGCCCCATGCATAGCCCTGACACCAGGACCCAGCTGGTATGGGCCAGGGCCCGGGAATCTGCATTTTGGTGAGCTGTAGTGAGTTCTGAAGCAGGTGGCCTCCCCAGGTCTGAGCAACAGCCCTCCCTAACATCCGGATGGACGGGACTGATTCGTGCTCAGCTCTCTCCCCTGAGTAGCGGGAGAGGTGTGGCTCTCTGTGACACAACCCTGCCCCGTACTGGGGGCAGTTAGGGTCATGGCCTTATCGGAGAAGCCAGAGGGAGAGCAGCTGGGCCTGGAAACATGAGTTCTGTATCTGGGGCTCGGGTGCCCGTCTGCAGTTCACTCTACGGAGCTCCTTGCTGGGTGAGGACATGAATTGGGCGTCACTGGTTTTCAGCCTTGGCCGCACAGTGGCCTCACCTGGGGGGCTTTAAAAAACACTGCTGCCTGGAGGCAGCCCACAGAGATTGTGACGTGAGGGGTCTCAGGTGTGGCCCGGGCACACCCAAGGGGATTTTTAAAGCTCCCAGAGGATCTAATGTGCAGCCAGCTTTGAGAACCACTGAACGGCGACGCTGAGGTCAGTTCTGTGATGCTCGAGCCTGTGACTAAGGGCAGATGTGGCACAGAAGCGTTGGCCGTGTGTGTGAGTGTGACAGTCCGTGCGTACTCAGAGAGACCCGCAGGGCAGTGCGTGGGGGATGGGAAGGGCTGCCGAGGCGGAGAAGAGCCCTCAGGGGACCCACCTTCCCTCCCTGTACAGAAAGAACCCAGAGAGGGTAAACGACTAGTAGAGGGACCCAAGGCCCAAGGCTGGACTCCAGGCCTCCAGGGAAGCGCATCCACAACCCGAGACCTAAGACAGGAGGCAGAAAAGGAAGACAGAGCCGGCCCCCCAGCCCCAGGTCTTGCTCGGCAAAAGTGCACGTTTGCTTTGCCTCTTCTCCTGTCGAAAGATGCTGGGCTCGGCAGACTGCGCTGGATTTGCTGGCGTGAGAGGGCCCGTCAGCCTCCCTGAGAACCAGGGCTCCCTGAAGCTGCTCCCCAACCACGAACCCAGCTCAGACAGGGCTTCCCTCTCCCCAGCCCAGGTATTCCATGCACACAGGATGTGCCGGCAGGAGGAGCCAAGAACAGTCCCCTCATCAGGGAGCAAACCTTCCAAGTGACACTTCAACATCCTGGGTGGAAGGGTTTTGGATTGAGAGCTTGCCCCTGGTTAGAGAGAGCCCCTGGAGAGCCGGAAATGCTCAGGCCAGAGCCTGAGGAATCTGCCTCCTACCAGCTGTGTGGTCTAGGGTACAGGTAAGCCCCGGTTTCCCCATCTGGCAAATGGGCACGCAACACCTGCCCGGCCTGCTCGACAGGGTAGCTGGAGGCTCACACAGGTAGCGCAGGTGAAAGTACTTGGCCGAGGAGGCCGCATCTACACACGCAGGAGATTATTATCGGGCATGGTCTGAGGAGTGCCCCAACCACTCTCTGTCCCCAGATACCTTCTTCACTTGCAGCTAATCCCTGTCGTCCGCATCGTTAGATCTAGCCTCTGGGTTAAGGATGTTCAGACCATTGGATACAACCAAGGTTTCTGTGGGAGCAGAGATGGGGTGATGACACACACAGCTCCCCGCCGCACCATCCAAACGTGCTAGTGTGACCTGTAGGCAGCTGGGCACCAGCAGATGACACAAGCTAGGAGGGAGGAGCCTTCTGCAGAGGGATGGACCTGGAGGGCCTCCCAGGGCAAGGCCAGGGGAGAGGGCAGCTGGCTGCCCTGAGACTTCCTGGGCAGCAGGACTGAGGGCAGCTGGCTCAGGTGCCCTGGGGACCTGGAGGTGACCAGTGGGGAAAGGAGGGTTGGGAGGACACCCAGTGAGTCCACAGCCAGCTTCCCTTGTTGCAGCCTGCCCGGTGGCAAGGACCTAGGACCTAGAGCCTGACAGGTGGGGACTTAGTGCATCTATGGGGCATGTTCCTTACCCTCTCTGAACATCTGTTGCCATTTATAACATGGAGGTAAGGACAGTTCCCTTTGGGAGTCATTTAAGGATCAAAATCATATATGATATATAAAAGCAGATTAATTATTTATTATTTATAATTTTGTTGAGGTCGTAGCACAGGCAACCTATATATATGTATATATGTATATATATATATATATGTATATATATATATGTGTATATATATATATATATATATAAAATTCCCCCCAACATCCGGGTGTGCACCCCATCCCTGCTGTATCCTTTCCCTCCAGACTGGAAGGGAGGGCAGAAGAAAGGACATGGGCCACAAGTCAGAAAACCTGGATGCTAATTCCACCTTTGCCCTGGCTGAAGGACAGTGGACAAGTGTCCTCACCACTCAGAACCTCATCTCTAAGGGTAACAGATGAGATGACAATCGCTAACTCTTGAGGTTGCCGTGAGAATGACATAAAACAACGTGTCAGCCGTAATAGCTCACATTGGTCCAGCACTTTCCAATGCGCCAGGCACTGTTAAGGGCTCCACGAGCACTATTTCAAGAGACCTCCACTGCAACCTTGTAATTCTCCCTCCGTCTACAGATGAGAAAATGGAGGCTCAAAGCAGTAAACACTGTGGCCAAAGGCTGCACAGCTTGTAAGTGGCAAAGCGTGGATTTGAATCCAAGTGGCCACTGCTTTTCTACCTTAGGGGGCATAGGATCTGAGCACATTCATGCTGGAAGAAGCCTTACAGCACACCCAGTCCGACCACCTGCTGATAGCTGAGGAGCCTGAGATCCTGCCCCCAAATTGTGATACAAATCAAATCTCCCCTTCACCCGGACCTGCATTGTGCTTTCCCAGATGCTTCCTGCATCCGATGGGTCTTTACCAGCCACCTGGCATCCACAGAGCAAGTACCGTTCCTCTCGGAGGATGGCACTGAGACCCAGGCCCACGTGGCCAGTCTGAAGCTGAGCTGGGCCTCCAGCACCCTTGTGCAGGGTCTCTCCTGCAAAGCCTGTGCCACGTGTTCTTGGTGGGGCTGGGGGCCTTTGCTGCTGGGGGTGGGGAGTGGGTGTGAGTGCTCCTGAGACTTCTCTGCATTTCTAAAAGCATCCAGTTATGACCTTTGACACCTGATGAGACAAGGAGTTTCTCCCAGAGACCTAGCCCAGTGTGGGGCTTTGCGCCTGGTTACAGCTGCCTTCCTGCCATGCCCATCCTGGTGCCAGGCATAGCCTGGGTGGCACAGGGGGTGGCTCATACTGCTGGTTGACCACTCAATATTCATTCAGATTTTTGTTCAGATAGCAAGTGATGAAAGTGGCTGGTCTAAATCAGTCATGGCAATCCTTTTCCTCTTTGCTTGTGATTGGCCTGCGGGGGGCCAAATGACCTGGTTCCAACGAACAAGAAGGGAAGGAAGTCAAGTGGGAACCCCCCTAAATAAAAAGGCACATTAGGAGAGAACTCCTTTGCCCTCCCTTTTCCAACCCCACCTTCCTTCCTGCTGGCGATACCCTTAGATAGAGATATGATGCCTGGAACCATGGCAACTATCTTGGGCCATGAGGCAATATCTGCTGAGGATGGCATAGCAGGAGGTTAGAGAGAGCCTGGTCCCCCGCTGACATTGTTCAGTTGCCGTACCAACCTTGGAGATACCTGCCTTGGCAACTAAGATCATGCATGTACTGGCTATGCCATTGTCTGTCTGGTATTATGTTACTTGCGGCCAGAACATCCCTACCGATAAAAGATGTAATAATAATAAAGGGGTCGGCTTTATGAAGTAGACAGTCTGATATATGTTTTACATACAGAGAAGCTAAGGTTCGGAGAGGACATTGAACTTGCCCTAGCAAATAAAAGACGTGGGATTCATACACAGAGCCATCTGACTCCCGGGTCTATGCCCCAAACCACCACACAGCTGTGCCCTCAGAGGAGGCCGAGTTCCACTGTAAGGACATCAGAGAAAAGGGTGATTTCTCCTCCTTTTCTACATCTGCCTCTAAACTACCCTATTTCAAAATATTCAGTGAACATCCATGTTGAAATACGTCCTGTCAGACAGATGATGTGTTTGGAGTTGGAAAAATAGAGATGAAAGGATTGGGCCTGTGTCGGATAAAATGAGTCCTGCCCATCAAAGCCTTCTGCTATCTTTAGGGATGCAGGACAGTCACCTGGGAAGCTGCAGTGAGCAACACCAGAAAGAACACATCTTCTACTCTCTCCTGCCTGCATCCTCCAAAGCCAATTTAAGTGTCCTTTCTTCCAGGAAGCTTGCCCTGACTGTCCTAGGCAAACTGGCTTCCCAGGGCTTATGTTTGCATGCTTCTTATCATGAGCAGATTATTTTCAGCTACTGATGTGCCTGTGTGCCCCTCTGCCTGACTGAGCGTGAGCCCCTGGAAGGCCACACCGTCCGTGTCTCAGGCCCGGCACAGTTCTGAGTGTAAAGCAGGGGTGCGGGAAATGCTTGCTGGTGGACCGTGACATCATGCTCTGTAAGGACAGCTCCCCCAGGTCAGATCACCCCCCCCCATTGCCACACACACCCCCAGGACTCAATACGAATCCTCGTCCACCAAAGGGAGCTTCTTATTTCACGTAAAACCTGATGGAAACTGACATCAGCCATCACAAAAGACGGCACAGGGCGTGATGCTCGCTGCAGTGTGGGCACGGGGGAGAGGACAGGGACGGGCTTCCCTGATAGGAGCCCAGTGGGAGCAAAGACCAGGAAGTGCCCAAACGTGGGGACCTATGGGACAGTGGTGACCGGCTTCAGAGAGCCACCAGATGCACAGAAATGGCAGCTTCCTTCTCCGCTCCAGCCAGGTAACGCCACCTTGACACAGGCTTGAGGAATGTTCCAGAAGCTCATGATGCCCTTTCCCTCTGGCCTTACTCTTCCCTGGAACACAATGGCTTGTGCTTGCGGAGCTTGGGCTTTGAGATTGCTTAAGCGAGCCGAAGAATCAACAGCTTCTGGGGGCTGCCCTTCAGCGGCTCCTCTCCACGGGTATTTTTAGTCGCATTTAATTTGGCAGCGCTGAGCACTTTTGATTTCACAATGATTAGTTAGAGCTTGTGTGCCGCTGTTTTTCTTCTTACCGCCCGCCTGTCTCCCCCAAGGGGACTGGGTGTTGTTTTGACTTTTATGTGCTACAATAAAAACTTTCATTGTAGCAAAATGTTTGCTCGTCAAAATTAGCTTGGTTAATTCCAAAGAATTGTTTCATCTTGGCTCCACAGGCACCGGGGATCTTTTTTACAAGACGAATTGGCCACCAGCCAGCTATCTCCAGGACAATTCCTCTGTAGTGTTCATCCCCCTGGAATTTACCTTTAAAGAGGAAAGACCTGCCTTCGCTCTGCAAAGGAAAGCAGAGTGTGTTACCCGGTTCGTGTGCTCCGCGGCAGGGCGAGGAGTGTGGATTGGGTGGTGTTGATTTTGGAATCACAGACACGAAAGAAAGCCCCCCACAGAGAAAGACACACATCAGCACGATCTGGGGAGGCGACGGAGATACGGCACACACAGGCACACACCCAGAGACGTTACACTCGTGGGCACGCAAAGACACACGCTCACAAGCACACAGACCAACCGGCCAGACACCTCGCGCAAGCGACCGGGGAGATGAGCCTCAAAGGCAGGTCCAGGTGGGGAGCGCCGGAGCCGCCCTCCTCCTGCATCTGCAGGGTCCACAGGCAAGCTGAGGCCTCACCCTGCTGAGACCCCCCTGCGTCAGCAAGGGAGGTGGCAGGCACAACCTTGGAGCCATCTAAGTTATCCTGGGCCCCAGCTCAAAGCCCCTCTTTGCAGGGCCTGAGCCCAGAACCCGGGCCCTGCTGACTCCCTCCAGCTGCTCTCCCCTCCCCATCTCCGCCTCCCCAGGCTGAGACCCCTGTTAGTCAGGAGGCAGAGGGGGCCCACTGAGGCCTGCGGCAGCCAGCAGACCACCATCAGCTGGAGTCTGTGCAAAATGCCGGGATGGGATGCCCAGATGAGAGGCGGTGGGGCAGGCTAGTGCGCAGCCTTAGCTAGCGTGGGGTGGGGACCAGGGCTGGGTGGGGAAGGAGGCTCTGACGACACTCTGCAAAGGGACTGTGTTGCTTCAGCAGGACTGGGGGCTGCTGCTCAGAGCAAGTTTTACTCAGACCACCTGGGTGATTAGAGGCCACACTGCCCCTTCCTACCTGCCCCTTCCAGCAGCCCCCTCCGCCTCTCTTCTCTCTTTTGTACTGAGTGAATCGACGCTCAAACAGTTCTGGGAAAGAGCCGAAGTCACCATCATCTGCACACCCACTGGGTGCCAGGCCCTGTGCCTGCCACGTCATTGGCTCCTCAGTCAGTGTCAGTGTCCCTAGCCCCATTTTGCAGACAGTCAGGGAAATGACGCCAGTGCTCAGGTGATGCGTCTCTCTCTTGCATCTCACAGATGGATGATGAGGCCCTGAGAGGCTCAGGAATTTCCCCGAGGCCACTTAGCTCGTACCAAGGAAGCAGGATTTGACCTCAGGACTGGCCCCAAAGCCAGTTCATGGTCAGGTGTGTAGGAACCACTGCCCTGAAAATGAAGGGCACAGTCAGGGCCTCAGATGCCTGGAGCTCTGGCTACTGTGTGGGTGGGGGATTGGAGGGGCAGGCACATTGGATGATGGGGCAACCTAGGGACACAGTGACAGGGAGGATAGGAAGGCAGGTGAGAGTGGCATTGAGACAGTAAGCGGCTGATCCGTGTCCCCACAGCTGAGACACAAAGGGACACCACTGAGGAACAGACTCCCCGATAACACCACTCTTCTCTCTCCCCACCTCACTCTGCCCACTTGGAGGAAAGGGACAGTCAATATCTGGAAGGGAACTTGGCCTTTCGGCCACATATTCATTCTCTAACTTCTCATCAGGCGCCCGCCCTCGGCCAGGCACGGGGCAGACAGCAGGGTACAAACCGGAGCTCATGCCCTCCTGGCGCTAGTAGGAGAGACACCCAGCCACGGACCACATGGTAAGGCCCAGCGACAAGGAAGGCAACAGAGAAGAGACACACAGCTCCTGCGTGGTGGCAGGTGGGGACAGGGCAAGGCCATCAGGCAGGAGGGCTGGAGGCACCAGGGATGCGGCAGGAAGGCTATGAGTGGGAGCCGTGGGTGTGTCTGGGGAGGGCGCAGCCAGGCCGGGGGATCAGAGCACACAAAGGCCCCAAGGCCAGAGCAGGCCTGGCAGGCGATAGGCAGTCACTGTGGCAGTGTCAGGCGAGCAGAGAGGAAGTGGGGGATGAGGCTGGGGAGGTGGCCAGAGGCCGGGTCTCGTAAGGCATCGCGGGACACTGTGAGCCTTTCGAGGTCAGCCTTCATCTATAAGCACCAGGCGGGCACGGGATAGGAAGTTAGGAATGAAGTATGGCCCGTGGGCCCGGGCACAGACCCACAACACCTGCAGAGAATCCGGCCAGTCTTCAGTCTGCAGGTTTCTGTGGCCAGAACTTTCAGTTCCATGGTTGAGAGACTAAGTCCTCCTTCTCAGTCCCCATTAAGCAAGGGACATGCAGGGGCTGCTGGAAAACGCTTCCTACACTGCTGTGTGCCAGCCAGGGTCGAGGACTGGGACAAGGGCTTGGCCCTGGGATCTGGCTCAGTAGAGCGACAAGAGCAAGACCTGGCATGCAGTCCTACAGCTTCCCTTGCCCAGCTGTGTGGCCTTGAGTAAATCTCTTGCCCTCTCTGAGCCTCAGATTTCTCCATGGTCAAATAGAGATGCTTCACTACAGAGCCACGAGCATCAAACGAACAGCAGAAGTCAACAGAAGTCATTGTAAAATGTGAGATCCTGCACATCTGGAAGGTTTTATTTGAAAATCATTTCTCCCCTTCTGGCCCAGGACAGGGTGGAACTGATGTGCAGGGAAAGGAGCGGCTTCCCTGGGAAGGGACCTGTGTCTCCCCCACTGCCCCACCTCCCGTTCTCCCCTCCAGGGTCTGTCACCTGAACTACTGACTTAATGGCTCTGCCCGGCCGTCTGGCGCCCAACGTCCCACCCCAGGTTTCCGCTCGGGCGTGTGCTTCCTGCTCTCTCCAGGTCCAGAGCCGCAGCTGAAGAGCAAGCCAGCTGTGCGCTCCGAGTAGCACCTGAAGTCTCCCAGTTCAGACACGGGAGGACACGGCCACCAGGTCCTTCCCGTCCCCCCCAGCCCTCGCCTCCACCCCACACCCTGTGGCAGCT
The DNA here is from genome assembly GCF_041146395.1 of Eulemur rufifrons. Taxonomy (NCBI): domain Eukaryota; kingdom Metazoa; phylum Chordata; class Mammalia; order Primates; family Lemuridae; genus Eulemur; species Eulemur rufifrons. Next base: position 26,138,079 of record NC_090984.1, on the reverse strand, counting down.
TTGGGTCAGTCTTCCTGTCTGCATTCAGTATTTACTGTTTTAAAAGTCAATGATTTTTAAATTGACGTTGCTCACTCACCTTATTTTAGAGCCTGAGGCTGTATCAATGGCCACGTCATGAGACAAGGTGAAGGGGAAGACTGGAGAATAACCAATGTGCATAATCAAGGAATTCTGAGGACCCGAAATGTATTTCTCCAAAAAGGACTTGGCTGGTGAGCCAGTGAGAATGTGGGGACAGTCACACCTGGGGACTCGTGGCTGGGCCCATGGAGCAGGTCCGTCCCAGAAGGAGAGCCCTGAGGGGTGGGGTAGGGCCCACCTTCAGCCTTGGCTTCCACGCTGGCCCCGCCCGAGCTCCAGCTGGCGCCATCTCACTCACCACGGCTCCACCAACCTTCTCTGGCAGCCCTGGCCGCTCAGAGGTGCAACAAGGTTCGGGAGCAGCAAAGCGGCACAGACCAGGTGAGCTCTCTGGGCCGATCCCTAAGCGGACACCAGCCACTGCTGAGCAAAGCCAGGCACCTGCCCCGGCCCCCAGCCAGAGCTCAGCAGTCCTCACCCTCTCACCCCGCCCAGCCTGTCCCCAGCCCCCGCACCGGGCACTGAGGACACCAGATGAATGAGAGCAGTTCCCTGCCTTCCAAAGGTCAGTGTCCTTCTCTGAAAACTGACTGTCTGGGCTCTGGTGGCTGGAAAGAGAAGAGGCATAAACCATGGGGACGGGGAGGATGTCAGAGAGAGGCTGGTGTCCCCAGTCCCTGAAGGACTCACGGCTGTTTACTCACAGCTAGGAGGTTCTTCAGGGCCCTGGGGAGGTATTCTCCTCTTAGATATCATTTATTGAGCACTTATTATGTGCCAGTCTGCCAAGTGCTTTACACATATTAATTCATTTAATCCTCCCAATAATCCTCAAAGATAGGTGCCATTATGTATCTATCTAATCTTGAACTCCTGGCCTCAGGTGACCCTCCTGCCTTGGCCTCCCGAAGTGCTGGGATTGCAGGTGTGCGCCACCGTGCTCAGCCTATGTACCTATGGCTACTGGACAAGTGAGGAAGCTGAAGCACAGAGAGGTTAAGTAACTGCTTCAAGGTCACAGAGCTAATAGGTGATAGAACCACACTGGACACAAGCCGCCGGGGCCCGGGGCTGCACTCCCGTCCACCACAGTGACGGCTGCTCTAACAGGTTCCATGTGTGCTGTCGCAAAGCATCCGTGTTAGGAATCCTCCTAAACAGACTACTGCCCTGTTTCACACTGGAGAAGCTAAGCTACTGGCCTAATACTAAGTATTATTCATTGATTAATTAGTAGGAGCCAAGAACTGTCCTAAGCACTTCATGTATTTTAACTAAATGGATCCTCACAACAAGTCCCTGAGGTGAACGCTGTCATTGCCTCTATGTAATAAAGGGGGAAACTAAGGCAGGAGGCTAGGCATCCATGTCAGAGTTTTCCAGAGAAACAGAAGCAGCAAGATATACACGTGTACACGGGTGTATGTATATATATGAGGCAACTCATTATAGGAATCACACGATTACAGGGGCCAAGAAGGCCCCCAGTCTGCCGTCTCCCACTGGGGGACCAGGAAAGCCATGGGGTAATTCAGTCCAAGTCCGAAGGCCTGAGAGCCTGTGGGGGGTGGGGGGTGGTCGGAGCACTTTTCTGAGTCCCAAGGCCCAGGAACCAGGAGCGCCGATGTCCAAGGGCAGGAGAAGACGGACGTCCTAGCTCAAGCAGAGAGCAAATGCGCCCTTTCACTGCCTGTTTGTGCCAGCCGGGCCTTCTGCAGCCTGGGTGGTGCCCACCTGCGTTGGCAGGGGATTGTCTTTGCTCAGTTGGCCGATTGGAATGCCAATCTCTTCCAGAAACATGCCCCCCCAAGACACATCCAGTAATACCGGTTTGCTATCTGGCATCTCTGAGTCCAGCCAACCATCACAGCACCTTACCCAAGGTGCCCAAGGTGCCCACTGGCAAAGCTGCACGTGCAGCTGGCCGGCGGTGTTCATAGCCACGCCCCTGCTCGCAGCCACGCCCCTGCTCACAGCCACGCCCCTGCTCGCAGCCACGCCCCTGCTCACAGCCACGCCCCTGCCTGCGCGTGTGCAGAGTAAGTAAGAAGAAGGGCTGAGGCTCGAAGCCAGGCCTGTGGGCCACCTGTGCCTGAGCTCGGCTGCTGTGTCCTGCTACCTGCTCTGCCCTGTCTGCGACACCTTGTTCAGGTCAGCGATCCCAAGCAGAACCCTAGACCTCTGGCTCTCCACCTGCCAAGGCAGAGAGTCCACTTTTCCTGGGCTCACCTTCCTCCAAGCAGGCGAGCAGCCCTTGTCTTCCCACCTGCCTTGCTCACCTGGCCTGCCCTGCCCTGGACTTCTCCTGTCCTCTGAGCCTTCCGGTCGTAAGTGAGCTCCCGCTAGACCCCCAGGTAGCGGATCTCCGATCGTGGGGCCAAGCACACTTCACGTTTTGGGAGCCTCTGGATCCTTTTCCAGGCTTGTCAGGGCTCTCTCTTCCCAGGCTGGTCTTGCACGCTGCCTTCCTAAAAGCAAGGGCCCTTGTCTGCAAGAGTCTGGGTCTCCTTCTCTTCTGAAGCTCTGGGCCACATTTTCCCCCGTCCAACCCCTGCTTCCCTTCACCACCAGTTCCTCCTATGGCCACAGTCAGGTTGAACCGCGGTGCCCTGGGCACTCCCGCCCTCCTGAGCAAGGCTGCGGCACACCGAGCACACGGGGAAAGCAGCCGTGGCGGATGCAGCAGCTGTTGCAGCTGCCTCCTGGGCCGTGTCCTGCACAGCTGGGCCCAGGTCGCGCTGACCCCGAGCGGCACTGCCAGCTCAGCCAAGCACTTGACAGCCAAGGGCATCCTGGCAGGGTCGGACAAGAGGAGGCTCCCTCGGCATCTTCCAGAGGCAGCATGGGGGAGGGGCCGGACAAACGCACTCCAGGCCTCCTGCAGGTCCTGCTCTGTGACCTCGGGCAGCTTACCTAATCCCTGTCCCAGCTTCACCCTCTGTGAAATAGGGGACACAGTGGACATCTCCGGGGCAGCTGTGAGGATGAAACCCTCGCCGCTTGGACTCTCGGAGGCCTCCCGGCTCCCCAGCTAATGATTCCGTGGGAACCGGGGAGGGAGTCTGTGGTCCGGCTGCGGCTGCGTGAGGTGAGCATCCCGTTTCCTGGAAAACCGAGAGACAAGTGGTCACTTGCCATTGTCGTCTGAGGCACTTTTAAAGAGGAATCTCTGGCTTCATCCCAAAATGCCTTCTCCCATGTAGGAGTCGGGGCGACAGGGCAGCGTCCCTTGAAGTGAGCACTGTCCTATCCAGGCATCTCATCTTACAAGAAAACGTTTCTAGCCCAGCATCCCGTCTTACCAAAGGCAGCAACACAGCATGTGGCACCTAGGTGGGAAGGAGGCCTGAGGCCGGGAGGCGGGTCAGGCACAAAAGGGGGCTGAGCTCGGCTTGGAGGATAGACCTCCCCAGCTCCCATGTGGGGCTGAGGGCCAGCTCCAGGTGGCCGCACACCGAGATACAGTGACAGTACCCCAACCCTCATATGGGCAGTACTTGGCTGTCCACAAAGAATGTTTTTACCTCTTCTCTTCTCAACCCTCATGCCCTGGGAGATAGGTCTATTTAGACCCATTTCACAGATGAGGAAACTCGGGACCAGGGAGAGCAGGGGCAGATCCAGGGCCTGGACCCAGCTCTAGCTGCAAGCCCAGCGCTCGTTCCTGCTCGTGACCTGCCCTCACTAAGCCTCAGCTGCAACCAGCAGCCCAACCCCAGCGCCACTGCTTCACCCTGGGGGGAACTTGAGGGGGATCAAAGGCCCTAGGCTAGCAACTGTGTGTCCACACCACAAGTAGTGACGACTCTCCAGGTCCACTTAAAAACCCACATCCCTGGGGAAATTCCTGGTGCCAAAGGGGGAGATGAGAAACGCAGTGAGTGTTCCAACTCCAGCCTCCTCCTGCCCCCCCTTCCCCCAGGGAGCCTCGTATATTTTCCAAGAGCAGAGTAGCAAGGGCCATCTCAGAGTGGGATGTCCCCAGCCTATCAGGAGGGTTTGAGGACGGGGCTGCCAGCAGGGCAGGAGGAGGAGCCCACAGTGAAGTAAGCCAAGTCGCTAGAGAGGATGCCGGGGTGTAGAAGACCACTGGCCTCAACCCAGTGGGGGACCTCCGGGCCCGTGGAAATGGCTGTCTCCTTCCTCCTCCCTCCTCTCTGTGTTCCTGGCCTCTGCTGGGAGTGTCCCTTCCTGACACCCTGCAGCAGGAGCCACAGAGGCTGGGACAGGGACCAAAGAAGGACAGGCCAGACATCCACAGAGCAGAACTGGTGCACAGGCCTGGAGAAAGCAGCAGAGCCTCCGAGGACAGGCCCACGCTGGCCAAGCACTTTGACCCCAGGGGCACCTCCCGGGTGAGCGTCGGTGGCTCCTACGAGTCCCCTGCCTTATGGGTTTGTCTGTTATGTCTACCTGTAAGGGGAGGGTCTCAGTCTCCAGGAGCCCCACGGCTTTGCGATCCATGTGGTCTCCCAAAGAGAGGAGCCGCCCTCTGCTTCAGCTCAAAGGCCTCATCTCAAGACCCAGACGGACAAGCCCGGCCCCAGGCAGTGCACAGTGGAGAGGGAAGCCACCCTCAGCTTCATCACGAGACCCAGACGGACAAGCCCGGCCCCAGGCAGTGCACAGTAGAAAGGGAAGCCACCACGCTGCAAGGAACAGTGTTGTCATGGGTGTGTTGGCAGGTGTGATGCATGGGGAGAGGTCAGCTATCAGGGGAAGCCCTGGGGTTTCTCAAGGAATGGGGGCTGTAGATTTTTCTGGGGGACAGGGGCTGTGTGTGTCTCACTCATCCCCCAACGCCTACTACAGTACGTGGGATGCATTGGGCTATACCATCACCTAGCTGTGTGACCCTGGGTAAGTTACTCAACCTCTCTGTACTTCAGATTCCTCTTCTGTGAAATGGAGCTGGTACTGGGGTTGTGGGGAGGATTGGATGAGGCAGTGAAAGGACCTGGTATGCTCTCCTTACCAGCCTCCCTTGTGCCCACAGAGCAGCAGGAAACACGATGGCTGGCACCTGGGGTCCTCCTGGCCCACTGGCCGGCTGGAGAGAAGACTTTTGATCCTAGAAACCAGAACTGTCATCAAAAGAGAAGGTGAAAGGCACTGGAAAACCCGAAACCTGCGGAATGCTGTTTACCCAGAACACTTGGCGAAAGCATTGTTTCTCCGAGAAGCAGTTCTCTGAAGGCCACTTGAAATACCTTCCCAAGAAACACGCCAAGGAGCACAGTCCTCGTGCCTTGCTTTGATGGCCGCTTCAGACAAGGGACTCCCAAACCCCGCTCCATCTGATGCCAAAGGTGAAGGTGTGTCCGAGGCAGAAACATCTATTTCCAAATGGCTTCTAATTTTTTGGTGTAGAAAAATACTGCACTCTGTCACCAAACAAAAAAAAAAAAAAAAGAAACTTAGCATAGAAGCATAGTGCCTAACATATGCTAGGTGCTCAGTAAATGGCAGCTGTGATAAGAATTATTACTTATGTATTATAAATGCTAGTATTATTTATAAATATATTATAAATACCACCTTTATAATTAGAGTATTATTGCCACCCAATAAGAAATGAATGCTGCTACCGGGAAGAGTAGAGGAAATAATAGAATAATAACATTTGTTATTTTAGACCGGAGAGTCGGGGCTCAGAGGGGACATTCGGCGAGATGCGGCTGGCCGAGGTGATGCAGTCGGTCGGGCTGGAGCTGGGACAAGCATCTATCTGCCGGCGGTCGTGCTCCACCTGCCCCGTGCGGTGTCTGGGAGAAGGTGGCTCCTGTCAGGTGCACTAGCGCCTTCCTCTGCCCCGGCTCAGGGAGCCTCCCTGGAAGTCAATCCGTGTCAGCTCAGCGCTGAGGGCCTGGAGCACTGGGGGCCACACCAGCTGCTGGCCCACCCTGCTGGGACCCCAGCATCGCCAGAGCTGGCAGACCACCCCTTGCTTATAGAGGGGACAGTTACTTGCTTTGGGCCCCCAACTCGTTAGGGGCAGCAGTCCACAGGGCTTCAGGAACCAGGGAGAGTCACTGTCCGGAGACCCCGACACAGGACTTGGCGGCTACTCTCCTGGAAGGGGTGAGCCTGGTCCCAGCGCTCACTCTGCCTGGGTGAACACCACCACGTTGAAGTGAGAAAAACTTAAGTTCTAGAGTGGGCACCAGGGAGTGGGGAACGTGTAGAGAGAGGGGTGTTCAAAACCTATTTTATTTGCATACTTGGCAGGGGGGCAACAGATACAGACCCCACGGGGTTTGAAACAGGGCAGCCCACCTGCTAGCTGCTTGTGTATGGGAGGTGCATTAAGCTCTCTGAGCCTCAGTTGCCTCGTCTGTAAAATGGGGATAGTTAGGAGCCGCCTCCTGGAGTCAAGTGAGGCTGGGCTGGAGATGCTGCTCTCAGCACAGACGTCAGCCCCAGGCCCGGTGGGAGGAGCAGCAGCTGTCGTTCTGGTGAAACGTCTGAAAGAACAGTCGCCAAAATGTGAAGGGGGCAGGGAGGTTATCACCGAGGGGCAGGATTTTGGTGACTCTAATTCCTTTTCTCCTTTTCATTTTCTTTTTGCTTATCTGGATTTCCCAAATATTCCACAATGTTCCTGAATTCACTGTGTCATCTGAAAATGATAATAAAGCGAAAAACAAGCCCTAAGCCCCGCTGTGGGTGCGTGGCCGCCTGGGTGCTGGGGGAAGGGAGCCCAGGGCAGTGGCAGAGCTGGGGACAGAGCAGAGGCAGCGAAGGCGACGCCCCCTCCCCTGCGGTAGGGACGCCCCACCCTGCGGGTGGGCCCAGCTCGCTAGCTCTGGCTGCGCCTGGCTCAGACAATGGGAACACACAATCATTCATTATAACTCAATTACAGTGATTAAAGCTGGTGGCATGCAGAGGCAGAAGGGAGTGTTGCCAACAAAATTTACACTCCGTGTCATCAGCGAGAGATAACAGCAGCTGACGCGGCCAATCGCCTCCCCTGCCATCTGCTCGGCGCTGGGGCGCCCCGGGGTGAGGGCTGCTGCCTCCCTAAGGGTGGACCATGCGGCGGGAGCTGCGGAGATGGGCTGCGCCAGGCCAGGAGCACCCCCTGCAGAACGGCCCCCCCCCCCCCCAGGAAACGCAGCATCTGGAATACGGGTGTCGGGAGGCAGAGGGGCTGCTGTTCTGGGCTGTGCCAACCGTGGCAGAGGTTAGGATTCTGACATCTGGTTTTCACCCCCATGTTTCATATGGGGAAACTGAGGCACACATGCACAGAGATCACATACAGTAAGCCTGGGGCACAGCCCAAACGCAGGCCGGCCCTGGCTCTCCCGTGGATGGCACAGAGAGGCTGGGAAGTTGGGACCACTCTGATGCAGGGAGATGGAAGGGGCCAGGCTGAGACCTGAGACCCTGGGGGCCCAGGAGGAGTCAAGGTGGCGGCAGGAGGGCCCATGGGGACAGTGCAGGAGGCACTAGGCACAGGGAAGGGCTGCTGGGGGAGTGCGGGGGCTGGGGACTGGATGGCCGTCCATTGGCAGGCAGCAGACCCAGACACAGGTGGGCTGTGCTGACGGTGACCGAGAGGGACTTGGGGGGAGAGGTGGAGGCAGAGCCCATGGCTGAGGTCTGTGCTACCATGAGGTCAAGGGCTGGGGAGGGCAGAGCTGCCTTTCAAGGGGGCAGCAATGACACAGGTCACCCCAGAACACTGGGCTCCCACCTTGGTCAGCCACAGGAGCAGGGCACCCGCACTGCCCCAGCAGGTGCCGCTGGTCTCCCACGTGGGAAGGTCCCCCTCCGAGCCCTGCCAACGAGTGGTGGGGGTGGCAGAGGCGGCTGGGAGGGGCTCAGATTCTTCTTCCTCTGCTTACTCTAATATTTATTCTCCCAGTACATTTTTCTAGCCGGGCCAGGCTCTGAGGCCACAGTCACCATGCTGCCAGCTGCCTGGCACCCTCCCTCTGCCCAGCTCCGTCTGACGCCACAGGTAGAACTTGCTTCCTAATGCTCGGATTTCCTAATCCTCCTTCCTTAAACATTGACAGCTGTCAATGGCTCCCCGGTCCCCCAGAGTACATTTCACCTTTCACCTTCCCGCCAGGGGCTTTGCCCAGCTGCCCAGCAGACCGAAGCACTGCCCCCCTCTACGGCCTTCATCATCTCACTCATCCTTCAGAGCCCAGCTCAGACCTCACCTCCTCCAGGAAGCCATCCTGCCCCTGAGGACCAGAGGGTGCCCATCCTTTGGGATCCTGTCTCCACCCCCACCCTCCGTGCTAGTTCGTGCCCTGGGAGCACTGACCATGGAGTGTTGGGGTCATCTAGGGACAGGACTGTGCCCCACCCCACCCCTGACAGCAGCTGGGCACGGGGCCTGGGTCCTGTCCGCCTCTGAAGTCTGGGCCCTGAACGCAGTGGGTCTCAGGCAACGTGTGCTGACTGGACAGCCACCAAACGAGTGGGTGCGGGGCGGCCCGACAGGAGCTGGAGAGATGGCAACCTCATGGGGACTGGCTCAGGAGAGGACAGAACAGAGCCTGCAGGCAGGGGCAGAGATCAGTGTCCGCAGAGTGAAGAGCAAAGGAGGGAAGGTCAAGGGACAGAAGCCACCTCCCCCTGGCTCAGGCCTCTACCCACATCCATTTGGGGCACCTCGGTTCATGCCCACCTGCCCCCACTGTGTGCTCACCCGCTCTGGCCCCCAGGCAGGTAGACAGGGCCGGCTGACGGCCAGAGTGGGGAGGACGGAGGCGAGAGGGAAGAGGGGGCTGCAGGCTCCTCTCCCCCTGCACACACAGGCCAGGCCGCCTAGAGACTGGGATGTAACCAGCTGGTGACATTCGGAGACGGCGCAGCAAGAGCGAGATCCAGGCAGGACCGCACCGCCCCACCTGAGATGTGCAGCCCCTGGAATTCCCCGAGAAGAACTGAAAGAGGAAGCTGAGACCGCGTGGTGGAGGCCAGGGACGGGGTGAAGAGGTCTGAGGCCCCAAAACACTCAAGGGTCAAGAAACCGGGGTGTTAGTTTCAGTCTTGACTCGAGGCTGTGTGAAGTTACTCATTCCTTCATTCTGCAAATGGCCCCTGGCACTGGGGACACAGAGGGACCCAGGCTGGCAGGGGTCCTGTCTCCATGGAACTTTTATTCTAAGTCACTGTGCTCTCTGGGCCTCAGTTTCCCCATCTATCAGGAAGATGTTGAACCAGATCTGGGTTTCCCAAGCTGGAATACAGGTGTGGGGAGGCGGAGGGGCTGGGGGAGGGTTTTGTAAGTAAGACCATGAGGCATTAATCACCACTGGCCCACAGAGCAGGAAACTTCCCTTCTTCCCAACTCCCATTCAATCACTCCAATCAGGTCAGGGAGCAAGTCCCATCTGGGTGCTAATGGGTCCCACACAGCTCCCAAACACTGAGTCACCTCCCTCGTTTAACAAAGAGGGAGTGAGAAGGACTCGAGACCCAGACAGAATAATTTTCCTTGCATTTGTTAGGATGCAGATTTTAAAATTTAAGGTAAGTGACACTGGTTTTTCATTTAAGATAATGATATAAAGTTTCCTTTTTACATATTTAGATTAAAGCTTTAAAAAGTAAACTTACTTTTTTTTTTTTTTTTTTTTAATCTGTTAAGTAAATCACAGACTGGTGGGCTCCAGATCAGGGCAAATATCATAAGATGATAATTTACAAATGACTGCAGTTCTCTGATTCTGGGGGTCCGGTAGCAGTGCCCACGCTGCAGGGTAGGGCTCAGAGGCCTGAACACCTGTGCCTCCCGGAACTGGGCCAGCAGGGCCAGAGGAGGGTGCCTCACCCTGATAAAAAGGTGAGTTGAGTGGCAGAGTCTTGGGTAACATCTTTCCTCGGGGCTTCCCAGGGACTAGGCAGTATGAACCCCAGACAAGCTTGAGTGCAAATTACTTTCATTGACCAACAAGCTGATCTACATGGTAGACGCACAGCAGTTGGCAGCAGTTGGCACACAGTGCTCTGCACGGAAGGATGGCCCCTCTGTGCAGGGGAGTGACTCAGCCCTGTGGGGTCCCTCCCTCTGCCTGCTGACCCTCCTGCACCCCTCTGGGGGGACACTAGAAGTCCTCTGAGGAGTGCCCCAGCCCCAGCACAAGGGATCTCCAAACCCTTCAGGCCGAGGCAGGAACAAACCATCTCAGAGGGGCACTCAGCTCAGGACTAGTGTGTCTGAAACGCCTTTCCTTCTCTCAGCCTACAACTCTTGTTTATCCTCAAACACCCAGTCAAAGGTGCAGCCTTCACGGATAAGTCCCTTTTTGCCCCTTCTAAGAGTTGCCTGTTTTTCCCTCCTGAGGACCCCCACAACATGCTGCCCAGGCCACTAATTAGGAATTACACTGCTTTGTAATTTTCGGGGTTTGTTTTTCCCACTAACAGGTGTGTTCTGCGAGGGCATGAACCACCTACATTTACATCCCATGCCTCTCGCCTCCGACACTCGGTCTGCTCCATCTGTGTCTATTGAATTAACACATGGGTGGAGAGGCTTGGCTTAAAGTTATGACCTAGTTTTCAGATTCCATTCACTCCACTTCTCCATTTAAGGAGAGAAAACTTTTCATTGAAAGCATCATTCCTTTAGGCATTCAGTAACAATTTACCAAGCACCTATCAGGTGGCAGGTACTCCATTAGACACCAGGGACACAGGAGGGAACCGAACTTGATCTCTGCTCTCAGGAAATTCACAGCTGGGCGGTTGGAGAAATGAGGCAAGCAGCAACTGGAGAACAACAAGGGAAGAATTTGAAAATTATCTTCACTTAGGTATAAGCCACCCAGAATTTAATCTGTTCTGAAGGGAGATTTAGATAGAAAAATCAATGAGGTTAAGTAAAAAAATCTGTAACCCTAACTTTAAACTAGAGGTGCCAGGAGACTTCATGATGTTAACAAATACACAAACACACACGCACATTTCTTAGTTCTGCTGCTATACTAAAAAGTCCTAAAAGCAAGGACCATTGCATTAGTATCAAGCACCCCTGCCATCCAGATTATGGTCTCTAAACACCACTTCCCGCTAAAAGGAACCAGGGTTCGCTGGAGAAATGGCCGACTCCACGTCTAGGACAGAAAATGTACGAGATGAGCCAAGAACATCGTCTTTGACCAGAAAGCAATGCAGCTATCAAAGACTGCCAGAGTCGTATCAAAAAGACTCAGGAGGCATCTTCAAGTGGATCCCCAAAAAGGGTGATCTGAGAAGCAACAGGAATAACTCCACTTGACTGACACATATCAAATATATTTAAATCCACACATTCAAATGATATTTTAAGAAGAAAACCTCACTGGTCAACTTTTTAGGCTATTAAGGAATTAGCTTCTTATTTTGAAAACTGGCAAATAAAGCAAATGAGTCAAGCATTTATCCTGCATTTCTTATACAAACTGTACTTCAAATGGTTCATGAGGGGCAGTTTCCCTCTGTAGCAATATTTAAGCAAATGGATAGAGAAGTGATACTCAGAATGTCACCCTTTGGCAGCCCCTAATGATAATAAAACTACACAATGATCCTCAGTGACTGCCAACACACAAAAGGAGAAATATCTAGCTACTATGTGTTTCCTAATGAATCTCTGAAGTATTCTTGCCCCCAAAATCAAGCCTGGATCTAATCAAGCTCCAAGATTAACTACAATTTAGCAATCAGCAAAATTCAGACTGTGCGAGGCTCTAAAAACAAATAATTTAGTTTCTTCAATAAATAAATTTGTGTGTGCGTGTGTGTCTGAGAAAGAAAATGAGATATGAAGGGAGAAGCTAAAAGATATATCAATTATACTTGTTCTGTATGGACCTTATTGGATTCTAATTCAAATAAAAATAGTTTGTAAAAACTTATGATGCAATTGGGGAACTTTGAATACAGATTGGATATTTTATGATATCAGAAATTACTGTCAGTTTTTTAGGTGGTTTAGTAGTATTGGGGTTACATTTTTAAAATAGAGCCTCCTGGCTGGGCAGGGTGGCTCATGCCTGTAATCTCAACACTTTGGGAGGCTGAGGTGGGAGGATTGTTTGAAACCAGACTGGGCAACATAGTGAGACCCTGTCTCTAAAAATTTTTTTTTTTTTAAATTAGCTGGGCCTGGAGCCCAGGAGTTTGAAGCTGCAGTGAGCTATGATCCCACCACTGCACTCCAGTCTGGGTGATAGAGTGAGACCTTATCTCAAAAAAAAAAAAAAATAGACCTTACCTTTTTGTTTTTTTAAAATTTTATTTATTGTTATTATTTATTTCAAAATATTGGGGGGGGGTACAAGTGTTGTTACATGGATACCTTGTATAATGCTTAAGTTGGGGCTTTTTATGTGCCCATCACCAGAATCACCAGAATAGTGTTCATTGTACCTGATAGGTAAGTTTTTAGCACTCACTCACTCCTAACCTTCCCTTAACCTCCCCTCTTCTTGGTTCCAATGTCCTTTACATCTCTTTGTGCCTGTGTGTTTCCATTGTTTAGCTTCCGATCATTAGAGGGTATACGTGGTGTTTGCTTTTCCATTCCTATTAGGATAGTGGTCTCCAGTTTCATCCGAGTTGATGCAAAGGACATTATTTCATTCCTTTTTACAGCTGAGTAGTACTCCATGGTATATGAATACCACATTTTTCTTTATCCATTCATGAACTGATGGGCATTTAGGTTGATTCCATATCTTTGCAATTATGAACTGTGCTGCAATAAACATTCTAGTGCAGGAGTCTTTTTGATAAAATTATTTCTTTTCCTTTGGGTAGATACCCAGTAGCGGGACTGCTGGATCAAATGGTAGGTCTCCTTTTAGTTCTTTGAGGAATCTCCATGCTGTTTTCCATAGAGGTTGTACTAATTTGCAGTCCCACCAACAGTGTATAAGCATTCCTTTCTTTCTACATCCACACCAGCATCTTATCTTTTTGAAATAGTAAAATATTTTCTAATCCAATGATGAAATGTCTGGAATTTGCTGCATAATAATCCAGTGGTGGTGGCTGGGTGGAAATGGGCGGGTGCAGATAAGACGAGATTTGGGCCCTGCGTTGATAACGGTTGAAGCTGGATGACGGGCACATGGAGATTCATTACTCTGTTCTCTCTGCTTTTGCGTTTGGCATTTTTCATAATGAAAAGCTAAACAAATCTAACCTATGCTGTCTGTGCATGAGGGAGCTGCCCCTGCACTCACAAAACCACTAGAACCATGAAACACTCAGGCCGGAGGGGACCCAGCAATTACTTCAAGCATCACTTAAAGGACGAGAAGATTGAGGACTTAAGAGGTCCAGCGATGTGGCTCGGGTGACTCTGTGCTCTGCTGTCTGCCACTGAGTGTGTGCGATCCCACCCCGGCCCCGCTTTTGGTCACCAGAAACTACAGGAGGGGTGGGTCCTTAAATCCTGATCTTTCTGACTTTTTTTTAAAAAAAAAAAAAAAACTTTAATTATGAAATATTTCAAACATGTAGCAAAGAACAGAAAATAACATGACACCACTAAAGTCACCCCACTGATTTTTTTAAGTGTGAACATTTTAACATTCTCTTCAGATTTTTTTTAAAGTAATAATATGTGAGAGGGATGGCTGAACTCCCACCAACCCTCATCTCCTTGCCTCCCTGCCCACAGCTAAGCACTATCCTAGTGGTGGTGTGAGGTGTTCTTTCTACTCTTTTTTTTTACACTGTATGTATATGCTCAAATATTTTTACTATATATATTTGACTATATATATAAGCTTAAATATAGAATTGTTTTGTGGATTTATATTTTACATACATAGTATCATATCATGTATTTCCTTTCGAAACTTGCTCTTTTCACATAACATTGTGTTTTTGAAATTTATCCAAGTTGATACATAAAGATCTAGCACATGCATTTTAATGCCTATATACAATTTTATTACAGGAAAATGCATAGGTTTTAAAAAAAATCCATTCCTCTTTTAATGGACAGATTGTTTTCAGTTATTTTTGCTCAAACAAGGAGGCAATGAAGCTTCCGCCCATGTCTCTGTGTACTTGTGGAAGAGTTTCTCTAGGGTACATACCTGGAGGCAGACTTACAGGGTTGTGCTCCTACTTCGCGATTGCCAGACTGCTTGGCAATGGTAACCTGTTAGTAACAGTGATAGTTGCTTGGCAACCACAAATGGTTGCACCAATTTATGCTCCTACAAACAGTGTTTGACAATACTAGTCATTCCCCGCCCTCGTGGAAGCTTCATATTACCAGACTCAAAAACTTGCCAGTCCAATGGGAATGAGTTGTTCCGTTTCCTTTTTATTTGCAAATTTGCATTTCCCTGATAACTAGTGAGATAGGGCCTTTTCACATGTTTACTGGCCATTCCTGCTTCCTCTTCTGGGAAGTACCTGTTTCTGTTCTCTGCCCATTTTCCTCTTGGGTTGTTGGCTTTCATGTACTGATTTAGAAGAATTCATAATATATTCCAGATACCACTATTTTTTGTCAATTGTAGGTATTCCATTTATATTTGTCCACGATTTGTAACTTTATGGCATCTCTTGTTGTACAGGTGTTTTAAATTTTAATATGGTTTAATTGATCACTTTTTTTTTTTCATTATAGCTTTTGTTTTCTGTATCTTATTCAATAATCCTTCCCCTCCCCTGGGTCCTGAGGTTATTCTCCAATATTCTATCCTAAAAGCTTAAAGACTTCAGCTCCACGAGGATTTATTTTTGTGTACTGTGTGAAGTAGAGATCCCTTTTCCCGTAAAGATGGCCCATTGTCCTGGAACTATTTGCTGAATGGTGTTTTTCTCCCTGACACATAGGCCCTCCACGTGATAGCCACGTTCTCATCTACCCAGGGGTCTCTTTATGGACTCTCTATTCTGCTCTGTTCATCTGTTGTCTACACACGCACCAAGAGCACACTTTCCTGCTAACCACACCTTCACAGTAAGACTGGACGTCCGGCAGGCCAAGCCCTCCTTCCTTACAAAGTTATATTTGCTAGTCTTGATCACCTACTCTTCATATAAATTTCAGTATCAGATAATCAAATTACACGGAAAACATTCTATTTGGATTTTGTTTAACATGGTATTTATAAATTGTTGTGAAAGACAGCTTTTTTGATGAAATTGAATTTTCTCATACATGGCTGTGGTATAGCTTGTGATCTATAGCGGTCTTTCTAAAAAATACATCCTCTTCAATAAGATTTTATGCTTTTCTCCATAAAGATCTTACGTGGCTTTACTTCGATTTATTCACAGGTATTTTGTATTGCCATTGTAAATGCATTTTTTCTTTACGTTTTCTAATTAGTTACTGCTCATGAATAAGATGCTATGGATTAATGAATTTTGATCTTGGATCCAGCAACTTGACTGAACTCCTTATTTGTTTTAATTTCATTAATTTGTTTGTATAATCTCTCTCTATACAGCTGTATCATCTGCAAATAATTACAACTTTGCTTCATTCCAGTCATTATATCTTTATTTATTTTTTTGTCTTATTGCATTGGCTAGCACCTCTAGCACAATGTTGAATAGAGGCAGTAATAATGAATATTCTTGGGGCCTTTTGCTGACTTTAAATGATGCTTCTAAAACTTTACTATTCTCTATTATTTGGCTGCAGGTCTGGTATAGCTATCCATTATCAGATTAAAGAAGTTTTCTTTGATTCCTAGTTTGGTACATTAAGAAAAGTCATGAATGAGTGTTGAGTTTTGTAAAATGCTTTATCTGTTTCTTTTTATTGGTAAAACTTTCTAAGACTTCTAGGTATTCTGGAAAATAATGTGTGCTCTCTAATAGTTGGTTGTAGGGTTCTATGTCTCAAGCTTGTCAATCATGTTGTTCATATCTTTTAGATCCTTATAAATTTCTCTCAGCTTGATCTACCAGTTCCTCTTAGTAGTATGTTAAAACCTCCCATACCTCCTTGTAATTCTGACAATTTCTGCTTTATGTAGTTGTTGGGTATTGTTTTGAGCTAGGGAACTCCCCATGCTGCCTTTAAAGTCTTTTATTTGTCACATTAAAGAATTCCCCTTTCTTTCATGTAGGCTAGTAAAATTAATGTTAATTTTATCTAATATGCCTGGGTTCACATGGTCAAAGAGAATCCTTATTAGCTTGCTGTTTCATTTGCCAGAATTGGAAATTCCAGACCTGCTCTTTTCATGCCTTAGAACCTGTTGCCACCAAACACTTGCACAGGGCAGCTTCCATCTGTGATACCCAGGAGACAGGGCCACAGCCCCATCCTCACTCTTCCGTCTGGCCTCTGCAGTCCAGGAGCTCCTAAGGGCTCACTTCTGAGTCATCAGCCCTGCCCTGACTGACCTAAGTGGGGATGCTCAGTCCGGGTCAGGGTGAGCATGTTGTGGGCTTTTCTGGGCAAGAGGTGCCCTAATGGACGTGCAACAGGCCTGAGCTGGGAAGGCCTGTCCAGGGCCAGCCCTGCATCTGTCTCTTAGCTTTTCCTCCCATGCTCTTCACTCCAAGGTTGCTGATCTCCTCCTCCACCTGGAGGATCAATTCTTTCCAAGCTTCTGAGCCAGTCCTTATGAGGTAGCCATTCATCCATTCATCCAGCCGCCATTTATCCATCCATCCACCACCCATCCTTCTATCCACTCATACATCCACCGATCCCTCCCTTTCTCCCTCCCAGCTACCCACCCATCCACTCATCCATCCACCTATCCATCCACCCACCCAACCATCCAGTGGCAATATCACACAAACCCTACAAGCTGTGTGATCTTGGGCAAGTTGAACTTCAGTTCTCTCATCAATAAAATGAATATATAATAAAAATGACCTTATAGGACAGTTATGAATGTGAAATTAGAATGTATGTAGCACTGACTGACACATACTAGCACTCTAGAGTATTAGCTATTATCTTCATCACACACTCACTGATCCATTCAACTAACATTTCCTGAGCACCTACTATGTGCTATGCACTGGAGATACAAAACAAAGTCCCTCCGCTCAGAGAGCTCACTGTCTGGTAGGAGGGTCAGGCAGCATCAGGAAAGAGGGTGCTATCATTAAACTAATAGTGTGACAGGGTCATGTTTCAATAAACCATCATTGAGTTGAAAATATCGTAAGGCAAGAAGGCATTAATCCATTGTAAAGCTGAAAAATCATTAAGCTGAACTATCGTAAGTTGGGGACCATGTGTAGTAATAATATACTGTGCTTGACATGTGCTACATAGAGATGGCAGAGGACGGTCCAAAAGCACAAAGGAGTAGGGGAGTGGAAATCAGGAAAGGCTTCCTGGAAGAAGTGACATTGAAGCTGAGGGCTGAAGAATGAGTGGGAGTTCAAACAAGGATGCAGGACATTCCTGGCTGAAAAGAGAAGCATATGCAAAGCCTAAAGTGGGAGGGCACTGCTTTGCAAGGCATTGGGCATGTCAGGTTACTGGGGTGTGAGTGAAAGGAGAGAAGTGGTGAGGGATGGCTCTAGCCATGCAGGGCCGACCTGCAAGAGTGAAGGAGTTTAAGCACTGTGCTGTGCAGAGGGCCATGGACGGAGGGCTCCAAGCTGGGCAATGTGAGGCCAGATGTGCAGTTTATAAAGGCAACTGTGTGAGTGTGGTAGGGAGCTCAGAATAGTCTATCACCCAGATAAGGGACTGACCATGTCCCACCACCCAGTGTCCAGATCCCCAGATCTTCTAATGCCAATCACGTTGTGGACTCAGAGCCCTGGGGGTTACCTTGAACATGCTCAATCCCACCACTGTCCCCGCCAACCCACCATCTCCTCCGCATTCCTCTGACTCTCCTGGACCAGGCTGGAGCACTGCGTCCACTGCATCTCAGCACCCAGAACCATGACTGGCACGTAACAGACTCTCACTACATAAACGCTGGCAGGTGGATGGGTGGACAGAAAGATGGCGGCTAGGTACGATTCCTCACCAGGCCTGTTGGAGGAGGGGTAGGAGGCCTTACTCCCTGGATACTAATCCTCGGAACATCATCACTGAGTCCTGCCCCCAGACAGCTCTGTCCTAGCTTCCCTCCTTCCTTGCTGAGAGTGTGCTAAGGGTTTAGGGGAAGGGGAGGTGGTTCGTCATAATCTTGGCTTAGGCTGCATGACTCATGGTAAGTCACTTGCCCTCTCTGGGCCTTTACTGCCCCATCTATAAAATCAGGCTCAGTATACACACACACACACACACACACACACACATATATATATCTCCCTTCAAATACAAATGGCCCAATTTTGGTGTAATGTTTAAAAATGCATCATCAGTATACAGTATATTTTATAATAATCCTCAAAAAATCAAACGGTATCTAATAATTCTGTTAACCATACAAATTTTTTAGAAGTTCAATCAGGTTTGTTTGTTATACTTTATATTTAAAACGTTCATTTTCAAACACTGAATGTGTTCCTGAAAACCAAAATTTACACCCTATCATCGTGGGGTATTTGATGGCCAGTAGCTGACACTTAGCAGCGCTGCTAAGGACCCTTCTCACTATAGCATCTAGATCTATTTCTGTACCTTCCCACAGCCCCTACAAGTTAGAATAATTACGACCTGTGCTGGGGCCAGGGCCACCTGGGGGCAGGGAACTGGCTGGGCTGTGACTGAGAGAGAGGCCGACACTCAATCTGCCAGCTGCCGCCAGGGATGACCCGGACACTTGTACATAACCTGATGGGATTGAAACCATTAAAGCTGCCCTCTGACAACCATGCCCCTCTACTTTAAAAAAAAAAAAAAAAAAAAGGAACAAACAGATCTTGCTTTGAGCAAAGGCAGCACAATGAAGTTGAAAGAACTCCGGACGTCATTTCACTTCTCTGGGCTCGGGTGACTGAGCATCCGATGCCCCAGGTACTACGCCAGACACCGTGAATTAGGGTAATTTCAAACTAGGAAAGCTCATCCTTCACTAGTCCTGCCCTGGGCTGATGACATCCTGTGTGCTGCCCTCCAGGGAAACCGGCCTAGTTGGGAACAGACAAGCAAATAGGTGCAGGGACACGTTGCAAATGCTTTGACTGGTATAAGCCTGGATTTTTGCAAGAGGAAAAAAATAGGAAGTGACTTTTTCAAAGGCTAGGAAAGTGGTATCAGGATCTGCTATCATCCTGTTAAGGAGGAAGAGGGGGCAACCTGGGGGGGGGTTAAGAATGGGAGTAAGATCGTTTACCACGGGATGGGAGGGAGGGGCCCTTCCCCATAGAGTAGAAGAATGAGTCACAAATACCGACTTGCACTGGGCTCAAGCACAGATTCCGCTTCATTGAGACTAAAGGTGGGGGGGGGGCTGGAATTCCAGATTGCTAACAAGTTCCCAGAAGTGGTGCAGGGGTGGTGGGTGGGGTGGAGGCAGGGGTGCAGGGTGAAGATCGGCACAGGCAGGCATGGCTAAGAACCTCGGCAGGGAGACCGGGCCACCCACACGAGTCTCCCCACCCTGCACTGTGCGGTGCTGCCACACGGATGGAATCCTGGTCATCTCTCCTTCCTGCCCCGTGTCCAGGAAATCCTGGCGAACAGTCTTTCAGAGAGTCTCTCTGCGGGGATGGGATTAACACTGGCTTTCTCCCCCAGTAGGACAAGGCTGGAGTAAGCAAGCATTCACCGGTACATTTTCCTCTTGCACTCCACAGGGCCTTCAAACTCCAATCCCAACCCTACTTTGGCACCCATGGCAACCCCAAGTCCTGGGCACACACAAAATTTAATCCTGGCCAGAGCTGCAATGCATTGGTATGCACAAACCAGACAGCTGTGGTCCAAAGGGGTGATGTTTTACTCACAGACGTGCAACCACTCAAGATGGAGTTTCTGTCAGCTGCCTCATACCTGCTGGAAGCTTCTCCTCTATAAGCCCAAGGACCATCCACCTCAGCTAAATGACCCCGCCGTGTGGAGAGGCCAGCTGTCCTTCCCAGTGGTAGAATAAAGATTGTGCTTTATTAGAGATCGTTGCTCCTCCTTTTTGTAAATGTTAGATTCCCTTGTTGTAATGAAATGACAGCAGGCACTTGTTTGTGCTGATGTATGATAACTTTGACAAAATAAGGAGTTGCAGACCACGTTCGTCTCCAATTCTCTGAGAGGTTTCGCTAATGGGTGCATGAGCAGCAGGTGCCTGGGAGCCACCCCTGGGGCTTCGCCGAGGTCTGGCACTGTCCCCTTCCCTCCCAGCCCCAGCCTTGCCTCCCCAGGGACACTGGCCTGCACTTCCGGGCCTATTCCTTCTGCAAAGCCTTCCTTCTGAATCATTCAAAACGTATTTTGTGACGCAGAGATGGAGGGTCTCCCAGTCACACCACAATGTGTTGCACTTAAAACAAAATGGGGCAGGTTTTCAGGGTCCAGAGGTTCATAGACACTTTGAAGTTTCACTTGAAGTTCATGACATTTAATTTTTTTTCCAAAGAGTTTTGCATTGACAGGTGTACAATACTTTGGTGTTAACCTGGGGCTTTCTTTCCCCTCCGTGGACTCCGCCCTGCTCATCTGTCCAGAGGAATCCCAGCTCCCATCCACCACTCCCTGGCGCTTAGCCGGGAGGTGACACAGGTATGGGACTGTGAGAACCACCCCCCCACTGTCCCTTCAGACAGCTCAGGGGTTGGGACAGCAGCACAGGAGTGCCATGAAACGGGACGAGCTCTTATGCAGGGACGTTGGGCTCTTGTGACACGGGGAACGGCCCAGGCTCCAGAATGTCGGGGGAGGGGGACAGTGGCCCAGCTCTCTTCATGGGGAGGACTGACACACTGGGAGAGGCAATTAAAACGCAACAATCAAACCAACCTTTAAATAGTAACTTTTAAAAATATAAAAACAGCTCATTACAATTACTTTTCATTTTCTTTTTTTCTTCAGGAATAACTTTCTTCTACCCTCACCCTCCCTTCTGGCTAGAGCCTCAGCAGGAGGTCGCGGACGAACATCTGAGACCCAGCGAGACTCCAGGCGCCCCGAGCCCCGGCCTCGCCAAGGGACGTCCCGGCCTCCACGTGGCGTCGGGCGCCGGCTGCCCGGCCGGGAGCGACATCATCGAAGACGGGCAGTTTCCGCTGCGGCCCCTCCCTCCTCCTCACCAGACAGAATCACACGTTATAAAATAATCCATAAAAATGCAGTATAAAAATTATCTTCCATATGCTACATCCATGGAGAGCCCACCACCAGGACTCACAGCGGCCTTTAGCTTTTCTTTAAAAGAAGAAAATAAAAAGACAAAAAAAAAAAAAAAAAAAAAAAAAAAAAAAAACACCAAAAAACCCACAACAAAATCCTCATACCTCAGAATATTTTGGTACCGAAAGGTGGTACCTGCCAGACGGTCTTCTACCCATGACCTGTTTGGGCCCGTAAGAGAGGACGAAAGCTGCAGGAAGTCTCCACAGTGTGCCAGGACGTGTCCCCCCACCCCAGGCAGCCGGCCCCACGGCCCCGCACAGAGGGGTCGGGGGGGGGGGAGGGCTCACCTTTTCACTCGAGACCCTGTAGGTTAGTACACCGCCCCCCATGAGGGGGAGAGGAAGGGGCTGCAGGCTGGAAAGGGGGAGAAGGCATTTTATAAAAGGACATCACTTCTAATTCTTTTTATTCAAATTAAAAAAAAAAAAAAAAAAAAAAAGCACCCACATCAGTTGCTATTTTTCTCCGGTAGCTCCCTGAGCTGAGTTGCTATGCTTTCCTCTAACTTTTTGTCCTTTTTAGGCTTTGTCTCAAGATTAGGAAGGGCTGGAGAGGGAGTTCCCTTGAACGTCCCCGTCTCGTCACAACAACCAAGTGTGCACCAAAGAGAAAGACTGAGGCTGAAAGAGAGCCAGAGAGAACGGGCGGGGGACAGACGCCCGAGGGAGGGAGACACAGAGAGGCGGGGGACAGCCAGGGCACAGGAGGCCACAGAAAGCTGGCCCCGGCCTCGCTGCCGCCCGTCAGTCTGTCTGTCTGGCCACACTCAGTGCAGACCCATGCTCGCGGAGCCACGCTCACCGGCGGGCACCTTGCGGTCAGTCTGGCTGCCAGCTGCGGTTCCATTTTCACACCCTAAGGTTTTTCTGCCCATTCTTCATTTTGTTCCCCCTCCCTGCCTCCCCTTCCCAGATGGGAACGTCTGTTTTAAAAAAAAAAATAATAATAAAACAAAAGCCACCACCACGAGTGGGTTACAAATACAGCAGGCGAAATACATGGCGAGAGTTTCTGGTGGGAAGGGGCCTCCTCCCCTACTGATCAGTCCACAATAGGAGTCTTATTTACATTTTTCACACATCTTGTGCACTGCACAATCGGGAAAAAGAGATCCCCCCTCCCCCTGTACAATGATGTGGTCCACTCCATCGTCCCTGACCCGAGACGGAGGGGACGGGTCAAAAGAGAGGGGAGGAAAGGACAGATTCAAGACATGGGGGTCTGTGGGGAGCCGCAGCCATAAGCCTCCAAATAAATCTATTTGTAGCATGTGCCAGAGTTGTGGAGGGGGAGGGGAGGAGGAAGATCCATCCCAGTCTGCAGACACACATCAGTCCGTGCCCAGAGTCCAGACCGGGCCGGGGCATGACCCTCTCAGCCCGCCGGAGCACAGTCCGGATGCTCGGCTGCTCGCGGCCCCTCCTCTGCCGTCCTCGGGGGGCCCTCACCCCGGGGTCTCCCTGTCAGAGCCGAGTCGGTTTCTCCCAGAGTTTGACAGCCCTGCTGGAGTCCTTGTTTAGTAGATGACCTCATAAACTGTGGCCTTCTTGTCACCAGAGCCTGTTACAATATATTTGTCATCTGCCGAAATGTCACAACTCAAGACGGACGAGGATTCTTTAGACTGGAGGAGGGAGACCGGGAGAGGCAGCAGCAAGGTGGGGCGGGGTGCGGGGAGAAAAAAGACAGGAATTCATTTTCTCAGCTCGACACCCTCTCAGCGCTCTCAGAATGCGATCACCCTCCTCTCCCCACTGACGCTCCAACCCTCGCACAGCACAGCGGGAACCTCCACCCAGGCAGGGATCCTCCTTCCACCTGCTGCTCCCTAGGGAAAAGCTCATTACTGGGCTCCAGGCGATCTTTGAACTAAGTCAGAGTGATCCAAACAGGACACTTTAGCGTGAGCTGTCTCTTCTGAGCTTACGAACAGGAAGGAGCATTTCTGAGCTGGGAGCAGGCCACGTGCTCAGCCTGCTGGGTGAGGAGGAGGATGGGAAGCTGGTTTTTGAAGGCGTTGGTGTAAGGAGAGAGACCCTGACAGTGGTGTGTGACACACTGGACCCCAGACGCTGCAGCACGGGCCCAGCAAGCGGCTGCTGGCTGAGGGAGCGCACGGGAGCGTGATGTGCGGAGGGAGTGAGCATGTGTACGCAAACGAGCACGCGTGGGAGACTGTGTGCGTGCGTGTGAGGGAGTGTGTGTATGCGTGTGAGGGAGCGTGTGCGTGCGTGTGTGTGCACACGAAAGAGTGCAATACGTGGGGCCCCAGATCCTGAAAAATTATCAAATGCCTCTTCCTTCCCTCCTCTCTCTTTCCAGACCCTCCTGCTCCTGCCCCGCCTCCCTCCAGGTGGAAACACTAACTCCCGTGAACAGGTGACACGCCCGGAAAAGGCTGCCTGCCTGGTGCACCTCCTGCGAGGGCGCGGCGTCCAAGCCAGAGCAAAGAGCACATTTTGATTCCTCCTCACTCTCTCGATCCCACAGGAGCCCCTGCTTAAAAGCCCTCACCCTCTGGGGTCAGAAGCCATTAGCAGCAGAGTGTGTGTCCTGCTGAGGTCCTGTCCCCTGGAGAACACATCCTGACCCCCATCAGGTGGGGGGGGGGACGGGGCCAGGGCAGGTCTGACCCTGGCTCCAGGCACCTCCTGTTCCTCCTCCTGCTATCCTCGCCCCCATCACCACCGCCAAGTCCCGACTCCGACGGTGGGCGGTACCTGGAATATGCTGGCTCCGTAAGGCGTCCTCCAGGCGTTGAGAAGGTTGTCTTTCCCAGTGCTCACGAACCACTTGCCTGCGGGAGGGAGGCAAACGCACCGTCAGGTTGTAGCCTGCTGCCCTCTAAAGCAAGACCTGCCCCAGATATGGCCGGCTGCCATAGAAACACAGTGAGAGCCGCTAACTAGTGCTTAGCACGACTCTCCGCGTTGAGAGGCACTTTGCAAGACACATGGCCACCCACCAGAGAACGCCTTTCTCTGCAATCTAAGCAGAGGGCTGGGAGGGGCTGGGATGGAAAGAGGCAGATTTAAAGTTAATTGCAATGATTATACTCCCCAAAAAGATTCTTGTAAAGCCACAAAGGTTGACTGACCCTCCTAAATTCTACTTCTGGAAGGTGGAAGGAAGGGTTGGAAACAGCAAAGCCCTGGGGGTCTGGAGACCCGGCTGCAGACAGCAGTCAGCAGGCGCCTTTGCTCTGAGCAGGCGCTCTGCCAGGCTCCACATCTATCAGCGGCTAACGATCCCCCAAAGTCACGTGGCAAGCGCTGTGCTACTCTGGACCACAGAGGAAAATCCACTAGGGTTCAGAGAAGGTGACATATGCCCAAGGCCACACAGCTGGTCAGTGGAGAAGCAGACGTTCTAGCCCTGGGCGATGTCAAAGCCTGTGGCTGTCACCACCAGGAGGAACTGCTTTAACGGCTGATGTCCTGCTGCTCTTTGCCCTAAGACAGCAAGGACTGGCTCTGGCCCAGTGTCCCGAGAGCTCAGTACCCCATGATGACATCTGCCTTCAAGGGACAAGGATGGGGGCAAGATCCCTAAAGGGTGTTGAAGGGGCATGGGCCCGGCTGCCCTGGCTCCCGACCTCCCTCCGTCAGGCCTGGGCCCAGCAGGCTCACCGCAGTAGGCGAACTTGAGCGAGAGCACGCAGCTCTCGTGCAGGTGCAGCTGGTACTTGTCGGGCTTGGTGTGGTGCAGCACCTCCACGTTGCTGCTCTCCATGCCCACGGCCAGCCACTCGCCGGTGGGGCAGTAGCCCAGGGAGAAGATCTGCAGGGCGGGGGGCAGACACTCAGCATCCTCTGCTCTCAAGGGGAGAGGCAGCTCCAAAGGGGCGGCTCAGACACCCTGAGGGCTCAGAGTCCCTCCCCGCCCCACCCCTGCACCCCTGCCATTCGCAATACAGGACCCCACCACCCGCCCACTAACCCAGGGGCGTGGGACTTCCACGCCCATCTTGTAGGGGAGGAAGCTGAGGCCCAGAGAGGTTGCTGGCTCTAGAAAGTGAGCCGTAGAGCCCAGACTCAAACCCAGGCATGGCACAGACACTTGACTTTCAAAGTTACCCTTTTGTCTCTGTGACTGCAGTCTTTTCTTAAGAAGTCAGTAAATGAAAGACTAAAATAAATATTTAAGATTAAAATATTAAAGTAAGGAAAATAACAACACATAGCAAAGCCTGGCATTTACTGAATGCTTCCTATGAGCCAGGCTTACGGCGAAGCCTTTTAGAGAGATCATCTCAGACGCTCACATCAGACCCTAGGAGCGGGGTCATCCCATGAATGAGGACACCAAGGACCAAGTGTTCAACAGTAGTGGAGAAAGTCCTCAAATCCTGGCAGTTTGGTCAAGAATGTCCAACTCCAAGGCCTTGTCCACTCTATTTCACTGTGGCTTCCTCCAGGAAGCCTTCCCAGATGACTCACAGAAAGTTCCTTGGCAATGAGCACCCTGTGAGCGCCCCTTTGTCCCCCGACCTGGCCACTGGGGCCCAGAGGGGAAGGGGACACGCTGCTCTGTGGGAAGGGAGTAGCGTCTTGGCTGCACACCTGGGAGGTGAAGTCATGCTGCTGCAGCTGCCGGCCCTCCCGCAGGTCCCAGGAGCGAACGGTGTTGTCCAGGCCCCCGGTCCACAGCTTGGTGCCATCGTGGGAGATGTCTATGCAGCTGGCCCCGTCTGTGTGGCCCTGGAACTGCCTATGAAGGCCAAAGAGGGAGGAGGGTGAGCCCCATGGAACCACTGACTGCCGGGCTGGCAGCCGTCCTGGGGAGACTGAACAGAAGAGGAAACTGAGGCCCAGAGGCGAGTGTGCTACGTCCCTTGGTAAGTTTGCAGCACGGCTAGGCCTGGGTCCCTCTCCCACTCCACCCCAGGGTCCTGCCTGGGGGTGGTTCCCCAGGGAAATCGGGGGCAAAAAGGAGACCTCAGACCAGGCTCCTGAGTCCCTCCAGGGTGGGCCTTCAGCAGGCCCACGCTGCTCAGGACGAGGTGGAACCGGAAGGTGAGGAAGGCAGGAAGGCCCTGGAGAAGCTTCTCGTGAGACAACTGACAACGAGAAGGCAGCCCCACCGGCTTTAGGACACGGCTCCTTGGCCTGCACTCAACACGCCCTCACTTCACCGTCTTAGTCTACCCTTCCACCCTGCGTGAGCCACGGCTGAGGCCATGAGTGTGCCCACTGATGACGGGAGTGACACAGGCAGCCGGCTCGGCCAGCCCCTCCCACCTGCCTTCACACTATGGTATTGTTCAGAAGATGCCACACTGTCCCCGTTTGACACAGGGAGAAACAGACACAAAAGGGTTAGAGGACCTGCACAAGGTCAAGGTGCAGACAGGATTCAAACTCAGCAGCTTTGCTCTCAAGGCCCCACGTTTCAGCACCAAGTGATACTGAACCTGCTCATCAGTCTCCAGGCCTTGAAGCCCACCTCCCTGCCTGCTCCGCTAACTTGCACTCCACCTCCAGATCTGCTCCAGCTCCACCTTCTCCCCGGAGCCCTCTCCAGGCTCCTGGGCCCAAGAACCCTCACTCCTCTGCCCGTTCCCAACCAGGCTGAGCCATCGTTTCACCGGGGTAGCCCTATGGTGCCTCAACAGGGCCAAAGTCACGGCAAACAAGGCCAGGCCGGAGGGGTGCAAACTTCCCCAGGACGAGGCACTGACATTCCCTCCTGCCGGCCTCACCTGACCAGGGTCTGGTTGTGCAGGTCCCAGACGGCAATGTTCCCATCACTGCAGCAGGAGAAGCAGACTTTGGCATCGGGACTGATGGCCAGGGCATAACAGGCGGGCGCTGAGGACGTCAGCTCGGCCTTGATGCGGGGCGTGGGCGAGGCCAGGTCCCAGATGGTGAGCGTGCTGGCCTCACCGCCCACGATGAGCGTGCGCCCGTCGGGGAGCAGCTTGCAGGAGCGGATGTAGTTGTCCCTGTTCTGGAGGGAGCAGGGGCAGGGTTGAGAGCTGCCCACTTCCCCTCCTGGGGACACCTGAGCACCCTCACCACCCCTGCCCCCAGCCTTCCCTCGCGCCAGGCTGTCCCCACTCCTCAAGTTCACAGCCCTGCACAAACCCTCGAGGGTCCGCATCATCCCCACTTATGGATGGCACAACTGGGGCTCAGAGAGGTTAGCCAGCTTGCCCAAAGTTGCTCAGCCAATACCGGGCTGAGCTGGGCCAGGTCCCTGGGCCTCTGCCCTCTGGCCCAGGCTGCCCTGCTCTCCCACACCAACTGCAGGAGAGGCCGCAGCCTGGGAGTCTCACCAGGCAGTCCAGCTGGGAGATGGGGCTCTTGCTGCCTGGCTGGCTGATGTCCCAGATCTTCACGCAGCCCTTGCCACCTGTGTAGACGTGCCGCGTGGGGTTGCTGATGGTCACGGCACACACCACCTCCCCGTGGCTGAGCGTGTTGATCTGCCGGGCGTGCCTCGGGATGCCGGGGCCTGCCAGGGCATCGTGGGGGAAGGGCACGGGCTGCATCTGCCCATCGGCGCTCACGTGGAAAGAGTACGCTCTGAAAAGGTGAGGACCGTCACTTCTGCCATCCCCACACGGCCCCTGAGTTCCCACAGGTCCTGCCCAGCTCACCCATACTGCCCCGGACTGGCCACTCTGTGCCCGAGCCCCTGTCTCCTAAAGTTTTTAAACCCAGTAATCCCGAGTACTGGGACGGCTCCCCTAGGCTGGGGACTGCTTATCCTCCCAAACTTGATTTTTACTCCCATTTACACATCCTTGCTCCAAATCAGGTCCCAAGCGCCACATGCGCCTGGCATGCCCTCTCCACCACCTATACACCCGCACCCCCACCCCACCCCGGCACCCCCGTCCCCAGCACACCAGCCCTGGGAAGGACCCGGCTGAAATGCCACCTCCTGCTTTAGGAGCCAGTGGTATCAGGGAGGGGAATCTGTGTCCGCCTCCGAAAGCAAAACATAGAGCACACAGCAGAGCCGCTGGGGAGCCCGAGTGGCCTGTCTGCTGTTTCAGGCCACGCTGGGTGCTCGCTCAATTAACATCGAGATTTTCGCTGACACGTCAGCACTGCATCAGGCAGCATCCCAGCATTACACGAGTGCTCAACCTCCTCATTTCCCAACAATCCAAGGAGTGAATGGCTGCAGGTAGGTAACGGCCTGTGCCCAGCAGCCGGGGGGGCCTTGCCAGCAGCTAGAACCCATGGGTGTCCCCAAGGCCCTGGGCAGCTGTGTGTGATGCGGTTAGGGGTGCTCCTCCTCTCCCGGGGCCCAGTGACCATGCACTCAGCAGCCCTCAGTGCCTCTTTCAGAGGGTGCCTCCAAGGCGGGTCAGGAGTGAGGCGTGGTGGCAGTTTCCCAGGGTGCAAGCTGGCCTAAGTGTCTCTAGAAAGACAGATACCTTCCCCAGGGGACATGCACCAGGGCAAACCCAGGGTCAGAGGATGAGGGGTGCTCTCCCCTGCCTGCCCCACGAAACATGAAACAGTATAGCCAAAGCTTACGGTTTTCCTCCGGGAATGGAGGCCAGGCTCGAGGGAAGGCCCGTGGCCCGCATTGGAGGGTGAGGGTCAAAACCAACCTGGAAGGCAGACAAGGCAGCCCTTAGTCAGTGCCACCGTCACCCCGCCTCCTCCACCCCACCCGCTGGGCACTGCCCCCACAGCTCGGCCTCTGGGGAAGCCAGGAGACAAGCAGAGCAGAGAGGGGCCCACTGTTTAGGGGACACACAGGCCCCAGAGGGGCAAGTACCCTTGCCCAGGCAGTGGCGGAGAGTGGGGACAGCCCAGATCCCCAGCTCGGAACCAGCACCCTTCCTGCTCCACAAGGCAGAGCTGGCCCCTGCCCCTCTCCCCAGTGCCCTGGTGCCTCAGCAGGCCTGTCACATGGAGAGAAGGCCACCCAGGTCCAAGAGGTAAAGAGAGAAACTGTCTCCTGAAAAGGGACCTCTTTCTGCCAACCCCAAAACTAACTGTTCATTCATAATAACAGACGATTCTTGTTAGAACCAGCCCCGTTTACCAAATGCCTGCTCTGTGGACATGCGTTCGTTTTGGGATTCCCACTCCCTCAGAACCAGAAAGGCAGGTATCAGCCCCTCTTCCCAGAACACAAATAAGCCACTGAGGTGGAACTCAGGTCTACTGACCCCAAAACGTGTGTCCTCCCAGGTAAGTCTCAAATGTTTCTGATAATCATTCTCCCTACACGGGCAGCTGCCTGGCCTTGAGACCCCGAGGGCCCCTCTAGTGTGCAGGGAGCACCACTCCAACCCCCACCAGCTCCCCACGCCGTGCCCAGTCCCCAAGAAAGGAGCCAAAAGGTCTACGTACAGCTCCAAAGCTCACCATTGGCGATCGGCCGTAGGCAGCGGCTGCGGCGGCGGCAGCGGCGCTCATCTGGGGCGGGATGTTGTGCAGGCCCGCGTAGGCGCTGGGGCTGGTGAGGGAGCCGTTCATCTCGTGGTGGCCCATCATGGCGAAGGGTGCCGCGTAGGAGCTGGTGATGGAGATGGGCGTGCGCAGGGCAGAGGCTGCAGGGAGGCGGGCAGCAGCAACAACAGGTGAGCCTTGAGGACAGGGCCCTACCCCTCCCGCCAGGACAAGGCCACAGCCGCCTCTACCCACAGCAATGCTTCCTGCATTGGAAAGCTGCCGGCTCCAGGCACTCCCAGGGGGAAGGCATCCCTGCCCTCAGAGCCCAGACAGCTTAGAGCTGAGAGGTACCCGCCTCTTTGTACAGAGCAGGGCATGGAGGCCCAGAGAAGGGGCTTGTGCAGAGCATCGCAGAACTAATGACAGGCAGGAACAGATCTCGGGGGTCCTGCCTGACTTGTCTGGTGCTCCTTCCTTACGCCTGGCCCAGCAGCGGCCCCAGGACGTCCTGACGTCAGTGCTGAAGCCCCAGGCACCCATCTCCCCCTCAAATCTGACCGCGAAGGCCCCGAAGGCAGGCCCTGGGGAAGCCCCAGCTTGGACACACTCCCTGTGCTCCGGCCCCTCTGTGTGGTGGCTCCAGCCCTGCCCTGGGGCAGACCCCCTCCCCCCATCACATCAACCCAGCCCCTGGTGCCTACCCATTATACCTATCGGGTCCATGCCCGGAGGTTTGCCCGGCATGGACCGGAGCCCTGGGGTCGTGCTGGTGCCTGGAGTCGGGGCATCGTTTCTCGGAGTTGGTGTGTTGGACTTGAGCCCAGGGGTGGAGGATTTGTCATTCTAAAGAGGGAAGACGCAGAGACCAAGGGAAGCCATGAGGATGCCTTTCTCCCAAGAGCTGGGCACAACACCTGGTACTGACCCCACACGAAGCCCAGTGCCAGCACTGGGTATGAAGCTTCCGCCGAGCAGCCTCTTAACCCTTGCCCAACCTCGCTTGGCAGGGACTGTGATCACAACCATTTTACAGAAACGTTAACTAACTCATACAGGGCCCGGCCGGCAGGTGGAAAAGTCAGGCTCTTCCAGGTTCTTCCTACTCCACCCTCTGCTCCCCAATCAGCCCCACTCCAGCTCTGGCCCCTGCACACCTCCCTCCCCACGCCCCTCCCCCAGCCTCCCTGGAGGGCAGCGGGGCAGGCCCACGTACGTGACCAAGGTCTTTGGTCTTGGAGGAAGGTGTGCTGCTGGAAGAGGCCACCGAGGCGGGGCTGGTGGGGGCATCCTTTTTCAGGCCACGGGCCTTGTCCAGCCCATTCTCAGGAGGGGAGTGTGCCGGGCTGACCCGGGGCGTTGTGGGGTCCTAAAAACACAAGTGACGCAGAGATGCACTGAAAGCTATAGCCAGGCTGGTGTCTTCCCTGCTCTGGGCGTGGGAAGGGGGGGGGCATGGTGATGGGGAAAAGAGCATGGCTGAAAGACTTGGGGGTCCAAAGGGGGGAACCATCTAGTCTGACCCTTTATCCCACTGATGGGGAGACTGAGGCCTAGGGAGGGTGGAGCAGTGACCTGCCCAAGATCAAATTCGAGTTCAGGACTACAATCAGTGCTGCTGGGCTTGGCCTAGCGCAGATTCTCTCCAGCTCCTCCTACCCTGCTAAGGCTGCCCCCCTGGGGGCTCAACTCTCACCTCCAGATGGGGCGGGGGCAGAGCTGACATGGAAGACCACGGGGAACAGAAACTGGCCTCTACCTGGGATGTTTGGGGCTCTGGGACCCACCGCACGAAGCCCTCAGTGCCCCCAAAGGCCCAGCCACCAGGCAGTGAACCCCTGCCCTGCCCCTCCTGACCTCAAGACCTCGTCACCCTGCTCAGGCTGCAGGTAGTGCCAGAACAGACAGAACAGCTCCCACCCTGGGAGGACCCATCCCAAACCGAGAGTTTCCCTGTAACCTGGGCCTGCCCGTACCTCATTGGAAACATCCACCACCAAATCATCACTCTTGTCCCCGTCACTGTCCTGCAACCAATAGAGAGAAGCCAATTGGCCAGTGAGAGGCCATGCCCTTTCCACCCCTCCTTCCACCGGCCTGGACGTGAACCTGGGCCAAACCCCAAAGTCCACGCTCCTTCTACTCCGCCCTTCCCCTCCAACGAGCTCCACTCCTCTGGGGCTGTCTCCCGGCCCAGCCTCCCCAGGTCTGGGGTTGCTCCACGCCCATGCCCACTGGGCAGCCTCACTGACCCCTGCCCCGTTACAGTATCTCTAAGACCCTCCCCCTACAGGCTCCTGGACAGCTTGTCTGTCGGAAGCCAGAACCACCTTCCCAGCTGGTTTATATTCACCATCCAATCACAAGTCAGTGTGCCACGCTCACCTCACCATTCCCCCACTGGGTGGGACAGGTGAGTCTCACAGACATGCAGCGGAACCTCGAGTGTGCCATGTGTCCACAGCCACAGAGCAGCCACGTGGCTGAGAGGGCTGAGTGCAAGACCCCGAGTCCCAGCACCATGTCTCCCCTTCTTTCTGCCCCAGCTCCCGGCCCTGCACGGCCTGGCACAGGGCAACACAGTGGCCGTGCTTCCCTGGGGGAGTCACGTGCCAGGGGCATCACATGATAAGGCCACTGAAAGCCAGGGCAGAGTAGTCGAGTGGGTGCACGTCTCAGCCAGACCAAAGATTGCAGGGTCAAAGCGTGGGGGGCACCAGGGACAGCCCCTCGGAGCAGACTGGGATTCTGGGAGTACCACGCCAGCAGTATGGTTGGCCCGTCTGTGGGAGAAACCGACAGCTCTCCCCAGACCCCACAGAGGCCAGGACGACCCCCCACCCCTGTCCACTTCCTCCTAACGGTGGCTCACACGCTCACAGAACGTGTCTGAACCTCTCCCACAAGCCGTCTGTGTGCCTCCCCAGCGGGTAGCCTCTCTGACTCACTCCCCGTCCCCAAGAGGGCTCAGGCCACGGCTCGGGCCCCACAGACACCTCCGCCCTACCCAGCACAAACCCCAGTGCCTGAGACGTACATATCGGCTCAGGCTGTCCTTCTCCTCCGCTTTCCGCTTCTTGGCTTCCATGCTGTAGTCCGCGGAGCCCCGGTGCTTCTCGCTGGCCCGGAGGCTTTCCGAGGGCGACACGGAGTTATTCTGGAAACGAGAAGGTGCAACATCTCACACATCCACAGCACAGCCAAGCGCAGGTGACGCAGGAGGTCAGAGGAAGGAAGAGCAGCTCAACACCTCAGTGTCTTGCAGACCTTGGCTCAAGCAGAGCCCTGCCAGGGAAACCTCCTCTCCCCAGACTGGTCCCCGCGGAGACGCGCTGGGAGCATCCCCACCCGCCTTTTGTAGCAATGCCACTGCTGGTAAATAATTAACCTTGCAGTGAGCCGTCTGCCTGCTGCTGGCCTGTGAGACCACACTCCGTGAGGGTCACCTGCAGCTCCTTCACCACCCATCTCAGGCCCCTTGCACTTATTTGCTCAGGAGGGGTAAGTGGAATTTGCACTGAGTCTCGTGAGGTGGATCCACCCCGACAGACGGGGGCCACGAGCCACACTGCATCTGCCCAGCAACAGGAATGGGGAGACTGATAGGGAAGGAGGGCGTCGGGCTGCCAGCAGCTTCCCAGCGCAGATCAGCAACCGAGCAGCCCCCCAGTCCCTCTCTTCCTCATCCTTTTCCTCCTCCTCTTTCTCCCTCAGCAACTATGGACGAACACCAGGGTTTTAAAGAAACAAAACACAACATCACAAAGCCTTTCCCTCTGAGGGACAGGAAAAGGTGCAAGGACGGAGAGGATCACCCCCCTATGTAGCAGTCAGAAAGGGGGACCCCGAGAGGCCAGGGGATATGCCCCAGCACCCCCAGCAGAAGGTAGCATGAAGGAAACTCAAGTTTTACAGGCCAGGAAGAGCTGAATTTCTCTCTCAACTGTAAAGCAAGTGAGGACAAGAATCCTTTGGGCTTCGAGGCCTGGGAAGGGGAAGACGAGAGACGCTCGCTCGCAGGTGGGCCTGGGAACAGGGAGCGCTGGGAGCTGAGCAAGCGGTGAGGAGCCACCCGCACCGTGCGGCTACCAGCACCAGGCCGGGGAGCAGGGATGGAAGAGCTACTAGCAAGGGCACCTGCCAGCAAACCTTTGTGCCCAAGAGCACAACATCAGGACCAATGCCCCTCTGTGATGCGGGGGAGGGGTTGTCCTTCCTGCCTGCCCAGACTTTACCTTCACTCACTCTCCCACCATTTTCTGAGCAGCCGCCCTGGGTCAAGCCTGGGGCTGCAGGCCAGGGGTGGCAGGACGAACAAGACAGGGTCCCAGGCCTCCAGAGCTTACAGTCTAGCTACGTGAAAGAAGAGGTCCACGGATCCCGATCCTAGTCCCCCGCAGCCTAGAGGTGCCCAAGGAGGTTACGTGGAGACAGAGGGGTGTCTGTGCACAAGAGCAGAGCCTCAAAAGGCAAGTGGGCTGAGCCTTCACTTCTCCTCTCCCCGTGTCACTGGGGGCCAAGGCCAGCTCGGGGGCACGGGTCCCTCGGAGGGAACAGGGAAGGGTGGCGTTTTGGGGGAACAGCACGGGAACCAGCCGCAGAACTTAATTTCCTTCCTTAAGCCGGTTTCTGGGCAGCCCTTCCCTGCCAAGTTTCTGCCTGAAGCAAATTAAAATGGCAGAGTTATCAAGCCTTGAAGAAAAAATGGAGGTTATAATGGGACTGCAGCTCAACCTTCCCCACAGCCGCGCAGCGGCGGCGATGCGCGCACAGCCGCAATTCAATTAGCTGCTGCAATCGCCGGCAGAAAAATCACCGTCGTTTCATTTCATTTCCTCCGACGGTGGCGGCCACCCCGTGCTAAGCAGAAGCGCTCCCAGCCCCTCGCGCAGGCTGCCCCGGCGGGCGGGCGGGCGGGCGGGCGGGCGGGCGGGAGGGAGGGGGCGTGCGGCTGCTTGTGTTTCTCCTGGCGACCCGGTGGTGCGCGGCTCTGGAGAACAGCGAGCTCTTTCTTCTCATGCAGTCAGGCTGAAAACCCTCGCCGCTACCGGAGAGTCATGTCAGGCATTTAGCGGCATCGATCCAGCCCGCCTCTGGCTGGCAGACGGCCAAAAAACTAAGTATTTTTTATTGCTTCGGCTGGGCAAGGAAATATGAATGAAGCTACCTCTAATTGGACTCCAGACTAACCCCTCCGGGACAGCTTCCAGCCCGTCCCCGTCCCCCGTCCCCCTCCCACTCCGACACAGCCCTGTCCTTCCTGCCGTAGGCCTCATCTGTTGACAACCTGGTTTCTAAAGCCTGATTACTCCAGTCTACACCCCACACCCCATGGCCACATGCGCACAGCCCCAGCACCAGGGGCCTGAGCCACCCAGCCACCATCCCTCCCACTGCTGCCTCGGCATGGCCTCTCCTCCCGGATTCTGCAGTGACCCATGTGTCCCCTTGCTGTGTGAGTCTGCCACACAAGGACGTCAACAAGCATGGTGGGGCAAAGAGCTCCACTCTTGGGGCTCCCCAGGGGGCTCTCTTAGCAGAAAGCTTTCACATGTAGGGCACAAAGCCAGAAGCAAATAGCAAGGAGGATGATGTGAAGGACCCATTTCACTGCAGTGGGTCCCTGTTAACCAGGTAATCTGGAGCCCGAGCCCTGTTCTAAGAGGGTCTTCCTAACAAAGCTAAGGTCGGCCAGGCAGGAATTGTTCCCATGATACAGATTTAAAAAAAACCTGAGGCTCAGAGAGGCCAAGAGAGCAACCCAGAGTCTCATAAGGCTGGGACCAGAGCTAAGCTTTAAGGTGTCCAATCCAGCCTTCCTGCTACCTAGGCAAACTGCCCCTCCAAACATGCCCCCGTTAGAGGATCAACACTAACGCATTCAGAATGGGTTTTTGGCTGCAATTATTCCTCTGGGGTACCTAGCCACTCCTCGGCTCAAGTGTGGACCCGGCTTTCTGAGCATGCAGGCAGGGTAGCAGGAGATGCCAGCATCACTGCTAAATCAGCCTGGCCGGGGGAGGGCCGGGAAGGGGAGGTGGGAGGATGGGAGGGACCTGCCGGAGAAAGCTGCTGCCTGGATGGTTAGTTAACTGCCTGACCTTCCAAGGCCTACTTAACACGAGGTAATAACCAAAGCCATCCTAACAGATTAGATGGCCCCAGATACAAGGATGGCGATGAGGAATAAAATAGCTTTGCTAATCACTAGAGGATTTTTTTTTTTTATCCAGACTCCACTGCGCTTATTCAGAAGGCTTATTCACTTGAAACAGAACCTCGGAGCCTCAGTGTGATCAGAAAGATTTACAACAAATCTCAGAGCTGGCAGACACGCAGGCGGCCTGGCCTTAATGCTTGCCTGCTAGCGCTTTCTTAAACCGAGCGAAAGCCCAAAGCAGGGAGAAACCTCAGGTGTCTGAAGGAAATAAGGATACACCATCATATAGGAGGCACCAATGTGGGGCGGGGGGCAAGATCCTTGGCCCGGGATGTGGGACCCCAGGGTCCTGAGCCCTGGGCCAGCCCAGTGACTCCACAAAGCCCTTTGGCAGGGAAGCCCCAGGGCTGGTCAGCTGACCTCTCCAGTTAATCATCTCTCATATGAAAGGGAGTTAGAGCTCATTTAGCCCAAGCTTTTCATTTGACAAATGATGGACCTAAAGCCTGGAGAGATGAAGGGCTTCCACAACAGAAGGTCGCTCTCAACAGGTGACAGCAGCTCCTATTTTATGACAGTAACTACCTCCCCCCCCCAACCCACCCCCACCAGCTCTGGATTAAGCCATCATCACCAACACATCAGCCCTGAAGCCAGGTCTCCCAGCTCTGGGCATGAGTAAAACCCTCAGCTTCAACCCAGACCAGAGCAGAGAACCCAGATAATAGCTCTGGACGTGACTGGCTGGTCTCAGGCCTGAAATTCTGGGGCTGAGCCTTCAGGCCAGGAGTTCCCTCCTCCTCCTCCTCCCAGCACCCCAAACCCCGCCGTGGGTCCCAGAGTGCCAGCACTTACCGCACTGGATTCTCTCTCTTTGGGGAAGGAAGGCCAGGGCAGGAGGAAGGTCAGGCCCCACAAGAGAAAAAGACAAAAAAGAAAGGAAGAGGTCAGTCTGAGTGCAGCTGGTTTTGTGATTTGCTAGGTCACTGGTTTAAAAATGGGCAGAAGGCCTGGCTCCCTGTCTCTGTGGGTCAGCCAAGGCAGGGCCATGAGGTGGCCTTTCTCGGTTTGGAAATTAGCCACCCCGACTCCGACCCTTCCCCCACCCAGCAGTCCCCAGGGTGGGCTGGGGAGGCCTCTGACCTAGTTCTCCCTGACCTGCCAGAGGGGTACCGACTTTCCCCTCTGGCCGCCAGGGTTCTTAAGGCCACACGCTTGGGAAGGATCATGCCATGCCAAATACCCATGGGATCCGGGAGTTGAGAACATTATTGTTTAAAATTTGAGACTGTTTTTAAAATTAACACCATTCTCTGTTTCTTTGCCAACAAGCCCCTGGAAGCTGAAGCCTCCGTCCTACTGCAGGGACAAAATCCTAGCCTCGGGTTCTCAGGACCCGCTACTGCCCTGTGGCCCAGGCCACGGAAGGATGGTGACACTTCATGTCCCTGGTGCTCAGGGGCTTGGAAGGCATTGGCCATGCGCTCCAATAAATATCCAAGGGTATAGCACACAAGGTGGCAACTTCCCAAAAGGGTCTGCCAGGGAGCCAGGCTCTTCCTTTTCTGATCCCACCAACCCCTACTCAGTGCAGCTTCCCGGGTGCACGTGGTAAGGGCTGGGGTGAAGGGTCGGGGAAAAACTTCTGACTCTAAGTCTTTCCAATCATCTCCCTGCTGGAGTGCGTATACTACCCCCACTCACAGGCACTCAACTAACAAATCATTACTTGAGCGCGACTGTGTACCTTTTCCAAGGCTCCAGCATCGGTGAGACATATATGCTAAGGCAAAACCCAGGAACTGGCCTCTGCCCTCAGAGGACCAATGCTTCTGGCAAGGACAAGAGGTTTTCCAGGGATAGGACATACAAGGGGCCGGGCGCGGTGGCTCACGCCTGTAATCCTAGCACTCTGGGAGGCCGAGGTGGGCGGATCGTTTGAGCTCAGGAGTTCGAGACCAGCCTGAGCAAGAGCGAGACCCCATCTCTACTAAAAATAGAAAGAAATTATATGGACAGCTAAAAATATATATAGAAAAAATTAGCCGGGCATGGTGGCGCATGCCTGTAGTCCCAGCTACTCGGGAGGCTGAGGCAGGAGGATCGCTTGAGCTCAGGAGTTTGAGGTTGCTGTGAGCTAGGCTGACGCCACGGCACTCACTCTAGCCTGGGCAACAGAGTGAGACTCTGTCTCAAAAAAAAAAAAAAAAAAAGGACATACAAGGATAGCAACAAGGGCTCAGTCTTGCACCCCAACTCTTAAACTCTTACAGGAATTTGAAAAAGACCCCCTGGTCCAATGGAGTGGACTGGGGCCAGCCCTTACAGGGTGGGCGGGGATGCTGCAGGAGGATGGCAGGGTGCTCCGGATGAAGGGACAGGTGTCTTCAGGGCAGAGAATACCATGTGCAAACCAGGGTTGGGAAAAGGTGCACGGGGATGGTGCTGGTTGCCAGGTGCCAGGGATTCAACAGATGGCTCCAAATCTCTTGCTAACTCTCTACCCTAGGGTGACAACAGCAGTTGCTGTGTCCACTCACTGAGGGGCCTGCAGGCACCCACGCCCTGCTCAGCCCAGCCCCACCCCTGCCCCAGCCCCAGCTCGGGCCGCACCTCTGTGGTCGAGTTCATGGTGGTTCTTCTCGTCCTTCACCGCCAGGTGGGCCTGGCTGCCCAGGGCGCCCAGCGCCAGCAGCCCGGAGCTGCTCCCCGTCACCGGGGGGATCCCTGGAGGCTGGAGGCCTGACGGGTGGGGCGGCAACTGGACGGGGGGGCCGTGCGTGGCGTGCGAGAGGTGCTGCGCCTGGAGCTGCTGCTGCTGCAATGAAGTTGGCGGTGAGCATGCTGAGCGCCAGGGCAGGGGAGGCGCAGCCACCCAGAGGGAGTGGCTCTTCCCAGCCCCCTCGCTCCTTCATTCATTCGGCTCTGCAGGCGGCAGGGGGGAGACAGCCCCAAAGCCTCTGCCCCCAGCTCAGTCCACATGCTCATCTTGCCAAAGGAAGTCTGTTAATGGACCGCAGTTTAGACACAGGATTTATGTTTTCCAGCGCCCCACCCACCCACCCCCACACCCCAGTTTCAAGAGAGAATTTCTCAATGTTTGTTTCCAAGCCCGAGATAAATAATGCATGCATTTAAAAACCACACAGTCATCGGGTTCCCTTCCAGTGGAGGGGAATCCATTTTTAAGCCTGCAGCCGTCGCCGTGTGTGCTCATGCATACATGCCTTCCACGTCAGCCGCCAGCATCTCCCACCCTGCGGCCTTAGGGAGTCCCGGGGAGGACGCCCTCATTCTGAGGGACTCCAAGCCTGCCTCACAGAGCAGGGCAGGCCAGTGCAGAAAAGTCCCTAGAGCAAGATGAGCTGGGGGCCAGAGAGCTAACGTCACCGGACACGAGAGCGGAGCACAAGGTAACAGGAAGCTTTGGGACCAGACAGACCAGGACTGAAACCCCAGCTCTGGCACTTCCTAGCTGTGTGGCCAGGGGCAGATTACGTCAACCGCCTGAGCCTCAAATTTCCTTATCTGTAAAAGGGGGAAAGTAGCGCCGACCCCCAAGGATCACTGTAAGGTGATGTACGTGGCAGCTCAGGGCACACAGCCACTACTCGTGAAGCACTGGGACAGCAGCTAACGTGTACTGCGTTTACAGTGGACACCCAAGCTGTGCTCAAAACTGGACATGCATCCACTGAGTATTATCATCAAGAGCAACAGCACCAACCCTCCCGTCTCCTCCCCATCCCAGTCAAGGACTCTGCTGCCCCAGCTCCGGAGGCCCCAGACATCCCTACCCAAAACCAGCCTCAGGGGCTTCTCCTCTCCCCTCCTTGCCCATACCCAAGGGGCCAGCTTCCCAGCGGCCGCGACAGCGTACACGTTACCATTCCTAAGACTGTGCCAAGAACTCTCGGCACTGTGGGCCAGCTACACAGTGCCAGGTATTTCTTAGGGATCAAAATACTTCTTGGGCCTTGCGTATGCTGGTATCCACCTGTGCACACATTTCTTCTCAGCTAGTTCAAGAGAAGGGAACCAACACCTACTGAATGCCTGGGCACTTTCCAGATACTATTGCTGATCCTCCAACCCCCTGGCAAGGGGCGGGGTTGTGTCCATTTCATAGACGGCAAACTGATGCTTAGGGGGCTGGAGTGTGCAGCCAGTAACTAGCCGAGTCCCAGCACTCGTAAGTGGGGTTTGGACTCACATCTGTCAACCAACCTTATCCAAACAATGCTCCGAAGCAGATCCCCAAAGCGAGAAGGGGATCACCCCAACGTCTGTGAGGGGTGACGCAGAGCAAAGATCTGACAAGCTTCAAGATCTCACGCTGACCACGGGAGCTCGCCTGTCGATGTGAAATGCTTTCCGGGAACTGCTAGCACACACCAGAGCACAGTGACAGCCCACAGCCCTGGCTGGAGGAGGCAGTAAGTTTGAGGTCATGGGGAAAGGGCTCTCCCCCAACGAAGCCACAAACTGCCAACACGGCCCCGTTCCAAAGTTAAAAGCAGCCACAGCAGCCACTGTGCTCCTGGCCCAGAGGGCTCCTTTCCCAGTGCTGGGTGAAAGGCTGGCACCGCAGCCTGCGCTCGAGACCATCAGAGTGCCTCTGGGGTGGCTGTTGCTAGGCAGTTTGTGGACATTGGTCCCAAGGGGGTGTGACCCCAGGTCTTCCCCAAGACACCACAGCAGACACAAAGCTAAGGGGGCCCCTGGTGCTGGCATCACGGGAGCCCAATGCAGAGATCCAGCCCCTCCCCAGTCAGAAGAAACTCAGGCTCCTCTAAGGATGGGAGCTCACCCACCTTCCTTTTTAAAGACAATGTAATTTTTTTAATCTTATTACAAAACTAATACATGCTCATTGTAAGAACATACTAAAAATAAGTATACATTAAAAAGTTTCTTAATCTTCAATTAAAAATTGACTTCAACCCCTCCACCCTCAAAAGAGTCCACTGCTAATCTGTCTAGATTTTCTTCTATGGAAACCTATATACTTCAAATGGATTTCTACACAAATGGGCTCTCGTGAGCCATACTGTTATACAACTTGCTTTTAATTTGAGAGTGTTCTGAAGAAATCCACTTGTCCTCTTTAATGGCTACCTATTATTCCCGGGTACGGTTGGACCACACAACTTTATCTAGACGCTCAGTTTAAAATGAATTTGCCATGAGACCTCTTTGGTTTTAGACCAGTTCTTGGTAGGCCCTTTAATATTGCTGGTGAGACCTGGTCAGTAAAATACCAGAAAGCAAGGACTGCGGTATTTAATCCACTTTTTATCGTGCGGGGCCAGTAAGATCCCGTGAGGAAGATACAAGAAAGAGGAGGGGGAGGAGGGCTCCGAAGAAGTAGCTTTGCTGTCTGCAGACACGGCTGGCTCTCTCCACGAACAGTCCTTTTCTAGAGAGACAGCTTACTGGAGATCCGTGCCTATGGCAAGACAGAGCTGAACAGATCCAGACAGCCTACCTCTTAGCTTGCCAGGTGCGGTTCCCCCTCCTGCCCAGCCTTCCAGGCTCAGCTTTGCCCAGTTCAAACTCCACTTCCTCTGGGTTCCTCTCCGCTTCCAAGAACTCTAACAGCTCAGACACTGGAGCCCAACAGCCTGAGGCTGACCTCCAAGCTCTATCCTTTATCAGCTCTTATCCTTGGACAAGTCAGCTGACCTCTGGGTCTCAGTTTCCTCAACTGCAAAATGAGGACTGAAATGGAGTCCGTCTCTTCAGGCTGTGCACGGATCACATGCATTACTACATGTAAAAACAAAGTAGGTGCGAGACCAACATTGGCAAATGCTGAGCGTGGATCACAGATATAACCACTGCTTTCATCTTTATGCACTGCTTTGGCAACTTTGGCGTTCCAGGAAGACAGGGACTTTTTCTTACCCATCCCGGCCCCTCTGACGGTGCCTGGCATGTTTGCTCAATACACATTTCTGGGTGAATAAGTGAAAATGCTGTAAAAGGTATACATGGAGAAGTTGGGAAATAAGTTGGCAAAGTGCTCTGTCCAAAGGCAATCGACTGCCTCCCAGATCTGCGCCTCCCCTCTAAGGCCCACTCAGAAGCAGCTACAATAGTTAGTTGGGACAAGAAGCATCAGTGGGGGTAGTGGGGTGTTCTGCTTCCCCAAAACACGGGCCAGTGAGCCAGTGTCAAGGACCTTGGAACTGAGGCAGTAACAGCTGTTTGGAGACAGCGGCTTTCAAAGCTGTTGAGCTTCCCAGAATGAGTGGGTGGTTTTCTGCCTTAGAGTGTCATGTAGGAGCATCCTCTTTGCAACAGAGGAAAGGAATCTTCCATGCAAAACTGAAGAGCTTTGTCTTCGAGTATAAGAACAATCTGCTCTGCACAGCCAGAAATTCCTCCAAGGTCTTCTTGGGGGTGGTTTGAAGGCACCATCAGGACTGGCCCAGCAGACTCCGGAAAGCAGGGACACAGGAGCCAACCTCCCAGGCTTCTTCCTTGGGGGAGAGCAGATGCCAGGGCTTGCTGGGCGGAGGGCCTGCTAACAACAGCCCTGGTTGCAGTAGAGTGAAACAAAGTTTCCTCCCTGGTGGGGCAGGGGGACCAGCTGAGAATCACTCACCTGACCCACCACTGTTGTCACAGCCCAGCCCTCCGCTGGCAGGCAGGGCACAGCCATCCTCAGGCTGTATTTCTACACCCTGCAGCGATCCTCTGGCTTTGAGCACAAAGTGCTGAAACACAGTGACATCTGAGTGGGAGGGTGACACTGTTCTTAACTAGGGAGCTTTTCCCCATGGTAGAGAAACGGAATCACTTTCACAGTCTGAG
Organism: Eulemur rufifrons; assembly: GCF_041146395.1. Classification (NCBI taxonomy): domain Eukaryota; kingdom Metazoa; phylum Chordata; class Mammalia; order Primates; family Lemuridae; genus Eulemur; species Eulemur rufifrons. The sequence continues at coordinate 26,095,448 of NC_090984.1, read as the reverse complement.
ACCGCCTGTCTCCAGTTTCTACCATTCCTTCCAATACTGGAAACTTCTCCATCCGTGGCATGAAAGGAAGTCAACTATTCCCCAAAAGAGGGGCCAGGAGTCTGGAACCAAGCCCACCCGCGCACACGCGCTCCCTTTTCCCTCCTTTAACACTGCGTGCCAGAACACAAGCAGGTCGAGGAACGTGTCCCCTGGGGCATACGGGAGTCCTCCCGCTTCCACACGTGTGCCGAGGGCCGGTGGCCTGGGCTTGGAAGGTGTGGTCACTTACGGGACAGGCAGAAGGGGAAGGTCCTGCTTGTGGAATACGTGTAATTGGATTATGCACATCACGCTTCATGCCTTCACCGGCTGCTTTAATGCTTCACTCCTCAGGTTCACGATTTGGGTGACACGTAGTGAAACTGTCTAAGCACTTTCTGAGCCAACACCTGCCCGCGGCTCCCACCAAAGGAAGCAGACACGGGTCCGAGCTGCACAGAATGCACACCGCTGCGCTTCAAGGAAGGCGAGAGCAGCCCAGCCTCTGACTGCTCCTTCTCATTCACCATGGGGGTGAGCACCACAGCCCACACCGAGTGAGCTTTTGGGCTCGGTGACAGCTTTTGGTGCTCACCACAACCTTTGTTAACCCCACTTCAGACATGGGGACCAGGCCCAGGAGACAAGCGACGCCACTAAGCCGGCAGCAGCCAGAGCCAGGACTGGGTGCCTGGCGGAAAGAGATGGATGGATTCTAAGGCACACTCTCTTCACCATCCTTTCCCCCCCACGTAAAATTCAGTCAGCCGAATCCAGCTCGTACACATCCCGGAGGGAACACGAGGACTTTACGTACGGCTTCAAAATACCCTGTGTACTTTGTGATGAGCTACAACCTCCTTCCTCCTCCCCTCCCTCCCACTTAAAAAAAAAAAAAAAAAAAAATCAAGTCAACGCTTTATATCCTGTCTTCTGCTAATAATTCCCAAGGGAATGAAGACCAAAGTGTCAGCGGGCAAGCAGGCGAGAGCCCCCCGCTTCCTAATCCAAAGACCTTGGGCCATGATACAGCAATGTAAAAAGGGGGTTCTCCCCGGGCTGCTGCTCCCCAGGGACACCTGCCTGGGAAAGACAGACACTGCCGTATGCAAGTTGCTATCCAAGGGCCAAGTTTCCCTCCCCATGCTCAGGAATCTTGCCCTTCTAGGGCTCCCCCAATAATCTGATCCTAGAAGGAAGCGCATGGAACAGAAGCAGGTCTACAGTAACCGAGTCTGGCCACGCCCCAGCTGGAAGAGAGACAATCTTCCAGCCTGTCTCCCTGGGTGGGCATCTGAGTCCCCTGCGGGCTAGCCGGGGAGCCAGTGGGCTTGGCCAGTGAGCCTGCCTCCCCCCATCTGTCATGCTGTCCCCTCTCCACCACCCTGACCTTGGATCCTGGCCTTCCTTACCAGGAAGATCCCCGAAATACTCCAATCCTCCTAATAAATCTGCCCCTGGCTACCTCGATGCCTATGCCAGATGTACCTAAGCGATTTCTCTTTGAGCAGAGCTGAGTCACGGCCTCAGAAGCCTTCAACTCCATGCGCAAAGAAACCCCTCAACAACTGACTGGGGCGGACGTGCTGTACGAACCCTGCCTAGTCCTCCTCCACCTTTTCACAAACAGGGAAACTGAGACCTGGGGGAACAAAGTGACTTGCCCAAAGCCCACCTGACGCCCAGACCGGGGTGCCAGGCTGCTTCTCCTTCCAGAGTGGCAAGCCCACCAGTTGCTTCCCGGAGCCTCCAGGGCCCTTCCCTCTCCCGGACTGTCCTGCCGGGCCAGGGCGCCTGCCCCTTTGCCGTCAGGCCCCTGCATCCTTCCCCGCCCCACTTCCAGAGGCAGCTCAGCCGCTGGCTCTCCGCTCTCCTCGAGGAGGAGATAAAGAACGTCCTGACTAGATTATCGGCCTCCTTCGCCGGAGTGCAGTCAAGCACGGCTCCCCGGCGCGAGCACGCCTCAGCTGTCCGTAATTCCTGCCTTGTGAGGCTCTGTCAGGCGCAGCGATTAGACGGCTGCCTGCTTAATGACAGGGCGACGGCTGCATTCACTCAGAGCGGAGAAGCAATTACCTTGAAAATGGGGGTCACAGGCCCCACTCGTTGGCTTTAATTGAATTCCAATGTCTGCCTCAAGCTGCCTTGACCTGACTTGTAGCTTCCTAAATACTACTTAAAGGAAGTGGAGCTAATCCTAGCAGTGCTTCTTCCCCAGTTTCAGTCCTTTCTTAAAACTTAAAAAAAATTATTTTCATAAGAGGATTTTAATTCCAAAGAGGGAAGCAGATGGGGAGCAGGGACCCCACTGCGGCCACTGCAGGGGTGGGAGGGCTCAGCCTGGATACCTTAAGGAGATGCCCGGGAAGGGGACGGGAAGGAGGAGCTGGAAGAGGAATTCCAGAGACTGGAACTCACAGAGCACAACCCGCCGTGCATCTCCTCGACCACGAGCAGCAGAACTGCCGAGCTAGGAGCTGGTCACTGGGACAGAGGACACAGGCCACACGTTATGGCTGCGACCAGGTGGGAAGAGCCCTGGGCTGGGAGTCAGGCCTGGGCCTCTGGCCTGGCTCGCTGCTAGAGATCCTAAATCACTTCCCCTCTCTGCAAAACAAGGGCATTGGGCTAGATGAGTGGTTCTAAGCCAGGGGCCATTCTCACCGCACCCCCACCCCCAGGCGTCTGGCATTGCCTAGAGACATTTTGGGGTGTCACAAGTTTGTGTGACACACAGGGGGTACAATTGACACACAGTGGCTATAAGCCAAGATGCTGCTGAACATCCCCCAATGTACAGGACAACAAACACTGGCCCCCAATTTCAACACTGTCAAGGCTGAGGAACCCTGGGCTAGGTGGTCGCTGAAGATACTGCAAACTTCAAAATATTACGGTTTTCTCCTCTGGGGGTGCTGACGTCCAGCACCAAACATGTCCTCATGTTCCAGTTTCCACGCTCTTCTCTGCCCCGCCGCACAGTAGGTGAAGGTCTGCTCTTCCCCCAACATGGCCAGAATTCAAACGAGGCAGCCGCTTCCCTCCTCTCCCCCAGCAGCGCTGAGTGGCTTTCACATGTGGGCTCAGAACAGGACAGACCCACTGGGCCACCTGGGCCACATGCTCTGTAACCATTACGGGTCCTGACAGCGTGCTGGAGGGGTAGGCCCCCCAAGCATCACCTGATGGCGCTGACGCCTCCCTCCTGGTGTCCTGGGAGGTGGGAGGCACAGACAGATGAGCCGGCTCACCTTCTCGTTTTACGGATACAGACAATGGGGCACAAGGAGGAGCAGGGGCTTGCCCAAGGTCACTTGGAGAACCATGACTAACTACAAGGCCTCCAGGTTTCTGCCCCACACAAAAAAGTCAAGAGTCATCATTTATCCCACCAAGCACAAGAAAACTCTGAGGCCTTTAGTCCCACCTTGAGATAATGATCTAAGAACTACAAGGGGATGAAAACCAACCAGGGTCCCAGAATGTGGGAGTTAAAGGGACCTCGGACAACCAGTCCACTGCCTCCCAAGCCTGACACTTCAGAAAGATCTGGAAAACTCAGGAACACGGATTCCCAGTCTGACCCCTGGACCTACGGAAAAGACCTCTGGGGCAGGTAACCTGGAATCTGTACTGTCCAGACACTCCCTGCAGCACAGCAACCCCACACCTGTGGGCTGGGAAGCAGTGATCTCACCAAACCCCTTCGCTTTAGGGTGACAGGTGGATAGGTACACCCCAAAAGGAAGAGCCTTGCCCCAAGCCACACTAAAAAACCTGTTTTTCCTCTGGTGACTGTCTTAAATATCCTTAGCCTCGCACCAAAGCAGCAAGCAGGAGAAAGATGCTGTTTGAATCCAAGCAATGCATTAAAGATGCAAGCCAGGTTGGAGCACAGAAGGGGAGAGGTCTGGCCCCTCTTTTCCACTGAGGGGACAGACCAGCAGTGGGCCTCACAGAGCTCTCATGAATGTTTTTTCCTGTGAGATGGGACTTCTAGAAGGTCAGGAAGAGCCCTCTAGCAGTCCCAGCTGGAAGTCACAAGGGCACACAGTGAACACTCAGCCAGGCAGCTCAGCGCAGGGGACGGCAAGACCCAAACCCAGATTCCACAGCATGTTGCACAGTACAGTACAGCAGAGACAGTTCTGATCCCAGGTGGCCAAAGAAGGGCAGACCTCTGCCAGGGAGGAGGCAAACAGGCCCAGGGGAGGCATGAGGCACCAGCCGGCTACCGGTCAGTTGGCCTGGCCTTGGAGGTGATCCCAGGCCCCCGTCGTCCTTAATGGCAGGGACACCAAAAGCCAGGGGAGGACAAGGCTGATGAGGATAGAGGTGGATTTCAGGTGTATCTGTACCCCTTTAGTTCGGGGACTGGGAGGCATTTGGGGAGCCAATGGGGAGAGAGCCCCAAATGGGTCCAAGCCCATGGGATGCCTGCAGAAGCCGGAGCCCTGGGGCCGCCATTCTTTGAGGCCAGCTAAGGTCAGGGTCAATCTCTGGTTATGGTAAATGAGAGGAATAAAAGGGCTATACACACGGTGAGAGGCAGACTGGGGAGTCCACGTACCCCGATGATGGCGTTCAGCTCCGTCATGGTGACCTGCTTGGCGCGTTCCACCGCCTGTGCCACCTGCTGCTGGTGCTGGAGGGAACAGGGCGTGCGTTAGAGGTGGCCGTCCTCCCCAGCAGAGCGGAGGTGGGGGCTGCATGGCACAGGCAGGGCCTCGAGGGACAGAGTCCCCCAGAAAGGACAGAGGAGCCACACTAAGCAGTGATAGGACCCAGGTGGGGGTGGGGGTGGGGGTGGTGACAGGCTATTTTACTTTCTCCTTTAAACTTTTTTCAATGAGCATGTATTACTTTTATAATCCAAACTTCCTTTTAATTGTTTGAAGTTCTAAAACAGAGATGCATGCCAAAAGATGGTTATTAGTCAACCACACAAAAAATTTTTTTCAGGTAATTTGAATATGCACTGGGTATCAGATGACATTACAGAATGATTATTTTCTAAACATGGCAACAATATTGTAATCATGAAGGAGGGTGTTCCCCTTTTTAGGAGATTCCCTTATAGCAGTTAACAGTTGGTGGTAAATTGTCAGGGTATCTGCAATTTACATTCAAAGGGTTTGGAAGAAAAGTATGTGTGTCTATATATACCTAACCTATATCTGTCTAATACAGAGAAAACAAAGTATATTTCTAGATAGATACAGAAAAAAGTGGCAAAACACACCCCAAACTATAGATTTTGAGTGATTATGATGTGTCAATGTAGATTCATCAATTGTAACACATGTCCCACTCGTGTGGGATGTGGATAAGCCGGGCAGGCTATGGGAAATCTCTGTACCTCCCACTCAATTTTCCTGGGAATCTAAAACTGCTCTTAAAAAAATAAAGTTTTTTTTTTCTTTTAATTTGTTGCTTGATTCCCATTGGCCTTGAGGTAACACCAGCTACATACACAGCTGTCTTCCCTACTGGGCTGCAAGCTCTGAGGGCATCACCGTATCTGATTCTTGAATTGATTCAACCATCTATTGGTCACTACTCTGCCCAGAGACCCAGGAGTCCACGACAGAGCTAACATGGTCCCAGCCACTGAGAGGGAGTGGAGGGCAGGGCCTGCCTCAGCAGGAATGGGACCAGTTCACCTGTCTGCCCTGCACCAAGGAGCCTCCTTAGAGACACTTCCCTCAAACCACCCACGAGCCCAGCCCCTGCCTCAAGTGGGGGTCCTTTGGAAGGTGTGTTCAGAAGGTGATGTGACCCCTGGTCACACCCCCAGCAAGGACACTGTGCCTGGGGGCTGAAGTCCCTTTGATTACTGCCTCCCCTCACAAAGCTTGGCCCTGGGCATGGACTGGCTAGCCTTCCTTGTTCTCAGACTTTCCAGGTGTGGGACTAGGGTGCAGGAAAGCAGAGGCTGGGAATGCTAGTTTGGATGGGACAGAAGCACCCATTGACTACTCTCCTCTCTGGACTCAGGTGGTGGCAGAGAACCACACCTACCAGAAGGAACAAATGGTCCCCTGACGTGGCCCCCTGCTGGCTGGAGAAGGCTCTGTAAATCTCCCACTTGTCACCTTAGTCAGTATGAAGGGCCAGGGGCTGGGGCTGGGGCTGGGGCCCCAGTGAGACCCCGGCTGCCACTGGGCTGATGTGGAAAGAAAAGGAGGAAACAGTAACACAAGGACTTACCTCTTGTGACAGGAAAGGCATGATCTGTGCTAAAATTGTGTTCAGTCTCTTCGCAATCTCTGTCTGCAAAGGCAAAGAGACTGCATGAGGCTCAGGCAAATAAATCAAGTCACTGAAATGTCCCAGACAAGTGCAAAGGCAAACTCCCCCGAACCACAGCCCCTCACCACGGGCTCCATCCTGTCCACCCTCAGTCCGCCTCCTGCCAGGAGGCTCTCACTCAGTGTACAGCATGAATACCTCTCCCAACTGCCCCTGCAACCAGGCTGCCTACACGTTAGGGAGCTCCAATTTCCTATCAGAAGGGGTCTGTTTGGTACAGAATATAGTTTGTATCCTCTGGATGGAATCCTTAATTAAAAACAAAGCCAAAGAAAACAAAAACCACCCCCCACATCCCAGCAAAACCCATGACAAGAGTGAAATGCAGTTTGGTGCAGGAGGAATTGCTCTGCCTGATGGTGTCCAATGGCAACAGGACACAGGCTCTCAGACGAACTGGCAGGAGGGTGGGGGGTGATAACGGAAGCCCTCGGGTTGCATGTGGTAAAGGGCTCCCTGGGGCCAGCCTTACATGTGCCCCACTTTTTACTGTTGCCTCTCACACCCCCCCTCACCAAGACCAATCCCTCCCCCACACACGTGCCACCAGCCTGATTCAATCCTACCACTAACGCTTCAGTTAGCGCATAGCATTGTCTTGTCTAAGAAGCTGCTCAGAGAGGGAACTCATTAGATCCCTAAGCCCTCATGGAGGTTGATCCCAGAAAGATAGATCAGTTCTCGGCCTCACCCCAAACACCCAGAAAAAACCACATTTAGGAAAACATCAATTGTTTCCACCAGCGTCCTGTGAATCCCAGATCTCAGAGCAAGAACGGTGCTAAATGGTTAACTAAGTCCAGACAGAAAGGCCTAGAACCACTGACAGACAACTCTCAGAATTGCTTTTCTTATCTCATTCTGAATCCTGAGCCCGCCAGGACTGCGGTCCCAAAGCTGGCTTCAAAGCTCTCATCAGCACATAGCAATCTTTCGGAGACAAAACCATGACAACAGCCTTTAAAAATCTGTGATCATCTGCATGTCAAATGATTCTGGATGAGAAATGCTCCTGCACTTAAAATAAAAAACAATGCTGTCTGAAGGCTTACAAACAGACCCTGGGCCTCAGGAGAATTCCTGGGGCCAACACCCTCCACCCCTCCAGCCCAGCCACCATGAGAGGACGCCTCTGGTTTGTGAAGACACAGGCCATGTCTAAAGAACCTGATGGGCTTTGGAGGGCCTGTGTCCTGGGCTGCTGGCCACGGTACCAGGGCTCTCCAAGCTAGAGGGCCTGTCCACTACAGCGGGGGATCCTGGCAGGGGGACAGGGGATTGCTGCTGTCAGCTATCTGCCTGGAACACCCGGGATCCTCAAGAGCACAGCCAATGTTCCCCAGCAGGCGCCACTGCTGGCATTTGGGGTGGAACAACTCTTGTTGTGAAGGACTGGCCCTCGTATCCCAGACCAACTGTGCCAATAATGGTTCCCACTCCCAAACTTCCCAGGGGAGGAAGTAGCATCCCCAGCTCAGACCCACTGGGACCTGACATTTGCACATTTGAGGTACACTCTAGCAACGACACCAGACATCAGGGTTTCTCCACCGCCATGCTATCGACATTTCAGGCCAGATAATTCTTTGTTGTGTGGAGTTGTTCTGTGCACTGTAGGATTTTTAACAGTAGCCCTAGCCTCTACCCACTAGAAGCCCACCATTCATACCGTAAGGAACGTGGGAGGATTACTAAACAATTATTGCATAAATTATTAATTTAGGGAAGTGGGAAGAGTTCTCTAAAACACGGTCCTTTCTCACTCTGCTTACTTTTTCCTCCCCCAAATAGTAGGGACAGTAGGGAAAGGGAATGAAGTATGAAAGTCAGGGTTATATATGGCAGGTTTCTAGAAACAATCAGCTACCCTACATCTGAGTCCAAACCTACAAAGAGCAACAAGTTCACTCACCTGTCACATGTTTATCTGCCAAATAAGAATAGAAAGATACATTAAAAACAACAACAACAAAAAAAACCCAATCAAAAATAAACACAATAAACCAGGCTTATTGTTTAGGAAGCTCACGGGTCCAAGGCCTGTTACTTCAAATGACTAGTACAGCAGTGCCTGGCACAGAGTAGGCGCTCAGTAACTGTTGGCCAAAAAATTAATATCACCGGCATCTCCATATTTATTTTTTGAGACTTCATATTTGATAGTGACCCCAGGTGGTGGATCTGAGCCTGCCCCAGTGTGGGGTAGGCAGCATCCGTGGGAGAGGCCGTGGGGGACAGAATGTTGACACACGACTGGGCAGTGGCCCAAGCCCTTCACCAACAGTCAAGCCAGACTGACCACAGGCCACCTAGGTGGGTCTCTGGCCGCTGCCCCATCCCACAGCCAGGAAGGCAGGGGGCAGGCTCTGAATACTGCCATCCCATAGCCTCAGCAACTGCAACTCTCACAATCTCTGCGGGGGCAGGGTGGTTATAGAAGGGTCCCGGCCACTGCCTGCTTCTGCTAGCAAATAGGTCAAGGGTCAGAATCCTGGTAGTTAAAAAAAAATGAAAAGTAGCTGACCTTCCCCTTCCCACACCCTTTAGCAAACGCGTGGCCATGGGCTTCCCACAGGCGGGATCTTCTCGCAGGGCCTGGTCCAGAGCCCAGCACCCTGGCTGTGTGGAAAGGGGATCTGCCAGGATTTATGTCGCTGTGCCCAGTTCTAGGCTCAGTGTCCTGGCCACCGTGGCCAGAGCAAGCTCCCGCTCAGCCTCACCCTTTCACTCCACTGAGAGTCCTTCCTGCCTCCTAACACCACCTCTCAACACCACAAACATCGACAAAGGGCCATTACAGCAACTCCACACAGATACAGAACCTTCCAGAAGCCTAGGATACCAGCATTCAGATTGTCTTTCCTGGGGCCCAAACTCGATGAAACGAAGCCTCTCTGCCTACAGGAAGGACTTTGGCCAGTCACGAGACAGGACCCCACAGGGCTGGGGCAGGCAGAAGGGAGGGGCTGGTTTTACATTTGGAGACTTTTAGAACAAACCAGGGTTTCCTTGTCCTCAGCTCTTGGTTTTATTCCGGAGGAACGGAGTGTGGAGAAAGCACGCAGATCCCATCCCTCGCAGCTATAACTATGCCATCACCTGCTGGGCCCCTCCGGGTCTCCCTGAACAGTAGAAGCACAGATTGAGCCTGACCCATCCCTACCTAGGCTGCCTGACGCTGAGAACGGGCTCAGTGCACTCTGGCGAGTCAAAGCATGAACAGGAAAACCGGTCACTAAACAATTTTTTTTAATGTTTATGTTTTTGAGGGTGGCGATTGGGGGAGGGGAAGTTCCTGGAAATAGAAAGTTAGCCGAACAGAACCGCTCATAACAACAGTCATGATGGCTAACACCCGCTGACCCAAGCGTTGCAAGCAAGCACTTTGCATATGTGAGTTCACAACGCCCCTACGAGGAAGGCACTTACGCCACCTCCCTTTTTCAGATGGGGAAACTCATGCTCAGCAATGAAGCAACTTCACTAAATGACTTCCTACCAAGAAGCCAAATTCTGACATTTTGAGAGAGCTTAGAGAAATATTTTTGAAAGAAAAACCACCATTAGGGTTAATAATTGACAGCATTTCCAATTAGAACAGCTGTTGAAACAGCATTTGATCCAACTCAAACAAGCTCTAAACATCAGTTCCAAAAAAGGGTGAAAAAAAAAAAAATCAAGACGTGTGACTGAAGTCACAATTGGGACAGGTCACAAATCACAAATTGGAACCGGATCATACGCTGGAAAACTGCTTTTGGCAACTCAGTGCAACCCGTTATCGGCAAGGCGGCTGCGGCTGTGGAGGCCAACCTCCCTGCTTCCCTCCCTCCATCCCGGTCCTGCAAAGCCACCGCCTTTGAGCCAGGGCTTCAGAAGCAAGCCTGAGAGGGCTGGGAGGTGGGAAGACGGCTTCCTTTGGAAAGCGCTTTGGAAAAGGTGTTTGGGGAGGCTGGTGCCTCCTTTGAAAGTTTCTTTTCAAGTGTGGTTCAAAGAAGGAGGCTTTGCCGGTGGAAAAACGTTTCTCAGAAGGAACTAATCTACTAGACACAGGCAGAGGAGTGGTTCAGAGGTCCTGCTACATGCGGAATCTGTGCTACCAACTGGGCGCTGGGAGTAACATCTGCCCTGCGCCTCTACCGAGATTGTTAGGCAAATAAATGACAGAAAACAAGATAGTGGGGGGCAAGTGTAATTTCCCAAAGAGCAATCTGTTCAGCACGTCTTAGCAGCTCCCATTTGCGTTCTCATCTCATTACAGCAGGACCTCCGATCACTGTGCTGCAGACTGAGACTTCTCCAGCAACGCTCTGGTACTCGCATTGGCCGCTACTTCGGGCCATCCTAGCCCTTGACCCAAGAACACTGCATTAAGGGAGACAGAGTCTGTTCTTAACCCTCACCCATCAGCAACCTCTTGCTCCTGGGCTTTCGCCACCCAGCCAGTCCCTGGGCGTTATTTTTAATCTCGCTGAGTGCGCTCAACACACAGTCGAGAGCCACTTCCACCGGCCGACAGTCTCTCCGCTGGTTAGTTTTAAACTGCCCAGGTGTCTGTACCTGTGGACTCTGAGTGCACACTTCCTTTTAACCTCAACCAAATAAAAACAAGGAGAGGAGAAAACTGCCACTTTAAAGAGCACGTCAGACTCTAAAGCTACGCAGAAATGACCTGGCTTCTACTTCCAGCTCTGCCTCCGTCTAGCTGTGTGGCTTTGGGCAAATCACTTCCCTCCTCTGGGCATTAATTTTGTTATCTGCAAAATGGAGGGATGAACCAGATAACTTATAAGATCCAAGAGCCCTAATTTAGAGCTTTAGAACCCTAAATATTCCTGAACTGCTTTGCGACGTAAAATTTCCTCCATAAAGCTGCACGAATTAAAAGGACCAGCAGAGAAGAGCCCAGCTGCCTTGAGATGTGGATGGATGCTGGATGGTGGCTGGGGAACCCGGCGAGGGCCAGGACCCCAGGGCCAGTCTTCATCACACAAGGCATTCACATTTTCCCATGGGCAAAACTGCACGTAACTAAGAGCCTCCAGGCAAGAACAATGATGTCATACTTCTAGGTGTCAAGCACCTACTGTCCAGATGCTACAATTCACAAGAAAAGACGGGATGGTGAGCCTAAGACAGGCAGACAAGGTTCTTCAAGGTGGTTCATTCAGCAGGAAGTAATTCCATGCCTGTTAGACAGACAAACGGCCATCCAACGCTACTAGGCTCCTGCTTACATTTCTAAAATGAGAATTTCTTCCTCAGAGAATCAGGGCAATGTCTTGGAAAGAGCACTGTACTGTGAGTCCGGAGATCTGCTTGTGGTTGTGTGTGAGAATGATGAGATGAAGAGACCCGCCTATTGGAAATGTGAATTACACTTCAAAGCCACGGGGAAGTGATGGTTTTCACCTGAGCTGTAAGTCTGGCATGGGGTCTCCGGGCCACAGGTTACTCCTCTAAAAAACGTGTGTGTCTGGAGTGGGGTCTCAGTTTTCTCTGGGGGTGCTTGAATTTCAATCAGGCTTTACTTGGTTCTCTGAGTCCTGGGGTGTGTGAAGCCAGTCTGCCTCAACTTCAATGACAATGCCAAGGCTGCGGGGAGGGGCTGGGGAGGGGCTGGCGGAGGGAGGATGTGCAGAAAGAGGTGGCTCCAGCCCCCACATTCCCAGCAGCCCTCCAGGCGCCACAATCACCCAGTGATCAAATACTGGAAGATTCCGGAACAATGTGTCTGGGCCATTTTAACTTAAAATATCCCATTGCATTTCCTAGGCAATTCTAAATTGATAGCCCAATTATTTGACTACGAGATAATATTCCTTGCCAGGCAGTTTCTCCTTAGCCTGAGCTCCGAGAGCATCGAAATAAAGCAAGTGGGTGTTTTATCAAGAGGAAGGGAAATCCACGGGTGGGATGGTGCCAAGAAAAACCGGGGTGCGGTTTCCAGGCCCCATTCCATCCACACCATGGGCTCTGGGGGAGGCGGTGCTCCAGTGTAAGAACAGGGGGTGTCCATAAACGATCTGTGTAGAAGCCTCGGGAGATGATGCCCCCTGCTCGCCGAGGGGCTGGTGAAGGTTTACATCACGTATCACTCAGTGATAGGTGAGCCTCCTTGAAGGCCCTTTTAGCACTGACATATTGATCAAATTATATATAACTACAACGCCATTAAATATTTATGCCTTCCGAGGAAGCCTGCTGAATTCTTTATGCTGGGAGGACTCAGCACAAGAAAGGCCCAGCCCTCGGCATGACCCTGAGGATCTGTCTCCTGGGGAGGAAACGGGATGCTGCATGGGCCGGCCTGTGACCAAAACTGAGCACCCACCCCTGTGCCCTTCACACACAGTAAGGATGACAGCAAGGATGCCACGCAGGGAGGAAGGACACACTCACCCTTCCCCAGCTAGGACCAATGCCAGCAAAGAAGCCTGGGGTCCCTGGGGCTGGGACATGACCCTTCTGCACACTCCCCAAAGGGAATTCTGCCTTCCCTCTTCTTCCAGGAGTCTATGATGTGTCAATGGAAATTGGGGATGGCCAGGCCAAGAGAGTGTGCATCTGAGCCATTGACCGTGGAAAGAGCTGGCAACGTACCGTCTTGAGTCCTACATTTCTGTCCCAGATAGGCCCTGCACGTGGGCCTCAGTTTCTGTTGCACAAAGGAGGCAGATTTGAGTCCAATATAATAATCAGAGCTCTCAGAAGCGAATTAGGTGCTCTGAGTGCCCTGCCCTTGGGAGTATTCGCCGGAGACCAACAGAGACAGGGAGACAGACGCCGCTCCGGGAGAGGGAACGGGGCCTAGATGACAGCCCAAGTCCCTGCCCAACATTAAGACTCTCAGTTTCATTTCTCAGATTCTCAGTTTCCATCTACCGGGCTTCCTGTTAGCAAGATCCAATAATCTTTAAATATTTGTTCACTTTAATTTCTTGGTTCCCAAACACATTAAACTCTGCTTGCCTCCCACCACCACTTGGGGGGGGTGGCTCTCAAAGAGCTCGCTTGTGCAGACAGAACAGGGAGAGCTTTTTCAGATCACACCTTCCCCCAGCACTGCCCATTCATCCAGGCGCCACCACCCGCCTCTCTCCCTCCCCTCAGATAACCCCCTGCCCCCCTCCCCCACCTTCCCAGACTCCATTGGCCAACTCCTGCCAGGAGGAAAAATTCTCAATTCATCCCTGTGGGGTTGCCATGGCAACCCCCAGCCACCTAATCCCCCTTGGAACATTATGCAAATCTCCCCTTGTCTCTCAACAGGCTGTAAAAGTCACATTACCCTTGCAGAGGCAGCTCATTAAATTTTGGGGGTCTCTCCATCAGGTCAGCACTACAAATGAAATGCTAGCTATGACTTTTTAAGGACAGGGACTCTTTGGGAACTCCGGGTGGCAAGAAGAGAAAATGAAGTGGGGGGAGAGGACAGACTGACTGTGGACAGAGACAACAGAGCCCCATTCTGTCCACGAGACACCATGGTCACAACCAAAGAGTACATTCCTTCCTGCAATTAAAATTAAAGGGGTCAGAGGGTCCTCTTTTCTCAAATGGGGATGGAAGGAGTAGTAGCATTTCATAAGCAAAAAAAAAAAAAAAATCAAGATCAGTTATTTAGAAACTTATATGATCTGCTTCTCAAACCGGCCTCCTCCTAAAGCACCTCATTTAACTTCTCATTTTACAGATGAGGCAAATGAGGCCCAGAGAGGGAAGGAGCTGTCCTAGGTCACACAGCAAGACAAAGTGGTGACCAAGTCTCCCAGTTTAGAGCCAGAATGCTTCCCCCTGCATCACGGGATCTCAACCAGTGGTCATGTGCTCCCCAAGGGATTTTTGGCAAAGTCTAGGGACACAATCTGGATGTCACACTGGCATGGTGCTACTGACAACTAGTGGGTAGAGCCCAGGGATGCTGCTAAACATCCTAAAATGCACAGGACAGCCTCACTGCCAAGGGCTATCCATCCCCGAATGTCAGTGGTGCCGAGGATGAGAATCCCTGATCCACACATTGCTGATGCCCATGTCTTACTGAATTCTTAAAGGTTTCCCTTAGGGCCTTCCCAGCATTGGAATCAAAGCCCTGAAGTGTGGTGGGCCTGTGGGTGTGCATGTGAGAAGACCATGTAAAACCACGCCCTGATCTGGCCTATGGATAAAGATCACTGAAGCAGACCTGGTTTCCAATTCTGAACCTGCCACTGGCCCACTGCGAGACCACACGCAAGTTATTCAGTGTTCCTATCTGTCACGTGGCGCTCACGGTGCCTATGCTGCAGGACTGTAGAGCCAACAAGTGACATTTCTAGAGAATCTTATAACATCTATAACACCAACAACCTCATCCTCTCTCTTTGAGGCCTTGATAACTTGGAGAGTCGGTCCCATTGTGAGAATCCCTGCTGTGTGTGCCCTTCTGTGTGCAAGGTACCATGTACTGAGCAGTTCAGATGCATCATCTCATATCATCCTTGTATGATAACTCCCTATATGACTCCCTGTAATTTATGAAGCCACCAGACACGTGTGGCTAGCTAAATTTAATTAAAATTAAATTGAAACCTCAGCTGCTCAGTCACAGTAGCCACATTTCAAGTGCTCAACAGCCACACGTGGCCGATGGCTACCATACTGAATAGTGCAGATGGACAACATTTCCATCATTGCAGAAAGTTCTACTGGACAGCACTGCTCTAGCAAGTAGGTAATATTATTATCATTATGGCCCCTACAAATTAAAGTTCACAGAGGTCAGTCTGCCGAAAGTCACACACCAGTAAGGGCTGATTTAGGGCTCAAACCCACATTTGCCCACACCTCAGCCATCAGGACATCCCACCTCCCAGCTCCTGGTGCTCAGCACCTCACTTCCCAGGATCCCCCTGCAAGAATCAGCTGACTTCTGAGGGAGAAACTCTGAATCCAGGCACAAAGGTGACAGAAAAACTGGCTCATCAAGGACCCTCCCTGCCCACCACCCAGTAGACCTGGAAAATGCTCAATGGGTATTCAGCACCTTGGGAGTTTAAGAAAAGGGTCTGGGCAAATGGACAGTGAGGAAGAGCTGGGCAGAGGTCCCTTGAGAAGGGGGGTAAGAACCAGGTAAGAGAATAGTGAGAAATCTCAAAAAAGCTAAGAGAAAATTTTGGCCTTGAGAAGATCCTGCAGGCTGGGCTGCTAGGTTGCCATGGAGGATGGCGCCAAGCCAACAGTGGGAGGACCCTGGCAGGGGAAGGGCAGCCCTTTAGGGCTCTAAACCACGTTGCTTCTCCTTATTTCAAGTCTGGCTTCATGGAGCTCCCCCGTTTCTCTGGTATGAAGTACCAGGTCCCAAGGATCGAAGGGTGGGGGACAGGGGCTGTATTGTCAATCTCAATTCCCCCAGTCTTTCCATGGGACTTCTGCTCTGAGGCAAAGCAAAATAAGAACTGGACTGTAGCTTTCTCCCTGGAGACAGAGATCAGAGGCAGGGGCCCCCTTCTAGGAAAATAAGCAGGTAAGGGTTTGAGGACAAGCTAAAGCACCTACTGATTTGCCAATCAGTCCTCACAGGCTAACTGCTCAGAAACTTGGGAAGGCCTATGTCCTTCCCAGAAAGTCTGTATTGCTGTTAGGGTCAGGGAGAACCCTAAACTAGAACATCACTTTCCTTCTTGAGCCCCCCACAAAATGCATCCAGTACGGGCACCATGCAGGGCTGAAGGGTCTCACAGCCTCCTCATTAACACGCCTCTCCTCCCCTCGCCCCAGTTAGAGAACACAGCCCTCTAGTGCCCTGGATGTACACAGGTCATCTTCAACCCCAGGCCTTCAACCCCATGCTCTGACGCTTTTATCCTGGACCCAAATGCATTATTTTAGCTACTTAAGATGAATATGTCTAATCTGCTTTGCAATCGAGTGCCACAGAAATACAAACAGGCTATATATTATCGTAATCTATGGTATTTGGAAGATCAAATTTCTCAGACGCTTTGTCCTTAATAACAGCCTTCCCTTGGGATTATTTGGTGATAGCAGCAGCTGCCCAGAAACTGGCCCCCGTCCGTGTCACTCACGCAGTGGGAGAGTGGAAGGGGCTGCCTAGGACATGCTGACCGAGCCCACCCGTGCTCCTACCCTTTGCCAAGAGCAGCCAGCCTTAGAGAGAACAGGGTGACATGGACTCCAGACCCTGACAGGGATTCCCTGGCCTCTCAGGCCCCACCCCTGGGAACTTGGTTCTCTCTTCACCCTTCACAGGATACAACTGGCAAAGGAAACCTCTTTCCAAAGGGGTACATCTCCAAAGCAACGGTGACATGTGGCTGGGGTGAACAGGAGGGAGGTATTTACCATCAGGTAAAATCCTCAGGGTTGACCAGATAGGACCCCTGGGTAAGCCCCTAAGCCTGGTTTGAACCTGCATTTAAGAATACATGCCCCCGCTCTACCCACTCTGCTGGTTTCCGGGTGGGCCTCTGGAGCCTGTGAACTCTGCAGAAGGAACAGCCTCCTGGAATCTGATTGGGAAGGGGCTTAGCGGTCCAGGTTCTGACTCTCCAACGGACTGACCCTTCCCCCCAGCCCCCCATAAAAGTGGCCTCTGCCTAAACATTCACAGCGACAGCTCAGTAGCCCGCTGACTGTGCAACATCCTTGGCAAACAAAAGAATTCAAAATCAATGCTGGATGAGAACTGAGAGTCCCCCATTACCTCCGTGAGAAACGCAAGGTCCTAAGGAGCCTCAGCGGGCAGGGGCTGGCCCACGCTCTGCTGTCTAGAGGGCCAATACTGCAAAGCAACAGCCCTCCAAATATCCCTCACGTGGAGGCAGGACACTCCTTTCTTAAGTTTCTCCTTAGCCCCAACTTGAGGGGAACATTTATCTTTAAAGAAATTTTTTTTAAAAATTTATTTTGAAAGAAAGAAAAGAAAAAAAGGCAAGAGAAGAAAGGAAAAAAGAGAAAAGAAGAAAGCATCTTGGACGTGAGCCTCCCGAGAGCATTTGTTGAAAACAAGATATTGTCCCTTTAAGCATATAAAAACAAGGCCCTTGAGCACGCAGTTCTCACTCTGGTACACAATTATGGGTGCTTTCAGCTGTCTAGCACTACTTCAAGTGCTCTCTTAAACCAGACTGTCAATGGCATGTTGAAAGCTATTTTGCTGGCTGCTATCATTAATAGCAAAGTGGAGAGCTGGGCTGATGAGAATTAAATATGGGGGAGGGGCGGGTCATAACCAGTCATTACAGAATTACCAATACGAGAAAGGAGACGATGCCACTTTGGGGAATAAAGTTCAAATCAATGTATTATGGTGGGGAAGCGAGCGAGGGAAGGCCACAGCTGGCTCAGAGCGTCCCCCACCCCCACCCCGCAGCAGATGGACTCAGGCCAGCCCTGGAGAGCCATATGGGGACAGAGGGAGCCACAGAGTTGGGAGTCGAGAATGTGAAGGCAGAGAGGCCTTGGAGATCACGCTGCTGCAAAATGTCACCACCTCGCCTCGCTTCCCAAGTGCAGTCCCCACCCCTCATCATTCCGGAGGCTGTGGCTTCCAGAACATATCTCACTGCCTTTCCACGAGCTGTTGCCACCCTGGAGGCGCCTCCACTGCTGGCTTCTGCCTGAGCAGCTCCCACCCTCCCTTTAAGACTCGCCTCCAGGAATGGCCCTTCAGTGGAGTCTTCTCTGACGCAGCTCCCAGGCTCCCTCTCCCAGGAAGAGTACGCTGGTTCTGTCCTGGGTGCTCCTCTTGTGACACTCCGGCCACATTAGCACTTACCTCACTGCATTGCAATTACTTATTCAGACGCCTGACTCCCCAGCAGGGACAAATGGTGTCTTATTCATCTATGTAACCAACCCCAGCCCACACCTGGCACATCCCAGGCCCCTAATAACAGTTTTGGGAATGAATCCAACCCCCTCATTTTACTGATGAAGAAACTGGATGCCGAGCCACAGGAGGAAGGGTGCAGAGCCAGCGGCCAGCCCACAGTGACAACCCCTGCTTCCTACTCATAGGGCTCAGGGAATCCCAACTCCACCCTTAAACAACCTCAACAATTTTGAGTAAAGAAAAACCAACATGTTTACTGAGCACCTATTACATACTAAGGGCTACGGAGACCTCAGCAGAGGGGCTTCCTTCCTAGCTACCAAAATGAAGACAATGAGGTGTGGGAAAGACATCGTGAGTGCCAGATCATAAGGGAGACCCTGCTGAGATTAGGCCTTTGTCACCTTTTTGTCCCTGGTGTCCCAGTATTTTGTACAGACACCATAGAAAAACATTCTCCTATGCGGAAAGCAAAAGGAAATTCATTCCTTGACTGACTCACTCCTTCAACAAAATGGAAACAAAGGGCCTCTGACACTAATGGGAGGGAGAAGTCCAAAAAGAGGAAAAACTCTGTGCCCTCCTGGGCTCCTGGTCCAAGACAGTTCATGGAATGAGTCTTGAATGAGGAGCCAGGATCCCGTCCAGGCTCAGTTTCCTTGATCTGTAAAGTCAGGACAGGGACCACCCATCTCCCAGGGTCACTTTGATAATCAAATACACAATAAGGAAAAGACCCAGAGAAGCACAGAAACCCCACTCTGTACAACTCCATTGGCAACTAGACAGAAGGGGTCCAAAGAAGCCTGGGGTAGGTGGCAGTCTTGAGGAGTGGGGCAGCTCCCCCATTAGGTGGACGGGACAGGGTGAAGGGAGCTTGTGCTCAGCAGACCCCAAAGCTGAGCAAGGCAGACAACCCCTGTGATCAGAGTCATTTCCAGGCAAGAGTGAAAAGGCTGGAAAAGTCACATGGAAACCAGGGCATAGTGGGGTTCAAGGATGCCAGCACTCTGGCAAAAATAAATCAATTTCACAGCTCTACCCAGATGCCACACAAATAGGCACTGCCCTGGTCTAAGGACCTGTGTCCCCTTCTATTTTGAGAGTGGTCCCACCTTCTCCCTACCTGGTGGCTCCCTCTGGCCACCAGTGCCTTCACCATGGTCACAGAACTTTAAGCTGCTGTGCCTTCAGATCTTTAGCCAAATCCCTTGTTACTTAGGTGAGAAGATGCAGAGAGGGGCAGAGAGGGGAGGGGAGTGACAAATGGGGACTTTCCACCTCCCCCTTAGGCCCTGTGTTTATGGACACCCCTGTGACTCGGGTAAAAAGTTCACAGGTTTTACCACCTTTACCTTGTCTGTGAGGATTGCTGGTTATGCATTCTGTGTTACTGTTACACACATCAAATCATTAGTTGTGCAAATAGCTGGCAATTCAGAACAGGACTGTGGACAAAGAGGATTCAGCTGATATGGTTATACAACCCGAAATGGGGTACTTTGGACTTTGGTGGAGCCAGGTTCGTAGTCTTAGCCTCCTTGGATAATAATGCAGGAAGCAGCAACAAAAATTAAAGACACAGAGTGCTATTAAAAGAGCACTCTTTCATTTCTTGAGTCTTGCAAAAAAGGGACCTGGGGTTGGGAGGGAAGCCTGCAGGAGCAGCTTTACCACTAAAATGTGAGACTGAATGACTCTGGATACATCAGCTCCCCTTCTCTGGGCCTCAGTTTTCTCATCTGCAACTTGAAAGCGTTGCATGAGAAGCCAAAGGGCTCTTCTACCTCCAAGATGCACAAAGAAACTCACAGGAAGGGCTGCTTGGTTAACAGAAAAAGGTGGCATGACACTGCCCCCAAATCAAAATGCCTCAAGTCCACTTTCAAAACATCAGTGCTCACCAACAGAGGGTGAAAAGGTAGCCTGACCCAGCTTCCCACAGCGTCAGTGCCTCAAATGCAATGCACAACAGTCGCTCTGGAGCCCTCGTTTCTAAGCTGGCTTTGTTATTTGTGGCTGACATTGGAAAGCCTCTGCAGGAACAAGATGGCAACTGATGAGGTGGTCAGCCGTCACTGCCTCGCTGGCCTCGCTGAATCACCCTTGACATTCTGCCTGGAAGCAGGGGCTTGGAGGAGGTGGGTGACCTCTTGAGGTCTTGGGCCAGGCCTGTGCTTCTGTAATCTTTGCTTTACCATAATTAGGGAGGGAGGCAGAAGAGTAGGAGGAGAAACCATTTATTACTTCTCTGGGATTTGACAGCTTTGGAAAAAGAGAGGGAGACAGAGAAACAGCCAGGGAAGGAGCCAGCCACAGTGAGTTTAACCTCTCAGTAAAATAAAAATGGGCTGGACGCACCTCATCAGCTGCCCTCTGTCAATAGCCGGGCCCATCTGGCAGAACTTGAGGTTCCCAGCTAATTGGCATTTCCCATAGAGCCAGCAAAGAAGAGCTTTTCAAAAAATATGTGGTGGTGGTGGGTTGTGTGTGTGCACGTGTGTGTGTGTGTGTGTGTGTGTGTGTGAGCTGGCTGAGGACTGCCACACTTCCCAAGGTGCTAGCTCTGTAGATCATCTATTATATAAAAGTACAGACAGTCCCCACCCCCACCCCCGAGCTTAAAGATGAAGAATCCAGCCTGTTTGTTCCAGGCAGATGTAATCACACGAACAGTCAAGTCTAGAGGGCAGGACACTGCATGAATAATTCAAGCACTCCAGTCACTTGATTGTGTGTGCAGATAAAACACCAGTCAACCGCTAAACAGGTCAGCTGATAAACTTGTTTGCTCAGGCCTAACCACCATCCGCCAAATGCACCCAAGACCCACACTACAATTAGTGGCAGGGCTTTCTTCTACAGAACCCTCGCAAACCCAGGGAGTGGCCAGCCCCATTAGGTCAGGGTGGCGTTCTCAGGCAGGGTTTCTTCACCTCCTTGCCTCTTTGTTCCTCCACAGACACAGGGTGATTTCACCCAGCTCAGAGGCCACCTAAAGCCTAAAAAGGCAGGGCTCTCGGAGCACACACTTTCGTGCCAGGAACTGAGGCTGGAAGGCAAAGGTGAGCGGTAAGCAGGGGAAAGTGCCCAGCTGCGGAATCCAGAGGCCCGGATTTGAGTCCCAGCTCTGCCCTCCTGGCTTCCCTGAAGCCTCAGTGTCCTCACCTATAAAAAGGGGGCAAAGAATCCCTCTATCCGCCACTGGCAGCTGAGAGGATTACACGAGACAACACAGCCAAACCTCAGGCATTCTCCCCCTAAGAACCCTGTTTGGGGAATGGCCAGAAATCTCAGATGCACACAGCTGCTCTTTAGACAAACCCCACCACCAAAAGCATTTAGATGTTTAATTCTTCCTGCTTTCAGAGCGTCCTCAGGATTCAGGGAGCAGCACTTTTGCTAGTCAAGGTGGATTCTTTGTGCCAAAGAACCATCCACTCACAGACATGGGAACACCACCCATGCAGACCTCAACATCCAACAAGATATTACACCTTAATTACGAAGCTCTTAGAATAACTGCTGCTATAAATTTTAAACCTGGGTGCAATTACCCTCTTCAAACACACCCAAGATACTAAGCACTGAGAAAAAAGAAAAAGAGAGAAGGTGGAGAAAGGGAGGAAGTAGCACCTTGCATAACACCCCGAGGTCCGTGCAGCACCTGGGACCCCAGTTCCACTTCACGCATTCTTACTAGACAAGTCAGATCTGGTCAGTTCTGCCTGGAGTCGGCAGAACCTGTCTCTAGTCTATCCTCCCAAGGAGAAACATCTTTACATGTAAAGCCGTGTCTGTTTATTATTTTTGTGTGTCAAGAGTAAAAACAAGGTAGCCTTCGTGTGCCTTCCTAAGGAACTAATCCCTCAGGAAGCCACAGCCGGCTTCCCTCGTTGCTCAATAAACTCAGGCCCCTTTCTGACTGCCCGTCACCCAACACTGGGACTCCCTCCAGGCGGGGAAACGAAACTACAGGTTCAAAAGGCTCTATAGGGAGCCACTGGAGCGGGCAGGAATCTACATGTTTTCCAGGGGTCACCTGCCCTTCTCACCTGCTCTGGGTCCTGCCCCCTTAAAGAGCAAAATTTAAACCTTGTAAACGACTGTTAATTTAGAGCAGAAAATCCATTCAAGTCACGGTCACCAAAGGCCAGAATGAGTCAACAGCCTTCTGAGATTTCAAGAACACCAATTGTTAAAAAGAACCACCGGCCTGCGCCATTTATACGTGCCAAGTCAACTCTAATCGTTGGCCAAGCCAAATTATAGGCAGCCTTTCCTCGGAACACAAATACACAAACAGGCCTCTCCCACAGCCCAGCCTAGCACCGGACTAGTTACTGATATGCACTGAGATAAAGGGTGTTTGTATTTGCTCGGTTTGAGGTATACTGTTATTAGAAGGGTGACAATACGAGGTAGTTTACATAGCCATCAAACAACACCACACTCGCTAAACTGGTTTGACTTCAGGATTTCAAAGCTGAGCTCAACCCCCAGCCACCTCCAAAGCCCTGGCTCAGCTGCCCCTGGGCAAGTTACTTCACCCCCTAGCTTCAGCTTCCTTCTCTGTAAAATGGGAACACAGCCGCCTGCACATCAAGACAGAGCTGAGAAAGCTGCCTGGGCAATGCAAGGCATTAGCATTGTATTTCATCCTGGCTTTTCGTTTTTTAAGCAGTTAATGGCTTCGTTCCCTTAAATTTCTACAGCTCAGCCTGGCTTTTAAGGCTCTTGAAGTATAATCTTATCAAGGCAGAACATCACATTTTTGCAGGAAAAAAAAAGAAGAAGAAAAAGAAATCCTCTTGCATTTCCTCTTGAGAATTTTACATTAAAACAGATAAAAGCAACCAGCCACCTCTGGGCTTTCAGGAGTTTGTAAAGCAGATCCTGGAGGTTCCAACTTTCCCTTTGGTCCTTTATCTTCCACTAAGATCCAAGCCCACGACTAATTTCACAAGTTCCAATGCTAAAAGCTCAACATGTCCAAGAACTCAGCAAAGCCTGAGACCTTGCATTTCAAGGACGGGATCCATTCACTCTTCAGGGAGAAGTGGAAAGAACAGAAGAACCAGGCTCATTTTCAAACAAGAGGAAACATAAGAAAGAAGTCCACGTATGTAGGTATTTTTAAAAAATGAACTCTATTTGAAAGAGAAAAGCACTTACCTGCTTGTGCATTTCAATGTTCAAGCCATAGGACATCTCATAGTACTAAAAGGAAAAAGAATTGCCATTAACAACACAGAAATCTGTTCATTTTTCAAAATCCATTTTTTCTTGGGAAGGTTTTGGCCAAATCGTACTATTATGATACGTTAGCTGAGGCATTTTAAATCAAACCCCAAAGCCAGCTTATACAGAGGTTTAAGAGCTGACAAGGGTGAGTGTACCTCTCATCTCAACAGAACATTATATGTAGAGTAGTAAGAGGAGCTGGGCCCTCCCTCCCACAAGCACTGCCTGTGCCATATATCCTGTTTATACAAGGTTTGGGGTTCAACAGGGAATCGTGCGTACACTGGGACCCTCTTGTCCTCTGAGAGTTATTTAGCACTGTGTGGAAGCCCTCTTCTGTGGAAAGCGGTGCAGAGAGCCTGGCTCAAGTGCCTCCATGCCCTCTCACAAACGGAAGGTTTAAACTTGCTGGAACACAGCACTGCGCAAAAGGGAGACAATGTACCTACTGCCCCCGGGGCTGGCAGGATTCTCAGTAGGGGATCCCTGAGGAGAGGAGTGGAAGCAGAAGGCTTTAAAAGGCTCCTCCACTCCTCAGAAAACCCTGGGGAAGGAGGGCTTCTGTCCCACTCTGGCTAGATCCCAGGGCTGCAAAGCAGAAAAGTTTCCAAACACTCCAGGGAGGTCTCTAAGAAGATTTTTATCCACCCCTGACGTGGGCTGATCTAATCCTAGCGAAGATAGGGCAACTGGCCCCTGGGAAGCCTTCAAAACACAAATTAAAGGCACACAAAGGTAGTTCAGAAGTCCCCAGCCTGGAGTTCGGGTTTCTCTTTCTGCCTGTTCCCTCACCCACCCTCCTTCAAGCGCCCCAGCTCGGGGACGCCAGGGAAGGGGCTGGGGCACAGTCAGATCACACCAGTTCCCAGGGCTGCCCTGCGGCTGGGCCATGGTGGGGACCAGGATCCAGTCTCCCCAGATCCCTGCCGCGCCCGGCGGGGTCGGCGCCCTCCCGGCCCCCGCGCCTCTCACCATCACATAATGGCGCTGCATCTCCGTCTTCTCGTTCGCCAGCTTGTCGTACTCCACTTTGAGGCTGCGAGGGCAGGAGGAGCAGGCTCAGGCCTGGCGCCCGCACAGCCTCCCCCGAGGCCCCAACCCAGGGGTCTCTGAGAGCCACTTTTCCACTTCCCGACACCCCCGGGGGGTACCCATCATCCCGCAGCCTCAAGGCGCAAGGGGATTCGGGTCCCCACCATAGAGAGGGCGTGTGAAACAACTCGAAACTTCCCGAGGCCCAGCTGGTGGACTTATCTCCGCCGCGGGGGAGAGGAACCCTGACGCTGGCTCTGGATCCCCAGAACCCGGAGCGAACCCGCCCGCGACCCAGACCCCCAACCTGGGGCCCCGCGGGCGGCGCTGGGAGCCGGGCGGCTGCGGGAAGCAAAGGGTTAAGGCGGCGCGCTCCGAAAGGGGAAACAAAAGGCGGAGGCCCGGGCAGCCCCGCCGCCCCGGGGTCGGGAGCCCCCTCCGTCCCCGCGGGGGGTAGCAGGAGCCGCGCCAGGGACGCCCCCTCCCTGCCAGCCCGGGGCGGCCCCTGCCGGCCTTACCTGTGATATTGAGCTTGCAGGAACTGGAATTCGTCTTTGATCCTGTCACAAGACTCAGCCACCGTGAATTTAAATCCCGGCTGCCCGGGTTGATGGGGAGCCTGGAGCCCGCGAAGACGAGACAGGGGAGGGGGCGGGGGCATCAGACGTTGCTCCGAGCTGCCCCGGCTCCTCCGAGGCGGCTCCAGCCCCTCCCCGCCGGCGCCCTACCAGCAAGGCCACCCTCAGCCCAGAACCTTCCTCGCAAGTTTCTCAGCGCCCCGGCTACAGGGGGGCGCCCCATCCCTCCCTGTCGGCAGCGAGGCTCCGGCCGCTACGCGAATGGGCGCCCGGCCCCAAGTCAGGCAGGGCGGGCGGACAGTCCGGCCGAGTTGGGAGACTTGGGCGAGAGGCGGGGGCCGCAGCTCCCCCTGGAACACAGGCAGCCCCCCGCGCTGCTCGGGCGGAATTAACCTCCCCTCTCCACGGCGCACCCGCGTCCCCGTCCCCTTTGTGTGAGCGCACACGCACACACACACACACACACACGCACACCATAAAGGTAGCAACAAGCAAAATGGAGGTGCCAGATAAACTGCCTCGTTTACCGTGCCGTAATAGATGCCTAAATAAACCGAGTTGCAATTACTCACCGGATGTCTGCCTTGCGGATACATGGCAGGGAGGGGTCGTGATTCCGAGAGCGTGGAAGCGCCGAGAGCCCGGGCCGAGGGGGTGCGGGGGAGGGGGGAGCCGAGCCCGAGCGGGGGGCGGCCGGGAAACCGAGAGCTCGCCCCCGGCCCCCCCAGCCCGCTCTCGCAGCGAAATCCCAGAGTCGGGCGCCCGCCCCAAGTGTAGACAAAGAGCCGCGGAGCGGGCAGCAAAGTCGTCGGCGGGCGCCGAGCCGGGCGGCGGGCGCGGGCTTTGTGCGCCTAGGGCTCGGCGGGCTGAGGCCGGTCGCCCTCCCCGGGCTGCGTCGACAGCGTCAGAGCCCGGGGCTGCGCGGACATCGTCGGCTCCCTGGCGGGCCCGGCGCGGAGTCCCGAGGCCCGTGGCCCCTCCGGGTCACTCAGCGCGTTGCGCCGGGAGGGGGCCGCGCGGGGGCAGCCCCCAGCATCCGGGGCGCGGGTCGGGTCCTAGAGAAGGCTGGGCCCGGGCTCGCGGCGAGAAGAGGAAGGAGGCAGGCAACGAGGTGGCGGCTGGGGCCGCAGGAGCGCCGGAGGGCGAGGGCGGGAGCCCGGCGCGGGCGCTTCGACGCCCCCCCTCGGAGACCGGAGCCGCTGTTCCGTCTGCTACCGCCGCCGCCGCCGCCGCCGCCGCCGCCAGCCCTTCCCAGGGCCGGGAGGAACTCCGGGTTCAGTGCGTGCAAATCAGCCGCCCTGGCATCTTACTCCAGTGGGCACAGGCAGCCTCCGCAAAGGGTCCTCGCTGCTCCCAGCTCGAGCGCCGCGTCCCCAGCTAGGAGCGCTCAGCGCCACCGCCGCAGCCGCCTCGGAGCTCGCGGGCCGGTGAGCGCCGGCGGGGAGACGCAGCCAGACCCGGAGCTCTGCGGCTTCCTTCCTCCCCTCGGCCGGCTCTCCTCTCCGAGCCGCGACAAACCCCAGCACACACACTAAGCGCGCGCACACACACACACACACACACACCAAAAAAAGTGCCTCGGACCTGCGGATACCACACACAGACAGACTGGGGGACGAGCACGAGGTCTGAACTGCCGCGAGAGCAGTTCCAAATAGGGACTGAAAAGTAACAAAATAATGTGGCAGCTTCGTCCGGCGCTGGCCAATGGGAGCGCGGGGCCCCCACGTGGGGCCTCGGGCCGCGGCCTGCGACTGGGCGCCGCCGGGCACGACGTCACAATGCCCTCTTGTGTCTAAAACTATGCATGAAAAGTAGCAATCAGGCCCTACCCGCCGGTGACTTTCGCATGGGAGTGAAAAACAGCGCTCCTCAGATCAGGAATTAACCGAAAGACATATAATAAATAGATATATATTATAGTCCTGGGCTGCGAGGGCTTTTTTTCCTCCTCTTTTTTTTTTCCCACGATCTACTAGCAAATAATTATTTGGCAGGAGGAGGAAAGAGAGAAGACAGAGGAATAACAACAAAAGAAAAAAAGACAAGCTGTACCATCCTCAAAACCTGTGGCTGGTCGCAATGTATCAGCTCGCTCCGCGGCGGCAGCGAGAGATTCCGCCCTCTAATCTCATTAGGTCTGCAAAGCAGCCCAATTATATGCCATAAAACAAACAGAATCACTTTGTCACTTTAATGTTTTCACTTCAAGAGATTTAGGGCCGATAAAATGGTGGCTCCCAAAGTTGCCTCCGACCTTTCGAAATTTGCTTGGAACTGAGAATGTCCCCTTTTCCTTACCCCCTCCTCCTCCTGCCCCCCGTAACCTCCCAGCTTTCCTCCTTTGTTCGCTCGCCCTTCTTTTCGGAAAGCCAAACAAACAGCCCCTTCGCGGTGCGGAGGCTGCCTGAGAGGAGCTGAGGGAGTCTGCGAGGCGGGCCGCGCACAGGAAGGGCCCCGCCGCCCGCGGACGGCAGGCTCAGCTCACGGCCGGCCCCGCTCGGGCGCCTTCCCGCCGGGGATGGCGATGCCCTCGCCGCAGCCGTGCCGCGCCGGCTCCTCACAGCTCTCCCGGGCCGGGGAAGCGAATAGGGGACGGGGCCCGGGCCCTGCCCGGCCGAGGCCCGGGAACTCGAGTTCTGACCCGGTTCACTCAGCCCACAAGCAGCAGGGTCACAGTGTTGCGGAACCTGTGGATCTGTCGGTCCCCAGCCCAGATGCCCCAGGGGACGCAGCCACTCCCCCGCCCGCGCCTCCCGGACTCCCAGCGTGGCCGCACAGGCCACCTGGCTGCGGGGCCGGTTTGCATGCAAACCAACAGCCTGGATCTCCCGCGCTTGGGGTTAAGCCACGGCAGACGGGCTAGGGGGACGCGGCCCTCGGAGCGGGCATCTCCGGGGGTCGGCCCAGGAGGGCCCCGGGGTCCCTCCCCGGCATCTGCGCAAACCGGCAGCACCCGGGGGCCCGCAACGGGCGCGCGCGATCCGGCCGCGCGCCCCGATCCCTATTTCCCCTCATTAGTCGCCGGAGGTTAGCTTTTGCATCGTAATGAGGCGCCGAGAGCGAGCGGGCGCTCCGAGGCCAGTGCGCAGGGAGTTACACGTGAGCGCCGCCTCGAACTGAACCTCCTCGCGCCCGCTCCGGCCGCCGGCCCGAGCCGCGCTCCTCTCTTCATTTATTTATTCTCCTAAATAAAAACATAAATCGTGTGCGGCGCGCACCGAACAGGGGGGTAGGGAGACGCCCGACTCGACAGATGCGAGCATCTGGCCGCAGCATTCATTAGACACAAAATGGCTCCTCTTTGGAGCTTCCTTTTCCCCTCCCCCTTCTCTACCCTCCCCCTTACGTCACGGGTGGGCGCACCTCCCACCCGCCCCGCCCCTTTCTCGCTCCGGCCCCCACGTGGGGGACGCTGACCACGCCCCCGAGCAAGACTCGGAAGACCAATCACAGACCGCTGAGGGGGCTCTCCGTTGCTGATTGGTGAAGCTGGTGGGAGCTGTCAGTCGGCGGCCAGAGCTGTCAGTCAAAACCACGCGGGGTGGGGGAGCGCTGACAAATGCCGAGGCTTCTGAGCCTCCCGCTTGCAAATAGTGCTTGGAATGGCTGCTTAATTAGCTTTGAATGGCTTTTCCTTCCAGCTCAAACAATCTGTCACTACCATGTGGTATAAAGGAGCCATGCATAAAAAAGTAAGCAGAGGCTAAATATCAATTTGATTTTGTGTATCAAAGGAATATTTTATTTTTCTCCCTAGTAATGAAACGTATCAATTTAAATAATAAAAGGTAAAAACACACACAAAAACCAAAAAAAAAAAAAAGAAAAGAAAAGAAAAGAAGAAGAAGAGAAAGAAAAGCAACAGAAAAAGAAAAAAAGAAAACCCCAACTCCACGGTGTTCCGTCTCCTGCTCACGCCTGAAACAGGTCACTTCTACAGCTTACGTTCAGGAGGAAGCCTGAAATTTCCCCCTCCCTCCTTTTAAACTTGCATTTAGTGTTTTGTTGTTGTCGTCCTCCAGAAGTCTAAAAGGAGTGATGGGGGAGGGGTGGCCTGTAAAAGGGGACGTGGGGGCGGGGAGGGGGAGAACTTTAAAGGGAGCTCTTTGAAGCTGCTAATCAAAGTGGAGGGGGTTTTAAGACCCCGTAAACTGGGGATCCTACAGCAGGTCTCGATTTGGGAGCCGAGAGGAGGGGGGAGAGCGCGGGTGTGCGTCTCGCCTGGATTTATTAAACACAATGCCTTCAGGATGCCCGGAACGCGGCGCCTCGCCAGGCCTCCCTCTTTCTGTCTCCCTCCGGACTGGCTCTGACGGCGCCCGCCCACAGACGGCCGAGAAGCCCCTGGGCCCCCAGGTCAGGTCTTCGAGGATTGTGTACAGAAAAGCACAGCAGCTCTGTCTCTGGTCTGGACGGCCCTCCTGCCCCGAGGTTTGTGCTCCTGATGACCCCACGAGCCAGCGCGCTCCTGCAGGGCAGAAGCACGTCGAGTTCACCTGTGAGCCCCGGCGCCGAGCCTGGCACCCTGGAAGGGTTCGCGGCTCTGCGTCCTGGAAGTGGTTTTGTAGAGCGCAGCCTCCTCGCCGAGCCATGCAGTCAGGCAGGACAGCGCTTGAGCGCTTACTAGGTATAAGGCAGGGCGCTGCTGCCCAGGCAGCACTCTCTTCACTCCCGAAGGAAGTGGCCTGGCTGGTGGCCCCATTTTACAGTGAAGAGGAGAGGCTGAGAAAGCTCAGTAATTTGCCCCAAGCTGGGCAGGGGTCAAGGAATCCAGGGCAGCTGGCTAGATAGCCAACCTCAGCGTCCCCTTAGCTTCCGCAAGCTGGGTCCATGAGAGCATTTGCCGCAGGAAAGACATTCATTCATTCATTCATGCCCAGCCCCTTCTGAGCTTCTGGCTGTGGGGTGACAGGCCCAGCACTCCAGACTGTGGCTCCCACCCACTGCGCACCCAGCGTCGCTCCCAGTTCTCACCCGCCGCCTGAACCCTGAGCAGGAAGGGGGCGGGCAGGCCAGGATCCAGGTCAACACCTCTTTACGCTCACCACCGCTGTCCCCACACCCCCATGCCACCCCACAAATTAAAAATAAAAAAAAAAGAAGAACAAGAAGAAAAATACATGTCTTTTATGCTCCAGAAAGAGAACAGAAAAGAAAAAACATGTATACAACACCCTGTCCAAAGCGCTTGACAATTATTTTAAAGAAGGAGGGGAGCAGAGAGAGAGTTCAAACGTCTCTGTCTCCAGTTCTAATTGGAAACGTTTCAACTGTTTATGTTACAAGAAGTGTCAGGGTCATTTGCTACCGGAGAGCTGACTTTTCATTGGCTGCTTAATTGAGTACCTCGGAGTCCACCCCACGTGGGAGAGGAATTCCTGGCACATTAAAAAAAAAAAAAAAAGTCACCCGGGTGAGACAGAAAGCCCGGCCTGGATTTCCAGAGTGAAGGCTCGCAGCCCCTCATTTGGGGTGCGGGGCGGTTGGTGGGCAGCTCTCTGCCAGCCTCAAGAGCACTCCTCTGGTTCTTTAAAAATAATTGTGAAGCACATGAGATGGGTGTTTCCCCTACCGATTCTCAGGAATTAAAGGGTCTGGCCCAGGCCAGCCACCAGGCTGTGGCCTCCTCATTTGAGGAACTGATCACAGTGCCTTGGGTGGGGTTGCAAACCTCTCCCTGTCATCCCTTCCCCGAGTGCCTGCGCTGGCTTTGATTTTTTGGAGGCCTCTCATAGGAACTGCATGAAGAGAAAAGAAATCTCCCTCACCACCACCACACCCCCACCTTGGTTGATTCTGTAAGGTTCCTCTGAGTCTTGGGCTTCGTCTTCCTTACTAGGGTAATTCTGTCCCCTGTACCCTGACCCCACACCCACCAGTCATCCTTCACAAGCAGGCACCTAACCAAACAGCAAGAGGAAGGGGAGTTTTATGTACTTAACAAACTTGCACAGAGCTCATTCCGTGCCAGATGCTGTTTTAAGCACTTGACAAATATTAACACATTTAATCCTCTCACGCCAGAAATGAAGTGGGTGCCATTAGTGTCACCCCCATTTTACAGATGGGGCCATTGATACACAGTGGCACAATGAGATACCCAAGGTCACTCAATGACTGATGGACTTAAGCCCAGGCAATTCAGCTCCAGAGTCCACGCCCTTAACGATTCACCCTGCTATGTCTACAAACTTGGCTCTACCAGGGATGCAGGCCAGGGCTTTGGGATGGACCACAGGAATGCGGGGGGCCCCAGAAGGTCTCAGAGGGAGCCCCTATAAACTCGTCCTGGAGCCACCTCATTTCAGGAAAGGGGACTGAGTCTCATGGAGGTGGAGGGAATTCCCAAGGTCTCCCAACCCCTTTTCCAATTCTCTAACTAGTTTAAGCTATATGACTTTGGGGGATTTATTTAATCTTGCTAAGCCTCCATTTCCTCATCTGTAAAGTGGAGATAACAATCTGTCTACCTTAGAAGATTGTTTTGAGGATCGATAGAGATAATGCATGTGATGTACTTAGTATAGAAGCTGGCACATTAAGTGATCAATAACAGTTAGCTATGGTGGCCATGATGATAATGTAGGACCATCTGGGTGATTCAACTCCTCAAGCATTTTCTGAGTGCCCGTAGGGGCTAGAAAGGTCTCATGTCCCAGCCCTAGGAGGGAGTAAATCAGGAAGTAGTCCCAACTGTATTCTACATATTTATTGCCAAGCCCAGGTGGGGACACCCAGCTCCTGTCCTCTGAGCTTTCAGGAAGGCCCTCTTGAGGTCCTTGGGCAGTCCCCTCCCTCTCTGGAATTCCCATTATTTATCTTGGTCCTCAGATAACCTTGGACATGCCTACTGCTCAAGGACCCCTGGTGTGTGGGGGAGGGGAAAGAAGGACTGGGAAGGGGCAACTCAAAGCTAAACCCTGGGGCGATGTGGGGGTGGGTAGAGGCAGACAGACCTGTCTGCAACCACAGCAGAGTTCACAGCATTTCTGAGAAGACAGCCACAAGAAGTAAGTGGATGTAAGTATGCAGTAGAGGAGAACAGGAGTCGTCAGGAGGGCGGTTCTCGAAGGACTTCCTGAAGGGTGGAGCTTGAGCTCAGCCCAGAAGGATGGACAGAAGTTCCAGTGGGCACAGGGGGCCAGGATGCGCAAATACTTCTACCAAAACCCTTCCCTTCCCCCTCAGCCTGCACCAACGTCTTCCTTGGGTCCTTTCTTTGTTTTGCCACCTGCCAAGGTGTCTTTGCTTCCTGAGGAGGAAAGCTAGGAGCTTGCTTCTCTAAGACCCCTGCCCTTACCCCACTCCCATTTCAGACCCCTGTGAAGGATGCCTCTGAAGGACACTAGGGAGAGGAGAGAGGAGCCCACTGGCCGGTACTGTGTGGCAGCATAGCCTGGCATCAGGAGGCCTGAGGATCCACATGATCTTGGGGGCTCACTTTCCACATCTGTAAAATGAGGATATAATGGCACCTGACTGCTTACCTGGAGAGCATTTACAGAAAGCCTACTCTATTCAGGACTCCTTTGGAGGTACCAAAATCTAAAGGAAGCCCCTGCTTTGGGGACATACATAAGGCCAGACTGCCTCCAATTCCAAGCTATATGTGGGCCCTGAGAGCTAAGTAGAGTCTGTGTGGGGAGTAGTATTGGGTAAAAGGGTGGAAGTGGCAATCAGGGAACCTGCCTATAGAGGGTGGCCCTGGGTGTAGCTGAGTGCAGAGGAAGAGAGACTTCCAGGTAGGAGCAAAGGTGCCCAGCCAGGACACTCCAGAGAACACAGGAGATGGTTGGGTTTGCTCTGTGGCCCAACTAGCAGAAAAGACCAGCACCTCTCTCCGGAAAGCTGTGGACACCAGCCTACCAGGCATGTTTTACAATGAGGGCCTCATGTCCACTGGGGACTTTATGGGGGGCAGGTGTGTAGAGCAGGCATGGAATGTGTTTGTTCACCTGTCTTTAGGAGAAGCGTAAGACTGGAAACATTCCCCTGGCACCCCCTCCAAAGCCAAGCTGAATTGCATCCTGCTGTTCCCAAGGTGCACTTTGCTGACCTCTATTGACTAATGGCACAGGGTTTCCACGCATCCTGCCGGAACCGGGTAAATATTTATCGAAGTGATTGGGCGTCCTAATTAAGAGATTTGTGCCGTTTCTTTCTTTCCTTTTTAAGGATTCAAAGCTGAGGCTTAGGAGATTAAGAAATATTTTGCTGGTATTAATGCATTCAACTTCACAAGGGTGGAGGCCCACACTGCAGGAATTATCCAGGCCAGTGGAGAGGAGTGCTGGGGTCAGCCGGAATGAGGAGGGCAGGACTGTCACTCGCCACCAGCACACCTGGTCTCTGATGGTGGTTCCGAGTTGGGGAGGAGGGGAGGCAGGAGGAGAGAGGAGAGGGCATTTGCCTGACAGCTTTGATTTTTACTCCCAAATCTGTTTTCAGCTTTGTATCCTTCCAGTGAATGAATTTACAGAAGTGTGTTGTCACATACATGCAGTAATAGTGAGCGTTTGTGTACCAAGTATGTTCACATATACCGGTGATTCTCAACTGGGGGCGATTTTGTTTCCAAGGAGACATTGGGCAATACCTGGAACCATTTTTGGTTGTCACAACTCAGGGTAGGGGTGCTACTGGCATCTAGTGGGTACAGACCAGAGATGCCTCTAAACATCCTACAATGCATAGAACAGCCCCACAACAGAGAATGATCCAGCCCCAAATGCCAATAGTGCTGAAGTTGAGAAACCCCTGGCATATACTATCTTGTCTAATCTTAACAAGTGGAGTAGTTCTCTAGGTCCCTGTTTTGCAGATGAATAAACTGAGATACAGGAGAGAAAGTGTCACATGTGCAGGAAGGAGCTGGTTGTTGAATCCAGACCTCTCTGTCTCCAAAGCCCACTCTCTTTGCTCTCTTCTCAGCGCCCTCTCTACTAGATAGTAATTAAGACCAACCAGCTCTGATCCCCACCTCGTGTAAAGTTTAGGACATTTAAGAGATGGCTCTAAAAGTTGGCAATTATGAAGTCACTCAGATAAAGTGTCTCCAGGGAAGGCTGACTCTAGAGAAGTCTTGGGATCCCCTGACAGCTCCTAGAAGTGGTGACAATAGGCCTGGGCCCTCTAAATGCCTATGTTACACTGGAAAATAGTCACAAAAGTTGCTGTTGGCTCAGCTCTGAAAGAATTCAGGGTGGAAGACTAAATAGAATTAGACTGTGAGGAGTTTGGTGGCAAGGAGTGGCCTAATGATGGGATGTTCTTTGCCTCGTTTGGGGGCACCCTTCCTGAAGCTGAGACTCTGCAGGAGGGAGACAGGAGCAATTAGCAAGGAGTGGGCTGGAGCAGGGTGGGGACAAACAGGAGAGGGTGATGGGAGCTCTGCAGGTCCAGGCTTCAGGAGGACCCTAGGGTTCTGGGAACATGGAAAGATGGGAGAAAGGGAGCTCCACTTGCAAGAAAGGAGGAAATAAGGCACATAGATGACTGTAGATTTTGATGCTGGAACAGAATTGCAAAAAAAAAAAAAATAGTAAGACTCATTTTGAAAGCATACTGGTCCAACCTATTATTTGACCAATAACCCCACCACAAAACATCTGGAGGATGAAGCAAGGTACAAACAAAACCACCACCACCTTACTTTTGTCTTATGTTTTCGGCCTGAAGCACTGACATATCTATGGACGCATAAGCAAAACACAGCACGTAGAACACAGAAACTACCCCCATTTGACAACTGAGGAAGTTGAGGACCAGAGAGAGTTAACAAGGTGACAGAGGCGAGTTCTGACCAGAATTAGGCCTTCCGGCACTGGTCTTTCTATAAACCAGTCAGGTTTTCAAATTGTGCCCTGAGGAGGTCGCGGATCCTCAGAAGCTGACAGGGCAGGAGAAGATGGGACAGTGGAGACAATGGCCACAGGGATCCTTTCTCCCACTTCAATCAGGAGAGCTCCAATTTTTGTCTATTTTATAGGCTAAGTCCTACAAAACATTTTGTTTGGAGGGAAACAAGGTAGGTTCTGGGGCTGAAAAAGAAGTTTTAAAATCACTGAACTACACAGTATCTGTCCAGACATTCTCAGCTGTGACTACAGAATTTTTTCCTGCTTTGGGAAAAGGCCTGCAGAGGTCCCACGTGCTGGGAGGTGTCGTGATGGTGCCTTATACCAGGAGGCCTTGTGTTGTCCTCATGCTTAGGGAGTCCTTAGCTCTAATTCAGCATTCCATGTGCTCTTTGAAAGGCCTACCAGGCGAGGGAGACCCTGCGCGGCTGAGGGCCTTCCTTGCACCCCCAGAGCTTGCTGGCAGGGAGAGTAAGCTCAGACTCAGGCCTTGCTGTGTGGACGGGCTGAGCAGCCCAGGAGGGGAGGGCTGCAGGGTATTCCGGGCCAGCCCCCACTGCTGCCCTTTAATAGAGAAGGAAAGGAAGACCCGGAGGAAGAGTAACCTGGCCAAGTCACACAGCTCATGGGTGGTGGGCCTGGGAGCCCCTGCCAGCGCTGTGCCCATAACCATTGCATTTCCCTGCCCAACACCATCCTGCCTCGCCAACCTGCCATTCCTTCATGCTGGGTCCCAGGGAAAAAAGTGCTCTGCTCTCTGCTAAGCGGAGGCCTGGCACTTTCTAATACATCACCTAATTTATGACCTTGGCCTCCTAGCACTTGTCTTCCATTCAAACCCCCCTTTCTAGACCCTTTCCTACACTGCAGAAGCTGACAGCTAAACCTCACATTTCCACACTCCCTCCCTGCCAGGGTTCTGGATGAAAACACGGCTCCGCACTTAAAGGCTCCCAAGAAGATGGGAAAGGAGTAGTAGGGGAGAGACCGCCTCTGGCTACTCCAGTTCTTTCTGGCTGGTGACATGTTTGTGGGGATGGTTAGTTTTTCTGCACCCATGTTCCAGTGTCTATAGCCACTATCTTCATGAATGTCAAGGGTAAGTTGTGTGTGGGGGGGGAAGGGGGAGTGCAACTTTCTGAGCTCTGAATTTTGGTGACAGCAGGTCATCTTAAAATCAGAGATTCCAGAGGTGGCTATCTGTTTCTCATCCTCCTAATTATATCAGAAGGGGACCACCCCCCAACACACACACATAAAACTCCTAGAAGGAAACTGGGGAAAAGCTTCATGACGTTGGATTTAGTGATGATGTGTTGGATATGACACCGAAAGCATAGGCAACTAAAGCAAAAATAGACAAATGGGACCAGAGAAAACTTAAAAACTTCTGCACATCAAAGCAAACAATCAACATACTGAAAAGGCAATCTACAGAAATGGAGAAAATATTTGCAAATCGTGTATCTGATGAGGGACTAGTATCTAGACTATGTAAGGAACTCCTACAACTTAACAACAAAAAAAGAAATAACTCCATTAAAAAATGGGCAGAAGACTTGAAGGACATTTCTCCAAAGAAGATATGCAAACAGCCAACAAGCATATGAAAAGATGTTCAACATTACTATTATTAGAGAAATGCAAACCAAAACCACAGTGAGATATCACCTCACACCCGTTAGTATGGTCATTACTAAAAAGCAAAACAAAAACAGAAAAAAACAGAAAACAACAAGTGTTGGTGAGGATGTGGAGAGATTGGACCCCTTGTGCACCATTGGTGGAAATGTAAAATGGTAGTCACTGTGGAAAACAGTACAGCAGTTCCCCAAAAAATTAAAAATAAAATGACCATATGATCCAATAATCCCACTTCTGGGTATATATTCAAAAGAATTGAAAACAGAATATCAAAGAGATATTTGCACACTCATGTTTATGGCAGCATTATACACAATAGCCAAACAGTGGAGTGTCCATCAACAGAGGAATAAATAAAGAAAATGTAACATACACACACACACTGGAATATTATTCAGCCTTATCAAAAGAAGAAAATGCTGTCACGTGCTATAATATGGATGAACCTTGAGGACATCATGCTAAGTGGAATAAGCCAGTGACAAAAGGACAAATACTGTATAATTCCACTTACATGAGGCATGTAAAATAGTCAAACTCACAGAAACGAAAAGTAGAATGGTGGTTACCAGGGGATGGGGTAGGGAGGTGTTCAATGAGTATAGCGTTTCAGTTTTGCAAGATGAAAAGTTTTAGAGAGCTGTTGCACAGCAATGTGAATATAGTTAACACTACTGAACTGTACACTTAAAAATGGCTAAAATGGTAAATTTTATATGTGTGGTTTTTTTTACTACAATTGAAAAAAAAAAAGAGGCAGCAGCCCCTGAAAGGTGAGTTCTGTGAAGTTCCAGGCCTGATTCCTCCAGACCTAGCCCCCAACCCTCTCCTCTAGCCTAAGATGCTAAATCTTTCTATTACATGTTGCCCGTTGCAAATAGCTAGAGTGGTTCCTGTTCCGGGCACCTGAGCCGTGACTAGCGTACTCCTGCTTCTTCCAGCAAACCTCCTGCTGTACCAATCTCAGCCTGACTGGGGCTTTTGGGGGTGCTTTGTCCTTCCTTGGTGTTTACCCGTGTGATAAGAATAGTGACATTGACAGTCACAGTGATGCAAGGCCATCAGGCATGGGCCTGAACTGATGAATCTGAGGGACCTTCGCACACTCTGCTACTCAGAGTTTAAGTGCTGTTGGAAGACCCTGGGCAAGACACTTGTGTTTGCTAAGCCTCAGTTTCCTCATCTGTAAAATTAGGATGAAGATAGTGCCTTCCTCGCAGGGTTGCTGTGAGAGGGGAGTGGGACGGTGCGGCGGCAGTGACCTTGCATGAGTGTTAGTGATTCCGAATGAATGGGGACACGTCAGCTGCTTTGTCTCAATGTGCTCAGACTCCTCAGCCCCTGTATTGACATCCAAGCTTGAGCGCTTTTCTACCTAGAGCCAGATTCCCTGCTCCTAGCATTTAAATACGTCTCGCGGTAACGGGAGACAGGGAAAGACGGGAAGCCGGGGCTCAGGGGTCCAATGCTGGGAGTCAGTGTTAATCAGAGGGCCCTTGCAGTCCTCGAAAAGCAGAGTGTAGGGTTTTTGGTGGGACACGAATGTGTGTGTAGGGCGGTGAGTGGGTGAGGGGCTTGCTCATCCAGAGCCAGCAAGGGCCGAACGCGTGGGCAGTCCCTGCCCACCTGCCTGCAGCCTCCCTCCCTATGGAGGCCAAGCCGAGAGAGAGGCTGGGGGCCAGGGACGGGCTGCCCTGCACAACTGGCACACAGGGATCCTCCGTAGCCAGTGATGAGAAGGCTCTCTCCAGCCTAATTAACTGCAGACTTGTAACTTCTAACTCAGACAGGAATGAGGCCAGACACAGACAGTGGAAGAACAAAGCCCCCACGGCGGTGTTTATGGACCTGGGCTTAAGACTGGGTGTTCAGGAGAAGACCTGTGATATGCTGTTGGTTGGGATCTGCAGAGTCGAGGGCTGGAGAGGATCAACACGTGGGTCACCAACCCACCAGGGAGTGACGAACACGGACCCCATCCCAGATGATCATTCCGCATGCCTGATTTTGGAAAGGGGTCCCCAAAAGGAGCTGAGGGAGATTAGAAGAGCAGATAACTTGGCCCTGGATGGTTGATGGCTTTGAGGGCCAGGCTAAGTGACCTGGCCTTTTCTCAGGGGATACAAAAATCACTGCCTGGTAGGTGTCAGCCTCGTGCTAAGCCGTTTGCACAATTGTCTCATCAAACTGTGTAAGGACGAGGTCATGGGTGCTGTAGTGCGTGCTCAGGACCCCCTCAGGACCAAAGCCCCCCGTGCCTCAGCTGCAGGGAGTACTGGGAGCTGAAAGCCCTGAGCTGAGCCCCACTCCGGAACGGCCCTCAGCAGAAGCCACCATGCCAAAGGTCACACCCGGTCCCTAGGAAAGCCAGCCTCCAATGACAGTAGGATGTTGGGGTCAGAGGCTTTGTCCCCTAGCTTCAGTTTGGGGCAGCTCCGAAAGGCCAGCCCAGCTCCAGAGATCCCCACGGGGTCGCTGAGGCCTTTGTGTGACGTCATCGAGCCCTGTCGGCTTCTCCCTCTGGCCCATGCTGCCTCTGGACGGGCGCTGGCACTGACAGGCTCCTAGGTAAACCCTGCGTGGGAACACCTCCACTGTAGGGTTGCCAGATTCAGCAAATAATAATACAGGACACCCGGTTAAATTTGAATTTCCTTTAAACAATGAATATATTTTTTTAGTATAACTATATGGCAAATATTGCATTGGACATACTTAATACTAAAAAAAAAAATCACCCATTGTTTATCTGAAATTCAAATTTAACTGGATGTCCTATATTTCATCTGGCAACTCTGCTCCATCTCAGAGTCTGTTCTTTAGGGAGCCTGACCTATAACAAACCCATGGAGTGCTATCATTGCCCTCATTCTAGAAAACAAAAAGCTAAGCCTCAATTCTGGTGGTATATACGTGACCCTGGTTGTAAAGGGAAGAGGGAAGCATTAGTGGGTTTGGGAGCGGGATCGGCTGGGTTGGGGTGGGGGTGCAGAAACTCCTCAACCATTTTCAAGGCCCCACCCCTAACTGGGCCCACAGCTCTGGAGGAAAGGGCTCCGGTCCGGGTTTTCCAGCCAGCCTTCCCAGGGCAGGGCTGAACAACCCCCTGGAAGAACATTTTAATCAGCCACCTTGTCTGTGCCTCTCTTGGCCTTTGCTTTCATTGTCAGAGTCTGTGTCAATAGCTGGAAATCCAGGCAGCAGCACAAGTAGACATTTCGCTCCTTCCCAAGCAGAAATCTCACAAAGGGCAGGGCTCCCCTCTTTACAAGGAAAACAAACAGGTCTCCAGGCTCCCAGGAGCTGGGGGTGGGCTGAGGTGGAGGGAGGACTGGGGGAGGGGTGGGCAGCCAGCTGGCTCAGCCTGGCCCAGGCTTGCACCCTCCCCAGCTTCCCACTTCCATCTGCCTTTCCCCATGCAGATCCGGACTGCAGGGGGACCTGGGCAGGCTCCCCTCTCCTCTGGAGAGTGCAGCTGGCCCAAGCCTCAGTATTGCTCAGCTGGGCCCTAGCAATCCCACTCCATCCCTCCTTAGTAGCCAGGGTGACCTGGAAGCAAATCTGAGTCTGCCACTCCCCTGCTCAAAACCCTTCCATAGCTCCCTGTGGCCTCCCTGCAGCTGTAGACTGTACCTTTGCCCATGCTGTTCCCTCTACCTGGAATACCCTTTCTTCTCTGTTTGAACTAATCCCACCCATTCTTCAAGATCCCCCTTTTCTGGTGAAGCCTTCTGTCTGTCCCCCTTGGTTAAAATGAGGCACTTCCCCCTTTGGCTAGCATTGTATCCTGTGTCTGATGCCCTCACCCCAGGGGGCAGGCTATGAGCAGTCATCTGGACCTTTGTGCAGCATATTCTAGTTTATAAGGTGGTTTTCACACTCATGCTCCCTTATAGCTCTCTTGGACAGACATCTTTGTCCCCATTTTAAAGATGATGCAGTAGAGGCCCGGCCGTTTCCTGTTGTGCTCGTCATGAGGTGGCTAAGAACTGCGGAACAGGCTTCCACTACCCAGATCTCTGAGTCCCATGACAGTGCGGTTTCCAGAAAAGGCTGGCCTCCAGCTAGCTCAGTGGGTAGGCTCCCTGGTTTCCACCGTGCTGAGAGGAACCCCTTTCCCTCTCAGGCTCTCTGCCCCTACCCCCACGCAGGCCCCCCCCCCC